>NC_133424.1:7941428-8610000 GCF_049350105.2 Macaca mulatta
GAGCTGACCTTCTCCAGCCTCCATTTGGTTGAAATTTCACCTTTTCGTTTCTTTTGAAAGGGGAAGCTCAAAAGAAACATGATGCCCTGGGCTTTACAGAAGAAACGAGAAATCCACATGGCCAAGGCCCATCGGAGACGAGCTGCGAGGTCTGCTCTCCCCATGAGACTCACCAGCTGCATCTTCCCGAGGCCGGTGACAAGGATCAGGTCTCATCCTGACAACCAGGTCAGACGCAGAAAAGGGGAGGAGCACCTGGAGAAGCCACAGCAACTCTGCGCCTACCGGAGAATGCAGGCCCTGCAGCCCTGCAGCAGCCAAGGCGAAGGTTCAAGTCCACTGCAATTGGAGAACGTCTTAAGTATCCTCGCACCGGGGATGGCCGGTGAATCTCTGGACAGGGGTAGAGCTGAGCGTGTGCACAGGCTGCCCGAGCCCACCGCTGGGCAGTTTCCAGCTGTGGCAGGGGGGCCAACCCCAGGAATGGGTTGTCAGCTCCCACCGCCCCTCTCGGGCCAATTGGTGACTCGTGCAGATATCCGGAGACAGGCCAGGAGGGTGAAGAAAGCCAGGGAGAGATTGGCCAGGGCCTTGCAGGCAGACAGGCTGGCCAGGCAGGCAGAAATGCTGACGGGTAGATGAAGTGCAGTCCTGGGTTTTGCATCCCTTTCTTTTAATGCCCATCCTCTTTCCTACTCTGAATTTTCCTTCCCCACCTGTTGTTTATTAAAAGTATTTGAAAGGCAACAAGTGTAAGGAGTGGATGGTTTTGTGGTGAGAAATTGGGTTTTATGGGATGAGGAGGGAAACCTTTACATGTCGTTGTACACCTCAGTTTCTGTTTACCATGATTTTAATGAGTTGTGGGTTTGTTTGTTTGTTTTGAGATGGAGTCTCGCTCTGTTGTCCAGACTGAAGTGCAATGGTGCGATCTCAGCTCACCGCAACCTCCGCTTCCCAGGTTCAAGTGATTCTCCTGCCTCAGCTTCCCCAGTAGCTGGGATTCCAGGCACCCGCCACCATGCCCAGCTATTTTTTGTATTTTTAGTAGAGATGGGGTTTCACCATGCTGGCCAGGCTGGTCTTGAACTGCTGACCTCAGGCAATCTGCCCACCTTGGCCTCCCAAAGTACTGGGATTACAGGCATGAGCCATGGTGCCCAGCCATTAATTAGTTTTTATATTACATTCTAATTTAATCTTTGGCCTGGCGCTGTGGCTGATGCCTATAGTCCCAGCACTTTGGGAGGTGGAGGAGGGCAGATCATCTGAGGTCAGGAGTTCGGGACCAGCCTGGCCAATATGGCGAAACCCCATCTCTACTGAAAATACAATAATTAGCCAGGCGTGGTGGCGGGCGCCTGTAATTTCAGCTACTCGGGAGGCTGAGGCAAGAGAATCCCTTGAACCCAGGAGGCAGAGGTTGCAGTGAGCCAAGATCGTGCCACTGTACTCCAGCCTTGGTGAGACTTTGTCTCAAAAAAAAAAACAAATTATAATTTCAAATGAAATCCTTAAAAAATGAAATTAAATTATGTAAGTTTAAATGAAATGAATACATTACATAATTTATTAAAAATTTACTACATTTTCATTTTTAAATTAAGTTTCTTTTTTTTAAATTTTCGATTTGGGGGTACATGTAATATAATATATAAATCATATAATATAAAATTATATTTAAATATAATATAATATAAATTATATTTATATATTTTTATATATTTATATATTATTATATATAAATTATATATTATACAAGTATATATAATTTATGCATAATATAATTATACAATTCAAAAATGTAATTATATATTAAATATATGTAAGTTATATAATATATAATGTATAATGTATATATAATTTATACTATATAATTATATTATGTATTATATATATTACTATATAGAGAGATCAACAAGAATCCCCATGTGCTCCCCAATCTGTCTCTGGGTTTCCATCTGTGGGATGCCCTTCCCAGTGACCTAAGGACCTTGGAGAGCTCCCTTCAGTGGCTCTCTGCAGGAAGACAGACTATCCCTAACTACAACCACTAGGCACAGAACAAAACTGTTGCCGTCATGCCAGGCACCGCGTCAGTATCTTCGACCAAGATGGGAGCTCCCCTGGGGTGCTACAGAAGGCCACAGATAAGGAGTTTGTGAATTCTGGGGAGAGAAATATTTGGGTCTCCCCTAATGCCACTCTCTTACATCTCATCAAAGGGAAAGGTGGACACTGACCTTACATATCCATGAGAGCTATAAGCAGATCCTAGGGAATTCCCTGTATCATGAAATGATCATGATGGTGACGATGATCTTGGCTCACCACAACCTCCACCTTCCGGGTTCAAGCGATTCTCCTACCTCAGCCTCCCAAGTAGCTGGGATTACAGGCGCCCACCACCATGCCCGGCTAATTTTGTAGTTTTAGTAGAGACAGGGTTTCTCTATGTTGGTCAGGCTGGTCTCAAACTCCCGACCTCGTGTGATTCACCCGCCTTGGCCTCCCAAAGTGCTGGGATTATAGGTGTGAGCCTGGTCTCTGGATGCCCCTGAGAAAGTAATATTCTAGGATAGGGCACTTCTCTGTGTTGTGGAATTCCTGGCCTCTTGTAATCCTGACAGCTGTGAATGGTCAGCAGTCACTAGTCTCAGCAGCTGGGGGAGGGAGGCATTAGCCATGGACAGGACTCTGGGTTGAGGCTCACAGCATCCACTGCTCCTTCTCCTTTATCCCCATCCTTGCTATTGTTAATAATGTTGACGGGGCACATGCATGTAATCTCAGCACTTTGGGAGGCCAAGGCGGGAGGATCACTTGGGGCCAGGAGTTCAAGGCGAGGCTGGGCAACATAGTGAGACCCTGTCTCTACCAAAAAAAAAAAAAAAAAACCCAAAATACAAAATTTAGCCAGGTGTAGTGGCATGCGCCTGTAGTCACAGTTCCTTGGGAGGCTGAGGCAGGAGGATCACTTGAGCTCAGGAGGTTAAGACTGCAGTGGGATCATACCACATGCCACTGCACTCCAGCCTGGGCAACATAGTGAGACCCCTTCTCAACAACAACAGCAAAATTAGCCAGGTGTGGTGGCATGCATCTGTAGTCCCAGATCCTTAGGAGGCTGAGTCGGGAGGATCACCTGAGCCAGGAGGTCGAGACAGCAGTGAGCCATGATTGTACCACTGCACTCCAACCTGGATGACGGAGTGAGACCTTCTTTCCAAAATAATGATAGTAATAATAATCATCATCAAAGTACTAAACATATTCATTCATGTCATGCCCTTTTCAAAGTACAAGGTCCAGGTCAGGAGCAGTGGTGGCTCATGCCTATAATCCCAGCACTTTTGGAGGCCAAGGCAGGAAGATTGCTTGAGGCCAGGAGTTCAAAACCAGCCTAGGCAAAATAGCAAGAGCCTGTCTCTATAAAAATGAAAAGAAAAAGAAAAAAAAATACAGATTAGCTGGGCATGGTGGCATACACCTGTAATCCCAGCTACTCAGGAGGTCGAGGTGAGCAGATCACTCGAGGCTAGGAGCCTAAGACCAGCTGGGCAACATAGCAAGACCCCATGTCTACAAAAATTTTTAAATTTAGCTGGGTGTGGTGGTGTGCACCTGTAGTCCTAGCTATTCAGGAGGCTGAGGCAGGAGGATCACTTGAGCCCAGGAATTCGAGGCTACCATGAGCCATGATAGAGCCACTGCACTCCAGCCTGAGCAACAGAGAGATTCTGTCTCAAAAATATACATATATTATTACTGTCCATCAAATTAGAAATTAGACAGTAAATTAAACTTTCTAACAATACTTTTTATAAGTACGCATCCATCTTTGTCTATATATTAAATCTGATTTATTTGGCTGGGTCCAGTGGCTCACGCCTGTAATCCCAGCACTTTGGGAGGCCGAGGCAGGTGGATTACCTGAGGTCAGAAGTTCAAGACCAGCCTGAGCAACATGGTAAAACCCTGCCTCTTTTTAAAAAATATAAAAAAGGAAAAAGACTACATAATATGACTATGTGTTAGTAGATGAGTGATTAAATAAATTCTGGTACAGCAATTAATTGGAATACCATACCACTTATTTAAGACTTGGCTAAACACTCATATCTACCTGGAAAAAAGTCCACAGTCTGTTAAGTTTTCAAAGTAATCTCCAAAATAATTAGTATATAGTATCATAGTTTTTTTTGTAAAACTATTTTAGAACTCTAAATATAGGAATATATATTGTGATAAAATGCTTTTTCTAGTATTTATGTAGTAAATTATATTATTACATGCATAAGTTTAATTTTTCATAGATGGGACTATAGTAATGGTCACCTCAAGCTCATATCAGAGAAGGAAAATGGAGTTTTATGTTATTTTATTTTATTTTATTTTTTATTTATTTTTTGAGATGGAGTTTCACTCTTGTTGCCCAGTCTGGAGGTGCAATGGCGTGATCTCAGCTCACTGCAACCTCCACATCCCAGGTTCAAGCAATTCTCCTGCCTGAGCCTCCCAAGTAGTTGGGATTACAGGCATGTGCCACCACACCTGGCTAATATTTTTGTTATTTTAGTAGCGACGGGGTTTCACCATGTTGACCAGGCTGGTTTCCAGCTCCTGACCTCAGGTGATCCACCTGCCTCGGCCTCCCAAAGTGCTGGGATTACAGGCATAAGCCACCGTGCCTGGCCAGGAAAGGGAATTTTGAATTGTGTTTTACATACTCTATATTTGTGAGAATGAGTACATATTATCTTATTAATTTTAAAAATCCAGTTAAACACTTCTAAATAAAACAACATTAAGAACTACGAAATATGAAAAATTTAGCACACACAGACCACCATATGTTTCCTCACCTATAAATAGTGATAATAACACCTTCCTTGTAGGTCTCTGTGAACGTATTTAGGGATAATGTATGTAAAACTGTTTATTACCATGCAGGCTGGAAAGTAATGTCCCATTCATTTGTCCACTAGGATGGCCATAGGGTGTTTGGGTTTTTTTCCTTTTAATTATTGAATTCCAGAGTTTTCAAACACATTCTATTGTTGTAAAGTGAATCATATTCATATTTTTTTCCTAGGGTTTAGTGATTCCTTTTGCATACAAGTTCAGGCTGTATGTGTTCACACACAGACCTCAAATAATACCTTAATTTTCACAATGAAAAGCTCTCTTCCTTGCCCCGTAGCCTTGCTCCCAGAATCAACTTTTTTTTTTCCTGATAGTAATTACATATTTGTAAGTTAGGTATTTATACTGCTTTTTCATTTATCAGCTTTAGACTACATTGAATTACTTTCTTCTCTGAAACAATTAGCACATAACTCTTACATACTGTAAAACTAATTTTCCTCACCAAACATAATCATTTAAGGAATCTGGATACATCAAAATTCAATGTTTATCATTTTATGACATCAATATTTACCATTTGTAGCATCTAAACCTTAGCCAGAGATGTAACAAGTAGTATGTTAATTTTTTTCATGTTTTCTTTTGATTTCTTAAATTTTAAAATTTCCTTTTTTATTTCTTCGTATGAATCCAACACCTATTTTCTCCACCAGAAATGTAATTCTCTTTTCAATAGATCCAGATGTGCACGAGACAATTCATCAGCTTTGGCTTTTACTTGGAGGCATCCCTCCCTAGCTCTCCCTCCCCTCGTCCCTCTCTGGATAGGAGAAAGATGCATACATGATCCCATTTTTGAAAGAAATTAGGAAGCTCAAAATCACAAAAAAGGCTGAGTGTGGTGTGGCTCACACCTGTAATCTCAGCACTTTGGGAGGCCGAGGTGCGAGAGAATGACTTGACGCCATGAGTTCTACACCATCCTGGGCAATACAGACCTCCTCTCTACAAAAAAAAATACAAAATAGCCAGGCTTGGTGGTGTGGGAGGCCCAGGCGGAAGAATGGCTTGAGCTCAGGAGGTCGAGGCTGCAGTGAGCGACGATTGCACCACTGCACTCCAGTCTGGGCCAGAGTGAGACCCTGTCTCAAAACAAACGACGCACACAAGCCCTAAATGTGTGGCTATATCATTTTAACAGGCAGTGAATGTGGAGAAACGACTGAAGAAAACTTTAGAGTTCATTTTGCATCCTGCTACCTGAACAGTTTTAAAATCCACAAAAAGCCCTGCACCCAAAAACTGACCTCCCCAAAGTCTTGCCCTCTCAGCCTCTTAGCTCAACCCCATTCCATGCCCCATCACTACCTTATCTGGTCCACATGCTCTCGCACCAAACCTGGTACTAACCCGCAAGACCCGCCCATCAAACTTAATGCCCGCCCACAACCCCGCCCCTAACAGTCTCTGGACTGTTAGCCCCGCCCGCATGCCTGGTACCGCCCCAGCCGCTCCCCAGAGTTGGTTCCCGCCCCCGGAACTAGCCCACGCCCACACTCAGCCCCGCCTCCAAGCCTGGTACCGCCCGCGGCCCCGCTCAGGAGCTAGTTCCAACCCTACCACAGACCGGCGCCAGGACAACCCTGCCTCCGCGGCTATCCCTGGTCAGGGCCCAACCTTGTTCTGTTAATAACTAAGCAAACTGGAACACCTCGGCCCGAGGTTTGGGTGCGCGGCCGCTACTCCCGCCCGCCCGCTGCACATGCAGCCTGAACCCGGGGCCTCCGGACACGCCACATTTTAGGTTCGGACCAGCTGGAGCCGGAAGTGGAGGTGCAGCGCCGCTAGCCGGAGACCGGAAGCGGAATTGCAGGTGTGTATTGTGAGAAGAGCAGCGTTTGCAGCGACTGGGAGAGAGTCTTTCGGTCGCCGCGAGAGGTGCTGGGTTCGGTGAGTCCGAGTCCAGAGAGGGGTCCCAGCCGCGGGCCCTGCGTCCCTCCCGGGAGCCGGGTTTCCGCCCCTGAGGCCTCGGGCTGTACCCTCAGTTCAGCCCGAAGCTGCTATTTCCTCCGGTGTCGGGGCCCGGCGCCCGTGTCGCCCTCACACGGGACGATTATGCGTCCCAGGGGACTTTTGGCTATAGTTGGAGACGGTTTTGAATGTCACAAAATGGAAGGTAGGAGGGACTGTGCTACTACTGTAATCTAGAGGGTGGAGACCAGGGATTCTAGCAGCTCAGCATCCTGCAGCGCATAAAGCAGCCGCCACCAGCAAAGTCTCATCTAGCCCCAAATGTCAGTAGTGCCCAGGTTGGGAAACCCTGATGGAGGGCATTAAAATCTCTGCAGTCCTAAATGCACTGTATAAATTATTTAGAATTCAGCTGAGTCACTTATAACACCTAAAGTTACGAATTAGAGCATCTGGAGTCACCATAAAATCTCCAGGCAAATGATTTAAGCAAGTCAAATGCAAACAGCTTTAAGCCCCTTGTCCCATTTTAGGGAGCAAATGGCCGGATAGGAATCTGGGGAATTCAGGCACAGCCAGTAGCCTGGGTTCTTATTATTTAAATCTTTTTTTTCTTTCTTTTTTTTTTTTTTTTTTTTTTTTGAGACGGAGTCTTGCTCTGTCTCCCAGGCTGGAGTGCGGTGGTGCGATCTCGGCTCACTGCAAGCTCCGCCCCCCGGGTTCATGCCATTCTCCTGCCTCAGCCTGCCGGGTAGCGGGGACTACAGGCGCCCGCCACCACGCCCGGCTAATTTTTTTGTATTTTTAGTAGAGACGAGATTTCACTGTGTTAGCCAGGATGATCTCGATCTCCTGACCTTGTGATCCACATGCCTCGGCCTCCCAAAGTGCTGGGATTACAGGCGTGAGCCACCGTGCCCGGCCTCAATCAGTGTTTTTAAGTGAATGGGGTGGTCTTTCTGTGCAACAACTGTGTTACTCTCAATAAATACATTTTATTATGCATACATATTACTCCCTACAAAAGGCCTCTTAAGCCATTTTTGTGCCCTTTTTCTTTTCGGACAAGAAAAGTATCATTCTAGCTCAGATTTGTGTTGAAACCAGCCTCAAGGTTCACCTGTCCTCACTGATCCGTGGATTTCTGTATGATCAGGTGAGTAGCGTGTAGAACTTGTAAGCTGCAATACTCTACTGTGTAGAAATACTGCGAATGGATTTTTCCTGTGCTCAGGTTGTAAACACAAGGAATTACTAAGAGTGAGGGTATCTTTTTTTTTTTTTTTTTTTTGAGACAGACTCACTCTGTTGCCCAGGCTGGAGTGCAGTGGTACGGTTTCAGCTCATTGCAACATCTGCCTCCCAGGTTCAAGTGATTCTCCTGCCTCAGCCTCCCAAGTAGCTGGAATTACAAGGGTGCACCACCACGCCCTGCTATTTTTTGTGTTTTTAGTACAGGCAGGGTGTTGCCATGTTGGCCAGGCTGGTCTTGAACCCCTGACCTCAGGTGATCCGCCCAACTCGGCCTCCCAAAGTGCTGGGATTACAGGCATGAGCCACGAGTGAGGGTACTTTAAAAATTATTTGTTTGACGGCTTCTATTCAAGAGAAAGATAGTAAGGGGTGTGTGACAGTGTGTGTGTAAATAAGTCAGTAAATACAGCTATATGCAAATCAGTACACAAAATAAACACGTAAACACTATTTTTAAATTTTTTTTCAACCTTCCAAGATATCTCAATTTTTCTTTTATTTTTTTCTTTTCCTAACTGGCCTGCCAGGCTGTAGACTTGTGCTGTATAATAAGGTAGCTGCTAAGCCGGGTGCGGTGGTGCACCCTTGTAATTCCTTGTAATTATGTAATCCCAGCACTTTGGGAGGCTGAGGCGGGCGGATCACCTGAGGTCGGGAGTTCGAGACCAGCCCCACTAACATCTTGAAACCCTGTCTCTACTAAAAATACAAAATTAGCTGTGCATGGTGGCCGGCACCTGTAGTCCCAGCTACACGGGAGGCTGAGGCAGGAAAATTGCTTGAACCTGGGAGGCGGAGGTTGCAGTGAGCCGAGATTGCGCCACTGCACTCCAGCCTGGGCGACACAGCGAGACTCTTTCTCAAAAATAAATAAATAAATAAATAAGGTAGCTGTTAGTCCATGTGGTTGTTTAAATTTAAATTTAGACCAATTAAGATTCAATAAAATTGGCCAGGCGCTGTAGCTGACACCTGTAATCCTAGCACTTTGGGAGGCCAAGGCAGGTAGATCACGAGGTCAGGAGATTGAGGTCATCCTGGCTAACACGGTGAAACCCCGTTTCTACTAAAAATACAAAAAATTAGCTGGGCGTGGTGGTGGATGCCTGTAGTCCCAGCTACTCGGGAGGCTAAGGCAGGAGAATGGCGTGAAGTCGGGAGGCGGAGCTTGCAGTGAGCCGAGATTGCGCCACTGCACTCCAGCCTGGGCCACAGAGTGAGATTCCGTCTCAAAAAAAAAAAAAAAAAAAGAATAAATTTTTAAATTCAGGTTCTCAGTGGCACTAACCACATTTCAAGTGCTTGACAGCGACATGTGGCTAATGCCCCTATTGAAAAGCGAAGATTAAGATCATTTCCATCATCCCAGAAAGCCCTGCTGGGTGGCATTGTCCTAGTCTCTTCCATTTGTCCATTGCAATGAAGCCAGAATGGCTGTTGTAAAAGATAATTTGTGGCCGGGAGTCGTGGCTCAAGCCTGTCTGTAATCCCAGAACTTTGGGAGGCTGAGGTGGGTGGGTCATCTGAGGTCAGGCGTTCAAGACCAGCCTGGCCAACATGGTGAAACCCCGTCTGTACTAAAAATACAGAAATTAGGTGGGTGTGGTGACTCTTGAGCCCGGGTGGTGGAGGTTGCAGTGAGCCAAGATGGCACCACTGCACTCCAGCCTGGGCAACAGAGCGAGACTGCATCTCAAAAAAAATAAATAAATAAAAGTAAAAATACAGCCGGGTGCAGTGGCTCACACCTGTAATTCCAGTACTTTGGGAGACTGAGGCGGGCAGATCACCTTAGGTCAGGAGTTTGAGAGCAGCCTGGCCAACATGGCAAAACCCTGTCTCTACTAAAAATACAAAAAGTAGCCAGGCGTGGTGGTGGGCGCCTGTAATCCCAGCTACTTGGGAGGCTGAGGCAGGAGAATCGCTTGAACCCGGGAAGCAGAGGTTGCAGTGAGCCGAGATCTCACCATTGTAGTTCAGCCTGGGTGACAGAGCGAGACTGTCTCAAAATAAATAAAAATAAATTTGCTTCAGTCAGTCCCCTGCCTGAAAAGCCTTTGCTGGCTCTCCACTGCCTCTCACCTTCAAACTCCTCACCACTCTATAATACCTTTCGAAATACAACCTTTCCCCTGTACGCTGGCCCCTTATTTGTCCACATGCTCCAAACTGCGAACTTGGCTGCCTCAGCAGCTTGCTTTCCTGCCTCTGCACGTGCACTTCTGCAACATCTGCCTCCCAGGTTCAAGTGATTCTCCTGCCTCAGCCTCCCAAGTAGCTGGAATTACAAGGGTACACCACCACGCCCTGCTATTTTTTGTGTTTTTAGTACAGGCAGGGTGTTGCCATGTTGGCCAGGCAAGACCCTACCTCGACTCTCAAGACTCAATTCAAATGTTTTTAGTGTTTTTCCTTCCCCGGCTTCCCAGTCCCCTTCCTCCCAGATCCTGGGTTGGATGCCACGCGCCCCTCTGCCATAGCACATATCACTCTGACATGCAGCAGGAGGTCTGTGTGTGTGTCCCACTCCCGGAAAGCCAGTTCTTAGATGACAGGGATCTTCCTCCCCTCCATCTGCAGCACCCGGCGTGGGGCAGGCATCAATAAAACATGAATGAAGGGTCAACGTCGGGACCCGAGGGCTGGAGAAGGGATTCGAGAGGAATAACTGGGTGAGGAAATGCTACGCCTCGTTTGGACTTAGGAGAGAAAAGGGGGCGGACCCACCAGGAGCTCACCTATGCAAAATTCTCTTTTCTACCGTTTGTGCAACACAGCTGCTGGAAGACCCCACTCATAAACAACTAGAAATATGTGGAACTGCAGAGAAATAATACTTTTTTTTTTTTTTTTGAGATGGAGTCTCACTCTGTCGCCCAGGCTGGAGTGCAGTGGCACGATCTGGGCTCACTGCAACCTCTGCCTCCTGAGTTCAAGCGATTCTCCTGCCTCAGCCTCCCAGGTAGCTGGGATTACAGGCGCCCACCACCATGCCCAGCTAATTTTTTAAATATATTTTTAGTACAGACAAGGTTTCACCAACTTGGCCAGGCTGTACTCGAATTGCTGACCTCAGGTGATCTGCCCGCCTCAGCCTCCCAAAGCGCTGGGATTAGAGGCGTGAGCCAGTGCGCCCAGCCATAATACAGATTTTCTTGCATGTCATAATACTAAAACTCAGACTTTTACATATAAGTACAAATATATAAACTTTTCACATGTATATGTGAATTTTGGGGGTGTTGTTATTCTGCCAACCACAGAGACCAAATGTCAGAGACATTGGCAGCTGTATTGGGGGGTGGGGGCTGTGAGGCTGCAGGCAGGAATGGGAAAGAGCCGCCCATCCCTGCTTGGCTCCAAGTACCAGCGAACAACTGGCCTGTGGGGAATGGCTCTCCATTCACTCCTCTCCCAATCCTTCCCTCCCCGGACACTGGGGGTATGGGGGTCACCCAGGATAAATTCCCTGGGCAAGAGATCTAGGATGCCAGGGCCTGAATGCTGCATCTCAATACAAATTCTAGAGAGACTGAGTGGCCCTGCCTTCCATGAATAGCGAGCACCATCCACCCTCTACAGCTCTGTTTTGTCTACCTGGCCCAAACTCACTCTTACAGGTCTCTAACTCCAGACTGTGCCCCCTCGCCAACCCCTCCCACACGCACACCCTTGGCCGCTTTCTTTTTTTGTTTGTTGTTTTTTTAGACGGAGTATCGCTCTGCTTCCCAGGCTGGAGTGCAAATGGCATGATCCTGGCTCACTATAAGCTCCACCTCCCAGGTTCATGCCATTCTCCCGCCTCAGCCTCCTGAGCAGCTGGGATTACAGGTGTGTGCCACCACGCCCGGCTAATTTTTAATATATTTTTTAGTAGAGATGGGGTTTCACCACATTAGCCAGAATGGTCTCGATCTCCTGATCTCACGATCCGCCCACCTTGGCCTCCCAAAGTGCTGGGATTACAGGCGGGAGCCACCATGCCCCACCGGCCACTTTCATCTTTGTGTGTATACACACACACACGCACACACACACACATACACAGCCCTTCTTTTCTCGTATAAAAGGAAACATTCCATATATACTATTTGGTACTTTTTTTCCCCTTAAATTTACTGAGGATAATAATCTATTGATATCTAGAGATCTCTCTTTTTTTTAACGGGTGCACTATAATGCCACAGTGAATAATCTTACACAGCTTTTATATTTGTGTATCTTACAGATCGATTCTTAGAAGTTGTAGGAATCTAGGGTCTCTGATAGAAAATGGCTGGAGCTCTGCTGGGCTGGCATGAGAATAGGGGATGGGGAGGAGGAAATCAACTGAAATGAGGGGCAGTGACATCCGAGCTGGGTAAGGTGGAAACCAGGAGGGAGGGTGGCCAAGGCAGAGCACAGGCTGGAGAGGGGGTGACCGATTCAGGGCACAGGCTAGAGAGGGGGTGACCGAGGCAGGGCACGGGCTGGAGAAGGGGTGACCGAGGCAGGGCACGGGCTGACGGGGGTGACTGAGGCAAAGCACGGGCTGGAGAGGGGGTGGCCCAGGCAGAGTGTTCCCATTTCTTCCAGAGTGCTTTCCTAAGAGCGATGCAGGAATAAGGGAGGAGCGTCCTGCTTCCTGGCTGCCCTGTTGCTGTCGGAGTCACAGGATGGCCGCCATCATCCTGCCCCTGACTGCTGGTGAGTTGTGGGGTCTCAGAGTCCAGACTTGAAAGGCTCTGACCCACAGCATGGGATGGGAGCGAGTTGGGCAGAGCAGGTGAGGCAGGAGTGGAGTCCCAGGGCCCAGAGGTCCTCAGTGTCTGATCGGGCGGCTCTCGGGATTTGGGACTTAGGCGTTTGGGTGTCTGTGGATGTTGTCTCTGTGGTGAATGTGCTGGAACTTTTGAATTCTCCCTTTAGTTCTTTCTGTGAACCTTATAAAAACACAGTGACACCCTTGGAACTTCAGTTTCCTCATCTGTGAAGTGGGAATAATCCCTTCCCCAAGTGCAGTCAGACCTTGAGCCCTGTTACCTGGCGTGGATGCAGCAGGGCCATGCTCTGGTTTCCTTGGATTGCTGTTGCTGGGTGTTTGTGTGCAGTAGAGGTGGCTGCTTTGTGGGTGACTGTGTATGCATGGGGACATGGTCAATTGCAGGCAGGTGGGGGAGCTTCCAGGTGTGTGAGTGGACACAGGGCCGGTCTGGATTCCTGGGACTCATTTTTCCTCCTCCACCTCTGTCTTCCCCGTTCCCAGCCTCTCAGCGAGAAGGACACACAGAGGGCGGAGGGCTGGTTAATGAGCTCCTGACAAGCTGGCTAAAGGTAAGTTAGATGTTCTTTTCTCCAATCATTATTCCTTCAGCCAGAAGGTTGGACTCAATGCCTTTCAGTGGCCTGGACCTTCACGGCCAAACTCGCTCCTCAGGCATCCCAGGATCTCTGAGCAAGGGCTGCCCGGAAAATACCAGTGTGTGTCAACGTTTACTGCAGGTTCAGAGCCCCTTCCAGGGTCCCTAAGTATATCACATGCTCCTGCGAGTTTTAAGGGAAAGCCAGGTAAAGACATGACAATGTTCTAAGCCCAAGCGATGAATGAAGGCCGTACGGAAATCATTCATTCACTTACCAAGTATTTCTCCGATTTCTGCCGTGTCACGGGCCCGTGCTCCCCTGGAGACTGAGGGAAATGAGGTCACAGGAGCTCCCAGTCTGAGAGAAAAGACGGCTGCTCTGTGGTACTGGGCACTGGGCCTGGGAGTGGCCTAAGGAGACAAGCATTGAGGGCTGAGCTCAGAAGCCAGGGAGGGGAGCTCGGAACCCCACCCCACATCTTGTGCTCAGGTTTCCCTAGCCCTGGCTCTGTTCTTCTGGGCCCTATTCCTGTGCACATTGGGGGGGTGGTCCTTGGCTAAGCCGTGATGTCTGCAATGCCTTAGGGCTTGGTGACCTTCGAGGATGTGGCCGTGGAGTTCACCCAGGAGGAGTGGGCATTGCTGGACCCTGCCCAAAGGACACTGTACAGGGACGTGATGCTGGAGAACTTCAGGAACGTGGCCTCCCTGGGTAAGCCTAGTGTCATTCCTGCATTTATTTAATGACTCAGGAAGTAAGTCTTGTCTTTTTTTTTTAATTGAGGTAACACAGGACACAAAAGTCACCATTTAAACTATTTTAAAGTGTCCAATTCGGTGGTTTTTCGTAGGTTCACCGTGTAGTACGACCATCACCACTAATTCCAGAGCGTAGCTGTCATGCCAGAAATAAGCCCCGTAGTCATGAAGTGGTCTCTCCCCATTTCTCCCTCCCGAGCACCTTGGCAGCCACTAACCTTTCTGTCGCTATAGATGTGTCTCTTCTTTTTGAGGAGGTTGTTTTCAGACAGTGTCTCCCTCCATTGCCCAGGCTATAGTGCAGTGGCACAATCCTGAGTAGCTGGGACCACAGGTGCGCACCACCATGCCCAGCTAATTTGCTTATTTTTTGTAGAGATAGGGTCTTGCTCTGTTGCCCAGGCTGGTCTCAAACTCCTGGGCTCAGGTGATCCTCCTGCCTTAGCTTCCCAGGGTGCTGGGATTACAGATGTGAGCTACCATTCCTGGCCCTATTCTTGCCATTTTATATAAATGGAATCATATAAAATGTGGTCTTTTGTGTCTCACTTTTTGCTTAGCATAATGTTTTCTGGTTTTTGTTTTGTTTTTTTTTTGAGATGGAGTTTTGCTCTGTTGCCCAGGCTGGAGTGCAGTGGTGTGATCTCAGCTCACTGCAACCTCCACTTTCCAGGTTCAATCTGTTCTTCTGCCTCAGCTTCCCGAATAGCTGGGACTAAAGGCATGCGCCACCACGCCCGGCAAATTTTTGTATTTTTAATAGAGATGGAGTTTCACCATGTTGGCCAGGCTGGGACTCCTGGCCTCAAGTGATCCACCCACCTCGGCCTCCCAAAGTGCTGGGATTACAGGCATGAGTCACCACGCCCGGCTGTTTTCAAAGTATAGCCGTGTTGTAGCACATATCAGAACTTCATTCTTTTTATGGTTAAATATTGTTCCATTATGTGTATATACCACTTTTTATAAATCAGTTCATCAGCTGATGGAAATTTAGCCTGTTCTCATGTTTTGGCTAATGTGGGTAGTGTTGCTATAAACATTCATGTACAAGATTTTGCTTGAGCACCTGTTTTCTCTTGGGTATTTACCTAGGAGTGGAACTGCTGGGTCCTGTGTTAATTCTATGTTTAATGTGTTGAGGAACCTCCAAACTTTTACATTCCTACCAGCAATGCATGAGACCAGCAATGTATTACAATTTCTCTGCATCCTTACCAACATTCACCTCTTTTCCTTTTTTAAAAAAAATTATGATAGCCATTCTTGTGGGTGTCTGTCTCATTGTGGTTTTTATTTCTATTCCCTAAAAAAAATGATGAGATTGGCCATCTTTTCTTGTGCTTGTTGGCCATTTATACATCTTTTTTGAAGAAATGTTCGTTCAAGTGCTTTTTCCATTTGCGGGGCATTGTTTGCCTTTTTGTTACTGAGTTGTAAAAGTTCTTTATATGTTCTGGATCCTCGACCCTTATGAGATACATCATTTTCAGATATTTCCTCCCATTCAGTGGATTGCCTTTTCACCATCTTGAATGACAGTTTTGCGGGAGATAGAACTCTTGGTTGATATTTTTCTTTCAGTACTTGGTGTATGTCATCATCCCACTGGCTTGTGGCCTCCATGGTTTTTGATGAGAAGTCAGCTGTTAATCTTGTACATGATGACTTATTTCTGCCTTGCTTTTTTTTAGGATATTCTCTGTCTTTGGCTTTTGACCATTTAATTATAAGGTATCTCAGTGTGAGTTTTTTTGAGTGTATCCTATTTGGAGATCCTTAAGCTGCTTTGATGTATAGACTTGTAATTTCCATCAAATTTGGGAATGTTTGGCCATTATTTTTCCATATATTCCTTTTTTATTATTATTATTTAGAGTCTCACTCTGTCACCCAGGCTGGAGTACACTGGCACGATCTCAGCTCACTGCAACCTCCGCCTCCTGGGTTCAAGCAGTTCTCCCTGCCTCAGCCTCCTGAGTAGCTGGGATGACAAACGCACACCACCACACCTGGCTAATTTTTGTATGTTTAGTAGAGACAAGGTTTCACCATGTTGGACAGGCTGGTCTCGAACTCCTGACCTCAGGTGATCCTTCCACCTCAGCCTCCCAAAGTCTTGTAATTAGAGCGTGACCCACCGCGCCTTGCCAATTTTTCCACATATTCCTTCTGCTCCTTTCTCTGTCTCCTCTCCAGTAGCAACTCCCATTATGTGTATTCTGATGTTTGATGGTGTCTTCTGGGTCTCTTAGGCTCTGCTCATTTTTTTCCCTTTATTTTTAATTTCTGCTCTACAGATCAGGCAATCTTAATTGACCTGGCATCAAGTTCACTGATTGCGTCTTCTGCCTGATCAAGTCTTCTGAGGAGCCCCTCTAGTAAATTTTTCATTTCAGATAATAAATATTTTTCAATTTAAAAATTCCTATTTGGCTCCTTTTTATAATTTCCATCTCTTTATGCTTTTCTCTATTTGGTGAGAATTCATTCTGATGGTTTTCATTAGTTCTTTGTACACAGTTTCCATTAACTCCTAGAGCATATTTGAAATAGTTGACTTGAAGTCGTTGCCTAATAAATCCAATGACTGGGTTTCCTTATGGATCATTTCTGTTCATTTCTTTTTTTCCTATAATGCAGTTTCATTTCTTTGTTTCTTTTTTTTTTTCTTTTTTTTTTTTTTTTGGAGACAGAGTCTCACTCTGATGCCCAGGCTGGAGTGCAGTGACACAATCTCGGCTCACTGCAAGCTTTGCCTCCCAGGTTCATGCCATTCTCCTGCCTCAGCCTCCCGAGTAGCTGGCACTACAGGCGCCCGCCACCACGCCTGGCTATTTAGTAGAGATGGGATTTCACCATGTTACCCAGGATGGTCTCGATCTCCTGAAATCGTGATCTGCCCATCTCAGCCTCCCAAAGTGTTGGGATTACAGGCATGAGCCACCACGCCCAGCCCATTTTTTTGTTTCTTTACATGCCTCATAATTTATTTGCTGAAAACTACTTTCAGAATATTACAATATGGCAGTTCTTTAAATCTGATTTCAAGGTTTGTTGTAGTTGGTATTATTTCTTTGTTTAGTGACATTTCTGAACTAATTTTGTAATGTCTGTATTTGTCATATGTGGCCACTGAAGTCTCTGTTCTATTAGCTTAATGTTCAGCTTGGGATTCATTTGTCAGAGATTTTCTTAAATACCTGGAACCCAAAAGATGACCAGGCTTTACCAATAGATCTGAATTACATGTTGGAGCATGCCTTCAAAACTCAGCTAAAGCACTTTACAACTCTGACTTAGCCTTCACTTCCTTCTTATGCAGAACCTGAAGGTCAGTCAAAGGTAAGGGCTTGGTGCCTTCTCAGATCTTCTCTGAGCATGTGTTCATCCCTGGGTATGAACATGGCCTTCTAGAAATGTGCGGAGGGCTGGGCACAGTGGCTCACACCTGTAATGCCAGAACTTTGGGAGGCCGAGGTGGGCGGATCATCTGAGGTCAGGAGTTCGAGAGCAGCCTGGTCAAGATGGTGAAACCATATCTTTACTAAAAATACAAAAGAATCAGCCAGGAGTGGTGGCACATGCCTGTAATCCCAGCTACTTGGGAGGCTGAGGCAGGAGAATTGCTTGAACCCAGGAGGCAGAGGTTGCAGTGAGCCGAGATCACACCACTGTACTCCAGCCTGGGCAACAGAGTAAGACTCCATCTTGTGGGGGTGATTAAAAAGGTGTGGAAAGATGCTCTACTCCCCCAAGCATCTTGTTCCCCACTTCTCCTCCCAGGTTTTTTGGTTAGTCTTGTTTGCTTCACAGTTTTCCCTAACCCCACTCAGCAGTGGCTGATTTGCCTTTAGATGTGTTGGGACACACTTCCCTCTCCACCCTACACCTTCCATAGGTGTAGTCTCTTCAGACCTGGGAGAGTTTGGAGTTACACAAATAAAGGGAAGCCCTTTGATCCAGCCCATCAGGGAGCCAGCAGACAGGTCAGAACAAACAACCACAGGTTTTTGAGAATAAGGTGCATTCTGTTCCCTTCAGTACTAGAAACACAGGTTGTTGTCTTCAAGGCAAAATGGGGACTAGAGTGTGCGGCTAGAGTCAGTTAAAATGTCACAAATCTCTCTTACCCTGATTCGGCTGTTTGTCTCGATTAGGCATTCTCCTGTGGCTGTAAACTTTTGATCACATTCAAGAGCTCCAATGAAGCTGATTCTGTTTTTGCCCATTTACTTACTGTTTCTATGAAGGGATGAAGTTGGGGAGTTCCCTACTCCACTACTTTCATCGACATCACTTCTTTTAAGTCCTTCGTAAGCACCTCTGTTCCTAGGTCTGTGCTGGGATGTGGGTGTACAGTGAAGAATGCAACATGGTCCCAACCCTCATAGAGCTGTCTAATGCTGTCCACTATGAAATGAAGATCTCCTTCTTTCCCTGACTGTATATTCTCTGTAGTTAAATCTTCTGGGCTTTCAGATTCTGTGTTTAAACCTGGACAGGGGCTCCTGGGACCAGTTACCTGCAACCACGCTACATATTGCTTGTGATTTTGTGTATGTGCATGAAAGACAGTTGCTATATTTCTTCAATTTCGGCATAATTATTCTTCTGCTCCTGAAGTCACACCTCTTCCCCTTCAGAACTGATTTCAGTTTCATGGGGAGCTTGTCTGCTGCACAGTCCTCCTACATCATGCGTCTTTTCTCCATGTACAGGGGACCAAGTTGATAAACCTGGTCTGATCACCCAGTTGGAGCAAGAAGATGAAGTGATGACAGAAGAGAGAGGAATTCTCCCAGGTACGTGTCCAGGTGAGCACCAGGTGGATATAAGTCCTTGTGAGGCCGGGCGCGGTGGCTCAAGCCTGTAATCCCAGCACTTTGGGAGGCCGAGACGGGCGGATCACGAGGTCAGGAATCGAGACCATCCTGGCTAACACGGTGAAACCCCGTCTCTACTAAAAAATACAAAAATCTAGCCGGGCAAGGTGGCGGGCGCCTGTAGTCCCAGCTACTCGGGAGGCTGAGGCAGGAGAATGGTGTGAACCCGGGAGGCGGAGCTTGCAGTGAGCTGAGATCCGGCCACTGCACTCCAGCCTGGGCCACAGAGCGAGACTCTGCCAAAAAAAAAAAAAAAAAAAAAAAAAAGTCCTTGTGAGGAACAGCTCTGGCCAGGGACTGAGGCGTTGGGAGTGTTATAATACATTAGGAAATAACAGTCAGAGAACTGCGTAAACACCCCTTTTCCCAAGAAGGCTGAGAACATTTGGTCTGAGCCCCCCCCATGTACTTTCATGACTTTAACTTTCTGTCATCTCGTACTTTACTTGGGCCTCAGGGGAGGAAAAAAAGACATGTCTCTTTTTCTGACATTTAAGTCTCCTGTGAACTCTTTGATCAGTTTCAGTCCACCTTGCCCTCCTGACAATTCCTTCATTCTGTCCACATCAATCTCAATCTTCCTAGAGTCTTTCTTAAACATTGCCTAAAATTGTCACAGCCATATCTTTCATGGAATCCCTTCTCAAAAACCCTCACCTCTCAGATTCTGCCTTCACCCATGTATGCATTTTACCATTTCACCATCAACTTATATTTGCCTCTTTTCTATCAACTTAAATTTCTTTTTAACTTGTTTCAGATGTGGAGAATCCATTTAAAGCCAAAGGGTTAACTCCTAAGCTGCATGTTTTTCAAAAAGAACAATCTGGAAATATGAAAATGGTAAGACTAACATGGGTGATTTCTGTTTTTTTCATGGTAGGAGAATGCCCTACGTGAGAGAAGCCACAAAGACTGGCTTTGTTGGCC
Source organism: Macaca mulatta (assembly GCF_049350105.2). Classification (NCBI taxonomy): domain Eukaryota; kingdom Metazoa; phylum Chordata; class Mammalia; order Primates; family Cercopithecidae; genus Macaca; species Macaca mulatta. The sequence continues at coordinate 7,961,440 of NC_133424.1, forward strand.
AGGCGCAGTGGCTCACGCCTGTAATCCCAATACTTTGGAAAGCCGAGGCGGGTGGATCACGAGGTCAGGTGTTGGAAACCAGCCTGGCCAATATGGTGAAACCCCGTCTCTACTAAAAATACAAAAAAAAAAAAAAAAAAAAAAAAAAAAAAAAAATTAGCCGGGTGTAGTGGTGCACGCCTGTAATCCCAAATACCTGGGAGGCTGAAGCAGAATAATCACTTGAACCCTGGAGGCGGAGCTTGCAGTGAGCCAAGATCACGCCACTGCACTCCAGCCTGGGCGACAGAGCGAGACTCTGTCTCAGAAAAAAAGAAAGAGTGGCTTTATTGAATAGTTATTAAAGGAAAGTGTCATTTTTCCAAGAGAAAGTAGTGTCTCTGAAGAGATACTGTGAAATTATTTTGAATTTGGAAAAAAGCATTAGTTAGCCCCAAACGTGTTTTTCCTGAGAATTCCCACAAGTAAGTATTTCCAGTAATCTGAGTCAGATATTGGGTATTTGAAAAAGAAATTAGCCTTAAATTTATCAGAAAATACTCTGTGAATATGATAAAGACTTGCGGAAAGAATCCATCTTTTTTAAATGCTAAGAATTCAAACTGACAGAAGCAATGTACCAGCACTCAGTGGCAAAAACATTAATTCCAATACTATGATACACAACAGAATTCCTGGGAGAGGAAATTCCTCTGACAGCATTCAATGTTAAAAATATTATAAATGGTACTTATTAGTCATCTCTTAATCAACAGGAGAGGAATCATCTCGGAGCAGAATTCAGCGAATGTAATCAGTGTTTTAAAGTCTTCAGCACAAAATCTTCCCTTATGCGGCACAAGAAGATTCACACGGGAGAAAAACGCTACGACTGCAATGAATGTGGGAAATCCTACAGCAGCAAATCTTACGTTACTGTTCATAAGAGAATCCACAATGGGGAGAAACCCTACAAATGCAGTGACTGTGGGAAAACCTTCAGCAATTCCTCATACCTCAGACCGCACTTGAGAATTCACACCGGAGAAAAACCCTACAAATGTAACCAGTGTTGTCGTGAGTTCCGCACTCAGTCAATCTTCACAAGGCACAAGAGAGTTCATACAGGGGAGAGTCATTATGTATGTAATCAGTGTGGAAAGGCTTTCAGCACAGGGTCATCTCTTTCTTTGCACTATAGCATTCATACAGGGGAGAACCCTTACGAATGCCACAATTGTGGGAAAACCTTCAGGAGGAGCTCGAATCTGACACAGCACGTAAGAACTCATACTGGAGAAAAGCCCTACAAGTGTAATGAGTGTGGGATATCCTTCACCAGTAGCTTTTCTCTTACAGTTCACAGGAGAATACATAATAGAGAGAAATCCTATGAGTGCAGTGACTGTGGAAAAGCCTTTAATGTTCTGTCATCTGTTAAGAAACACAGGAGAACTCATACTGGAAAAAGACCCTATGAATGTAATTATTGTGGGAAATTCTTCACAAGTAACGGGTACCTTTCTGTGCATATGAGAACGCATATTAGGCAGATGTGAATTCAATAACTGTGCGAAAAGCATTCATCGATCTTTCATGCCTCAGATAACGTGAAAGAACTCTTCACCAGATGTATGAATTCCCTGCTACTGTATAACGTGTAACAAATTACCCCACAAAATTGTGTGGCTTCAAACAACAAACATTTATCTCAGTTTTTGTAGGTCAGGAATTCAGAAACAGCGTAGCTCCATAGTTCAGGATCTCTCAAGAGGTTACAGTCCAGATGTCAGCAGAACCATAATCATCCAGAATTTGTACTGGTGAAGGGACCACTTCCAGATGGCTCACTCACATGCCTGACAAGTGCATGCTAGCTGTTTCCAAGGGACCTGCACTTCCAAACCACGTAGGCCTCTCAACAGGGCTAAGTTTCTTTATGGAAGCAACTTCTCCCCAAAGCCAGTGATCTAAAGGAGCCAACACAGAAAGCATAATGTCTTTTATGACCTAGCTTCAGAGAGAGATGTGTTCATGTCCCTGTTACATCGGTCACACACACCACTCCTGATACAATGTGGAAGAACACCACACGAGGTATGAGCAGTAGACATTCGGAACCATCTGGAAAGCTTGCCATGAAATCAGTGGAGATAATTTTTTATTTTATATGTTATTTATTTTTTAATTTGTTTTGTTTTGTTTTGTTTTTTTGAGACAGGGTTTCATCTATGCCCAGGCTGTAGTGCAGTGGTGCAGTCTTGGCTTATTACAACCTCCGCCTCCTGGACTCAAGGGATCCTCCCATCTCAGCCTCCCAAGTAGCTGGGACTGTAGGCATGCACCACCATGCCTGTCTAGTTTTTGTAAAGATGGGGATTCACCATGTTACCCAGGCTGCCCTCAAACTCCTGGGCTCAAGTGATCCACCTGCCTCAGCCTCCCGAAGTGCTTGGAATATAGGAACGAGCCACCACTCTCAGCCAGAACTTCTTAAGATAAAGGATGAGGGAATGTTTTCAGTGATACCTCTTACATTAGGAAAAATATGAAAATGTTCCTTGGATGCAGTACCCATGAGTGTATTAAAAATCCTTCAGTGATTCTTCCCTTTACACATGAGAGAACTCATAGAGGAAACCCTAGGAACGTAATTGATGTTAGGATGCCTCACCTCTTATCTGAGTGGCCACATGATACCTTATACTGAGAACAAAAGGTATAAGTGCTATGTATGTGGAATTACCTTCAGCAGTGTCTCATTTGTAGGTTGGGCCACTAGCTCATTAATTTTCCATCTTTTAAGTATTTATGGCTATAGCTGTCCTGAAAATCTTATTACCTCATTTTATATACAGTACATTTATTATAATTCTAAAACATCAATATATCAAATATTCAGAAAGGTATTTCCAAACAGCTCCTGAGTGATCTAGTTTGTTATAACAGAAATTAGAGGCCTGGCATGGTGGCTCACGCCTGTCATCCCAGCATTTTGGGAGGCTGAGGCAGGCGGATCACAAGGTCAGGAGATCAAGACCATCCTGGCTAACTCGGTGAAACCCCGTCTCTACTAAAAATACAAAAAATTAGCCAGGCATGGTGGTGGGCGCCTGTAGTCCCAGCTACTCGGGAGGCTGAGGCAAGTGAATGGCAGGAACCTGGGAGGTGGGGGTTGCAGGGAGGTGGGGGTTGCAGGAAGGTGGGGGTTGCAGTGAGCCGAGGTCGCGCCGCTGCACTCCAGCCTGAGCAACAGAGCAAGACTCTGTCTCAAAAAAAAAAAAAAAAAAGTATTTGCCAGGTGTCGTGGCTCACACCTATAAACCTAGCATTTTGGGAGGCTGACGCGGACAGATCACCAGAGGTCAAGAGTTCGAGACCAGCCTGGCCAACATGGCGAAACCCCGCTTCTACTAAAAAACTACAAAGTTTAGCCGGGTGTGGTGGCAGGCACCTATAATCCCAGCTACTCAGGAGGATGAGGCAGGAGAATCAATCGAACACAGGAAACGGAGATTGCAGTGAGCTGAGATTGTGCCACTTCACTCCAGCCTGGGCAAAAGAGCGCAACTCCGTCTCAAAAAAAAAAAAAAAAAAAGACAGAAATTAGACAATATTTGATATATTTTTTCTAATCTAATAGCATTTTATCAGAGTACATGGACTTTTTGATTTTGATTGTTTTCTCTTTCTGTCCTAATATAGCAAATACTGTTTCTTTTTTTCTGGTTTTTTTTTTGAGATGGAGTCTCACTCTGTCACCCAGGCTGGGTTCTTGCCATTCTCCTGCCTCAGCCTCCCTAGTAGCTGGGACTACAGGTGCCCATCACCATGGCCAGGTAATTTTTCGTATTTTTAGTAGAGACGGGGTTTCACTATGTTAGCCAGGATGGTCTCGATTTCCTGACCTCGTGATCCACCTACCTCAGCCTCCCAAAGTGCTGGGATTACAGGCATGAGCCACCGTGCCTGGCGCAAATACTGTTTCTTAATGTTCATTCTCCCTACTTAAAAGAAAAAAACAAGTTGTCAATGAACAGTATTGAAAATGTACAGTGGGGCCAGGCGCCATGGCTCATGCCTATAATCCCAGCACTATTGGGAGGCCAAGGCGGGCAGATCACCTGAGGTTAGGAGTTCAAGACCAGCCTGGCCAACATGGTGAAACCTCATCTCTACTAAAAAAAAATTTAAAAATTAGCCGGGTGTGGTGACAGGTGCCTGTAATCCCAGCTACTTGGGAGGCTGAGGCAGGAGAATCGCTTGAGCCTGGGAAGTGGAGGTTGCAGTGAGCCAAGATCGCACAACCACACTCCAGCTGAGGCAACAGAGTAAGACTCCATCTAAGAAAACAGTGTACTAGGCTTTCCTGAAGCTTAGACAGGCTTTGTCCCACTCTGCTGGCTACAAGAAGTAGGAATAACGCACTGGGTGAGACACCGTCTGGCTTATTCTCATCTATTTTCTTTTCATTCTTTCTTTTGGAAAGTGGACACAAAGCATAGAGTTAAAAGAGCCTTTTTTTTTTTTTTTTTCACTACGATGATAAAAATCACAGTATGGCTCATGCCTGTAATCCCATCACTTTGGGAGGCCAAGGCAGGAGGATCACCTGAGGTGGGGAGTTCGAGACCAGCCTGACCAACATGGAGAAACCCTGTCTCTCCTAGAAATACAAAATTAGCCAAGCATATTGGCACATGCCTGTAATCGCAGCTACTCAGAAGGCTGAGGCAGGACAATCGCTTGCAACTGGGAGGCGCAGGTTGTAGTGAGCCAAGGTTGACACTGCACTCCAGCCTCAGCAACAAGAGCGAAACTCGGTCTCAAAAAAAAAAAAAAAAAGTGCCGAAAAACTTACAATGATTTGAGTTCTTCAAAAACTTTTGATTGGCTGCATTGGCTCTGTTCTGCATATTACTAGACTTCTTACATGATCACAAGTAACCACTAATTGGTTAAAACCAAAGAGTGAGTGAGTGTGTGTGTGTGTGTGTGGTGGGGGGGGGGGGTGGTGTTCTGTTAGCTTCCAGGTGAATGCAGTATCTAACTGTTAATCCTGTTTATTGATCTATTTTTATAAGTGCTCCATGATTCTTTGAAAACAGTATACTGTGTATCTAATTTTTGGATACAGGATGGACATACGTACTCAAACTAATAGTGTTTTTCAATATGTACTTTATTTTTTTCTCTCAACCTGACTTAGTGATAGAGGTATATTAAAGTCTTCCACTAGCATGGTGGGTTAACAAATTCTTTCTGTAATTCTGTCATTTTTGCTTTATATAGGTTTATGTGTAATGTAACTAGGTGTGTAGAGGTTTACATATTTTCTTGTGAATTTATTTATTTTCAGTAGGGGCCATACCTTTTCATACCAAAGAATTGTAACATTAAAATATATTAACAAAAAGAGATCAAACATCTCACTATCCTATAGACCAGGCACCCTTCCAAAGTGCCTTATGAACATTAACTGCATACTCACTATAGGCTTGCAAAGTATGTGCTATTACTATCTCCAACTTACAGATGGGAAAACTGGCATGGAATGTTTAGGTTGCTTGCCTGAGTTCACCAGCTAGCAAGTGGTAGAGCAGATTGGAATCCAGACAGTTCATGCTCATAACCACTAGCCTGTTTATTGAGTACATCCCATGTGGCTAAGCACTGTTTGAGATATCATGTCTACAGCAGTGAATGAAACTCAAGTTTTGCCATTGAGGCACTTACATCCTAATGAGGAGGGGTGAATTATAGAAAAACCAACAATATGGCTGGCTGCTGTGACTCATGCCTGTAATTCCAATACTTTGGGAGGCTGAGGCGGGCAGATCATGAGGTCAGCAGTTTGAGACCAGCCTAACCAACATGGTGAAACCCCATCTCCAGTAAAAACACAAAAAAATTAGCCAGGTGTGGTGGCGCACGCCTGTAATCTCAGCTAATTAGCTATTCAGGAGGCCAAGGCAGGAGAACCATTTGAACCTCGAAGTGGAGGTTGCAGTGATCCAAGATCATGCCAATGTACTCCAGCCTGGGTGACAGAGCGAGACTCTGTCTAAAAAAAAGAAAAAAATCTGGCCGGGCGCGGTGGCTCAACCCTGTAATCCCAGCACTTTGGGAGGCCAAGACGGGTGGATCACGAGGTCAGGAGATCAAGACCATCCTGGCTAACCCGGTGGAACCCCGTCTCTACTAAAAAAATACAAAAAACTAGCCACGCGAGGTGGCGGGCGCCTGTAGTCCCAGCTACTCGGGAGGCTGAGGCAGGAGAATGGCGTAAACCCGGGAGGCGGAGCTTGCAGTGAGCTGAGATCCGGCCACTGCACTCCAGCCTGGGCGAGACTCCGTCTCAAAAAAAAAAAAAAAAAAAAAAACTCAATATTCGTGTTATGCAGAAACATAAAGCACTGTGAGTTATGGAGGGCTGGGGACTTGCTGTTTTATATAGCATAGGAAGGGAAAGGCCCCCAGTTAAGGAACATTTGAGGAGAGACTTTATTGAGTAGGAACTTGAGTCATGTGAATTTCTGTGGCAAGAGTACTGTTGGCATGCAAAGACCCACAGCACAGAGGCCAGTATGACTCAGGTAAAACAGGGATTCAGGGATTAGAGGGTAATCAGAGATGCAGATCCTGATCTTGTGGGGGTTTATAGGTCATTGTTAGGACTTTTCCTTACATGTTCAGGAAGTTGGAATATCAGAGTCCCAGCAGGAAACAGTTGACACACGCGTCAACTGGGCTGATTCAAGTGCAGTTTCTATCAAGGGACAGAATTGTGAACAGGATGTAGAGAAACTGACAAAGGTACTTGAAATGGAACATCGGTCTTCTCCCCACCTCAGACATGGGTGCTTCTGGTTCTCCAGCCTTCAGACTCAGACTCGCTACTTAACACCATCGGCCCTCCTGTTCTCAAGCCTTTAGACTTCACACTGGGGTTTACACTGTTGACTCCCTGCTTTCAGGTCTTTGAGCTTGGACTGTAGCTAGACTACCAGCTTTCTTGGTTCTCCAGCTTCCAAACAAATGGCAGATCATAGGACACCCATAAGCCTGAAGGGACAAAGGAAGGCAGCAACTGAACGTTGTTGTTCAAGTGAGGAGAGGGCCGCATTCCAGGAGCTGACAGGAGGTCAGTGAGGGGCAGCATCCAGCCTCGAGTTCTGCAAGCAATAGGGCCGGCTGGGCACAGTGGCTCACACCTATAATCCTGGCACTTGGGGAGGCCGAGGCGGGTGGATCACTTGAGATCAGGACTTCAAGACCAGCCTGGCCAACATGGTGAATGAAACCCATTTTCTACTGAAAATACAAAAATTAGCCGGGTGTGGTGGCACACGCCTGTAGTCCCAGCTACTCAGGAGGCTGAGGCAGGAGAACTGCTTGAACCCCGGAGGTGGAAGTTGCAATGAGCCGAGATCATGCCATGGTCCAGCCTGGGTAAGAAAGTGAGACTCCATGTCAAAAAAAAAAAAAAAAAAAAAAAGAAAAAAAATAGCCAGGGCCAGCCCTCCTTGTCCTTCATTCTTCTGATATCATATTTGGGTTCCCCATTAGCCAAACTCAACCAAAAGCCATAAGGTAACGGATTTCGTTGCTTCTGTTCATAGTAACTAATCATCCCAAGCACAGCAGGGTAGAGGAGGTGGATCTGCTGCGGCGAATGGAAGATATCCTGTATTGGTCACTCCTTTTGCTTCTGGGAATCTACTCATGCCCATCACCTGGATGGAAAGTTCATATCCAAGCCCAGGAATTCCATCAGTTGCTCTGCTGCCCTGGGGTGCTGTCCATGCATTGATACTCCCCATTGAAGCCTAACATAGTTGCCAACACCAGTGTTTCCTGTATAGGATGCGGGATAGAGCCATTGGGGAGGAAAGCACAAGAAATAATTAACCTGGCTGTGCACAGTGGCTCACCCCTGTAATCTCAGCACTTTGGGAAGCCGAGGTGGGCAGATCACAAGGTCAGGAGTTCGAGACCAACCTGGCCAAGATGGTGAAACCCCATCTCTACTAAAAGTACAAAAATTAGCCAGGCACAGTGGCGGATGCCTGTAATCCCAGCTACTCAGGAGGCTGAGGCAGAAGAATCGCTCGAACCCAGGAGGTAGAGGTTGCAGTGAGCCAAGATTGCACCACTGCACTCTAGCCTGGGTGACAGAGCAAGACTCCATCTCAAAAAAAAAAAAAAAAAAGAAGTAACCTAAAGGACCTGGTTCCCAGAGGGGAACACTTCCACCAAGAGACACAGTAAGAGTCTCATCAGATGTTCAACTGACTTCTATGAGACCAGCACACAAGGAAAGAAGTCACCATACTGGCTTAGGTAATTAATGCTGTCATCCATTAGAATCTGAGGCTGCCGTTATCTGATGAGTGCAGGGAGAAAACATTTGGCATTCAGGGAATCCACTGGGATGTCTCTTGCTGTTGTTTCCCCAATTTTAAAGATAAAAAAATTTCACCAGCTATATCTTGAGAAGGGCATGGTGAAGACCCCGTAGGCATGAGGATCTGGAGACGCTCTCCAGGTAAGCCACCTAGACCAGCAGGATCTAGGTGAGAAGGAAATCTAGAATTTTCACCCTAGTCAAGGGTGAAGGGACACTAGAAGGTGCAAGTAAAGGAGTGTGATAAGCATCAATTGCATCTCTGAGACTTGTTCAGGTGGAAAGGGCTGTCTACAATTTGTCCACTGATCTTCCTCTTGTCAGTTTCTCCAGGCAATGGGACCAACCTTGATCCTGAGGACACTTACTTTAAGAATCCCGGGGCCAGGCGCGGTGGCTCACGCCTGTAATCCCAGCACTTTGGGAGGCCGAGGTGGGCGGATCACGAAGTCAGGAGTTCAAGACCAGCCTGACCAATATGGTGAAACCCTGTCTCTACTAAAAATACAAAAAGTAGCCGGGTGTGGTGACACGCGTCTGTAGTCCCAGCTACTCAGGAGACTGAGGCAGGAGAATCACTTGAATCTGGGAGGCAAAGGTTGCAGTGAGCCAAGATCGCACCACTGCACTCGAGCCTGGGCGACACAGCAAGATTCCGTCTCAAAAAAAAAAAAGGAACTCCAGCAAATGCCACCTTTCCTACCCAATACCACTGCAACGTGCATCCCTTGTCTTTCCAAGACTCTAAGTATCCCCAGCAATGACACCCAAGACAAGCAATGGTCAGAATCTCAACAGGCAGCCCCCAGATTCTACAATGTAAGTGGCAAACTCATACCCCAGAAAACTATCTCTTCCCATTATTCCAAAGTAAGAGTTGATAGACGCATCAGCAAGCAACACCCTTAACATAAATGAGGAAGGGAGCCCAGAATGCAAATCCCGTCTCCCCCAACATGAGTTGACTGCCCCTGTGGTGACCCCTCCTTTATCCCAAACACAAGGAATAATCATAACCTCAGCAGGCAACTCTTGCAGCCTCCCCTTGCAATATGAATATCTCTACGCTCACAATATAGATAGATAGAGCCCTATCAAGCCAAGTATTCCCTGCTAGGGGACTGTTGGGTACTCCAGTCTCAGAACATGGAAGACACGGTAGGCCCGACAAGCTGGCAAATACTCTAAGGTCCCATAATACAGGAGGTGGTATAGCCCAGCAAGCAAACTTTCCAACATTTCCTGCACCCAGCAGACCCTTATCGGCTGCATTCCCAGTTGACTCTCAGAGCATCTCCTGCTCGCTCACTAGAAGCAAAGAAAGACCGGAGCTGGGGGTGAGGCTGAGAGGTAGAGAAAGGGGAGAAGGGTAAAAGAGAAGAGGGGGAAAGGAGACTTTCCAAGTTATTCTAAAACCGGCCATGAATTCCAGATGCCTCAAACAGCTACAATCAGATCAGGCACTCCAGCACAAAAAAAAAGAGATTCCGGGCTGATGAAAAGAGGTGGTCTAGAGGAAAGGTGGGTGTGTTGGCTAGCCTTCAGGATGCTTACCAAAGACCCTTGCCACCTGACATTCCTGTCCTGTGTACCCCACCTCCAATATTGAATCATACATGACCCATACGATCAATACAGCACTACTGCATGTGACATCTGAGGCTAGGTCATAAGACACACTGAAGCTTCCTCCTTGGTCTCTTCTATTGCTCTTTCTTTAGGGGAAGCCATCCGCCATGCCGTGAGGAGACTCAAGCAGCCCCGTAACCAGTAACCAACTCACCAGCACCACATTGCTAGCCAGGGGATGAGCCACCTTAGAAGATCTTCCAGCCCCAAATTTTGAACTCTATTAATGATACGTAAGCTATCTGCAACCTACTTCAAAATGCATTAAAAAAGATGAATTGGTGGATGACAGAGATGTATATGACAAAGTAGAGCAAAATGTTACTGATGAATGTTCCTGTACATTTTTTCAAAAATTATTTCCATGCTTGAACATTGCTCATAATTTGTTATTATTCAAGAACTCCTACGAAGCAGTAAGAGAAAGACCAAGAGTTAAATCAGAGAAAGGAGCAAGTGCTAAGAACAGTTCACAGAAATCCAAGTGGCTCTCCTAAGAAAAATGGGAAGTAAAACATTGAGCTTCCCTTTTTCATGGATCAGGAAGTTTTTTCTTTTAAAAAGATAACAGATTGGCCAGGATGTGGAGACACTGGCACCTCCATATAATAATGACGGGAACTCAATTAGTGCAACCTCCCCGGACTAAGACGAGGACCCAACCAGACCTAGTGCCATGCCGAGGCCAGGGTGCCATGTGGAGAGGCGGAAAGAGCCCAACTGAAGCAGCGAAATCGGAGAAAACCAAGGCCGGGCGCAGAAAGCCGAACTGAACGAACCGAGTCGAGGAGCGGCGGGGAAGCCAAGGCTGGGCGAGGGGAGCCAAAGACTTGGGGTGGGAGCCGAGGTCGGCCGAGAGGAACCGGAAGAGCCAAGGCCAATGGGAGGAGCTGAGGCCAGGCGGGAGGAGCCGCGCCGGGCCCAAAAGCGGCGGGAAGGGCGGCGGCGAAGCCGAGCCAAAACCAGGCGCGGAGGAAGGGGAAGTTTCAGGTCGGAGACAGCGAGGAACAAACGACGCCATGATGGGACGCGAAGCGAGGACGGGCGGGAAAGCCGAGGCTGGGCGGAAAGAGCCGAAACCAGGCGCGGAGAGAGCCGAAGCCAGGCGCGGAGAGAGCCGAAGCCAGGCGCGGAGAGAGCCGAAGCCAGGCGCGGAGAGAGCCGAAGCCAGGCGCGGAGAGAGCCGAAGCCAGGCGCGGAGGAAGCCGAAGCCGGGCGGGAGGATCCGAACTGGGCCGAAAAGCGGCGTCACCGGCGCCAAGGGAGGGAGATCGCGGGGCAGAGAAGGCGAAGGGAGGGCAGCAGCTGGGGCGAGGGCGGGAGCGAGAGCCGAGCTAGGCAGAAAGAGCGGAAGCCGGGAGCTAGTGGGGGTTTGGGGGCGGGCGAACCGAGGCAGGGCCTTGGAAACAGAGGTCCAGAGCGGGTCGAAGAGGGTAACCGAGGCTGGGGAGGAGCTGAAGCCAAGTGGGAGTAGCCAATGGCGAGTGGGAGGAGCTGAGGCCAAGTGGGAGGAGCTGAGTGGGCGAAACACGCTGAAGTTGAGCCGGGACCCATTTTCTTGGGAGCAGGGGAAGGGAGGTTAGGGGGCTGCGGTGGGGAAGGGGCTGTGGATGGTTAAGCCCGAAGCTGTCAGCATGGCCAGAGTCACCTGCAGGGCCTCAAAATGCCTCTGCAAAAATTGTAACAGTGAGAAAATTATGATAGTGAAAGACACCTGACCTAACCGACTCCATCTCGCCTTTAACCTCCAAACTCTCCTTGGTCATTCCTAGGTGTGGGCCAAGCTAACCTTGTGAGAAATTTAGTTATAGTTTAAATAATAAAAACCTTTCCTAAAACTAAACCGCCTTATAAAACTAAGAGACCACCAAGTTAGGATTAGGAGCGGGGCCCGAATTCCGCTAAGATGTAGACTTCGTTAAGGGTTACCAGCCCTTGCTCAGGTGATCACAAGATTTGTAACCCCTCCAATTACTCCTGTAAATAACATCACGATTGTAGAAGCTAAGATTGACCTTTTGAGATGTCATTTAAGACTTTTGGGCCAGACACGGTGGCTCATGCCTGTAATTCCAGCACTTTGGGAGGCCAAGGCGGGTGGATCACCTGAGGTCAGGAGTTCGAGACCAGCCTGGCCAACATGGTGAAACCGTGTCTCTACTAAAAATACAAAATTAGCCAGGCGTGGTGATGCACGCCTGTAATCCCAGCTACTCAAGAGGTTGAGGCACGAGAATTGCTTGAACCTGGGAGGCGGACATTGCAGTGAGCCGAGATTGCGCCACTGCACTTCAGCCTGGGCAACAGAGCAAGAGAGTGTTGGGGAGTAGCCTCAACACCACCCGTAAGGTACCCGAAGTCTGGCGGCGACAAAATATTGAGAAGAGACAAGAGTAAAAGTGGGGAGCCAGGGGGCCAGATGCGAGGTAGGAGGCTGCAAAAGGCTCAGAGCTCTGGTCTCCACACTATTTATTGAGTATAATCACTTAGATCTAAGAAGCAGATGTTCAAGGCAAAACAGTGAAAGGGAGGCAGTGCCTCATAGGCGTAATCTATAGCAATAGCGCTTTAAATGAACGCTTTGTGCTCAAACAGCATGTCTTTAACTTATCGGAAAGAGCTAGTGGGAGCGGCTTTGTCAGGAGCCTGCACGTCTGTCCACATTCCAGTGTTTCAAAGGAGTGTCTTTCTCTTTGAACATAGTGTTTACAGATAAGAGCGCGGGTCTCGCTCTGAGCATGGGAACGTGATGGCAACTAGGAGGCTTTCCTCCTCGCAGGCCTCTTGTGGCTTTCCACAACTTATTGTCCCATACTTTTATGGCCAGTTTATAGAGGCACCCTACAAGCCTTTTCCCAACATGCCCTTTTCCCAACAGAGACTCTGTCTAAATAAATAAATTAAATAAATAAATAAATAAATAAATAAATAAATAAATAATAAATAAATAAATAAAGACTTTTGCATTTCTGATGACCGGATGATTCCTGTGGCTCCCCACCCAGAAACAAAGTCAGCGCACAAGGACTGTTTATTTCTACGCGTCCTGGACCAATTAGCAGCACCTGTTCCCTGCCCCGCCCACCAAACTATCTTTAAAAAACCCTAGCCTCCAAATTTTCAGGTTTCCCATTTAACCGACTGTGCATGTTTTTTGTTTGTTTGTTTGTTTTTGTTTTTTGAGATGGAGTCTCGCTCTGTCTTCCAGGCTGGAGTGCAGTGGCACGATTCCGGCTCACTGCCAGCTCCGCCTCCCGGATTCACGTCATTCGCCTGCCTCAGCCTCCCGAGTAGCTGGGATTACAGGCGTCCGCCACTGCCCGGCTAATTTTTTGTGTTTTTAGTAGAGACGGGTTTTCACTGTGTTAGCCAGAATGGTCTTGATCTCCTGACCTCGTGATCCGCCCACCTCGGCCTCCCAAAGTGCTGGGATTACAGACGTGAGCCACTGTGCCCAGCCACTGTGCATGTTTTGAATTCTTTCTCTATTGCAATTCTCCTGCCTTGATAAATCAGCTCTATATTGATGAGCAAAATGAACTTCTCCAGTGCTTTCAGGTCCTTCTGCCTTCCTGGTCCTGTTGCTCCGGGCCTGCCACCATCCCCTGCGAGGGCTGCTCCATCGGCAACAGCTGCATGTTCTCTGCCCCCAATGAATGCTCATTGGTGATATTTGCATAGCAACACCCCGTCGGCCTGGCAGACACTCTCTCTGAACTGCGCTGAGAACTTCTGGCCCCTCACCTGTTTATCCTCACACCGGAATCCTGTTTTGGTGTTTGCTTTTTGGAGGACTTGCATGATAACACTGTTTTGCGAATGAGGAAACTGAGACGTGAAGGCACAGAGGGGTTAAGTAACTTACCTAAGGTTACACAGCTGGTAAGGGATTTAAATGGGATTTAAATGGGTACTCCAGAATGAGTACCCCTAACCATTGCGCTATGAGCAAAAGAGAGAATGAGAGAACCAAATCAAGATCCAAAAGAACATCCTTATCTTGATTTTGTAGTCTCCCTGGCCTCTTTTGTTGCCCAGGCTGGAGTGCAGTGGTGCCATCTCAGCTCACTGCAACCTCCGCCTCCTGGATTCAAGCGATTCTCCTGCCTCAGCCTCCTGAGTAGCTGGGGTTACAGGCACGCACCACCATGCCTGGCTAATTTTTGTATTTTTTAGTAGAGCCATGCCTGGCTGATTTTTGTATTTTTTAGTAGAGACGGTTTCACCATCTTGGCCAGGCTGGTCTCGAACTCCCGACCTCAGGTGATCTGCCTGCCGCCCTCCCAAAGTGCTGGGATTATAGGCATGAGCCACCGCGCCCGGCCTCCCTGGCCTGTTTGAATGAGGAGTTTCTAATACTTTCGTCGGTTTTTCCGATGGCTGGCACATCTAGAGTGCCTTTCTTTTTTATTTCAAAATATGCCCTGAAGATGGCAGTATTGCACCACCCTAAACCCACAAACCAAAATGGTTTCTCTTCCATTTAACTCAGGGTAAGAATTTGTGTTTTGTAGCCAGTGTGAAAGGAAAATAAATCTCCCTCCAAAATCACGAAGCCAAAGGGAAAAGTTAACTTGGGAACTGTGTGGGGCAAACGTGCCTTCCATACTATTCCTAAATAAGATAGCTACAAAGATTAAAAAAAAAAAAAAAAGCTACATACCCATACCCCCCTCACAATTTGCCCACGAGGAAATTCCTTGTGGACAAAGGACAGGCAGAACTCATGGTCATCCCTCTGTTCACATGAGACCAATGTGTATCTGATGACTTCCTCTCTCCTATTGTTTCCTTTTTTTTTTTTTTTTTTTTTTTGTGATTGAGTCTCACTCTGTCACCCAGGCTGGAGTGCAATGGCACGATCTCGGTTCACTGCAACCTCTGCATCCCAGGTTCAAGTGATTCTCCTGCCTCAGCCTCCCGAGTAGCTGGGATTACAGGCGTGCAACATCATGCCAGGCTAATTTTTGTGTTTTTATAGAGACGGGGTTTCACCATGTTGGCCAGGCTGGTCTCAAACTCCTGACCTCAAGTGATTTGCCCACCTCAGCTTCCCAAAGTGCTGGGATTACAGGAATGAGCCATCGCACCTGAACTCTCCTATTGTTTCACAAAGCCAGACTAAGGCCTAAGTGACTATTCCTGTAAATTGTGCATTCAGTGAAAGGCTAATGAGAAACTCAGAAGATGCTGGGTGCAGTGGCTCATGCCTGTAATCCAAGCACTTTTGGGAGGCTGAGGTAGGAGGAGCACCTGAGGTCAGGAGTTTGAGACCAGCCTGGGCAACATGATGAAACCCTGTCTGTACTAAAAATACAAAAAATTAGCTGGGCATGGTAGCGGGCACCTGTAATCCCAGCTACTCCAGAGGCTGAGGCAGGAGAATTGCTTGAACCTGGGAGGTGGAGGTTGCAGTGAGCGGAGATCATGCCACCGCACTCCTGCCTGGGCAACAAGAGTGAAACTCTGTCTCAAGAAAAAAAAAAAAGAAAAGAAAAGAAAGGCTGGGCGTGGTGGCTTACACCTGTAATCCCAGCACTTTGGGAGGCTGAGGTGGGCGAATCACCTGAGGTCAGGAGTTCAAGACCAGCCTGGCCAACCTGATGAAACCCCATCTCTACTAAAAATACAAAAAATTAGCTAGGCGTGGTGGTGGGCACCTGTAATCCCAGCTACTCGGGGGACCGAGGGAGGAGAATCTCTTGAACCTGGGAGGCGGAGGTTGCAGTGAGCCGAGATTGTGCCATTGCACTCCAGCCTGGGCGACAGAACAAGACTCTGTCTCAAAGAAAAAAAAAGAAAGAAAGAAAAAGAAAAATTCAAAAGAATGCAACCATTTACCTACGACTTGGAGGTCCCCCTCTCCACTTTGAGTTGTCCCACCTTTTTCGACGGAACCAATGTACATCTTATATATATATTGATAGATGGCTCATGTCTCCCTAAAATGTACAAAACTAAGCTGTGCCCTGACCATCTTGGGCACATGTCATGAGGACCTCCGGAGGCTGTGTCAGAGGCACGTCATTAACCTTGGCAAAATAAACTTTCTAAATTCACTGAGACCTATCTCGGATATTTGGGGTTCACACCGGCAGACACTGATTCTTCTTAGGGTACAAGATGGCTTACAAGAGAGGAGTTTCTTTCTCTTTCAACTACATGCCATCTAACCAGAGGTCCCAAACCCAGAGCTACAAAATGCCAAAGAAAATTCTCCCTTGTATACCCTGTGTATCGAGATGGTATACCAGAATATTCATGGAAACTTACAAAATAGCAACAAAACAAAAGCAAAACAATGGGAAAACTCTGTGTAGACGTCAATATGAGGGATGTGTCTTCCCATTGCTTCTGACAACAGGGGTTCCTAATAGACATGAGGCGCCTAAAAGGAAACTGGGATCCTAGTGCGATGTCAGCTCGCCTTGAAAACTGGTTACAGGCTATCGGATTTAAAGGGACGCAGTTACCTTCTGGGCCGGTTTGGTTGTTCACAACACACACAACACGGTAAAACTTAGAAACTGTAGCACATCTTGGTGCTAAACAGCATAATAATCTCCTTTTCAGTCCTCAGTGGATTCAAGCTCATTTCCAAATGATTTCCCTGATGTCCGTCTTCTGAAAACAATAATCACCAATTAGACAGGTGAATCAATTAGCATTTACTCCTTCCATGAAGAACAATGCATCGGTCTCCTAGAGAGCAACTGTACAATTTATTCACTTTGTTGTTGTTGTTGTTGTTTGTTCGTTTGTTTGTTTGAGATGGAGTCGTGGTCTGTTGCCCAGGCTGGAGTGCAGTGGTGCGATCTCAGCTCACTGCGGTCTCCGCCTCCCAGGTTCAAGCAATTCTCCTGCCTCAGGCCTCCCGAGTAGCTGGGATTACGGGTGTCTGCCACCACGCCAAGCAAATTTGTGTATTTTTAGTAGAGATGGGGTTTCACCATTTGGCCAGAATGGTCTCAAACCCCTGACCTCAGGTGATCCGCCCGCCTTGGCCTCCCAAAGTGCTGGGGTTACAGGTGTGACCCACCGATCCTGGCTGTAACCGGGCTCAATGACTTTAATCTCTTTTCCTTAATGACTCTCATTCCTCAATGGCGTTAACCTCTTTTCCAAATGATTGCCCTGATGGCTAACATATGTCTATCTTCTGAAAACAATAATCACCAATTAGACATGTGAGTCAATTAGCATTTAATCCTTCCATTAACAACATTACACTGGTCTTCTAGAACGCAATTTACAATTATTCACTTTGAAAAAGGGAAATCTCTTCGTCTCCACAGACAAGATAGCCACTGCCTTTGTGATCACGGATCACAGTGAGCAATGGAAGTTTCATAATCAATGGTCTTCACTTTCTTCTCTGGGATGTAAAGCAAATTTGACTCAGCTGGGAAGAAATCCATAAAAAAAAAAGATCAATATGAGACAAGGAGACTTGTCTGCAGTATGGCAGGCTAATTATCTTGAAAAACACTCCTACTACAGAACATTTAAAAAGGTGAATACACACCTGTAATCCCAGCACTTTGGGAGGCCAAGATGGGCTGATCACTTGAGATCAGGAGTTTGAGACCAGCCTGGCCAACATGGCAAAAACCCATCTCTACTAAAAATACACACACACAAAAATTAGCCAGGCATGGTGACACATGCCAGTAGTCCCAGCTACTCGGGAGACTGAGGCAGGAGAATCACTTGAACCCAGGAGGCAGAGGTTGCAATGAACTGAGATCATGCCACTGCACTCCAACCTGGGCAACAAGGGCGAGACTCCATCTTAAAAAAAAAAAAATGAATACAAGGCCGGGTGTGGTGACCCATCCCTGTAATCTCAGCACTTTGGGAGGCCGAGGCGGGCAGATCACCTGAGGTCGGGAGTTCGAGACCAGCCTGACCATCACAGAGAAATCCTGTCTCTATTGAAAATAAAAAATTAGGCCGGGCGCGGTGGCTCAAGCCTGTAATCCCAGCACTTTGGGAGGCCGAGGCGGGCGGATCACGAGGTCAGGAGATCGAGACCATCCTGGCGAACACAGTGAAACCCCGTCTCTACTAAAAAATACAAAAAAACTAGCCGGGCGAGGTGGCGGGCGCCTGTAGTCCCAGCTACTCGGGAGGCCGAGGCAGGAGAATGGCGTAAACCCGGGAGGCAGAGCTTGCAGTGAGCTGAGATCCGGCCACTGCACTCCAGCCTGGGCGACAGAGCAAGACTCCGTCTCAAAAAAAAAAAAAAAAAAAAAAAAAAGAAAATAAAAAATTAGCTGGGCGTGGTGGCGCATGCCTGTGATCCCAGCTACCTGGGAGGCTGAGGCAAGAGAATCGCTTGAACCCAGGAGGCAGAGGTTGCAGTGAGCTGAGATTGCACCATTGCACTCCAGCCTGGACAACAAGAGCGAAACTCTATCTCAAAAGCAAACAAACAAAAAAAACCCAAAAACCCTATTTCCAAATAAGGCCGCATTCTGAGGTCCTGGGGACCAAGAGTTCAATATATTTGGGGGTGCACAATTGAATTCATAGCATTGTTTAGGCACGGGGACCAACCTGTTGTACCCCACATCAACCGTCAAATGCGGCTGCTCTCTGGGGAGGGGAAATAACCTTGGACAAAATAACTCCCTTAAGCCTAGGAAAGTTCCGGAAGAGGGACTCAGTTGTCAAGTTTCCGGAAGACAACTTTCCTGGAAGTTGGAAGAGTGAGCACTTGGTTCTGAAGAGGTGATCTGGGTGGTGCACGACAACATCCACGACACTGGATGTGCCATGGCTCTTGCTGCGTCCACTACAACATCCACTAGAGCATCCACTACCTCCACTAAAGCGTCCACTACCTCCACTGCAACAACCACTGCCTCCACTAGAGCATCCACTACCTCCACTACAACAACCACTACCTCCACTACAACAACCACTGCCTCCACTAGAGCATCCACCACCTCCACTAGAGCATCCACTACCTCCACTACAACAACCACTACCTCCACTACAACAAGCACTACCTTCACTAGAGCATCCACTACCTCCACTACAACAACCACTACCTCCACTAGAGCATCCACTACCTCCGCTACAGCATCCACTACCTCCACTACAACAACCACGGCCTCCACTAGAGCATCCACCACCTCCACTAGAGCATCCACTACCTCCACTACAACAACCACTGCCTCCACTAGAGCATCCACTACCTCCACTACAACAACCACTGCCTCCACTAGAGCATCCACTACCTCCGCTACAGCATCCACTACCTCCGCTACAGCATCCACTACCTCCACTACAACAAGCACTACCTTCACTAGAGCATCCACTACCTCCACTACAACAACCACTACCTCCACTAGAGCATCCACCACCTCCACTAGAGCATCCACTACCTCCACTACAACAACCACTGCCTCCACTAGAGCATCCACTACCTCCGCTACAGCATCCACTACCTCCGCTACAGCATCCACTACCTCCACTACAACAAGCACTACCTTCACTAGAGCATCCACCACCTCCACTACAACAACCACTACCTCCACTAGAGCATCCACCACCTCCACTAGAGCATCCACTACCTCCACTACAACAACCACGGCCTCCACTAGAGCATCCACTACCTCCACTACAGCATCCACTACCTCCACTACAACAAGCACTACCTTCACTAGAGCATCCACTACCTCCACTACAACAACCACTACCTCCACTAGAGCGTCCACCACCTCCACTAGAGCATCCACTACCTCCACTACAACAACCACTACCTCCACTAGAGCGTCCACTACCTCCACTACAACATCCACTAGAGCATCCACTACCTCCACTAAAGCGTCCACTACCTCCACTACAACAACCACTACCTCCACTAGAGCATCCACTACCTCCACTACAACATCCACTAGAGCATCCACTACCTCCACTAAAGCGTCCACTACCTCCACTACAACAACCACTACCTCCACTAGAGCATCCACTACCTCCACTACAACATCCACTACCTCTGCTACAGCATCCACCAGAGCATCCACTACATCCACTACAACATCCACTACCTCTGCTACAGCATCCACTAGAGCATTCACTACCTTCACTAGAGAATCCACTACCTCCACTAGAACATCCACTACCTCCACTACAGCATCTACTACTTCCACCACAGCATCCACTATCTCCACTACAGCGTCTGCTACCTCCACTACAGCATCCACTACCTCCACTACAGCATCCACTACAGTGACTCCAACACAGTGGCCTCCCAGAACATCCACCCCAGCATCCAGTAAAGTGAATCCATTAGAGTTTCCACTATAGTGGCATCCTTTGGGTCTTGGATTATAACAAGGGCTTCTAGAGGTGCTTGGGGTGTAAGATTCTGGGGGAGTCACCTTGAGGGCACAATCTCATCCAGCAGAGTCAGCTTCATGAGGTTGGGGTTATGCTTTAGGAGATGGGTCAGCAGCCTCCAAGAAGTCTGGAGATCAACAGTCGAGAACATTAGACCATGGACTCATAGTCTAAACCACCCACCAGCTATGTCAGCCCTATTAAAAGTATTGCTTCCCTCTTTGTGCAGTACTTTGAAGATGTTTTCTCTCACTTTTGTACTATCCTGATGACCACTGTCTCATCTGTGGTCATGCAAAACACACACGGAGCAGAGCCAAGGCCAGAATTTGCATTTCCTGGCTACCAAGTCTGACTGTCTCAGCAACCCACATCCCCATTCTAACCCAGAGCCCAGCCAGAGTTCCTCCTCTGGTTGTGAGACTGTGATCTATGAAACCAAAGCCTTTGCCTTGCTTTCTCAGTCTGTCAGAGTCTTACGACTGGGTAGGAGCCTTGGATGAAAGGACAGACAGATAGATAAATTGATGGACTGGCAGGAAGAGGGATGGATGATGGATGGATGAATGGATGGATGGATAGGTGGATAGATAAATGGATGGATGGATGGATGGATAGGTGGGTGGATGAATGGACAGGTAGGTGGATAGATAGATGAATGGACGGACAAGATGGATATACAGACAAATGGGTGGGCGGATGGATAGAAAGAAAGGAAGGAAGGAAGGACAGATGGATGGGTGGATGAAGAGAAGGCAATAGACAAACATCTACGAAATTACAAATATGAATAGGTTAAAAAGGCCCCAAGAGAAGTACAGGTAGAAGCAGAATTATAGAAAAGGGGGAGGAGATCAGAGATATGAATGGGAGGAGGAAGGTGAAATGAGAGAGAAAGAAAAACAAAGCCCAAATTATAGCCTGACAGGAAGATTGGGTGGCAGAAACACACATGCAAAGAAAGAGAAAGAAGTGAGACCAAAATTGGAGACATAATTCAGAGAGAGTGACCAAGAAGGAGAGAAACTAAAGAACAGACACAAGGGAAGCAAAGCGAGAGAAGAAAAATAAGACAAGAGTGGGAGGAGGAGAGGGGGAAATAGAGAAAAAAATGGGAAGACAGAAAAGTCCTACATAGAAGGAAAGACAGAGGGAAAGATAGGGTAAGGAGATAGAGAAATAATGTAAAACAGAAATAAATACATCGGGCAAGGTGGCTCATGCCTGTAATCCCAGCACTTTGGGAGGCTGAGGCGGGCAGATCACCTGTGGTCAGAAGTTCAAGAGCAGCCTGGCCAACATGGTGAAACCCGTTCTCTATTAAAAATACAAAAAATTAGCTGGGCATGGTGGCAGGTGCCTGTAATCCCAGTTACTCAGGAGGCTGAGGCAGGAGAATCACTTGAACCCTGGAGGGGGAGGTTGCAATGAGCTGAGACTGTGCCATTGCACTCCAGCCTGGGCAACAAGAGTGAAACTCTGTCTCAAAAAAGAAAAAAGAAAAGAAAAAAGGAAAGAAAGAATAAAAGAAAGTGAGGGAGCCATTGTGGGTGCAGGAGGGGAGTAGATAGTGAGGACAGAGAGAGAAGGGGAAAAAAGAGTTAGAGAAGCACAAATGAAGAGAGGCAGAAATAGAACTGATCACAGAGAGAAGCACCCCGAAGGAGAAAGATGAAGAGAATAGGAGAAAAGAGCAGAAGGCAGATACAGAAGAAGAGGGAGAAGAGGATGAAGAGGACTTGAAAGAGATAAAACAGAGATAAAAGAGTGGAAAGCAGTAGAAAGTAGGACAGAAACAAGGAGGGAGCAGGGTGATGAAGAAACAAGCAAGCAAACAACAAAAAAAAATCAAAACACAAGGAGAAACAGTGAGATAAATACAAAGAGAGGAAGGGAATGAGAGGGAGAAGTGAAAAGGGGAAGCCAGGGTGGAGGCAGCAAAGAAGAGGCCCACACTGAACAAGATAGAGGAAAGAGAGAAGGGAAGAGGGAAAGAGAAGAAAGAGAAGCATTTCTTTCTTCTAGAAGGGTGGAAGAAGGAGGCAGAGATACAAGGGTAGTAGCCAGCACTGGAAATTATCCTGAGGCATCAGATAATGATAAAGATAATGATGGTAATGGTAAGAATGACCATGATGGCGATGATAGTGATGGTAATGAGGGTGATGGCAATGATGATGATGGTGATGAAGATGGTAAGGATGGTAATGATGATGATGGTGATGGTGATGAGGATGGTAATGATGATGGTGATGGAGATGGTTATGATGGTGATGATGATGATGGTATGGTGATGGTGATGATGGTGCTGATGATGATAGTGGTGATGATGGTGATGATGATAGTGATGGTGATTAGGATGGTGGTGATGATGATGATGGTGATGATGGCGATAATGATGATGGTATGGTGATGGTGATGATGATGGTGATGATGATGATAGTGATGATGATGGTGATGGTGATGATGGTAGTGATGATGGTGATCATGATAGTAGTGATGATGATGATGATGATGGTGGTGATGGTCGTGATGGTGATGATGATGGTGGTGGTGATGGAGATGGTGATGATATAATGATGATGAGGGTGATGGTGATGATGGTAATGGTGATGAGGATGGTGATGATACTGATGATGATGATATGGTGATGGTGATGAGGGTGATGGTGATGATGATAATGGTGATGAGGATGGTGATGATACTGATGATGATGATATGGTGATGGTGATGATGGTGATAGTGGTGATTATGTTAATGATGATGGTGATGATGACAGTGATAGAGATGGTGATGATGATATAATGATGAGGGTGATGGTGATGGTGATGAGGATGGTGACGATGGTGATGATAGTGATGATGATAATGACAGTATGGTGGTGATGGTGATGACGGTGATGATGATGGTGATGATGACAGTGGTGGATATGGTGGTGATGATATAATGATGAGGGTGATGGTGATCACGATTATGATGGTGATTATGATAATGATGCTGGTGATAATTATGACGATGCTGATGATGATAATGCTGGTGGAAGCAACAATTGACACATACTAAGTGTTTACTGTGTGCCAGGCAACCTCTTTTAACTGAGGTATAATTTACATACAATAAAAGGGATAGGTTTTAAGCGTACAGGTCAGTGAATTGATAAACGCATATACCTGTGTAATTGCTACCTCAGTCAAGGTACAGAACAAGGTACATCGCCCCAGAAAGTTCCCATGTACCCCTTTGCCACCAAGATCCCATTACCCCTCCATAGCTCCATAGGAAACCCATGTTCTGGTTTTGTCACCATCAATTACTTTAGCCATGCCCTGTGTAAGTGCTTTACACACAGCACAAATTTATTTTATGTCCCACAACAGCCCGAAGAAACAGGGACCACTTTCATCCCCATACCTAGGGAGATTCATACAACTAATCATAGGAGAGCCATGGCTCAAAATGAGGCAGACGGCTTCTGGGAGCTCACTTGAACCACTAAGACAAATATAATATTTTGGGGGTCAAGTGAAGTAACCTTTCCCTGTCACCCTCTTAGAGTCTCTGACTGGGACTGACATAAGACAGATTAACAAGATAAAACATACACATTTTATTTAGTTGAGGATTTTTGTTTATTTTTAGAGACAGTGTCTCACTCCGTCGCCCAGGCTGGAGTACAGTGGCACAATCATAGCTCACTGCAGCCTGCAATTCCTGGGCTCAAGGAGTCCTCCCACTTCAGTCTCCTGAGTAGCTGGGACTACAGGTGTGCACTACTGTGCCTGGCTAATTTTTTTAAAATTTTTTTAGAGATAGGATCTCTCTATGTTGCCCAGGCTGGTCTTGAACTCCTGGCCTCAAGTGATCCTCCTGCCCTGGCCTCCTAAAGTGGAGGAATTACAGACCTGAGTCACCATGCCTGGTCTTCATTTAGCAATTTTTACATGTGCATGGGAGCCTTTGTAAGAAAAATGAAGACCTAAATTAGCAGCTGGAGCCGAATGCTTATGTACTAGGTTGGACAAAATGTAGTATGGTAGTTTCATCTCCTGCTTTCAAGAAGAAAAAGGAAAGCCAGAGTGTCCTTCTTGCATTTGCTATTTTTCAAGCATGTTTAACTCAAAATAATGAAAATGTGTCAAAGTGGCATACTTTGTTGTTGTGAAGTGTTTTCGTTGTGCTTTTTTTACTTTTTATTTTTATTTATTTATTTATTTATTTATTTTGAGACAGAGTCTCGCTCTGTCACCCAGGCTGGAGGGCAGTAGCACAACCTCCGCCTCCCAGGCTCAAGTGATTCTCCCGCCTCCTCCTGGGTTCGAGCGATTCTCCTGCCTCAGCCTCCCAAGTATCTGGGATTACAGGCGTGCACCACCACACTCAGTTAATTTTTGTATTTTTAGTTAGAGACAGGGTTTCACCCCATTGGCCTGGCTGGTTCTGAACTCGTGACCTCAGGTGATCCGCCTGCCTTGGTCTCCCGAAGTGCTGGGATTACAGGTGTGAGCCACCGTGCCTGGCCAAAAGTGGCATACTTTGGAGTGGCCCATTTTGATCCCCTACACAGCCAAAGGCAGAATGTGTTCTTGTCCCGAGTCAGCTCAGTCCACCAGGGGGAAGGGGAAGTTGTTAAAATGCAAGTTCCCAGGCAGCGCCGGTCCCCTGGGCCCACTTTTTCTTTCTCTATACTTTGTCTTTGTGTATCATTTCTTTTCTCAAGTCCCTCGTTCCACCTAACGAGAAACGCCCACAGGTGTGGAGGGGCAGGCCACCCCTTCACCAGGCCCTGCCCCATAGATACTCACTGAGGAGGCCTGGGTGTGGCTTAGACAGACGCGCCTTTGTTTTTAATAAGTGGGATTCTGTTAAGCACCCAAGGCCCAGGAGGCAGCTCCGGGAACCCAGTGCAGACACTCCCCACTCCAGGCCATGTCCCCAGCAACTCTTCCAAATGGTGCTGTGATCACTCAGCCGGGGATTTCGAGGAATTCAAGTGGCTCCTCTGTGCAGAGACCACACGGCCATCCACCCTCCCTGAGACTGATGCCTTCCTTGATGAGCTTTCCTTGGGAGAAAAGCATTTTCAATTTTCCAAGAGACTTATATTGAATTTCACAAACCCAAGGAAGCCGACTTTATACTGCCACCACAGCCAATAAGCAGTAGCATCAATTTCTTGGAGAACAGGGAACTTGGAGGGACTTGGGGATATAGGAACGTCCATCCTGGAGGGAGCATGAAAAATCAATGTTACCTCATTTAATCTTCGCCATGGTCATATCAAGTAAGGTCTATCATCAATAATAAGAGGGTGGGGCCTCTGTGGGCCATGATCAGCCTGCTAGCTGGATGGCAGAGAACTGGGAGCAGAAAGGAGGAGGGGCGAGAGCTCGAACGAACGTCGGGATTCCAGAGCCCAGGGTTAGGACCACCGCCCTTTGTAAAACCAGACAGATTAACAAGAGAAAACATACACATTTTATTTAGTTGAGGTTTTTTGTTTATTTTTAGAGACAGTGTCTCACTCTGTTGCCCAGGCTGGAGTACAGTAGTATAATCATAACTCACTGCAGCCTGCAGCTCCTGGGCTCAAGGAGTCCTCCCTCTTCAGCCTCCTGAGTAGCTGGAACTACAGGTGTGCGCCACCGTGCCTGGCTAATTTAGCAGTTAGTTGCTTGGTGTCTCTTCAGGCTAATTCAACAACCCCATACTGCAGAACCCTGGGCCAGAGTTTGGAGGAATGTGAAGACTTCAGAGGCGACTTTCATGCAGCCTCTGGAAAGCTCCCAGGATAATGGGGAAACCCATATTCAATAACCTCAACTTTCGATGGCCCAGCTCAGAACACCGCCAGCTGGAGGTAGGTGGTCTGAAGAAATCTAGAGACCACCTGGAGGGGGTGGGGGATTGAGTTCCATTGCCTTTGGGAGGGAGAGATTCCACAGCCCACATACTTTGCACTTTAGCTAAGGTCAACCCCTCCACCTGTGCCATCGATCTCATTGTCACTTGTTTGCTTAAGGACATAGATCTAGTAATCCCCTGCCTTCATCTCTTTTCCCTCTGATGACTAGATTATCCCCGTCATCATCCATACTGCTATTTCTCCCATCTAAAACACAAGGAAAAAATAATAATAATAGGAGGGTAAAGTGAGAACTTTACCTTTATATTATTACTGGTAGTAGCAGTATTTATTTTATTTTTTTATTTTTGAGACAGAGTCTCGCTCTGTCGCCAGGCTGGAGTGCAGTGACGTGATCTCAGCTCACTGCAACCTCTGCCTCCTCCCAGGTTCTAGTGATACTCCTGCCTCAGCCTCCCGAGTAGCTGGGACTACAGGTACACGCCACCACACCCAGCTAATTTTTGTGTTTTTAGTAGAGACGGGGTTTCACCATGTTGGCCAGGATGGTCTCGATCTCCTAATCTTGTGATCGGCCTGCCTCGGCCTCCCAAAGTGCTGAAATTATAGGCGTGAGCCACCGCACCTGATCCCCCTTTACATTATTAAAAATAATAATATTAATGATAGGAGGGTAAAGGAGTGGAAGATTTTGCAGGATTGGACTTTAGTTGGTTCACATCACTTTTTATCTGCATCCTTGGACAGTCTTCTTCAAAGCTGACTCTGGGTTTGGCCATGGGACTTACTTTGGGCAACGGGACAGTAGCAAATACCACATGAGCAGAAGTTTGGAAAACATTTGCATTTGGGGGCTTTTTGTTTCTTCCGACTGGGTGTCCTTGCAACCACCACCATACGAACAAGCCTCAGCCTCCTGGAAGATAAGCAATCCTGGCTCTCCCAGCAGAGGCCTCAGCACAGGAGCGAGGCTGTTCCTGGAAGAACCACCCAACCAACACATAGAACTGTAAGAAATAGGCCAGGCACTGTGGCTTATGCCTGTAATCCCAGCACTCTGGAAGGCCGAGGCGGGCAGATCACTTGAGATCAGGAGTTTGAGACCCGCCTGGGCAACATGGCGAAAACCCATCTCTACTAAAAATACAAAAATAGTAATAATAATGATAATAATAATTATGCTGGATGTGGTGGCTCACACCTGTAATCCCAGCACTTTGGGAGGCCGAGGTGGACAGATCACCTGAGGCCAGGCTGGCTTGAGACCAGCCTGGCCAATGTGGTGAAACCCCGTCTCTACTAAAAATACAAAATTAGCTGGGCATGGTGTGCATGCCTGTAATCCCAGCTATTCGGGAGGCTGAGGCAGGAGAATTGCTTGAACCCAAGAGACAGAGTTGCAGTGAGCCGAGATCGCACCACTGTCCTCCAGCCTGGGTGACAGAGCGAGACTCTATCTCAAAACACAAACAAACACACATTAAAAAAAAAAAAAGAAAGAAAAAGAAAGAAGAAAAGAAATAAATGGTTGCTGTTTTAAGCCAGTAAGTTCTGGGGCTGTAGCAAAAATTAACACGTGAAGTGACGTGACTCATTTGAAAGCACTCAAGGAACAGAAGGTGAGGAGTCTGTCTCCTAACCCACTACACTCTGTACTGTGCACGATAGCTCAAGACTGTTTTGGGAGGCTGAGACGGGCGGATCACGAGGTCAGGAGATCGAGACCATCCTGGCTAACACGGTGAAACCCCGTCTCTACTACAAAATACAAAAAAACTAGCCGGGCGAAGTGGCGGGCGCCTGTAGTCCCAGCTACTCGGGAGGCTGAGGCAGGAGAATGGCGTAAACCTGGGAGACAGAGCTTGCAGTGAGCTGAGATCCGGCCACTGCACTCCAGCCTGGGTGACAGAGCGAGACTCCGTCTCAAAAAATAAAAAAATAAAAATAAAAAAATAAAAAAATAAAAGGCTTTCAATCCCATGGTCGAACCCATGGTCACTCACCTGTCCACCCAACCTGGGAACAGGTCTCCACTCCTGGGATGACATTGACAGTATTTAACGTGTGAGTTTCCCACATGTCAGAATAGAGCAAGATCTTGAAGGTTCATTGGTATTCTCGGAGTGAACCCTTGAGTGGTTGCACCATGGGGAGGTCTGGGAGCCCTTGGGGAAGCGCTTACTTACCAAATAGTATGGAAATAGTGCAATATTTAAACCGCCAGTTTGGTCATACCGGTATGTCCCTGCGAGTCATCAACTCCGCTGGTAGCAATTATTTAACCTCTTTTCATGTGTGGAAGAATCTAGGTGTTTTTCTCCTCTAAAAAAAAGGTACCCACAAATTCCAAGAGGTTTTCCTTCACACAACCGAACTCATAGACACATCCTCCCACCACACGACAGGTCCTTACTGGGACACCACACAAAAACAAGCGTATTCTCAGATAATTTAATCAGAATTTTAATATAAACAGGTCATTATCCCATATTTTACATGCAGAACGATTTCAATATTCCAAAAAAAAAAAAAAAGGCATCTTCTGTACATGGTGCTACTTGGCTCTTGTAGGAAAACATTGAAAAAATAATAATGGAGCTGTTGGTGGGTTTTGTGTTTCTGAGTTGTTTTCTGCAAAAGCTGCAGCACATTTGATCCTGCGTTGCCCACACGCAGGGCTGAGGCCACCCAGGCACACAAAGGGACGAGGAGCAGCAACTTTGAGGCAAAGTGTAAAGACTAAACAAGCTGTTCCTGAATATGTGCATGGATGCACACTTATTTTGAGGCTCTTCCTTCCTTCTCCAATGGGACCAAGAGCCCCAGATCTGGTTTTTAACAAGGATTTTCAGTGGCCCACACCCAGATAGAAATTTGGCTGGTGGCTGGTTCTGGACACTGACTGGGATCAGAAGGTAACAGCAAGCTCAAAAAGCCGTTGTGTCCCCTTCCCCCAACCCGATTTCTTGAGGACCCTTAAGGAAATAGTCACCTTCTGTTGCAGCCCCCTGAAAGTCCACCATGTTCTTTTGTATGTTCTAGGGGGGAAAAAAAAGTGCTGACCTGTTCTTTTCATTTCCAACCTCACCTCTCATATAAGTTAATATTCTGAAGAACATGCTAGAAGATTTTCTGAAGTGACACCCCTCTATGTGTACCACGAATATAAAATCGGCATTCCCTGTTCCCCATCCTCAACAAAACCATCGTTTCTGAAGAGCCTAAGGTGTCGAGGACTCACCAGGTGGCATGCAAAGGACATTTAACCCTAAACTTCCACCCACTGTGAAGTAGAGAAATGATTACTGCTGGGACTACAGCACATCCATTTACCAGGATGGCCAGCGCAAGTCATACCCCTGATGATGCTCCTGCTTGTCCACAAGTGTTACAGGGGACTACAAATAAACACTTCCCAACCCAATAAACACATTTCTTGGTGGACTACCTGCCCTGGTAGGATACAGTGAAAGATCTGTCCATCAATTGGTAACATAGTCCCCAGGGTCGCAGGATGACCTGTGCAGACCCTTATGTCAGTTCCCACAGCTTCTCTCCATCGTCCTCAGCCTATATCCAGACAAGCAGCAGTGCTCCTCCTTCTCACTACTTCCAATGACGGAACAGCACCTAGGACAGCTCCCGAAACCTGAACATTTTCTGATGCGTATTTGACATCACCAATGCAGAGAGAAAGTGACGTGCTTAGTATTCTCCTCCTGGAAGAAGAAACTCCTGTGTGGCTTTCACTACGTTAATGAAAAGGGTTTTAATCATAGTGAGACATCTTTAAAAACAAGCAACAAAAAGTGTTACCCTAAGCTGGTTTTGTTGCTTTTTGTTGTTGTTGTTGTTGTTGTAATTTAACACTACAAACTCCCAGGACAACCATGTCTTTCTAGGACCAAAGTTTTATTGTTACAAAGTCAGCATTTCCTAATGTCAAAAGAGGCTTGCAACCCAAGAGCTGTTTGCTCTTTTCACTGTGGCAGTAGAGTCAAATAAATGAAACTGGTGAACCCCATTAGCAAGGGGCAGGCCCAGCACCCTACCTTTCTCCAGGGCGGGTGGAGAAAGGCGAGTCTGCAAGGGCAGTGCCTAAAAGTACAAGAGCAGCAAGATTTGGGCCCCACTGGCCCTGCCTAGACTCTTGCATGGGTTATCAAAGCTGCACAAGGTTCAACAATATCAGCTTGAGGTCAATCAAACCCCAACACAGAGGTCCAAGGTGTTGTCGGAAAAAAAAAAAAAGTGTTCAGCACATTAATGGGTTTTAGATTGGAATTTCCCGCACATGCTCCCATCCCACTTGGAGAATTTTCAAAGACATTGCGTTAGGTGTTTGTGTGTGAGGTGTATCACCAGCCTGAAAGGAGTGGGAATAAACCATCAGGGAGCCCAGGGCACCTTTGTGCTCACTTCAGGGAAATTCCATGGAACAGGTGGGAATGCTTGTTCTGAATCAAAGCCCGTCTTTGCCCCAGCAGCCATCTCTCACCAAAGGAAGGTACACCTTGCGGGCGTACCTCATATATCAGATACATCATGATGGCCTGGAACTTAGTTTATGCTTGGGGAACATAGTGACAATAGATGGAGGATTTTTTTTTTAAAGGAAGATTAAATTCAGAGAAGAATATTACCAGCCAAGGAAGAAAAGGATCTATGCTCACATAAAAGCCATACCTTCTCCATCCCAACTCCCTCCCTCAAAATTCTTGCTGGTCCCTGGCATTCGAATCAGCTGATACACATGTTCCCTGATTCAGACCGGTTCCAGGTAGAATTCTGAAATCTCAAAGATGTCTGTGATTGAATCACATCTTAACAATACACTGAGGTAGACTGTGCTGAAAAACAAAAATCACTATCCCCCATTCACCTGTTTATTTTTCTTTGATAAAAATTTACATGCGCTCCGTTTTTTATGAGAGTGATTTTCAGAGTGATTTTATATATTAAAATAAATACTTTTTCCCCTAATATAAGAAAAACCTTTCTGAATTAGAAAAATGTGAAAATTGCAGCTAGTGTAGTATACAACCACTACAAATTTACTAGGAAGAGAACAAAATACCTAGATCTACGTGTTTTTTTTTTTTAAATTTACGTACAGACCCTCATATTTACAAAATAAATTTGGCAAAAATAATTTCTGTACTCTTGCTTCTTGTACCCAATCACTGAGGCGTCTCAGCAATATTTTTACATGCTGTAATTTCTCGAATCATATAAATAAGATAGCAATAGACAATTGGGATTCGTGTCTACCTGTGTTCTTAATCAAGAATTGAGAGGGCTTGGAGGTTGCCATTATGACTCGATCCCATTCTTAAGCCCACAACTCTTAAGAGAAGAAAAGGAAGCAGTCAAAAAGTTGTAAGAAAATGCACTCAGGAATAACGCATGGGTGATGATTTTTTGATGAACCAAAGTGATGAGTTCACTGTGTTCTTTGAGCAGCTGTGGTGGTTCTTTTCACAAAGAGAAGAAACGGTGGATTCACGCCCATTCGGAAGTTCTTGGTGGTGCGAAAGGTCTTTTTCACGGTTTCTCCTCCAGACTCTACTCTCTTAGGGACTGCAACATCGTAAGTGTCTGCGCATTCTGCTCAGGCACCACACCTGGCCCAGATGAGGTCTCTGGGCTCAGAGCAGCTTCCGGGAGTTTAGTACTGAGGACCGTCGGATGCTCTCAGGGTGGAGGGGAGCAAGATGTACTCTCAGTGCACCTCTCTCTTATATTGCTTAGATATTCCCAAAATCCATCCAGGTTGTTGCTCTTTGGGATCTGATGTTCTTGTGTTTGCACAATAACGGTAGGATGTTCACACCCAGGAGAGGAAACGCCACGAGAGGTACACACAGAGAACCAGAGGATGAACACGGGTGTTCTTGAAGGCAGGCTCAGAGCTAGGTAGCTACCAGCTTATCCGAACAGGAACCTTCCAGCAGACCCGGTGCCTGAACGAGACCATCCACAAAACCTAGTCTCCCACACACTCCACGTGGCCTCACAGCGTCCAAAAGTGTTAGCAGCGAACGTGGCTTCATTCCCAGAAATGGATGCCTTTAAGACCAAACAAAGAGGCCACTTGTGCCTCACTCCCTCCCCTTCCCGGCCCCACAACAGGCACACCAACTCATGTCTCCACTCCCCGCCAACCCCGGGGAATAGTCAATAACTTATGAGGCTAATACCAGAGACTTTAAAAATTAAATACGTTACAAATATATTCTCAAAACTCTGTCATCTCAGTTCTTCCTTTTTTTTTTTTTTCCTTTTTCTATTTTGTTTTTCCTTTCTTTCTTTCTTTTTTAATGTCCTAGCTTGGTTTGGTCTTGAAAAGATTCATAATCACTCCAAATGAAATGTTCCTCCCTTGGCTCCCAAAAAGCATCTTTCCACCAACGTGAAAGGAGGTTAGAAACCTGAGGCTAGACTTCTGACACAAGAAGAGTCTGTCGAGAGCACAGTCTCCCAGTCGATAAGAAGGAAGGAGAGAGGGGGACATGAGCTCGCACCCTTGAGAAGAACCTTCATGAGCCAATTCCCAAAGCATCAACTCCGCAAGGATACTTTGCACACACATCAGCCGTGTCGAATGGACACACACACGCATACACACGTGAGCACACGCCGGGACCACAGATCCTTATCCAAAGTATGAAAGCAGCAGCTATTGGTCAATTTGAGGAACTGATCTTGTAAAGAAAAAAAAAAAAAAAAAAGAAATCCTTCAGCCTGGATGAGGAAAAAAAAAAAAAAAAAGCCTTCTTGAAGCCCAACCTGTAAAGCTTGAAATTCTCCTGGAACAGGGCTGGGTATTTTTGTTTTGTTTTTTTCTTTCAAACTTTTGTTCCACAGACAAGAAGTTTTATCTTTTATACTGCAGCTCAGACACCAGCAAAAAACAAAAACAAAAACAAAAAGAATTTGTAAAAACAAGTGCTGTCTTTCCATCTGCTGGGGGGACGGGGAGAAAAACAAAAAAACACAAAATCCTGGTTTGAAACCGTCGTTGCTCCAAAAGGGCAGCAGTTAAATCCTCTGCGGGACTAGTTAAATTGGCAACCAAACGAGTCCATCTTAAGATGAACAGAAATGTATAGGAACGATCTCTGAACTCCATTGGACATGGTAGAGTCGTGAGAATCCTGAGTTTTCCAGAGGCTTTCAAACCAGAGGAAAGTGACAATGGGAACCCCTGCCCGTCCCCGCCGCGGTAGGCGCTGTTAGGAAGGATTGGACCGAGGCAAGGTCAGAATCCGCCCGTTTTTCTTGCCTCCGTTCATGTGGGTATAAGGGATGTGTTCCTCGTAGCTCCGCTTGAAACCCAGCGAGGACCCTCCATCCCGGCCCCCCGCCTCCTCCCTCTGACAGTGCGAGGAACGGTCCAGGGGCACGTTCTCCATGTCCTCAAACTCCATCTCCAGCTCCTCATTCTCGGGAGCCTTGTTCTCCTCGCTGTGAAAGAACGACACCTCCGGAAAGCTGGGGTGCAGGTCGTCCTTGAGCAGGTTGACGATCTCCAGGAAGGTTGGCCTCATCTTGGGGTTGAATTGCCAGCACATGCGCATGAGGTCAGTGCTGCGGGGCAGAAGGACACGTCCTGGGTGAGTCTAGGGGCCCAGTCAAGCATCCTCCCAACCCCGCCCTCGTCCCTGCAGCCAACACCCACGGACCACATGTGTTCACATCAGATGCTGGCTGTGTGTGTGGACAATTGTCAAGGCAGAAATAGCTATGCTGGAGGTTCTGAGAGATGGCGTTCTCTTTTTGCTTTTCTTCTTTTTTTTTGGACACAGGGTCTCATTCTATTACCCAGGCTGGAGTGCAGTGGCATGATCATAGCTCACTGCAGCCTCTGCCTCCTAGGCTCACGCAATCCTCTCATCTGGCCTCCCAAGTAGCTGGGACCACAAGTGTGCACCACCATGCCTAGCTAATTTTTCTATGTTTTGCAGAGACAGGGTTTTGCTATGTTGCCCAGGCTGGTCTCAAACTCTAGGCTCAAGTGATCCACCCACCTTGGCCTCCCAAGATGCTGGGATTACAGGTGTGAGCCACCATGCCTGGCCACTTTTTTTTTCTTTTTCTTTTTTTTTTTTTGAGACAGGGTTTCTCACGTTGTCACCCAGGATGGAGTGCAGTGGCTCAATCATAGCTCATTGCAGCCTTGAACCCCTGGGCTCAAGCAATCCTCCTGCCTCAACCTCCCAAAGTGCTGAGATTACAGGCATGAGCCATCCTGTCCAGCTGAATTTTTTTTTTTTTTTTTTTTGAGACAGAGTCTCGCTCTGTCGCCCAGGCTGGAGTGCAGTGGCGTGATCTTGGCTCACTGCCAGCTCCGCCTCCCAGGTTCACGCCATTCTCCTACCTCAGCCTCCCGAGTAGCTGGGACTACAGGCGCCCGACACCACGCCTGGCTAATTGTTTGTATTTTTAGTAGAGACAGGGTTTCACCGTGTTAGCCAGGATGGTCTCGGTCTCCTGAATTCATGATCTGCCCGCCTCGGCCTCCCAAAGTGCTGGGATTACAGGCGTCAGCCATCGTGCCCGGCCGAAAGATGGTTTTGAAAAGGGTTGCCTCATTTCAAAACTGGATCAAGAGTAATCCTAGCACTTTGGGAGGTTGAGCCAGGAGGCTGAGTCCAGGAGTTCAAGGTTGCAGTGAGCTGTGATTGCAGCACTGCACTCTACCAGCCTGGGTGACAGAGCGAGACTTCATCTAAATAGATATATATATGTACATTTGGAGGGGGGAATACATAATATGTATGCCTGACAAAATTTTTGTGTGTCTGTGTTTGTTTTTGAGACAGAATCTCGCTCTGTCACCCAGGCTGCTGTGCAATGGCGCAGTCTCTGCTCACTGCAACTTCTGCCTCCCAGATTCAAGCAATTCTCCTGCCTCAGCCTCCTGAGTAGCTGGGATTACAGGTGCCCACCACCACACCCAGGTAATTTTTGTATTTCTAATAGAGATGGGGTTTCACCATGTTGGCCAGGCTGGTCTTGAACTCCTGACCTCAGGTGATCTGTTCGCCTCGGTCTCCCAAATTGCTGGGATTACAGCCACCCATTCCCAGCCACGTGACAAAATTTTCAGCGTATAAATAATTAACAGCCAAACATAGGTCTCGCTCCCCCGATCCCAGGTCTCCAGTTCCCTTCTCCCAAGATAACTACTGCTACGGGTTTCTTATGCAACATTCCAACTATACAATATGCAAGAAAATCTTACGATTTGCGAACACAAGCATGCCAGTAAAGACATAATATGTAAACAAGCACATATGTAAACACGTGTGCTTATAAAGATACGTAAACAAGGTGTACATGTGCCATATGCTGATGTACATGTAAACATACAGTATGCAAACATAAATACCTATGTAAATATATAATATGCAAACAAGCATACATGTAGCACATATGGAAACTCAAGTGTGTGTACCACCATGCAGTATGCAAATGCAAACACGCATGTAAAGACAAGCTATGCAAACACAAACACACCTGTAACATATAGCATGCAAACACAGTGAGCGTGTAGGCATAGGAAAGGCAAAACCAAGCACACGTGTAAAGGGCAATACCCTTTCAATGCACACCTCACACACCTCAAACCCTTTCTACACTTACACTCTCTCTGGACAGTTGTCGGGTTGATCCAGATACCCTCCGTCCATGACAAATTTCAACACCTGTTCATTAGACAGGCCTTGGTAAGGCTGTTCTGCCAAGCTGGTGATTTCCCAAAGGACCACGCCAAAGGACCTGTCAATGACAGTTGAGAGTAGTAACAAAGAAACCATTCACACACAAGCAAACACACACGCAAACAAACACACACGCACACAGGTAAACTAGCACACAACACATGCAAACACACATGCAAACACATGCACACGCACACACACACACGCAAAAACACACACACAAACACGCACACAGGCAAACTAGCACACACATGCAAACACATATGCAAACGCATGCACGCACACAGGCAAACACACACAGGCAAACTAGCACACACATGCAAACACACATGTGTGCACACATGTAAATACACAAACACACGCAAACACACGTGCACACACACGCAAATACACACAAACACAAACACACATGCACACAGGCAAACTAGCGCACACGCAAACACACATGTACACACACACGCAAACACATGCACACAAACACGCACACAGGCACACACATTTAATACACAAACACACACACATATGCATACACATACACACGAACAGGCAAACACACACGTGTGCACACACATGCAAACACACCCAAACACATGCAAACACACACATGTGCACACATGCAAATACACGCACACACGTGCACTCACACATGCAAATTCACACACACACACGAACACGCACACAGGCAAACTAGCACACATGCAAACACATGCATGCACACACACACACACGTTTAATACACAAACACGCAAACACACATACACACAAACACACACACGCGCTCACACACATGCAAATACACAAACGCACACACACACACACACAAACACGCAAACACATCTCTTGGTTTGCGAGAACATGGTTGGCCAGTTAATAAAACAATTCATGCTGCGGTCCATAAATGCTATGGAAGGAAAATCAATCTTGGGGCCCCCAAATCACTAAACTCAAGGAAAAAGTCCAGCTGGGAACTGCTTGAACAAACTTGCCTCCCACTCTATTCAAAGTCCCCCCTCTGCTCACTGAGAAACATTCATATCTGATTGGCTCCTTTGGAGAGGCTCATCAGAAACTCAAAGAATGCGACCATTTGTCTCTTATCTACCTATGACCTGGAAGACCCCTCCCCGCTTCGAGTTGTCCCGCCTTTCCAGACCCAACCAATGGTCATCTTGCATATGTTGATTGATGTCTCACGTCTCCCTAAAATATACGTATAAAACCAAGCTGTGCCCTGACCACCTTGGGCACATGTGGTCAGGATCTCCTGAGGCTGTGTCATGAGCACGTGTCCTCAACCTTGGCAAAATAACCTTCCTAAATTAACTGAGACCTGTCTCCGATTTTCGGGGTTCACAATGCCTACAGGATTAATTAGGACATAAGAGTAGCCATGGGAAGGTCCTCAGACAGGACGCTGCCTTCCTTTCCTTGATGGGGGGTCCAGGAGGATGGCAGGCTTCCTTCCCCCGCTCTTGGCTGTTACTAGCACCTGGAATTCAAGCCCAGCGTCCGTCCACCCCTCCACACACAACTCACCACATGTCAGAAGAAGTGGTAAAGACCCCATCCTTCAGGGACTCCGGTGCCATCCACCGTACAGGGAGCAGACCCTTGCCTCCTTTCCGGTAGTAATCCGTTTCATATATGTCTCTGGTCATTCCAAAGTCTGACAACACAAACGATTCACACGCTCTTAACCTCCAGCCTTGGTCCTACCATCTGCCATCTTGACTGCCCCACCTCTCACGGAGCCCTAAGAGGGGTTCACCTGGCCCTGGTGTGCGCTCACCTGGGTGGTAGCCAAATCCAGTAAGAAGGGATTCTGAGGGTGCACATGGGGAAGTGAAGGGGGAAGATGGGCTACTATTTAAAGGGAGGGAAAAGAAGGTACCAAATGACAAAGAAGCTACATTTTTCTTTCTTTTTCTTTTTTTTTTTTTTTAGTATGGAGTCTCACTCTGTCCTTCAGGCTGGAGTGCGGTGGTGCGATCTCGGTTCACTGCAACCTCTACCTCCCTGATTCAAGCAATTCTCCTGCCTCAGCCTCCTGAGTAGCTGGGACCACAGATGTGCACCACCACACCCCTTTTTAAAAAAATTTTTCATAGAGATGGAGTCTCACTATGTTGCCTAGGCTGGTCTCAAACTCCTGGACTCAAGTAGTCCTCACACCTTGGCCTTCCAAAGCACTGAGATTACAGGCGGGGCCCCCGGTCCTACAAACATATCTTTTAAAGAAGTGAGTTTATCAATACATGCAATTAAATTACAGCCTGGTGGGGGGCAGTCCCCATCCAAAATCTTGCCCAGGCCAGGCACAGTGGCTCATGCCTGTAATCCCAGTGCTTTGGGAGGCCAACACGGGTGGATCATTTGAGGTCAGGAGTTTGAGACCATCCTGGCCAACATGGTGAAACTCCGTCTCTACTAAAAATACAAAAATTAGCTGGGTGTGGTGGCGCACGCCTGTAATCCCAGCTACTTGGGAGACTAAGGCGAGACAATCGCTTGAACCTGAGAGGTGGAGGTTTCAGTGAGCCGAGATCCTGTCACTGCACTCCAGCCTGGGTGACAGAGCAAGACTCCATCTCATAAAAAAGAAAAAAAAAGCCAGTGTGGTAGCTCACACCTGTAATCCCAGCACTTTGGGAGGCCGAGGCAGGAGGATCACGAGGTCAGGAAATCAAGACTATCCTGGCCAACGTGGTGAAACCCCATCTCCACTAAAAATACAAAAATTAGCCAAGTGTGGTGGTACACACCCGTAGTCCCAGCTACTCGGGAGGCTGAGGCAGGTGAATCACTTGAACCTGGGAGGCGGAGGTTGCAGTGAACCAAGATTGCACCACTGCACTCCAGCCTGGGGGACAGAGTAAGACTCTGTCTCAAAACAAACAAACAAAAACAAACAAAACAAAACAAAAAACCAAAAAACAAAAACAAAAAGAAGTATCTTGCCCCTTTTATACTATCAGAAAAGACTTAGCGGCTCATTATAGACAACTTCCTTCTGAAATCAAACCTGGCCTGGGTCGTTACGTTTTCAAAGCAGAAAGCCAGACGAACCTCCGATTTTGACAGTAAAATCATGGGCGACCATGCAGTTTCTCGCTGCCAGGTCCCGATGCACGAACTTCTTGGCATTCAGGTAGGCCATCCCGTCAGCAATCTCCGCCGCCATCTGAATCATCTCTTGCAGGGTAGGGGGAGGGCGGCCAGGATTATTCTAAAACCGAAACATGGGGTTGGTGTTTCAGCAGCACCGGGATTCGAGGAGGCCGGGAGCGGGTGCCCCACCGAGTATCCCGCTGGGTCCCACCGAGGCAGCTCACCTCAGCCTCTGGCCGCAGAGAACGGAGGTAGCTCTTCAGGTCTCCGTGAGCCATCAGTTCCATCACCACCAGCGTGGGCTGGCCCTTGGACACCACTCCCAGGAGGCGCACCTGCAGAGCAAGCCACCAGGGTTCTCGGAGGAGGGTCTGTGATTCGACTCGCCAAGGTTCTCCCTGCCTGGTGTCTATGTCACACACAGCACCCTGTGGCCTGGATGCAGTGTGCTCAGCCCTGGTCTAGGGGAGCAGACAGGCCTTTGTATTTTTTTTTTTTTTTTTTTTTAATTTCGAGATGGAATCATGCTCTCTTACCCAGGCTGGAGTGCAGTGGTGTGATCTCGGCTCACTGCAACCTTCGCCTCCCAGGTTCAAGCAATTCTCCTGCCTCAGTCTACCGAGTAGCTGGGGTTACAGACGCCCACCAGCACACCCGGCTAATTTTTGTATTTTTAGTAGAGACAGGATTTCTCCATGTTGGTCAGGTTGATCTTAAACTCCCGACCTCTGGTGATCCGCCTGCCTCAGCCTCCCAAAGTGCTGGGATTACAGCCACCACGCCCAGCCAGGCCTTTGTATTTTAACCATTCTCTCTGCCTGGCTCTCTGTTCCCTGCCACATCCACAGGGCCCAGCTCCTCATGTCCTTTAAGTCTTTCCTCCCTTTTTTCATGTTTCCATAGCATTTTCTCCTAATGTATAAAGGGTTTGGAGTCAGCCAGGGGCGGTGGCTTATGTCTGTAATCCCAGCACTTTGAGAGGCTGAGGCCGGTGGATCACCTGAAGTCAGGAGTTCGAGACCAGTCTGGCCAACATGGCAAAATCCCAT
Source organism: Macaca mulatta (assembly GCF_049350105.2). NCBI lineage: Eukaryota > Metazoa > Chordata > Mammalia > Primates > Cercopithecidae > Macaca > Macaca mulatta. The sequence continues at coordinate 8,001,550 of NC_133424.1, forward strand.
CTCTACTAAAAATACAAAAATTAGCCGGGTGTGGTGGTGGGCTCCTGTTATCCCAGCTACTCAGGAGGCCGTGGCAGGAGAATTGCTTGAACGCGGGAGGCAGAGGTTGAGTGAGCCAAGATTGTGCCACTGTACTCCACCCTGGGTGACAGACAGAGACTCTGTCTTAAAAATATATAAAAATAAAAATAAAGGTTTTGGAGTCTGTCTCCGCCTGCTGTTTTGGAAGCTCTACAGGGGCAGGAATCCACTGTATCACGGGGACAAGAGCAGGGTTTTAAATGCCCCACAAATATGTGTGGCAAGGATGAAAGTGCATGGGACTCAAAGAGAAACAAAGGAGCAGAAAGGCAGGAAGAGTTCGTGCTGCCTTCAAGGGAGAGTAGGAATGATGGCAGGTGGTATGAGGTGGACCTCTGTGTGGTCCTGGGTTACAAAGGAGCCAGGAAAAAGCAAGAAATGGAGGAGTCTAAAAAGCAACAGAAGATTCTGGAAAATGATGGAAGAGTCCAGAAAGTGGTAGAAGATTCCAGAAAATGATGGAAGATTCTAGAAAGTGATGAAAGAATCTGGAAAGCAATGAAGCATTCCAGAAAGTGATAAGACAGTGATAGAGTCTGGTTCCAGGCAAAGTGGGAGAGGATGTGATTTGAGAAGGGAACAATCCCTCCCCACACCTTTAGGATGGGTAGTAGAGTGGGGGTTGGGCAGGAGGTTACACCCAGTGTCCTCTGTCACTCTGTGCAGGAGGAGGAGGCAGAGAGAGGGAAGGGGCAGGAAAGCCAGCCCGTGTCCCACCCCCGCTGGACTCACCACATGATGGCAGGTGAAGCCCTTCATGACCGAGGCCTCATTGAGGAACTCAATCCGCTCTCGGAGACTGGCTGACTCGTTGACCGTCTTCACTGCCACGCGGGTCTCTGCCTCACCCTTGATGATGTCCCTGGCGTTGCCCTCATACACCATGCCGAAGGAGCCCTGCCCCAGCTCTCGAAGGAGGGTGATCTTCTCTCGAGGCACCTCCCACTCGTCCGGCACGTACACAGAGCATGGAAACACTACTTCTCACTTATCTACACAGCATCTTTGGCTGATCCCTTGGGGGTCTGCAGCCACCTTCCACCCAAGCCCTCACCCAAACCTCCTCGAAAACACTCATGAAGTGAGTTCTGTGATCCAGGACCCATGCCAGGCACTGGGCGTACGGCTGAGAACAGGACAGGCATCTGCACCCATGGAGAGGGCATGGCAGAGACTCAAGGAAGGAGCCACAACTGATTCAAGATCCTGGTCAATATGTCCTGAGGCAAACCTGCATCCCCATCCTTCTTGTCTGATTTCAGATCCTTGCCACAGAATGGTGCTACTTCCCACCTGAGACTACTATTTCTGCAAAGTGCCAAGGGGATGGTAGACAGGTTGTAATAGGTTGGGGGTTAAAAAAAGCCAGGATACTTGGCAGCTCTTTCCATGAAAAGGTGGAGTCTATCTCACCACCCCTTGGCTCTGGGCATGGCCTTGTGAGTTATTTTGGTCAATGGGAATCAGCAGGAATGACCCAAGCAGAAACTCCGAATGGACTATTGCCCTGGAGCTTGCCCTCTCTTGCTACTAGGAACCAACAGAGTACCATGTAATGAAGCCTAGGCCAGCCTGCTGGAGCCTAAGAGGCCACATGGACAGAGTGAGGCTCAGCCTCCCCCAGCTTAGGGCCCCCACGTCGGGACCACCCAGCCTGCCGACCACCAGACATGTGAGTGAAATCATCTAAGACTACAAAGTGCTAGCTGACACACCAGCAAAATGTAGCTACATGGGTGAAGCCAGGCAAGACCAGAAGAAGAACCGCCCAGCTGAGCCCAGCCCAAGTTGTCGACCCCATCCAAGGGTCCCAGACCGGCTAGATGAGCCCATCCAGGCAGGTGCCAAATACCATGTGTCCACATGCACACAGTAATGAGGTTTCTGCAGCAAGGGCAGTTTGGCAAGCTCAAATGACTAAGAGGGCTTTTCTTGGCCTCCCTGGGGAACCCATCCTTCACTCTCACTCAATGGTGAAGGCAAAGGAAGCTGTTGAATAGGGTACTGGTCACCCACAGGGAAGGGATGGTACTCACCATCACTGGCACTGAGATACTCAGGGTTTGAAGAAGCGTAAAGCGGTCCCAGCGGCCCATCTGGCTGCCTGGAGGAGAAAAATGAGGCACATTAGCTTGAGGTTCTCATGGGACTCTGCAGGTCTCCAGAAAGGGGTTTCATACAAGACTCCTCAAGGCAAATGGCAGCCCTTACCAGCAGAATCCCCATAATTCTAGATGCAGTCTAGGGCAGGGATGGGGGACCTTTATGTTTTGAATGGAAGCCCATCAGACAAGTACTTAAGTGCATCAACATGGCAGCAGCACTGATCCCTCCCCAGGTTTTTTTTTTTTTTTTTTTTTTCACATTTCAGAGTTGGAGTCTTGCTGTGTTGTGGCTGGACGGCAGTGGTTTAATCATAGCTCACTGCAGTCTTGACCTTCTGGGCTCCAGAGATCCTCTCACCTCAGCTTTTTGAATAGCTGGGAATACAGGTGCTCACCACCACACCTGGCTGCTAATTTTTAAAATTTCGTAGAGACAGGGTCTCACTATGTTGCCCAGGCTGGTCTTGAACTCTTGGTCTCAAGTGATCCTCCTGCCTCATCCTTCTGAGTGGCTGGGATTACAGATGTGCACGACCATGCAGGGCTCTGGCTGGCTTTTATTATAATTTATGGCCGTCTATGTAACACTTAAAAGCCACTCACCCAGTACTGTTCTACAGCGAGCTCATCCCGACTGATGAGAAACAATTATTAAATTTTCAGGAAACGAGTGAGCCAGTTATTAAATACAAGCATCATTAACGATTAAATTGTGGCCGGGCGCGGTGGCTCAAGCCTGTAATCCCAGCACTTTGGGAGGCCGAGGTGGGCGGATCACAAGGTCAGGAGATCGAGACCACAGTGAAACCCCGTCTCTACTAAAAATACAAAAAATTAGCCGGGCGCGGTGGCGGGCGCCTGTAGTCCCAGCTACTCAGGAGGCTGAGGCAGGAGAATGGCGGGAACCCGGGAGGCGGAGCTTGCAGTGAGCCGAGATCGCGCCACTGCACTCCAGCCTGGGCAACAGCGTGAGACTCCGTCTCAAAAAAAAAAAAAAAAAAAAGATTAAATTGTACAATGCCTTCCAAATAGAACAAAAAAATGTAAATTATAGAGGCTTGCAATTAAATAAATTACCCTAAAAGCAAAGACAATACATGTTCAAAACTCATCACTTTCTAACTCTCATACTCCATTTTACTATGATCAATGCAGTTGAGGTTATTTACCTTATATCATTTATACACCATATTGTATCCATAGGGTGAATTCAATGGGGAGCTATCATGTGTCTCTTTCCGACACTGTGCTCAGTAATATTATGCCTACAGCCTGAAATTAGACATGCTAGGAATATTTACATTACAGAAACTGGCAAATGCTATAACTTGGGACTGGATTTGTTGTTCTGTTGTTTGTCCAGGCTTGAGGAAGTGATGAGAAAAATGTTTTTTGTTTTGTTTTTGAGACAGAGTCTCGCTCTGTTGCCCAGGGTGGAGCGCAATGGTGCGATCTCAGCTCACTGCAACCTCTGCCTCCCGGGTTCAAGCGATTCTCCTGCCTCAGCCTCCTGAGGAGCTGGGATTACAGGCGTGCACCACCACACCCTGCTAATTTTTGTATTTTTAGTAGAGACGGGGTTTCACCATGTTGGTCAGGCTAGTCTCGAACTCTGACCTCATGATCCGCCCACCTCGGCCACCCAAAGTGCTGGGATTACAGGTGTGAGCCACCGCGCCCAGCCGAGAAAAATGTTTAATCATGTAGATTAAACTTAAAAGCATGTCATGTCTGCAACTGTGACATTGCGCATGGCACAAAACATTACGAAAATGTTCTTCTGGTATTTAAAAATTATTATCTGACTCAGCAAAGACATCACTCATATCACTGATGAACATATATGTCTTATTTCAGTTTTATCCTACTCTTTTTTTTTTTTTTTTTTTTCTGAGATGGAGTCTCACTCTGTTGCCCAGGCTGGAGTGCAATGGCGGGATCTTGGCTAGCTGCAACGTCCACCTCCAAGGTTCAAGTAATTCTCCTGTCTCAGCCTCCTGAGTAGCTGGGATTACAGGCGCCTACCACCAAGCCCGGTTAATTTCTTAGTATTTTTAGTAGAGATGAGGTTTCACCATGTTGGCCAGGCTGATCTCAAACTCCTGACCTCAGGTGATTCACCCGCCTTGGCCTCCCAAAATGCTAGGATTACAGGCGTGAGCCACTGTGCCCAGCCATGTCCTACTCTTTAATGTAAATTTTGAAAAATTAATCAACATTCACATTGGAGCTATACTTGTTTAATTAATTGCAATAATAGGTTGGCTTCAGATATAAAGGTTTGGGCAAAAAAATTTAAAAAGTCAACAAAAACTTTCTGTGAGAATCAACTGGCTAGAGGGAATTTACAATAAAGAGTTGTATATGTCGTATTATGACAATTATCTGTAAATTGCACATTACACATCCTATATCAGTAAAATTCATAATAAACTTACATATACCTATACCTATATCGAGGCATAATTTCCCCCAGAGAACCAATGGTTCCCAGCACACCACTGAACTCACTCAACTCACCTCTTTCTCAGGAATAGATAAATACTTCCAATCACAATACTGAAGAGAAAGACAAAGATGAGGGGGCCGATGATAATTTTTGCAATATTTGACGGGACATCTACTGAAATAGAATAAGAAAATATATGTTTCATATCAATGTGTTCCCAAGAAAGTTAACACCAAAAATCACATCCACTCCTGGAATGGGTGGGCCACCCTGTTTCCACCCTCCCTTGTCCATGAACTTCTCTGCTACTCTTCCATACCCTGATTTTTCCAGCAGTCCCACAACAGTCCCGTAGGTTCAGTAGGACCAGGCAGTGGGCTCAGAGGTCAGTATTCTGTTAGCACACTGTTCCCCACCCCCACTCCCAAATCACTGCTCATTTCCACCCCTCCCACATCTCAGGCAGTGGATGCAGGACGCCATACTGTCAGTTTAATGCTCTGCTGCTGCCCCTCTGAAATGCTTATTCATTTTATTTTAATCTTTATTTAGTTACTTATTTTTGTGACGGAGTCTTGCTCTGACACCCAGGCTAGAGTTCAGTGGCACGATCTCGGCTCACTGGAACCTCCTCCTTCCAGGTTCAAGCGATTCTCCTGCCTCAGCTTCCCGAGTAGCTGGGATTACAGGTGTGCACCACCACGCCTGGCTAATTTTGTACTTTTAGTAGAGACAGGGTTTCACCTTGTTGGCCAGGCTGGTCTCAAACTCCTGACCTCAGGCGATCCTCCCACCTCAGCCTCCGAAAGTGCTGGGATGACAGGCGTGAGCCACTGCGCCCGGCCAAATTCTTAATAATTTTAAAGCGAGGAGCTCTGCATTTTCATTTTTCACTGGGTCTTGCAAATTATATAGCTAGTCTCGACCCCAGCGTGACTTCTGACAGACGTAAAATTCTTTTGATTTTTATGTTTTAGAGACAGGGTCTTGCTCTGTCACCCAGGCTGGACTATAGTGGCACAATCACAGTTCACCGCAACCTCAAACTCCTGGGCCCAAGTGGTCCTCCTGTCTCAGCCTCCCAAGTAGCTGGGATTACAGGCATGCACCACCACAGCTGGCTAATTTTTGTATCTTTTTGTGGAGACAGAGTCTCGCTATGTTACTCAGGCCGGTCTCTAATGCCTATCCTCAAGCAATCCTCTTGCCTCAGCCTCCCACAGTGCTGGGATTACAGGTGTGAGCCACCACACCCAGCCAAAAAACTCTAATAACAAAGATGGAGATGCTAGCAACAGGGGCCAGGCACTTAACATTTGTGTCATTAAAATGTCCCTCCACCTCCTGGAGTGGTTCTGTTATTATCTCCATGTACAGATGAGCAAGTGCAGGATTGCCAGATAAAGAGCATGTGATACACACCATGGAATACTACACAGCCATAAAAAAGAATGAGATCATGTTCTTTGCAGCAACATGAATGGAGCTGGAGGTGATTTGCTAATTGAATTCACACAGGAACACAAAACCAACTACCTCATATTTTCCCCCATAAGTGAGAGTAAGACACAGAGCACACATGGACAGAAAGAAGGGAACAGTAGACACCGGGACTGATATGGTTTGGATCTATGTCCCCACCCAAAGCTCTTGTGGAAATGCAATCCCCAATGTTGGAGGAGTGGCCGGGTGGGACGTGATTGGATCATGGAGGCAGTTTCTAACGGGTTAGCAACATCCCTCCTGGGTACTGTATAATGAGTGGGTTCTCATGGGATCTGGTGGTTTAAAAAGCATATAGCACCATCCCCCCGTCTTAACACCTTGCTCCCATTTTGCCTTCCACCATGATTGAAAGTTTCTTGAGGCCTCCTCAGAAGTTGAGCAGATGCCAGCATCATGGTTCCTGTACTGTCTGCAGAACTGGGAGCCAATTAAACCTCTTTTCTTTATAAATTACCGAGTCCCAGTCTCAGGCTTCTTTTCTTTTCTTTTTTCTTTTCTCTTCTTTTCTTTTTTCTTTCCCTCCTTCCTTCTTGTCTTTTTTCTTTTCCTTTCTTTCCTTCTCTCTTTTTCTTTTTCTTCTCTCTCTCTTTCACTCTTTCTTTCTTTCTTTTTTTATTTTTTGAGACAGAGTCTCACTGCATTGCCCGGGCTGGAGTGCAGTGGCATGATCTCGGCTCACTGCAACCTCCACCTCCCGGGTTCAAGCAATTCTCCTGCCTCAGCCTCCCAAGTAGCTGGGATTACAGGCACACATCACCATGCCCAGCTAATTTTTTTTTTATTTTTAGTAGAAATAGGGTTCTACCATATTAGCTAGGCTGGTCTCAAACTCCTGACCTCGTGATCTGCCCACCATGGCCTCCCAAAGTGCTGGGATTACAAGCGTGAGTCACCGTGCCCATCCTCTTTCTCTCTTTTTCTTTTTTCTTTCCTTTTCTTTCTTTCTTCTTTCTTTCTCTTTCTTTCTTTCCCTCTCTTTCTCTTTCTTTCTCTCTCTCCCTATCTTTCTCCTTCCTTCCTTCCTTCTTTCCTTCCCTCCTTCCTTTCTTCTTTTTTTTCTTTCTTTCCTTCCTGTCTGTCTCTTTTTTTTTTTTTTTTTGAGACAGGGTCTCGCTCTGTTGCCCAGGCTGGAGTGCAGTGGTACAATCTCGGCTCATTGCAACCTCTGCCTCCCCAGTTCAAGCAATTCTCCCACCTCAGCCTCCCAAGTGGCTGGGACTACGGGCGCCCACCACCATGCCCAGCTAATTTTTGTATTTTTTGGTGGAGATGGGGTTTCACCATGTTGGCCAGGCTGGTCTGAAACTCCTGACCTCAAGTGATCAGCCCACCTTGGCCTCCCAAAGTGCTGGGATTACAGGTGTGAGCCACTGTGCCCAGCCAGGTATTTGTTTATTGCAGTGTGAGTACAGACTAACTCAGGTGCCTACTTGAGAGTGGTGGGTGAGAAGAGGGAAAGGATCAAAAAATGACCTATCTGGTACTATGCTGATTACATGGGTGACAAAATTATCTGTACGGCAAACCCCCAACGACACACAATTTTCTTATATAATGAACTGCATAAGTACCTCTGAAACAAAAATAAAAGTGCTTTTTCTTTTTTTTTAAAGTGCCGGATCAGTCCAGGCATGGTGACTCATGCCTGTAATTCCAGCACTTTGGGAGGCTGAGGTGGGTGGATCACTTGAGGTCAGGAGTTTGAGACCAGCTGGCCAACATGGTGAAATGCCATCTCTACTAAAAATACAAAAATTAGCCAGGTGTGGTGGTGTGCACCTGTAGTCCCAGTTACTGTGAGGCTGAGGTGGGAGAATCACTTGAACCTGGAAGGTGGAGGCTACAGTGAGCCGAGATTGTGCCACTGCACTCCAGAACAAGAATCCATCTCAAAAAATAAAAAAGTGCAGGATCAGAGAGGGCAAGCACCTAGCCCAGTCACACAGCAGCAGCTGGTAGGTCAGAGAATCAAGGCCAGGACCAGCACCTATGGCCTCTCCATGTCGTCCTCTTAAATGTCCCACCATGCTCAGTGCTAAGCACAGCCCCAACTAGCTGAGGCTGCCATGGAGACTTACAATAGTCCGTCACGTAGAAATAGGTGGGTTCCGTCCAGGAGCCGTTGCCCGCGAGGGAGGTGGCCCGGACTCGCACGCTGTAGTTCCCCGGCGACAGCCCGCGCAGCCTGCAGCCCCGTTCCAGAGCGAAGTGCTTGCGGGAGACACAGAGATGCAGCTCCTGGAAGGAAGACAGGAGGAGGAGGAGGGTGGCTGAGTTTTGCACATTTGGGAGTGTCCGCCCCTAGCAGGGAGCTCACAGCCATGATCCTGCTCAGAAAGGACGCCAAGGCAGCAAAGCACAGACTAAGACACACAAGTGACTTTGAGGATTGCAGAATTTTATAACCACAGTGCTAGGGATAAGGATATAGATACAGAGATTATCATGATTGGAAAGGGCCAGACTTCCTAAGCCAGAAGCCGAGCATTAGACCCTGATGGTTTCTTTTCTTTTTTCTTTTTTTTTTGAGACAGAGTTTCACTCTTGTTGCCCAGGCTGGAGTGCAATGGTGCAATCTCGGCTCACTGCAACCTACACCTCTCGGGTTCAAGCGATTCTCCTGCCTCAGCCTCCTGAATAGCTGGGATTACAGGCACCCACCACCACGCCCAGCTAATTTTGCATTTTCAGTAGAGTCAGGGTTTTACCATGTTGGCCAGGCTGGTCTCAAACTCCTGACCTCAAGTGATCTGCCCACCTCGGCCTCCCAAAGTGCTGAGGTTACAGGCGTGAGCCACCGCGCCCGGCCCTATTATCTATTTTCTATTAATATTATTTTCTATAATATTATCTTTCTAAACATCATTTGTTTTATTTTTAATTGACAACAGTCGTATAGGTCTGGCACAGTGGCTCATGCCTGTAATCCCAGCCCTATGGGAGGCCATGACGCGAGGATCACTGGAGTCCAGGAATTAGAGACCAACGCAGGCAACATAGTGAGACCCCATTTCCACAGAAAATAGAACAATTAGCCAGGCACAGTGGTTCGCGCCTGTAGTCCCAGCTACTCAGGAGGCTAAGGTGGGAGAATCACTTGAGCCCAGGAGGTCAAGGGTGCAGTGAGCTATGAAAGCTCCACTGCACTCCAGCCTGAGTGACAGGCTAGACCCTGTCTATAAAATAAACAAACAAAAATAAAAATAATAGTGGTATACACGTATGGGGTACAGTGTAAAGTTATGATACAGTATAAATTGTGGAATGATTAAAACAAGCTAATTAAATGCTCATCAGTTCATGTACTTATTTCTTTGTTGTGAGAATATTTAAAATCTATTCTTCTAGCCATTTTGCAATATGTGTTATTAGCTACAGTCACCATTCATGTACAGAGCAATGGATTCCAAGAACGTATTCCTGTCTGAAACTTCGCACCCTTTGATTCACATCTCTCCTTATTCTTCCTTTGATTGTTTTTTTCCCTGACCATTTTAAAATGCAAAAGTGGGCAGGGCATGGTGGCTCATGCTTATAATCCCAACACTTTGGGAGGCTGAGGTGGGCAGATCACTTGAGGTCAGGAGTTCGAGACCAACCTGGTCAAGATGGTGAAACCCTGTCTCTACCCAAAATACAAAAATTAGCTGGACCTGGTGGCGTACACCTGTAATCCTAGTTACCCAGAGGCTGAGATGGGAGAATCACTTGAACCCGGGAGGCAGAGGTTGCAGTGAGCCAAGATTGTGCCACTGCACTCCAGTCTGGGCGACAGAGCAAGACTCCGTCTCAAAAATAAATACACAAATAAATAAAATGCAGAAGTGACTCCCAGCTCACAAATCATTACAAATCAGGCAGCAGGCCACATTCAGCCTATGGGATATAGTTTACTGACTGACCCCTGGTTTAAGACATTATATGGTTTGTCTGCAGTCTCATAGCTGCAAAGTGGCAGGGCCAGCTCTTGAACTGTCTGGCTCTACAGCTACTCCGGAGGCTGAGGCAGGAGAATGGCGTGAACCCGGGAGGCAGAGCTTGCAGTGAGCCGAGATTACACCACTGCACTACGGCCTGGGCGACAGAGCGAGACTCCGTCTCAAAAAAAAAAAAAAAAGAAGAAAAAGAAAAAAGAAAAAAAAGAGAACTGTCTGGCTTTATAACTTCTCCTTAAGACCATGGCAAAATATTTTTGCCATGTCTCCAGCAAAATTAGAAAAGGGTGGAAATGAAGGATCTGCAGGGTCTATGCCAGATTTCCTGCCTTTCCCTGCAACTCTCGGCCTCTGCCGCATCAGAACCAAATAGATAAATGGGCTTAATGTCTAAGGACAAATAAGAAAGTTCTTTCTTTGCCATGGTGCTGCCTTTCGGTGTTTTTTGTTTTTTGTTTTTTGTTTTTTACTCATTAGGCCAGGCACGGTGTGGCTCATGCCTGTAATCCCAGCACTTTGGGGGGCCGAGGAGGGCAGATGACGAGGTCAAGAGATCGAGACCATCCTTGCCAACATACTGAAACCCTGTCTCTACTAAAAATACAAAAATTAGCTGGGCGTGGTGGCGGGTGCCTGTAATCCCAGCTACTCGGGAGGCTGAGGCAGGAGATTCACTTGAACCCGGGAGGCGGAGTTTGCAGTGAGTTGAGATCGCGACACTGCACTCTAGCCTGGGCAACAGAGCGAGACTGTCTGAAAAAGAAAAAGAAAATGTGGTACGTTTTGCCTCAAAATAAAATAAAATAAGTAAATAAATAAATAAATAAAACAGTGGGGATAAAACAGTTGGGATCCACCCAAATGGAGATTCGCAAAGTGCGAAACATACCTTGTGATAAGCTTGTAACTGGAGATAAACCGAGAGCTTCCGAGAAGAGGCAGGAGGCTCTCGGGAATAAGACCATGAAACCTGCAAGCGTCGAGCCAAAACTCTGAAAAGTTTTCGAAACAGTTCCAAGCTAATAGTGCATGCAGAGAACCGGGCTGGAACATTTAGGAGGGAGGTGGAGAGTGGAGAAGAGAAATAAATGTTTTAGAAAAAAAAAAGCCAACAGGCCGGGCGCGGTGGCTCAAGCCTGTAATCCCAGCACTTTGGGAGGCCGAGATGGGTGGATCACGAGGTCAGAAGATCAAGACCATCCTGGCTAACACGTGAAACCCCGTCTCTACTAAAAAAATACAAAAATTAGCCGGGAGCGGTGGCGGGCGCCTGTAGTCCCAGCTACTCGGGAGGCTGAGGCAGGAGAATGGCGTGAACCCGGGAGGTGGAGCTTGCAGTGAGCTGAGATCCGGCCACTGCACTCCAGCCTGGGTGACAGAGCAAGACTCCGTCTCAAAAAAAAAAAAAAAAAGCCAACAGGCCGGGCGCGGTGGCTCAAGCCTGTAATCCCAGCACTTTGGGAGGCCGAGGTGGGTGGATCACGAGGTCAGGAGATCGAGACCATCCTGGCTAACACGTGAAACCCTGTCTCTACTAAAAAAATACAAAAATTAGCCGGGAGCGGTGGCGGGCGCCTGTAGTCCCAGCTACTCGGGAGGCTGAGGCAGGAGAATGGCGTGAACCCGGGAGGTGGAGCTTGCAGTGAGCTGAGATCCGGCCACTGCACTCCAGCCTGGGGGACAGAGCTAGACTCCGTCTCAAAAAAAAAAAAAAGCCAACAACCCCGTGTTTATCATGTGACAGTAACAGCAAGAAAACAAATCAGTCTGATGGCAGGGGTGGGGGCGGGGAACTCCAGTCCAAAGTTTCTTCCAAGTGGAATGAGTCACCGAGTAGAGAGGGACGAATAAGCAAATATAGAAACCCAAAGTAGCTGCTATCCAGGACAAAGGGGAAATGCATCTTCTTTTTTTTTTTTTTTATTTTTTTGGAGACGGAGTTTCGCTCTCGTCGCCCAGGCTGGAGTACAGTGGCGAGATCTTGGCATCTTGGCTCACTGCAACCTCCACCTCCTGGGTTCAAGCGATTCTCCTGCCTCAGCCTCCTGAGTAACTGGGATGACAGGCGCGTGCCACAGCATGACTCTGTCTCTAAAAAAAATTTTTTGAAGGGAGATACTGAAAAAAAAATGCAATTAAATAGCTAGAGGTGGCTTTGTTTATGAAACTAGCAAAAGAAAAAACAACATAACACTCACCGGCCGGGCGCAGTGGCTCACACCTGTAATCCCAGCACTTTGGGAGGCCAAGGTGGGTGGATCACGAGGTCAGGAGTTCGAGACCAGCCTGACCAACGTGGTGAAACCCCATCTCTACTAAAAGACAAAAATTAGCCGGGTGTGATGGTGGGCTCCTGTAGTCCCAGATACTCAGGAGGCTGAGGCAGGAGAATCACTCGAACCCAGGAAGCGGAGGTTGCAGTGAACTGAGATTGCACCAATGCACTGTAGCCTGGGCTATAGAGATAGACTCTGTCTAAAAAAAAAAAAAAAAACGAAGAAATGCCCAACTCTTTCCTAAAGCAGCTGTGCCATTTTACGTTCCCACCAGCAACGTATGAGGGTTCTGAGTTCTGATTTCTCCTCATCCTCACCAACACTAATTACTATCCATCTTTTTGGTTTTTTGCCATGCTCGTGGGCACGAAGTGGTATCGCATTGTGCTCTTGATTTGCATTGTTGTCACGGCTAATTTGGGGCTGAGTTTTGTGTTCTGTCCTGGTACCAGGGTGGGGTTGAAGGTGGGAGGTGAGAGCCACTCAAGGGAGACGAGCAGCTTCCAAAGGAAGTTCAGGGCATTGTTGACAGCAAGGATACAGATTCTGCAGAGTGAACAATGCCTGTTTCCACTGCAGATCCTCCTTGATTTTTTTTCTGCTTCTGTGTCCAACTTGTCTCTGTTCACCCAGAACTTTCTGAGTGTGGACACTGAAAATCTCACATCCCAGGGAGCCCTCAGTCCTGGCTAAACCTAGACAACTGGCCACCCTGTCCGCATTGGATTTAACTCGAATCCTAACTTCTCCTAGCTTTTTCCCATGCCTTTGACTGGCCTGTGTCTCCTGTTCCTGGGACCCAAGGGTCACTATTAGAAATTCCCACCACGAATCCCCAACAGCCTCTGCCCCACACAGCACAACCCCAATCCCACCCAGTCCAACTCTGTTCACCCTAGAGAGAAGCAGAGAAGGGGGAGAAAATGAAAGGAGAATGTGAGGTTACAGTCACCTTCTTAAGAACCTTTTCATAGACACATTTCTGTTATTGCCAACAATTTCCTTAATTACCTAGCATTGCTTTGATCAAGAAAAAAAAAGCGACGTACAATTTTATTTATTTATATATAGAGAGAGAGATGGAGTGTCACCCAGGCTGGAGTGCAGTGGTGTGATCTTGGATCACTGCAATCTCTGCCTCCCGGGTTCAAGCGATTCTCCTGTCTTAGCCTCCCGAGTAGTTGGGATTACAGGCGCACACCACCACGCCCAGCTAATTTTTGTATTTTTAGTAGACACAAGGTTTCACCATGTTGGCCAGGCTGGTCTTGACCCCTGACCTCAGGTGATCCGCCCTCCCGAGGTGCTAGGATTACAGGCGTGAGCCACTGCTCCCGGCCTAAAACTTTATTTTTATGTACACAATTTATATTGTTGGAGTATAATTTTACTACATTTACAAAATTCTCTCTAGCATGTGGTGGGAGTGAATATTATGTTATGTAAGTTACATCTCAATAAAGCTGTTTCTAAATTTAAAAAAAAAAAAAAATCCCTCATGCCCAAGCCAATCAGCATACAGCATTCCTCTGGTCACATGATTGGGCATTGGGTGTCACATGACCTCAGTCTAGCTGGGAATGCTGGGATGCACTCTGTCTTCCTCTGGGTTTGGCACTGTAAAGAAATGAGGTTTGGAACCACTACAACCACAGGTGGACAGCCAGGGGCTACTGGGCTCACTGCCAGGAGCCTTAAGATGTAACCCACCCAGGCCAGGCGTGGTGGCTCACACCTGTAATCCCAGCACTTTGGGATGCCAAGGTGGATTACCTGAGGTCAGGAGTTCGAGACCAGCCAGGCCAACATGGTGAAACCCCGTCTCCATTAAAAATACAAAAATTAGCTGGGTGTGGTGGTGGGTGCCTGTAATCCCAGCTACTTAGGAGGCTGAGGCAGAAAAATCGCTTAAACCCGGGAGGCGGAGGTTGCAGTGAGCTGAGATTGCACCACTGCACTCCAACCTGGATGACAGAGTGAATGAGGCTCCATCTCAAAAAAAAAAAAAATGCAACCGACCCAAAGGAATCCTGGATCCAGCCATTCCTGAAGCTCCTCAGTTGTTCAGCTCTGGGAGCTAATAAGCTTTTCCTCTATCATAAGTTAGTTTGGATACAGGGGGATTCTTAACTGCTGGCGGATAACACAAAGGAACTAAATTCCAGAGTGTGTAATTTTAACTTCTACATTACACTGAACAAACGTCATCCCAAACATTTTATCTTAGTTTTTTGGAGACAGAGTCTTCTTGCTCTGTCACCCAGTCTGGAGTGTAGTGACTGAGTCATAGCCCACTATAACCTGGAGCTCCTGAGCTCAAGCAATTCTCTCCTCAGCCTCCCAAGCAGATGGAACTATAGGCACAGACCACCACACCTAGCTAATTTTGAAAATTTTTTTGCAGAGATGGGGTCTGGCTATGTTGCCCAGGCTCAAACTCCTGGCCTCAAAGCCATCCTCCCACCTCAGCTTCCTGAGTCACTGGAATTATAGGCACGAGCCACCATGCTTGGCCCCCAAACATCGTTTTAAATGGCTCTTCATCCACCAATTCTATGGCTGCCCCATCTTCCATGTGTCCATTCTCCAATGGATGGATGTCTAGTGGTTTGCATATTTTGCTACTGATGAAAATCTTGTGCATAGAGCTTTGTTCCCTGCCCCAAATTTGAATGATTTCCTTAGGACCTACAGGATTAATACATATAGGATAATATGTTAATAAATTTTGCAATTATGGTCCCCAGGGAATCATGACTTTCTGTGTCTATGAGACTCTGGGAGCCTCAGTATCCAGCTCACTGAGATACTCAGAGGATGCATTGCACTTCCTTATTCTGGGCTTAGCCATGGGCTCACTTTGCCAAAGGGACACTAGCAAATGTGATGTGAACAGAGTCCTGAGAAGTGTTTGTATATGGAGCATGTCCTTCCTTGCCTGGGCTAGCTCGCTGGACAGTGAGAGAACACATGGGGGGAAAAGCTCCAAGTGTCCCCAGCTGAGGCCCCAGTCACGTGAATGAGGCCATCCAGCTCCAGCCAAACTGGCCCACGACAAAGGAATCACCCAGTGAACCTGCAGAATTGAGAGAAAGAATAAATGTCTTTTTTTTTTTTTTTTTTTTTTGCCTGAAACAGAGTCTCTGTGGCCCAGGCTGGAGTGCAGTGGTGCGATCTCGGCTCACTGCAACCTCCACCTCCCAGGTTCAAGTGATTCTCCTGCCTCAGCCTCCCAAGTAGCTGGGATTGCAGGCACGCACCACCATGCCTGGCTAATTTTTGTATTTTTAGTAGAGACGGGGTTTCACCATGTTGGTCCGGCTGGTCTCAAACTCCCGACCTCGTGATCCACCCGCCTCAGCCTCCCAAAGTGCTGGGATTACAGGCATGAGCCACTGCGCCTGGCCAATGTCCTTTGTTTTCAACCAGGACCTTTGGGGGCAGTTTGTCACGCAGCAAGAACTGACTGAAACAGTAACTAAAACTGTCAATCCAAAAAGCGAAACTGTTTTCCAGATAAAATCTGTATTACCTAAAATGGTAAAAAACAGAGGCAATCCAAATCCCCAAAAATAAATGATACCCCAATCACGAGATTAAACTCTATGTAGCAACTACAAATCATAATTCCAAAGGCTATTGTGGACAGAGACATCAAAAGGCAGAAGAAAGTAACTGAAGAATATGGATTAGAGGCGGCCGGGCGCGGTGGCTCAAGCCTGTAATCCTAGCACATTGGGAGGCCGAGACGGGCGGATCACGAGGTCAGGAGATCGAGACCATCCTGGCGAACACCGTGAAACCCCATCTCTACTAAAAAATACAAAAAACTAGCCGGCGAGGTGGCGGGCGCCTGTAGTCCCAGCTACTCGGGAGGCTGAGGCAGGAGAATGGCGTAAACCTGGGAGGCGGAGCTTGCAGTGAGCTGAGATCCGGCCACTGCACTCCAGCCCGGGCGACAGAGCGAGACTCCGTCTCAAAAAAAAAAAAAAAAAAAAAAAAAAAAAGAATATGGATTAGAGGCATATGCACGTTTGTGCCAATTAAACACTTGCTGAGCTTTGTATGGTAAGGGATTTTATTTTAAAAACGAATGTTAAAAAAGGCAAATCAAGCCATTCATTTAGCAAATAGGGCCCCAAAATAGGCCCAGAATGACAATTTCAGTAAGGACACTTGCTATTTTTGAAAGTTTACTTTTTTTTTTTTTTTTTTTTTTTGAGACGGAGTCTCGCTCTGTCACCCGGGCTGGAGTGCAGTGGCCGGATCTCAGCTCACTGCAAGCTCCGCCTCCCGGGTTCATGCCATTCTCCTGCCTCAGCCTCCCGAGTAGCTGGGACTACAGGCGCCCGCCACCTCGCCCGGCTAGCTTTTTGTATTTTTTAGTAGAGACGGGGTTTCACCGTGTTAGCCAGGATGGTCTCGATCTCCTGACCTTGTGATCCGCCCGTCTCAGCCTCCCAAAGTGCTGGGATTACAGGCTTGAGCCACCGCGCCCGGCTGAAAGTTTACTTTTTCTGTGAAGGGCCACATATAGCCTCTGTTGCGTATTCTTTTTTTTTTTTTTTTTTTTTTGAGACAGAGTCTTGCTCTGTCACCCAGGCTGGAGTGCAGTGGCACGATCTTGGCTCACTGCAAGCTCCGCCTCCCAGGTTCACGCCATTCTCCTGCCTCAGCCTCCCGAGTAGCTGGGACTACAGGCCCCTGTCACCACGCCCGGCTAATTTTTTTTTGCATTTTTAGTAGAGACAGAGTTTCACCATGTTAGACAGGATGGTCTCGATCTCAAGACCTCATGATCCGCCTGCCTCAGCCTCCCAAAGTGCTGGGATTATGGGCATGAGCCACCGTGCCCAGCCTGTTGTTGCTGTTTTTGAGACAGAGTCTGGCTCTGTCACCCAGGCTGGAGTACAATGGCCAATCTTGGCTCACTGCAACCTCTCCCTCCTGGGTTCAAGTGATTCTCCTGCCTCAGCTTCCCACCTCGGCCTCCTGAGTAGCTGGGATTACAAGCACCCACCACCACACCTGGCTAATTTTTGTATTTTTAGTAGAGACGGGGTTTCACCATGTTAGCCAGGCTGGTCTCAAACTCCTGGCCTCAAGTGGTCTGCCTGCCTCAGCCTCCCAAAGTGCTTGGATTACAGGTGTGAGCCACCATGCCCAGCAACTTATAAGGTTTTAAGACTCAAATAACTCCTTCTAAAGTGAAATGAGTCTCCTGTCATGGTGGGAGACAGACATCATTCAACTTAGAGGACACAGCTGAAAAGCAATGTGAGAAACTAAGAAAACTAACAAGCTTGTAGGTTGGCATTTCTGACCCATCTTCCTGGGAAGTCAAGTATCAAGGCTTTAAGTGCTAATAGCACAGTATCTGATGAGAGAAGCACTGGAATCAGAATTTCAGCAGAGGAAGGAGGTACCAAGGGCAACTCTGAAGGGGCATGCTGAAGTGTGAAGGGGTGTGCCCAAGAGTCAAGGGCCTTACCTCATCGCCATATCGCCGATAACTCACTTCATACAGCACAATCAGACCATTGGGCTCCTTCGGCTCCTGCCACATCAAGTGGACGATGTTGTTCTCAAAGATTTCATGCGTCACAGGGCCAACAATGTCATCAGCCTTGGCTGTAAGGAGAGGAAGTGAGAGGCAGGGATGTAACTGTTGGATCAGATCCCACTTCTGCCACCTGCCCGTGGTGCAACCTTGGGCTGGTGACACCATTTTTCCACATCCCATTTTCCTCATCAGAGAATGACATCTAAAACTCATCCCACAGGATTGTTAGGAAGATTAAATGGATTACTTTCTGCATATAACTTTTTTTTTTGAGATGGAGTCTTGCTCTGTCACTCAGGCTGCAGTGCAGTGGTGTATTTTCTAAAGTTTACATAATGGTTGCCTATGACTCTTATAATTTGAAAATATGGTCTGGCATGGTGGCTCATGCCTGTAATCCCAGCACTTTGGGAGCTCAAGGTTGGCGGACCATTTGAGCTCAGGCATTGGAGACCAGCCTGGGAAACATGGTGAAACCCTGTCTCTACTGAAAATACAGGTGTGGTGGCACACACCTCTAGTCCCAGCTACTTGGGAGGCTGAGGCAGGAGAATTGCTTGAACCAGGGAGGCGGAGATTGCAGTGAGCCAAGATTGCGCCATTGCACTCCAGCCTGGGTGACAGAGCAAGGCTTCATCTCACTAAAAAAAAAAAAAAAAAAAAGGCCAGGCTCGGTGGCTCATGCCTGTAATCCCAGCACTTTGAGAGGCCGAGGTGGGTGGATCATTTGAGCCCAGGAGTTTGAGACCAGCCTGGGCAATATGGTGAAACCCCATCTCTGGCCGGGCGCGGTGGCTCAAGCCTGTAATCCCAGCACTTTGGGAGGCCGAGACGGGCGGATCACGAGGTCGGGAGATCGAGACCATCCTGGCTAACATGGTGAAACCCCGTCTCTACTAAAAAAATACAAAAAACTAGCCGGGCGAGGTGGTGGGCGCCTGTAGTCCCAGCTACTCGGGAGGCTGAGGCAGGAGAATGGCGTGAACCCGGGAGGCGGAGCTTGCAGTGAGCTGAGATCCGGCCACTGCACTCCAGCCTGGGCGACAGAGCGAGACTCGGTCTCAAAAAAAAAAAAAAAAAAAAAAGAAACCCCATCTCTACTAAAAATACAAAAATTAGCTGGGCGTGGTGGCAGACACCTGTAGTCCCAGCTACTCGGGAGGCTGAAGCAGGGAATCACTTGACGGAGGAGGCAGAGGCTGGAGTGAGCTGAGGTAGCACCACTGTACTCCAGCCTGGGCAACAGGGCAAGGCTCTGTCTCAAGAAAAAAAGAAGGCCAACAAGGTAAAATACAGATATGCACTGCTCAGAGCATGGAGAATCTGTCTTTGGTCAGCCTGGGTGTCCCACCGCATGACATTCAGACCCTGGGGCAGCAGCCCCACCTTCAGGCATGGTCCTGGCGCTGACGTAGGCTGCCACACTGCACCGTTCCTCGGGGGTGTCTTGGTTGCAAGCCTGCAGCTCGATGCGATAGCCCGTGAAGTGTCGCAAGCCGGAGATGACCAGCGACTCCTTGTTCACCACCTTCTCAAAGGGCCTGTGCTCCTCCGGACTTGTGGGCGTGCTGGTCGAGGAAGTGTTGGGGAAAGCTGCCACCGTGGGCACGGCCACCGTCACATTCCCAACGTCGCCAAGGGACCTGCGTTTCCGAGATGGCCTGGAACGACAGTAGGACATGCATGATCACACCATCACCATCATTTTTTTTTTTTTTAAATGACGCTGGAGAATTAAAAGGCTCGATGAAGAAGAAAGATCAGAGTGCAGGAGGGTGCAGCGGTAGGGAACATGGATTACAATGCAGACTGCCAGGAATGACCACCCAGAGCAGCTTTCAAGATGCCCTTGTGAGCATCTGAAGGATTAGAGCAGGCCCACCTCGTGAGGGATGAGTGTTTCTAAGACCATCAATAGTAGACACACACCGATATTCCCCTCGACATGCTCGATTTCAGGTTTTTCATTTTGCAGATAAATAGGCCAGGCAGGGTCAGTGACAAAAATAAGACACCAAAAGCACGTAAGGGTCTAGCTTTTCAGGAAGCCCTGCCAAATGGCATTTGCTCAATGGTCCAAGTTACTGATCGACATCGTCAGTTTAAACAGGAAAAAATACATCTTCTCCTTCTTATGACTGCTTAGGGCACCTGCATAATTTGAGTGATTAAGCTGTAATTCTTAGAAAAGGAATCACATCACTCAGGTCAGGAAGATTAACTCCAAGAAACATCTGTGCAATCAGCACACTTCTCCCCATCCCTTGAAAAGATCCATCAAACAACAAATGTTGATAGCTAGCAAATTTTAAAATACAAAGAAAAAAGGATAAAGGAGAAAATGTAGGCTGGGCGAGGTGGCTCACGCCTGTAATTCGAGTACTTTGGGAGGCCCAGGCGGGCAGATAACCTGAGGTCAGGAGTTCGAGACCAGCCTGGCCAACATGGGGAAACCCCGTCTCTACTGAAAATACAAAAATTAGCTGAGCCTGGTGGTGTACAGCTGTAATCCCAGCTACTCAGGAGGCTGAGGCAAGAGAGTCACTTGAGCCCAGGAGGCGGAGGTTGCAGTGAGCCAAGATTGTGCCACTGCACTCCAGCCTGGGCGACAGAGCGAGACTCTGCCTCAAAAAAAAAAAAAAAAAAAAGAAAAAGAAAAAGAAGAAAGGAAAAGAAAATGTAAATCACTTATAAATCCACAGCCCACTGCTTCCTTTGGGCAATTTTTTCCCTGTAAATATTATGTGTGAACATGATGAGCATCAAGCCTGTTTTATAAGTAAACTTTGTTTACTTGTTATATTGGAAGCATTTATTAAATATTTTCCTTTCAACATAACATCTTAACTAGGAGGGAATTTTGGGATTTTTTCCTTTTTAATGTTAGGGTTTTCCCCCATCACCTACAGAAGCAGCATGTGCTCCCTGCAGAAAACTTGGTAAATGATGAATGACTGTAAAATATTCCATTTACTACATGAGTCATCATTCACTTAACCATCGTCCTTATTTTATTTAATTTATTTTGAGACAGAGTTTCACTCATGTCACCCAGGCTAGAGTGCAGTGGTGCAATCTCGGCTCACTGCAACCTCCACCTCCTGGGTTCAAGCGATTCTCCTGCCTCAGCCTCCTGAGTAGCTGGGATTATAGGCGTCTGCCACTACGCCCAGTTAATTTTTGTATTTTTAGTAGAGATAGAGTTTCGCCATGTTGGCCAGGCTGGTCTGGAACTCCTGATCTCAGGTGATCCACCCACCTCAGCCTCCCAAAGTGCCAGGATTACAGGCATGAGCCACCGCGCCTGGCTCCCTTTTTTTTTTTTTTGCTGTTATAAATATTCCTTTGATCATTATCTGATTGTCTTATTACTTCCCCAAAGTAGATTCCTAGAGGAAAATATCACTAGGTTCAGGGAGATAAGAAACTCTTTAAGCTTCTTAATATCTACAGCTAAATGGTTGTCTAGAAACTCTATATTGTCTTGTGGTTCCACCAGCAGGCCATGAGACTGCATTCCAGGACAATCTCAGCAACCCTAAGCCTTAACAGTTTTTTTTTTTTTCCTTTCTGTGTTTGTTTAGTTTGTCTAGATTTTTAACCCAAGAGATTAAAAATATGCTATCACTCGACTATGTTATTTGTGGATCTTTATATTACTGTGACTTCATTTTTCCTTTATTGGTTCTCTGTGATTCTCCAAAGAATTGTCCCCTCCTTGTCCTTTGTTTTTCCATGAATTACTTGTGCTTTCCTTACTCCTGTGTTGTTTATTCGTTAAAGATATTAACTTTTTATGTATCATGCTACACAACTTACACTTTTCCATTTGCCAGTAAGCTTTCTTTAAATGGTTTGATACAGGCTTTCATGTTTATTTATACAATTTAATATATCAGTAACATTTTAAAATTTGTTCCCTTACAAGTCATTCTAGATGGGGTTATTATGAGTTGTGCTAAGGTTTTATGGCAATTTGGAAAGGGATCTTTTTCCTTATTTTATATTCTAATTATTGCTGGTATATCTACAGTTTTTTTTAGTTATTTCTATTGTACCTACTTTCCCAAACTCTAACTCATTTTAAAAGTTTCATAATTGACTTTCTTGAGTTTTCAATGATATACTAGAAGAGGGGTCAGCAAATTTTCCCGTAAAGGGCTAGATAATAAATATTTTGGGTTTTGCAAGCCAAATGACCTCTGTCACAACTACTCTGTCATTGTAGCTTAAAGCAGCCCTAGATGATGTGTAAACAAGTGGGTGGGGTTGCATTCCAATAAGAGTTCATTTACAAAAACAGGCAGCTAGCCCATGGGCCATAGTTTGCCTACCCTTGAGCTAGACACTCTGCAAATAGCAATGACTTTATTTCCCACATTCCATTCTTTGCAACTCTAATTTCTGTTTCTTGTCTTATTACATTGGCTGGATGCCCAGCGAAATGTTAATTAGTAATGATGAGATGGGGTTTCCTTGTTTTGTTCCTAAGTATACTAAGAATAATTTTAAGAATGACGTTAGCTTGGCTGTTGGTTTAACCTAGGTAACATTTATCTTGTAGAAGAAATATTCTATTACTAGTTTTATGAGAGGCCTCTTTTTTTTTCCTCCCCTTTCTCTAAGTTAGGAATTTTAAATTAAGGTTATTGAAATAGATATGATCTTCCTTATTGCACCTCTTGATGAAATAGATGATGTTATCAAATCTTCTGATCTTAAACCACCCTTGCATTTTGGAGATAAACAATATTGCCAGTGCAGTGTTTTATTTGGGACATTTGAATCTAATGTCACATATTAGCTTGGCCTGTGGCTTTTGTTCAGTGCAGTATCTTTGTCAAGTTTTTTTTTTTTTTTTTTTTGAGACAGAGTCTCACTCGGTTGCCAGGCTGGAGTGTGCAATGGTGTGATCTCAGCTCACTGCAACCTCCGCCTCCTGGGTTCAAGTGATTCTCCTGCCTCAGCCTTCCAAGTAGCTGGGATTACAGGCATGTGCCACCATATCTGGCTAATGTTTGTATTGTTAGTAGAGACAGGGTTTCACCGTGTTGGCCAGGATAGTCTCAATGTCTTGACCTTGTGATCCGCCCATCTTGGCCTCCCAAAGTACTGGGATTATGGGCCTGAGCCACCGTGCCTGGCCTCTTTGTCAAGTTCTTTAAGGGTGTTATGTTCATTTCATAATATGAACTGGGACAATTTTTATAGATTTCTATGCCCTAAAATAGTTTTTATATTATAGGAAATAGATGCTCTTTCAGAACTTGAAAGAACATGTCTATAAAACTCTCCAGGCCAAGGGATTTTTTTGAGGAAATTAATTGACACGTATCTTTTTCCAAGGTTCATAACCACTTAATTTTTCTGCTGCTTTTTGAATCCATTTAGACAAGTTAAATTTTCCCACCATGCTGAAACTTTCAAACTGAGCAAGTGCACAGTTGTCCAAAGAACTTAACACATTAAAATTTTCTTCAGACACTAGTTTTATGTCATCTTCTTTCCTTCTGATTTCCCTTTGATTATGTTTACCATAGGCTTAGCTGTTATTGCTTTTCCCTTCCTGTCTAACACATTTATATTTTATAGTTTAAAGTTTATTTCTTAATGTATCAATCCATTTAAGTCTGCTAACTAACATCAAAGCCAAGCTTTGGCAATATTCTACAAGTGAAGGTATATGATATTCATGTTTTCATTATTTTCCAAAAGGACTTCAATGGAAGTTTCCATTTCTGCTTTGACCCAATAGATATGTAAGTGTTTAACTTTTTAACTTTTTTTTTTTTTAGATGGAGTCTCGCTCTGTTGCCCAGGCTGGAGGGCAGCGGCCTGATCTTGGCTCACTGCAACCTCCGCCTCCCGGGTTCAAGTGATTCTTCTGCCTCAACCTCCCAAGTAGCTGGGACCACAGGCACGCGTTACCATATCTGGCTAATTTTGGTATTTTGAGTAGAGATGGGGTTTCACCATATTGGCCAGGCTGGTCTCAAGCTCTTGACTTCGTGAGGAGCCTTGGCCTCCCAAAGTGCTGGGATTACAGGTGTGAGCCACTGCACCCAGCCTGTAAGTGTTTAACGTTTAACCACCAAGTAGTTTTCTGTTTAAACGTTTGAAATTAACTTTTAGTTTCTATTGCAACGTCACCAGAAAATGTGTGGTAAGAAAACAAATCCTACTTTGGGGGCATTTGTTAAGATCTTCTTTGTGGTCTTTTTGTATTAAAAGACCAACAACGTTCTAGAATGGAAAAGAAAACAGCTCCACCACTTATCAAGCCAAAGATATATCCATATGAGCAAGATTCAGATAATTTCTATACATGCAATGGGTCTTGTGAAAATAACCAAGACGCTGGTGCTTCATGAATAACTACTGAGAAATTGATACCTGAATAACCAGAGATGTAAAACGGGCTCATCAAATAGGCCAAATGGGTTTATATACCAAAAAGATTATAACCAAAAAGACCATGAAGTGGCAAAAGACAAAGCATCAACCGAGTGTTCTACTTCTTACATAGGCAGAATTTTTTTTTTTTTTTTTTTTTTTTGAGACAGTCTTGCTCTGTTGCCTAGGCTGGAGTGTAGTGGGGTGATCTTGGCTCACTGCAACTTCCAATTTCTGGGTTCAAGCGATTCTCCTGCCTCAGCCTCCCAAGTAGCTGGGATTACAGGCGTGTATCACCATGGCCCCGCTAAGTTTTGTATTTTTAGTAGAGACGGGGTTTCGCCACGTTGGCCAGGCTGGTTTCGAACTCCTGACCTCAGGTGATCCGCCTGTCTGGGCCTCTCAAAGTGCTGGGATTACAGACGTGAGCCACGGTGCCCACCCTAGGCAGCATTTCATTATCCAACAATCCCACACTAAACTGGTGGTCTCAACCAAGGGTCCTTCTGCCCCCATCCCCCAGGGGGATATTTAGCAATGTCTGAAGATATTTTTGGTTATTACTTTGGGGGGAAGACATGCTACTGGCATCAGATGAGTGGAAGCCAGTGATGTTGCTTAGTGTTGCTGGACACTGCCCAGGACAGTTTCCATGCCCTAGAATAATCTGACTCCAAATATGATTTATTATTAATTACTATTATGTATTTATTATTATTATTATTATTATTATTTTTTGAGACAGAGTCTTGCTCTGTCACCCAGGCTGGAGTGCAGTGGCGAGATCTCGGCTCACTGCCACCTCTGCCTCCAGGGTTCAAGCGATTCTCCTGCCTCGGCCTCCCAAGTAGCTGGGATTACAGGCGTGTGTCACCACGTCCAGCTAATTTTTATATTTCTTGGAGTGACGGAGTTTCACCATCTTGGTCAGGCTGGTCTCGAACTCCTGGCCTCAAGTGATTGCCCCGCCTGGGCCTCCCAAAGTGTTGGGATTACAGGCGTGAGCTACCACGTCCCGCTGTGGCCCCCAAATATTATTAATAGCAGGACTGAGATTGAGATCCACTTTGGACCAAGCCCACACATTTTTAGATCCTTCTTGGCCACAGATAGTATTGCAAATGGCCACTAGAGGTCATATCAGGCCACACAGGTGCCTGGAAAAAAATAAACACTCCGCTAAAGGAAGAAAATCCCTCCAAGTGGTCCCAACTTGCCTCTCTAGTCTCACCTCCTGTTCCTCCCAAAAGCCCACGATGGGTAACATCTCCTTGCCTTTCTCCCAAGTTCTCCAAGGTTTTCCTCTCTCCCAGGACCCTACTGCTTCATTCTCCTAAGACGCGAGTTGAAAAGAAACGTCCCTGGCCCGGCGCGGTGGCTCACGCCTGTAATCCCAGCACTTTGGGAGGCCAAGGTGGGCGAGAGTTCAAGACCAGCCTGACCAACACGGAGAAACCCCGTCTCTACCAAAAATACAAAAATTAGCCGGGCGTGGTGGCGCATGCCTATAATCCCAGCTACTCGGGAGGCTGAGGCAGGAGAATTGCTTGAATCCGGGAGGTGGAGGTTGAGGTGAGCCGAGATTGCACCACTGCACTCCAGACTGGGCAACAAGAGTGAAATTCCATCTCAAACAAAAAAAAAAAAAAAAGAGAGAAAGAAAGAAAAGAAAGAAAAGAAAGAAAAGAAAGAAAGACAGAAAGACAGACAGAAAGAAAGAAAGAAAGAAAGAAAGAAAGAAAGAAAGAAAGAAAGAAAGAAAGAAAGAAAGAAAGAAAGAAAGAAAGAAAGAAAAGAGAGAGAGAGAGAAAGAGAGAGAGGAAGGAAGGAAAGGAGGGAGGGAGGAAGGGAGGAAGGGAGGAAGGGAGGAAGGGAGGAAGGGAGGAAGGAAGGAAGGAAGGAAGGAAGGAAGGAAGGAAGGAAGGAAGGAAGGAAGGAAGGAAGGAAGGTCCCTGACTCTCCTCTGTAGAATTCAGTGAGCGTCACGGTGTTCTTTTGTTCATATCCTGTCACCCTTTCATGAAAATATTCTGTTTCCAGACCACCCTCCCTTCATGGTATAGGAGTTGCTGGGTCGGGGCACCCAGCCGCGGGGAGCTCAGACTCCAGGGACCCCCACCCACTTCTGCAAATGCACGCGGGAGGTGCAAAGAGATGTTTAGTGAGCCAACAGTGGCTGCAAACAGAAGGCAGGGAGGAGGTACCCAGGAAGCACTCACGTGCTTCTATGTTGTAGCAAGAGTGTGTTAGTGAAGATTTCCCCCCACCATTCATGCCCAGATTTCATTTCAGAGTGAAGGCATTGGATTTCTGAATTGGTGAAGCATCTCATCTCCAGCACAGCAGCCCGCCGCATGCAAAAAGCCACAGAAACCCCTGCGTTCTCCGAGGCGTCTGCCTGGCACACCGCCGGCCCTGCACGGAGCAGGCACCAGGGGTCGTACAGGTGAGTCATACCTAGGGTCCTCGGCACCAGTGCCTGAAGAGGTTTTTCTGTGGAAATAAAACCAACTGCTTTGAGGACAGAGGGAACTTCATTAGACAGACCACTGGGCTCTGACACTTGGAGGCCACATTGTGTTTGAGTAAGGGCACCCTGGCTTTGAACCTGGACCACTTGCTCCCATCACTTGCTGGAGGGAGGGAGCTACAATCTTCACCAGCAGGTGCAGGGGACCGGCAAGGGACGGGGAAGAAATCAGAGAAAATTCTCCCCAGAGACAGCCTGGGATGTCAAATGTGACTACATGTGGACACAACTGACTCAGTCACTTCTCCAAGTCTGGCAGCATTTTTTTCTTTTTTTTTTTTTTATTTTCCTTCTTTCTTCTTTCTCTCTCTCTTTCTGCTTTCTTTCCTCTTTCTTTCTCCTTTCCTCTTTCGTTCTCTCTCCCTCTCTCCCCTTCCTTCCTTCTTTTCTTTTCCTTCCTCTTTCTTTCTTTTTCTTTCTTTCCTTTCTCTTTCTTTTTTCTTTCTTCCTTTTTCTTTTCATTTTCTCCTTCTCTTTCTTTCTTTTTCTCCTTCCTTCCTTCTTCTCTCCCTCCCTCCCTTCCTCTCTCTCTTTCCTTTCTTTTTTTTCTTCTCTCTCTCTCTCTTTCTCTCTTTCCTTCTTTCCTTTTTGAGACAGGGTCTTGCTCTGTTGCCCAGGCTGGGGTGCAATGGTGCCATCATAGTTCACAGCAGCCTCCAACTCCTGTGCTCAAGCAATGCTCCCTCCTCAGCCTCCGGAGTAGCTGGGACTACAAGACATGCACCACCATGTCTGGCTATTTTTGTTTCCTTTTTCAGTAGAGATAGGGTCTCACTCTGTTGCTCAGGCTGGTCTCCACCTCTGGCCTCAACTGATTCACCCACTTTGGCCTCCCAAAGTGCTGGGATTACAGGAGGGAGCCACTGCGCCCAGCCAACATTTCGTTTTTAACAGGTGAAACAGTAACCACTTCAATGCCTGGGCTGTCCCACTGAACATTCTTTTGGACTCGGGGTCATAGGGGAACATGCAAGAAAAAAAGAAGAAAAAAAAAGAGAATTCTTACACATTGATGGTTCTGGGAGAAAAGTCTGCTCGGATGAATAACATTGGTAAACATCTGAACAGATACTTTTAATTTTTTTTTAGAGACAGGGTCTCGCTCTGTCACCTGGAGTGCAGGCTGTAGTGCAGTGACGCCATCATTGCTCATTGCAGCCTCGATCTCCTGGGCTCTTGAGATCCTTCTTCCTCAGCCTCCCCACGGGCTAGGAGTTCAGGCATGCATTACCATGCCTGGCCAATTTTTAAATTGTCTTTTTGTAGAGATGTGGTCTCATTATGTTGCCCACGCTGGCTTCAAGCAACCCTACCACCTCGGCTTCCCAAGTAGGTGGGACCACAGGCTTACACCACTGCACCCAGTTAAACCCTCAATCATCATGGCCAGCCGCAGTGGCTCACACCTATAATCCCAGCACTTTGGGAGGCCGAGGCAGGCAGATCACCTGAGGTCAGGAGTTCGAGACCAGCCTGACCAACATGGTGAACCCCCGTCTCTACTAAAAATGTAAAAATTAGCTGGGCGTGGTGGTGCGTGCCTATAGTCCCAGCTACTTGGGAGGCTGAGGCACGAGAATTACTTGAACCCGGGGAGGGGAGGGTGTGGTGAGCTGAAATTGCACCACTGCACTCCAGTCTGGACGACAGAGGGAGACTCTGTTACAAAAAATAAAAAAATAAAAATAAAAGAGAGAGAGAGAGGAAAGCCTTAATAATCTAATGGTGTTTGTTTTGGAACTCAGATGGAGACCAGCTTGGGAGAGGTAAGAAAGGCAAAGGCTGAGTTTTGTCCATTTTTCCCCTTTTGTGTGATTATTTGCTCTTCCTGATAAAAATCCACTCGAAATTTTGAAATTCCAAGATCTCTTCCTCCACCCAGGAAAGGGCTGCATTCAGACTCCACCTACCCTTCTGCCGTCTCTGGGTCCCACTACCTCTGGGTCCCTAAGCAATGACCAGCACCAAGCCAACTGGCACCCACTAAGAGAGCCCAGCGCCAAGTCCTGACCTGGGGACGAAAACCACGTTGTGCAGGTAATCCTCAAACGTCTTCCTAAACGAGGACTCCTCCAGCTCCTTCAGGATCTGAGAGTCTGTCTTTGGACAGGAGCAACATTCACCGGCTGAATCCTCATATTCACTCTGGTTGTGCTTCTGAGAATCTTCAGACTCGAATGGTGGAGACCAGGTCCTCGAGGGCAGCTTCAGCCCTGGAGAAAGAAACAGAAAAGCGGGGCTCACGTCTCTGCGGCTGAACACACACACACGCGCACACATCCACACACACGCACCACACACACACCACACATACACACACCACACACATATCACACATACACCCACCACACACATCCACACACACCACACATACACCACACACATCCACACACACCACACACACCACACACACACCCCACACCCACCACACACACACCACACACACCCCCCACACCCACCACACACACACACCCACCACACCCACCACACACCACGCACACTACACACACACCACACATACACCACACACATCCACACACACCACACACACCACACACACACCCCACACCCACCACACACACACCACACACACCCCCCACACCCACCACACACACACCCCCACCACACCCACCACACACCACGCACACTACACACACACCACACATACACCACACACATCCACACACACGCACCACACACACCACACATACACACACCACACACACACCCACCACACAATCACACATACACCCACCACACACATCCACACACACCACACATACACCACACACATCCACACACACCACACACACACACCCACCACACACACCACACACACACACCCACCACACACACCACACACACCCCCCACACCCACCACACACACACCACACACCACGCACACTACACACACACCACACATGCACCAACACACCACACGCCACACACCACACACACACACACCCACCACACACACACCACACACACACCACACACACACACCCACCACACACACCACACACACACCACACACCACGCACACTACACACACACCACACATGCACCAACACACCACACGCCACACACCACACACACACACCCACCACACACACACCACACACACACCACACACACACACCACACACACACCACACACACACACACACCCCACACCCACCACACACACACACCCACCACACACACCACACACACACCACACATACACACACCACACACACACCCACCACACACATATCACACATACACCCACCACACACATCCACACACACACACCACACACACACCACACACACACACACCACACACACACCCACCACACACATATCACACATACACCCACCACACACATCCACACACACACACCACACACACACCACACATACACACACCACACACACCCACCACACACATATCACACATACACCCACCACACACATCCACACACACGCACCACACACACACCACACATACACACACCACACACACACCCACCACACACATATCACACATACACCCACCACACACATCCACACACACCACACACACCACACACACACCCCCCACACCCACCACACACACACACCCACCACACACACCACACACCACGCACACTACACACACACCACACATACACACACCACACACACACCCACCACACACATATCACACATACACCCACCACACACATCCACACACACCACACATACACCACACACATCCACACACACCACACACACACCCCCCACACCCACCACACACACACCACACACACACACACCCCCCACACCCACCACACACACACACCCACCACACACACCACACACACACCACACACCACGCACACTACACACACATCACACATGCACCAACACACCACACGCCACACACCACACACACACACCCACCACACACACACCACACACACACCACACACCACGCACACTACACACACACCACACATGCACCAACACACCACACGCCACACACCACACCCCCCACACACACACCACACACACACCACACACCATGCACACTACACACATACCACACACTACACACACCACACACACACTACGCACACCACACATACACCACACACACCACACACACCACACATACACCACACACACCACACACACCACACATACACCACACACCACACACACTACACACACACACCACACATGCATCACACACACCACACACACCACACACACCACACACACCACACACACACCACACACCACGCACACTACACACACACCACACATGCACCAACACACCACACGCCACACACCACACACACACACCCACCACACACACACCACACACCACGCACACTACACACACACCACACATGCACCAACACACCACACGCCACACACCACACCCCCCACACACACACCACACACACACCACACATACACCACACACCATGCACACTACACACATACCACACACTACACACACCACACACACACTACGCACACCACACGTACACCACACACACCACACACACCACACATACACCACACACCACACACACTACACACACACACCACACATGCATCACACACACCACACACACCACAAGCACAAGCCACACACACACCACACACCCCCCACACACCACACACCCCCCCACACACCCACCACACACACCCACCACCACTCACACACACCACACAAATCACACACACACCACACACAACACACATCCACACCACACACCACACACGCGACACACCCATGCCACACACCACACAAATCACACACACCACACACGACACACACCCACACCACACACACCACACAAACACACACCACACATATCACGCAAATCACACACACACCACACACACCACACAAATCACACACACACCACACACCCATGCCACACATCACACACACCACACAAATCACACACACACCACACAAATCACACACAGACAACAAACACCCAGGCCACACACCACAAACACACCACACACACCCCCCACACACACCACACAAATCACACACACACGACAAACACCCAGGCCACACACCACAAACACACACCCCCTACACACACACACACACACACACACACACACACATACAGTGAAGAGGGATCACCTTCTCAGAGAGGCTGAGCTGAGACACAGCCTAGATTCAAGTTCCGCTTTGGAAAAAAGCCAGACACTATGGCTCATGCCTATGGTCCCAGCTACTTGGACGGCTGACGTGAGAGGATCGCTTGAGCCCAGGAGGCCAAGGCTGCAGTGAGCCGCGATTGCGCCCCTACACTTCAGCCTGGGTGACAGAGTAGAACCCTGTCTCAAAGATTAAAAATATAGCCAAACACAGTGGCACACACCTGTAATCCCGGCACTTTTGGAAGCCGAGGTGTGAGGATCACTTGAGCCCAGGAGTTCAAGACCAGCCTGGGCAATGTGGTGAAACCCTATCTCTACTAAAAATAAAGTAAAATAACCAATAAAAACAGGCCGGGCAGATCACACCTGTAATCCCAGCACTTTGGGAGGCCGAGGTAGGCAGACCACCTGACGTCAGGAGTTCAAGACCAGCCTGGTCAATGTGGTAAAACCCCGTCTCTACTAAAAATACAAAAATTAGCCAGGTGTAGTGGTGCATGACTGTAATCCCAGCTACTCAGGAGGCCAAGGCAGGAGAATCGCTTGAACCTGGGAGGTAGAGGTTGCAGTGAGCCGAGATGGCACCACTGCACTCCAGCCTGGGTGACAGAGCCAGACTCCATCTCAAAAAAATAAATACATAAAATATCTGTGTCTAGAGTGTCATCTGAGAAGGGCATGTCAACATGTTTTATTATGTTAATGCATAAGTAATTGCAGCTTTTGCCATTAAAGGTAATAGCAAAAAACCACAATTACTTTTGCACCAACCTAATAGAAACTGACAGGCGTGGTGGCTCACTCCTGTAATCCCAGCACTTTGGGAGGCTGAGGCGGGCGGATCACTTGAGGTCAGGAGGTCCATCCTAGCCAACATGGCGAAACCCCGTCTCTACTCAAAATACAAAAGTTAGCCGGACGTGGCGGTGGGTGTCCCGCTAGGGACACTGGGCAACATCTGGAGATATTTTTAGGTGTCAGGACCTGGCTGCAGCATCCTCCTGGAGTGTGGAATGGGGTGGAGACCAGGGATGCTGCTCAGTACCCTGAAATGCCCTGGACAGCCCCACCCCAGAGAATGATCCAACACCAGATATCAAAAACACAAGGTAGAGAAACCCTGACCTAAAGGCATGAGAGGAGACAGAGGAAGGAATTTTTCAAATACGTACAGAAAAGGGAATTTAAAAATTAATAAATGAAGAACACCAGTAGCTTATAAAGGTAACAGAGTCCTAAAAATACAATACTATTTCTCTCTTTTTTCTTCTTCTTTTTTTTGAGATGAGGTCTTGCTCTGTCGCCCAGGCTGTCTTGGCTGGGCGCAATCTTGGCTCACTGCAACCTCTGCCTCCCGGGTTCACACGATTCTCCTGTCTCAGCTCTCCCGGGTAACTGGGATTACAGGCATGCACCACGACGCCTGGCTAATTTTTTGTATTTTTATTAGAGATGGGGTTTCGCCATGTTGGCCAGGCTGGTCTCGAACTCCTGACCGCAGGTGATCCACCTGCCTTGGCCTCCCAAAGTGCTGGGATTACAGGCATGAGCCACTATGCCTGGCCAATTTTTTTTTTTTTTTTTAATCTGGTAGAGACGGAGTTTTGTCATGTTTGCCAGGCTGATCTCAAACTCCTGAGCTCAAACAATCGGCCCGCCTCGGCCTCCCGAAGTGCTGGGATTAGAGGCATGAGCCACCACACCCAGCCTACAATACTTAAGTACCGCAACTGGTCATGTCTTAACCCCTGAAGTCAAATTCCAGGGTTCTTGTGACCCATGGTGCAAGCACAATTACGCCTCCGGTACAGCCACTAATATGGACGGACACAGCTCTTTACAAGCAAAATCTGCAACAGTCCCTGGAGAGTCACCTCCCCTGCTGCCACCTTGCTTGGTGCCTGGTGACTGCTGAGCAAAGGAAATTCCATTGTTCTGTCCTCCCCTTAATGCCTCCAGGATAGGTAGTAAGCTCTAAATCGTGTATCAAGTACCTTCCTGTGAATGGTGAGTATCGACTCGGAAACCCAAGTATTTATACAGCTTTAAAAGCCTACGAGAGACTGGAAAATACTTCGTATGTTTATAAATAGACATAGAATAACCTGCCTGGGTTAACTCTGATGGGAGCTAGTTACAGCAATACAGATGGAAAAAAAAAATGTAGAACTGCCTGAATAAGGGAAGCTCCTGGTACTATTATTATTATTATTATTATTATTATTATTATTATTTGGAGAGGAAGGGATATTTGTTCAGGCACAGCTATCATTCCTGATACCTGCTACCTCTTCCTAGAATCCACTGCAGGAAACCTGGTACACTGTGGTTTTTCTGAGATTAGAAAAATGAAGCACAATGGGCCAGGCGCGGTGGCTCACGCCTGTAATCCCAGCACTTTGGGAGGCCGAGGCGATCACGAGGTCAGGAGATCGAGACCATCCTGGCTAACACAGTGAAACCCCGTTTCTACCAAAAAATACAAAAAATTAGCCGGGCGTGGTGGGCGGGCACCTGTAGGGCCCAGCTACTCGGGAGGCTGAGGTGGGAGAATGGCGTGAACCCAGGAGGCGGAGCTTGCAGTGGGCCAAGATTGTGCCACTGCACTCCAGCCTGGGCAACACAGCGAGACCCCGTCTCAAAGAAAAAAAGAAAAAAAGAAAAATTAAGCATAATGAAGTATCTAGCGTCATCAGATTCACAAAGACATAAAGGAGGATGGTGGGTGCTGGGGCTGGGGGAGGGAGAAGGGGAGTGAGTGTTTCATGGGGACAGTTTCAGTTTCGGAAGTTGAGAAAGTTCTGGAGATGATGGTGGTGATGGTCGCACAACCACGGCAATGCACTTGATGTAGCGAAACTGTGCCCTTAAACACAGTTACAATAATAAATTGTATGTGATGTCTATTTTACGATAACAGCACATACCCTAGTGATATTAACAGGAAGGGTTTGTAAGCTTATTTATTTGTGTGTGTGTGTGTGTATTAAATTGTGGAAAAATAAATGTCACATAAAATTTACCAATTTATCATCTCAATCTTTTTTTTTTTTTTTTTTTGAGACGGAGTCTCACGCTGTTGCCCAGGCTGGAGTGCAGTGGCGCGATCTCGGCTCACTGCAAGCTCCGCCTCCCGGGTTCACGCCATTCTCCTGCCTCAGCCTCTTGAGTAGCTAGGACTACAGGCGCCCGCCACCGCGCCCGGCTAATTTTTTGTATTTTTAGTAGAGACGGGGTTTCACTGTGGTCTCGATCTCCTGACCTTGTGATCCGCCCGCCTCGGCCTCCCAAAGTGCTGGGATTACAGGCTTGAGCCAACGCGCCCGGCCTTTTTTTTTTTTTTTTTGAGACCGAGTCTCGCTCTGTCGCCCAGGCTGGAGTGCAGTGGCGCGATCTCGGCTCACTGCAAGCTCCGCCTCCTGGGTTCACGCCATTCTCCTGCCTCAGCCTCCTGAGTAGCTGGGACTACAGGCGCCCGCCACCGCGCCCGGCTAATTTTTTTTTTTTTGTATTTTTAGTAGAGACAGGGTTTCACCGTGGTCTCAATCTCCTGACCTTGTGATCCGCCCGCCTCGGCCTCCCAAAGTGCTGGGATTACAGGCTTGAGCCACCGCGCCCGGCCTTTTTTTTTTTTTTTTTTTTTTTTTTTTTTTAAGATGGAGTCTCATTCTGTAGCCAGGCTGGAGTGCAATGGCGTGATCTCACCTCACTGCAAGTTCCGCCTCCTGGGTTCACACCATTCTCCTGCCTCAGCCTCCCAAGTAGCTGGGACTACAGGCACCCGTCACCACACCTGGCTAATTTTTTGTATTTTCAGTAGAGACGGGGTTTCACCATGTTAACCAGGATGGTCTTGCTCTCCTGACCTCGTGATCTGCCTACCTCGGCCTCCCAAAGTGCTGGGATTACAGGCGTGAGCCACTGCGCCCGGCCGCTAATTTCTGTATTTTTAGTAGAAACGGGGTTTCACCATGTTGCCCAGGCTGGTCTCGAACTCCTGGCCTCAAAGTGATCCACCCACTTCGGCCTCCCAAAGTGCTGGGATTACAGGCGTGAGCCACTGTGCCCGGTAAATCTCAACCATTTTAAGTGCACAGTTCTGTGGTATTAAGCGCATTCACAGTGTTGTGCAATCATCACCACCATCATCTCCGGAACTTTCTCATCTTCCCAAACTGAAACTCTGTCCCCAACCCGTCCCCTCCCCAGTCCCTGGCACTCCCCATTCTACTTTTTGTCTCTACGAATCTGAGGACTCTAGGGACCTCCTAGGAGTGAAATCACACAGAATTTGTCCTTAGTGAGTTTCCTTTTAATGATACTAACTTTGCGACAATTACAAATAAAACCATGTTTAAACGGTCCCTTGGTAATTAGAGATTTAGACTTTTGGAATTTAAAAAAAAAAAGAAAGAAAGAAATCTTTGAGTGACATTGCTGGTGGCAGCTCTCATGGGTGGTTCTGGTTACTTGAATGCAGGGCCAACAGCTTAGAGCTGAGCTGATGACTGGACTCACCCTGGAGTTATATAAAGCATCGAAGGAGATAAATCACGTTTGCAACCCTCGGTTCAGGCGGGGATGATGTCACACACACACATATAGCATATGAGCTTAGAGCTGGGACAGCTCCCAGAGATCATCTGTCCTCCCGCCCCTTCTCCCAAAAAGGAGGCAGACGGTGACTTGCTTGGGAACGTGGCCAAAACCCTTCAGCAGGTCAGGGCTGGAGCCAAGAGCAAATGTTGAGCTCCCGGCCGCAGCCACACCTCACTCGCCAGCGGCCCCCTGGCCTTCTCCTCCAGGGTCGTGGACTGAGAATATCACTAACAGAAAATATCTCAAGAAAAAGACATCAAGACACACAAGGAAACCAACACGAAAGAGAAAAATGGGCCCAGTGCAGTGGCTCATGCCTGTAATCCCAGCACTTTGGGAGGCTGAGGCAGGAGGATCGCTTGTGGTCAGGAGTTCGAGACCAGCCTGGGCAACATATCAAGATCCCCACCTCTAAAACATTATTATTATTATTATATATTTTTTCTCAGATGGAGTTTCACTTTTGTTGCCCAGGCTGGAGTGCAGTGGTGCGATCTCAGCTCATTGCAACCTCTGCCTTCCGGGTTCAAGCAATTCTCCTGCCTCAACCTCCTGAGTAGCTGGGATTACAGGCGCCTGCCACCATGCCCGGCTACTTTTTGTATTTTGAGTAGAGACGGGGTTTTGCCATGTTGGCCAGGCTGGTCTCGAAGTCCTGACCCCTGGTGGTCCGCCCACCTCGGCCTCCCAAAGTGCTGGGATTACATGTATGAGTCACTGCGCCCAGCCTAAAAAATTATTTTAAACAATTAGCCAGGTGTAGTGTCTCAGGCCTATAGTTCTGAGTAGTCCAGCTACTCAGGAGGCTGAGGTGGGAAGATCGTTTGAGCCCAGGAGTTCAAGGCTGTAGTGAGCTATGATTGTGCCACTGTACCCAGCCTGGACAACAGAGTGAGACCCCATCTTAAAAAAGAAAAAGAAAAAAGTGACAGATCCTTCTCCGGTTTGATGGGTTTTTAAAAAACCCAATGTTAAAATAATTTTAGGGCCGGGTGCAGTGGCTCACGCCTGTAATCCCAGCACTTTGGGAGGCTGAGGCGGGTGGATCATTTGAGGTCAGGCGTTCAAGACCACCCTGGCCAACATGATGAAACCCTGTCTCTACTAAAAACAAAAAAATTAGCTGGGTGTAGTGGCAGCACCTGTAATCCCAGCTATTCAGGAAGCTGAGGCACAAGAATTGCTTGAACCCGGCAGGTGGAGGTTGCTGTGAGCTGAGATCAAGCCACTGCACTCCAGCCTGGGTGACAGAATAAGACTCCGTCTCAAAAATAATAATAATAATAATAATTTTAAACTAATGTATACACGCTAGTTTGAGACTTTAAATATTAATCCATTTTCCTTCAGATGGACGGCAGTCCATTAAGTAACAAGATTAAGACTGAAAAATTTGTCATTAAGTTTTATAATAAAATTTATGTAATTATTTATAAGTTATATTTATAAATATAATTTTTATACAATAAAATGATTACACAACATTGTGAATGCACTTAATGTCATTCGTATTTTTTTAATTTTAAATTTTTTTTTTTTTTTAATGGAGACAGGGTCTTGCTCTGTCACCCAGGCTGGAGTGCAGTGGACTAATCATAGCTCACTGCAGACTTGAACTCCTGGGCTCAAGAGATCCTGCCACCTGGGCCTCCTGAGTAACTGGGACTGCAGGTGTACACCACCATTGTTTAAAAATTTTTGTAGAGATGGGATCTTGCTATGTTGCCCAGGCTGGTCTCAAAGTCCTGGCCTCCAGTGATCCTCCCACCTTGGCCTCCCAATGTGCTGGGATTACAGGCATGAGTGCCAAGCCTGGTGGACATTTTTAATTGACAGTGTGGGGTGGGAGATACGAGATAATCGATTTTTGCTGCCTTCGATCCTTACAACTAAGGGATCTCAGTGGGGCCAAAATCCTTCCCTGACTTTGTCAATAACCATGAGTTGTGTTTCTAGCTTTGCACGGAAGCGTTGCATGGGTTAACACAGCTGCATCCTGATCAGTGTGAGGAGGGATGAAGAGGACAAGGAAGACAGGGAGGGAGAACGAAGGAGAGGGAAGAGGAGAAAATCCCAGAGGGAAATGGTGCCAAGACATGTGGAAAATCTGGTTTTGACACAAATCTTCAGAGTGTGTGCTTGTGTTATGGTGTTTAAAAATGTGTATGTAGGCCGGGCATGGTGGCTCACACCTGTAATCCCAGCACTTTGGGAGTCCGAAGCGGGCAGATCACAAGGTCAGGAAATTGAGACCATCCTGGCTGACGGGGTGAAACCCCGTCTCTACTACAAATACAAAAAATTAGCTGGGTGTGGTGGCGGGCGCCTGTAGTCCCAGCTACTCGGGAGGCTGAGGCAGAAGAATGGCGTGAACCCGGGAGGTGGAGGTTGCAGTGAGCTGAGATCCGGCCACTGCACCCCAGCCTGGGTGACAGAACGAGACTCCATCTCAGGAAAAAAAAAAAAAAAAAAAAAGTGTATGTATAAGCCATAGTGGCTCATGCCTATAATCCTAGCACTTTGGGAGGCTGAGGCAGGTTAATTGCTTGAAGCTGGGAGTTTGAGACCAGACTGAGCAATATAAGGAGACTCCATCTCTACAAAAAGAAGTTTAAAACTTAGCCAGGGCTGGGCACGGTGGCTCATGCCTGTAATCCCAGCACTTTGGGAGGCCGAGGCGGGTAGATCATTTGAGATCAGGAGTTCAAGACCAGCCTGGCCAACACGGTAAAACCCTATCTCTACTAAAAATGCAAAAATTAGCCGGGCGAGGTGGCAGGTGCCTGTAATCCCAGCTACTCGGGAGGCTGAAGCAGGAGAATCGCTTGAACCCGGGAGGCGGAGGTTGCGATGAGCCAAGATCGCGCCGTTGCACTCCAGCCTGGGCAACAAGAGTGAAACTCCATCTCAAAAAAGTAAATAAATAAAGTAAATAAATAAATAGATAAAAACATGTATGTATGTTTTCGTATGAGATCGAACGGAGCGTGTGTGTGTGGCTCCCGACACTGAGACACGGGAAGGGATGGCTGCTCCGCTAGAGGTGAAGCAAAGTGCATCAGTTATATGTGGGCAAACCCCACCCATCCCAGCACAGCTGCCCGCACTCACCTTTGAGGCAATAATCCAGCTCGAACAGCTCACTGTCTTCCGCCTGCCTCTCCCAGAAAACCAGGTAGTGGGTGATGTTGCCATTGGGGTCGGAGGGCGGTTTCCACTTCAGAATAATCTGGGATGATGAGTTAGACACTGAGATTGGATCCAGGGGCACGGAGGGGTCTGCCAAAGAGAAAGGAAATGGGTCCATTGTGAGAAAGAGTGTGCACAAAAAGCTGGTGGACGGATGCCGGGGACACACTAAAGACATCATGAGAGCACTCATCCCAACACTTTGGGCGACCAAGGTGGGCAGATCACGAGGTCAGGAGATCGAGACCATCCTGGCCAACATGGTGAAACTCCGTGTCTATTAAAAGTAAAAAAAAAATTAGCCAGGCGTGGTGGTGCACACCTGTAGTCCCAGCTACTCGGGAGGCTGAGGCAGGAGAATGGCTTGAACCCGGGAGGTGGAGGTTGCAGCGAGCTGAGATTGTGCCACTGCACTCCAGCCTCGTGACAGAGTGAGACTCTGTCTCAAAAAAAAAAAAAAAAAAAAAAAAAAGACATTATAAGGATGTTTGCTGCAGTGTTTTTGTTTTTTGTTTTGTTTTTGTTATGTTTTTTGTTTTGTCTGTTTTATTTTGTTTGTATTGTTTTGTTTTTGTTTGTTTCGGTTTTGGTTTCTGTTTTTTGTTTGTTTTGTTTTGTTTGAGACAGAGTCTTGCTCTGTGACCCAGGCTGGAGTGCAATGGCGTGATCTTGGCTCACTGCAACCTCCACC
Source organism: Macaca mulatta (assembly GCF_049350105.2). Classification (NCBI taxonomy): domain Eukaryota; kingdom Metazoa; phylum Chordata; class Mammalia; order Primates; family Cercopithecidae; genus Macaca; species Macaca mulatta. The sequence goes on from NC_133424.1 coordinate 8,042,026, forward strand.
TCCCGGGTTCAAGCCATTCTCCTGCCTCGGCCTCCTGAGTAGCTAGGACTACAGGCGCCCGCTACCATGCCTGGCTAATTTTTGTAGTTTTGGTAGAGATGGGGTTTTGGCATGTTAGCCAGGCTGGTCTCGAACTCCCGACCTCAGGTGATCCGCCTGCTTTGGCCTCCCAAAGTGCTGGGATTACAGGTGTGACCCACCGTGTCCGGCTGCCACAGTGTTCTTTAACATCGGAGAAAACTGGAGACATACAGGGAATCCTCACCCAATCAGGGCACAGGATACCAAGCGGTAGCCCATTCACATCCCACATTATGTGAGCATTCATTTATCCTTTTCTGCAACAAACACTAACGCTCTCTGACTATGAGCTAAACTCTCTCTGTTCTGGGCTCTGGGTAGATGCCGCTGAGGAAAGAGAGGATAGTGGGAAGAGACCAATAAACTCACATTTTTCCGATTAACATCTGTCCCTAATTGAACCCAGTCATGGGGCAGACTTGAAGCCACTGGATCGTGTTAATGACCTGGCATTCAGTCTACAAAACCTTCCCCTCAAGAACGGAGGTGGCTGACAGAGTGGCTCATACCTGTAATCCCAGCACTTTGGGAGGCTGAGGCGGGAGGATTGCTTGAGCTCAGGAGTTTGAGACCAGCCTGGGTCACATAGCAAGACCCCATCTCTACTAAAAATCATAAAAATCAGCCAGGCATGAGGAAGCACGCCTGTGGTCCCAGCTAGTTGGGATGCTGAGATGGGAAGATCGCTGGAACTCAGGAGGCTGATGCTGCAGTGAGCTGTGATCGCACGACTGCACTCCAGCCTGGGCGACAGAACAAGATCCTTTCTCAAAGAAAGAAAGAAAGAAAAAAAAAAAAAAAACCAACCAACCAAACAAAACCCAAAAAACCCAAAGTAACAGAGGTGGCCGAGGGAGCTGGGGGTGGTGGGGAAGGAGTCCAAACACCTGGGAGCTAGACGTTTCTGAAAACTGTCTTTTGGTATCACTGAAAGATATAGGATGAGAGGGGATTAACTGAAGAAGATAGGGTGATTTATACAGTTTGAATTCGAGGCCGGGCACGGTGGCTCATGCCTGTAATCCCAGCACTTCAGGTGACCGAATCACCTGAATCACCTGAGATCAGGAGTTTGAGACCACACCTGGCCAACATGGTGAAACCGTGTCTCTACTAAAAAAAAACAAAAATTAGCTGGACATGGTGGTGGGCGCCTGTAATCTCAGCTTCCTGGGAGGCTGAGGCACGAGAATCTTGAACTCAGGAGGCGGAGGTTGCAGTGAGCCGAGAACGCGCCATTGAACTCCAGCCTGGGAGACAAGAGCGAAACTCCGTTGAAAAAAAAAAAAAAGGGCTGGGCGCGGTGGCTCACGCCTGTAATCCCAGCACTTTGGGAGGCCGAGGCGGGCGGATCATGAGGTCAGGAGATCAAGACTACAGTGAAACCCTGTCTCTACTGAAAATACAAAAACTTAGCCGGGCATGGTGGCAGGCGCCTGTAGTCCCAGCTACTCGGGAGACTGAGGTAGGAGAATGGCGTGAACTCAGGAGTTGGAGCTTGCAGTGAGCCGAGATTGCGCCACTGCACTCCAGCCTGGGCGACAGAGCAAGACTCTGTCTAAAAAAAAAGCTGATTTTGAGCCTATAGGACGGGGTTTCTCATCCTCAGCACTATTGGCTTTTGGGGCTGGATAATTCTTTGTCATGATGGAGGGTGCATCCTGTGTGTTGCAGGACATGAAACAGCCTCTCTGGCTTCCACCCACGAAATGCCAGTGGTTTCATCTCCACAGCTGTGACAACCAAAAATGTCTCCAGACATTGATTGGCAACTGTTCCCTGGAAGAGCAGTTAACCCCATTTGGGAACTACTGCTATAAGAGAAGCACTTAGGTTTTACAAAAATATAATTAGGCTGGGCCCAGTGGCTCACGCCTGTAATCCCAGTACTGTGGGAGGCCAAGGTGGGCGGATCATTTGAGGTCAGGAGTTCCAGAGCAGCCTGGCCAACATGGTGAAGCTCCGTCTCTATTAAAAATACAAAAATGGCTGGGCGTGGTGTCTCACGCCTGTAATCCCAGCACTTTGGGAGGCCAAGGCAGGCGGATCACCTGAGATCGGGAGTTTGAGACCAGCCTGACCAACATGGAGAAAGCTTGTCTCTACAAAAAAAAAATACAAAATTAGCCAAGCGTGGTGGCGCATGCCTGTAATCCCAGCTACTCAGGAGGCTGAGGCAGGAGAATTGCCTGAACCCAGGAGGCAGAGGTTGCAGTGAGCTGAGATAGCGCCATTGCACTCCAGTCTAGGCAACAAGAGCGAAACTCAGTCTCGAAAACAAAACAAAACAAAACAAAACAAAAGTTGACATGGTGGCTCACGCCTGTAATCCCACCAAGGTGGGCGGATTGCAGGTCAAGAGATCGATACCATCCTGGTCAACATGGTGAAACCCGTCTCTACTAAAAATACAAAAACTAGCTGGGCATGGGTGGCATGCCTGGTAGTTGCAGCTACTTGGGGGGCTGAAGCAGGAGAATCACTTGAACCGGGACAGGGAGGTTGCAGTGAGCTGAGATCACACCACTGCACTCCAGCCTGGGCAACAGAGTGAGACTCTGTATCAAAAAACAAAACAAAACAAAACAAAAATTAGCCAAGCATGGTGGTGCACACCCGTAATCCCAGCTACTTGGGAGGCTAAGGCAGGAGAATCACTTGAACCTGGGAGGTGGAGGCTGCAGTGAGTCCAGATAGTGCCACTGTACTCCAGCCTGGGTGACAGAGTGAGACTCCATCTCCAACAAACAAACAAAACATAATTAAATTGCTATGAAATACTCCAGGCCAAAACAAACAAACAAACCAAAACAAAACAAAACAAAACAAAACAAAAAGAAGTAACAAGTGGGAAGAGGGAAAAGACATCGAGATGAAACAAAAGTGACCAAAGGTTGAAGCTGGGAGGCGGCTGCCTGTGGGGCTGTCGTTCTTTCTATGTTGTGAATATTTGAAAATTTTTCATAATAGGATGAAAAATATAAATATTCTCATCAAGTGGCTTGTTGCTACTACCTCATCTGAAACTATAAACCTTAATACTCAGCTCCTTTAAAAGCCAATAACTGACTGGGTGAGGTGGCTCACACTTCTAATCACAGGACTTTGGGAGGCCAAGGCAGGAGGATCACTTGAGGCCAGGGGTTCAAGACCAGCCTGGGTAACAAAGCAATGTTCTGTCTCCACAAAAAATACAAAAATTAGCTGGCTGCGGTGGTGCATGCCTGTAGTCCCAGCTACTCAGGAGGCTGAGATGGGAGAATTACTTAAACTGGGGAGGCAGAGGTTGCAGTGAGCCAAGATCGTGCTGTTGCACTCCAGTCAAGGTGACGAAGCCAGACTTTGTCTCAAAAAAGATAGCCACACATAGTGGTATACTCTGATAATTCCTTCTACTTAGGAGGCTGAGGCAGGAGGATTGCTTGAGCCTGGGAGTTTGAGGCTGCAGTGAGCCGTGAACATGCCACTGCACTGTACTCCAGCCTGGGTGACAAAGTAAGACCCTGTCTCCAAAAAAAAAAAAAAAAAAGGTAATAACCGTATCAAGGAGCATTTTATACAACCTCGCCACGTCAGCCTGTTAAAAGCCAGAGGTCCGATTCATAGACAAATTCACATTCCCAAGACACACTCACTGGTGGCATCTGTCTGGACATAAATGATGTCACTCTTGGCTCCATAGGTCCGGCGTTCATCCGAAAAGGTGACCAGGGTCTTCACAAAGATGGCATACTGGGTCCAGGGCTTGAGACCCCGCATTAGCCATCCTGGGTGGTTCTGTGATTTGGGGTCGTTGGACCTCAGGGGCGGGTCAATGTCTACCACCGTCCAGCTGTTGGAACCACACGCATCCTGCCCATCAAACTCCGTCACATTCTGGTAAGGGCTTTCAAGACAAAACAGCAAGGCGGTTGGTTACCTTTATAAGACCATCACATTACGGCCGGGCGCGGTGGCTCAAGCCTGTAATCCCAGCACTTTGGGAGGCCGAGATGGGCGGATCACGAGGTCAGGAGATCGAGACCATCCTGGCTAACACGGTGAAAGCCCGTCTCTACTAAAAAATACAAAAAACTAGCCGGGCGAGGTGGCGGGTGCCTGTAGTCCCAGCTACTCGGGAGGCTGAGGCCGGAGAATGGCGTGAACCCGGGAGGCGGAGCTTGCAGCGAGCTGAGATCCAGCTACTGCACCCCAGCCTGGGCGACACAGCAAGACTCCATCCCCCCCCCCCAAAAAAAAGACCGTCACATTGAGCACCGTGCAGGTGAGGCCTGGGAAGTTATATCCTGTAGGGTCACATCTTACTCACCCAACAATCTCATGCCACAAGAAAAAATAACTCGGGAACAGCCGAAGAGAAAGAAACCGCCAAACCTGACATCTCAATGAAAAAAACACAGCTTGGGTATCCCTTATTCAAAATACTTGGGATTTGGCCAGGCGTGGTGGCTCACGCCTGTAATCCCAGAACTTTGGGAGGCTGAGGTGGGTGGATCATCTGAGGCCAGGAGTTCGAGACCAGCCTGGCCAACATGGCGAAACCTCATCTCTACTAAAAATACAAAAATTAGCAAGGCATGGTGGTGGGCGCCTGTAATCCCAGCTGCTCAGGAGGCTGAGGCAAGAGAATCGCTTGAACTCAGGAGCAGAGGTTGCAATGAGCTGAGATCGCACCACTGCACTTCAGCCTGGGTGACAGAGCGAGACTGTCTAAAAATAAATAAATAAATAAATGACTGGGACCAGAAGTGTTTTAGATTGTGGATATTTTTGGGTTCTGAAATATTTGCATTTTACTAGTTAATTTGCATTGTACCGGTTCAGCATCTCGAATCTCAAAATCTGAAATCTGAAATGCTCCAATGAGCTTTTCCATTGAGCATCAGGTCGGCCCTCAAAAAGCTTTGGATTTTGGAGCATTACAGATTTCAGATTTTCAGATTAGGGATACTCAATCTGTAATAATAGTAATAGCAGGAATTTCCTCACAAGTTATTGATAAGATTAGACTGTAAGTTCTCAGCAAGGCACAAGATCAATCTTGGGGGCTAGAACTATTATTAATATTACACTGGCCAGGCGTGGTGGCTCATGCCTGTAATCCCAGCACTTTGGGAGGCCAATGTGGGCGGAACACCTGAGGTCAGGAGTTTGAGACCAGCCTGACCAACATGGCAAAACACGTCTCTACCAAAAATACATAAATTAGCTGGGTGTGATGGTACATGCCTGTAATCCCAGCTACTCAAGAGACTGAGGCAGGAGAATTGCTTGAACCCGGGAGGCAGAGGTTGCAGTGAGCCAAGATCGTGCCACTGCACTGCAGCCTGGGTGACAGAGCAAGACCCCGTCTCAAAAAAAAAAAAAAAAGTTGGGGAAAAAAATGAAAAATAGATAAGCAATACATTTGATAACATGCGCTCAGTAGACTGAGCTCCTGACTACAAAGGATATCTGATGAGACATACACAGGCAAGGCAAAATGGAATATTGTCCCAGGAAACTGGCCAGTCTGGGCTTCTACGGGAAAGCTGCCCGCTTCCATTTTCGGCATTTGATAAAAGCAGACATTATTGACTTTGTAGACCATTGACCGGTGAGATTGTAAAAAGGAACCTAAGGTATTTATTCCAGGAGGAGGAGGGAGATAGAGAGGAACCCGAGAGGGGCAGATTGGGGCACAAACGAGGCAAGCACAGAGCCAGCCGGCCCTCGCCTCTGCAAGGTCTAACTCTTCCACTTACGCTTCTTTGTAGAACAGCATGAACCCCAGGAGGTCTCGGAAGTCGGGGGGCCAGTACGGCTCCCATCTCAGCAAGATCTTATCGAAAGATGTCCGAATGTAAGAAAATTTAAGTAACTCATTTTCACCTGGGAAAGTTAAAACAAAAGGCAAAAACAAGCTATTTCAGTGTAGTTTCAGACCAAAGCCTGGGGACCCCCACACTTCCTGGAGGGACTGTGAGAAGGGAGCGGTCCGGCTGCTATTCCCCTAAGGGTCTCCTCCCCATGTGCCTGGCTGAGTATGAATGGGGGGAGATTCAAAGGCAAGAAACGGTTTTGCAACTTGGCCGCTCACGCTCACGTAAGCCAATGACTTGACTCAGCCAGACACTCAACTGAATAAGGGTGATCTGTGCCCGCGCGAGAAGGACAACCGGCCAACAGTTATTGGAGGAAGGGATTTCCAAGGATGATGTTTGTCCTGACACAATGTTGTCTCACACGTGGACTTCTAAGACTGACCTGGAAGGAGGTGCAACTCCAGTGCAAATAAACCCATGCCAAGTGAGTTTAGAGAGCCTGCAGACCATTAGACATTGGAGAGACGCATCTAAGTAATTCTCTACCCTCTCCTAAACCTCACCCCAACCTCGTTCTCTCTTCTTGTACTATTTTTTTTTTTTTTTTTTTTTTTTTGAGACAGAGTCTTGCTCTGTTGCCAAGGCTGGAGTGCAGTGGCAGGGTATCTGCTCACTATAACCTCCACCTACCAGGTTTAAGCAATTCTCATGCCTCAACCTCTCAAGTAGCTGGGATTACAGGCACCCACCACCACGCCCAGCTAGTTTTTGTATATTTTTTTAGTAGGGATGGGGTTTCACCACATTGACCAGGCTGCTCTCGAACTCCTGACCTCAAGTGATCTGCCCGCCTCGGCCTCCCCAAGGGTTGGGATTACAGGCGTGAGCCACCATGCCCGGCCCTTGCACTACATTTTGACATAAGTAGCTAACTCCCCATGGAGGTGTCACAGAAGCCCCTGGCAGCTCACTGCTCAGAATCTGTCAGGGAAGTGCAGTCAGCAGGCAGCCTGCAGCTGCAGAAACTGCAGGACCCGCTGTAGCATTCCAGCCAAGACCGGATTCTCCCTGGACAGCCCCCACCTGTGACTGAGCTTGGTGGATGCCTGGCCGTCCCATTGCAATGCAGAACTTCCCTGTAGACAACCGTGGCCTTGAGCCCTTTCTGGGTTTGGACAAGACTCAGGGATGCACCACTGTCTGAGGCTCTCCCAGCCCTATCCTCCTTCCTTCCTGCTCTCTGTTCACAGAGGTCAGACCCACGCTATTGTCAAAAGGCTCCTCATGGCTGGGTGTGGTGGCTCACACCTGTAATCCCAGCACTTTGGGAGCCCGAGGCAGGAGGATCACATGAGGTCAGGATTCAAGACCACCCTGGCCAACACGGCAAAACCCTGTCTCTACTAAAAATACAAAAAAAATTAGTCGGGCATGGTCGCACGTGCCTGTAGTCCCAGCTACTCTGGAGGCTGAGGCGAGAGAATTACTTGAATCCAGGAGGAGGAGGTTGCAGTGAGCCAAGATCGCACCACTGCACTCCAGCCTGGGTGACAGAGCAAGACTCTGTCTCAAAAAAAAAAAAAAAGGAAGCTCTTCCTCTCTTTCACATTTCATGGGTATTACCCTCTATACATTTTCTGCACTCCTAAACTTCAACTTGGCAGTCACTTCACAGGAGATGCAGACTGACATAGGTATTTTACTCAACTCTGAACTCTTCAGCATCAGCCTGATACACATATAAGAAGATGTCATTCATTCATCCATCATTCATTCAGTGCTTGTATGACTTCACCCCGTATCAGGTACTATATTGCATGCAGTAAGCATAGTGATAATATTAATAAATGTGCAGAATCTGCCCTCAGTAAGAAAGCCTATCACACAATGAGTTGTTAGAGGGAAATAACACCCCAGGGGGGCCACTGTGATGGATGAGAGAGGACAGCCACATTATCTGGTTTGTGGACCACTTACAGCAGGGGTCCCCAGCCCCTGGGCCACAGACCAGTATGCTCCATGGCCTGTTAGGAACAGGGCTGTACAGCGGGAGGTGAGTAATGGGCGAGCAAGTGAAGCTTCATCTGTATGTACAGTCACTCCCCATCGCTCGCATGACCACCTGAGCTCTGGCTCCTATCAGATTAGTGGCAGCATTAGATTCTCATAGGAGCATGAACCCCATTGTGAACTGTGCACGTGAGGGATCCAGACTGTACACTCCTTATGAAAATCTAATGCCTGATGATCTGCCACTGTCTCCCATCACCCCCAGCTGGGACCATCTAGTTGCAGGAACATAAGCTCAGGGCTCCCACTGATTCTACCTGATGGTGAGTTGTACAATTCTTTCATTATATATTACAATGTAACAATAATAGGAATAAGGTGCACAATAAATGTAATGCACTTGAATCACGCCGAAACCATCTCCACCCCCTACCAATCCGTGGAAAAACCGTCTTCCACTAAACCAGTCCCTGGTGCCAAAAAGGTTGGGGACCAGTGACTTACAGGATGCCTGGTCCCCATTTGTCTTCAGGGCAATGTCATTTCTCTCCTGGCGCCCCTTGGTTCCTGAAACTTCTTCCATCTTGTGGATTTCTGACAAGCAGAGTTTGGGGTTATAGTGGAAGAAGAGTTTCCCCTGAGTGATCGTGAGGTTGTGTTTGCTCCAGTCCCAGAGCTGCCTTAGGTTCTGGTTGTCCAAGGCATAGAAGGAATAGTTCCTATGGAAATAACACACACATCTAGTCATTCAACAGCTGGTCTTCTACAGCTCCAAGATGGTATGGCCATGCCTGGAGTTGATCTTGTTCAGTGCTGTATCCCTAATCCTCTCCACTTGCTTGGCACATACTCAACATATATTTGTTGAATGGGGATAACAGGGGAAGTTGAGGAAGTTTTCATGGCCAGGAAGGAGGCTCAGCTCAGTCTTGAAGGGGGGTGGTGAGTCTGTGATGGACTGAGGAATAGGTTTTGCAGAAACCAATTTCTGCAAACAGGGGAAATACTGATGACACAGAGGCACCTAAGTTGAGCTCAGGGAAGAGCAAAGTAGCCTGTTTTGGCCAATAGGTGACAGGAAATAGCTGGAGTTGCAATGGACCAGACCGTCTAGTATACTGCGTGCCAGATCAAGACCAAGAACGTGTGACCGTCCTTAATAAGCAGAAAGGAACCACTGAAGGTTTTTGTTTGTTTGTTTGTTTTTTAAATGAGACGGAGTCTCACTCTGTTGCCCAGAGACTACATTGTCTGCTGGAGTGCACTCCAGCAGACAATATAGTCTAAACTATATTGTTTAGACCACCTTCTCGAATCACGTACCAGCTCATGTTGATTAACATGTCCTTTTGTCCCTTTCCCCATTGGCTGTCTGTTCTACAGATGTGAGGCTGGGGCTGAGGCAGCCATCTTGTGACCATGAAGAGCACAAAGATGGAAAGAACCTGGGTCTTCCACAGACCTCCTGCCTATGAGTCAATCTTGATCTGCGTGAAACACAGTTAGTCTGAGTTCCTGCTGTTTTACTAACAGAGTTTCTAGGACCTCAAGGAGAAGGCTGGAATATATTGGAATACACTGAGATGGAGTCCATCCCAGAAATTAGGATGGACAACTGGGACTAAGAAGAAATGTCCATTTTGTGCACGTTAAACTCTACTTACAATGTAGCCCAAACAGCCGGATGCCCTATTTAGCAAAAATTCCAGCCTGGGCCCTTGGAGGATGGGCACCAAGGTTGGGCTGCTCCCACTTTTGTTTCTCAAGAATGACTATAAAACAGCTTTTACAATTTTTGGCTGGATGGACCTCTAGGCACATTCCAAGTTCTTTTCTCCTGAGGTTTTGTCACATAACTTTTATTTGTTTTTTTAAAAATCCTTAAGTTTTTCTTCTTTTTTTTTTTGTGGACCGAGTCTCGCTCTGTCACCCAGGCTGGAGTGCAGTGGTGTGATCTTGGCTCACTGCAACCTCTGTCTCCCAGGTTCAAGCTATTCTCCTGCCTCAGCCTCCCAAGTAGCCAGGATTACAGGTGTGCACCACCACACCTGGCTAATTTTTGTACTTTTAGTAGAGATGGGGTTTCACTATGTTGGCCAGGCTGGTCTTGAACTCCTGGCCTCAAGTGATCCACCCGCATCGGCCTCCCAAAGTGATGGTATTACAGGCATCAGCCACCGCACCTGGCCAAAAAAATCCTTGTTTTTCTAATGCCCAAACTTCCTAGTTAGCACTCAGGCCCACGTACCCGATTTCCAAGGTCTCTCCTCGAATCAGACGTAACTTCCGGAAGAAGGAAAGTGACACCAGAGCGTAGGATCGGCGGATTTTTAGATAACCTGAAATTTCTTCAATGAGGCCGAGGTTGGCTTCTAGCTCAGCTGCCAGATTATCTAAGGAAAGGAGAGAATATTCAGTGGGTTTCTATAGAAATATTTCAATCTTCTCATGATTCTCCATGGTGAGAAGATAACCCTCAGGCTGTAAATGATTGGACATACCCAGCTCAAAACTCATCATGCTGGCCAGGCGCGGTGGCTCACACCTGTAATCCCAGCACTTTGGGAGGCTGAGGTGGGCGGATGACCTGAGGTCGGGAGTTCGAGACCAGCCTGACCAACATGGAGAAACCCCATCTCTACTAAAAATACAAAAAAAAATTAGCCAGGTGTGGTGGCGCATGCCTGTAATCCCAGTTACTCGGGAGGCTGAGGCAGGAGAATTGCTTGAACCCGGGAGGCGGAGGTTGCGGTGAGCCAAGATTGCACTATTGTACTCCAGCCTGGGCAACAAGAGCGAAACTCCGTCTCAAAAAAAAGCAAAAAACAAAAATCAAAACAAAACAAACAAACAAACAAAACCTCATCATGCTTAGAACACAATCTGTAGTTCTTAGCATTCCTTAAATGGGTCAAGCATACTTCTGCCCCAGGACCTTGGCACTGGCTGCCTTTGTTGCTCAGAATATTATTCTACCATATATCTGCTTGGCTTGTTCCATCATCATCTCAAACCCTCCTTTCCCACACCAGAGACTTCTCTAAAATAGCAAATAGCAACCCCAGGCTAGGTGCTGGTGGCTCATGCCTGTAATCCCAGCACCTTGGGAGGGTGAGGCAGGTGGATCACTTGAGGTCAGGAGTTCAAGACCAGCCTGGCCAACATGGTGAAACCCTGTCTCTACTAAAACTACAAAAAAAAAAAAAAATAGCAACCCCTTTTAGTCTCTATTTCAGAGGTTGACCAATGACAGCCCACTGGCCAAATTCCACCTGTTTTGTAAAATAAAGTTTTATTGGAACAAAGCCATGCCCACTAGCTGACATGGGTCTATGGCTGTTTTCATATTACAACAGCAGAGCTGAGTGGTTATGATAGACATTGCCCGGCCTGCAGGGCTGAATATATTCATGACAGAGCCCTTTATAGGGAAAAGCTGCCCATTTCCATTCCACCTATTACCCTGCTGCACTTCCCTTCACAGCACAGGCCACCACCTGAACTTACAATATCTGTTGATTTACTTATGTGCAAAAATCCAGCAGAGTAAGGACTTTACCTTACTCACTGTGAGTATTCAATACATGTTTGCTAAAGAAATAAGCAAAGGAATGCCTTTTTGCCTGACATGGTATTTCTTTTCTTTCCTTTTCTTTTCTTTTGAAATGGAGTCTCGGTCTATGGCCCAGGCTGGAGTGCAGCGGTGCGATCTCAGCTCACTGCAACCTCTGCCTCCCAGGTTCAAGTGACTCTCCTGCCTCAGCCTCCGGAGTAGCTAGGACTACAGGCATGTGCCACCATGCCCAACTAAGTTTTGTATTTTTAGCAGAGACAGGGTTTCACCATGTTGGCTGGTCTCAAACTCCTGACCTCAAGTGATATGCCCACCTCAGCCTCCCAAAGTGCTGGGATTACAGGCGTGAGCCACCGCGCCTGGTCTTTTTTTTTTTTTTTTTTTGAGATGGAGTCTCACTCTGTCGCCCAGGCTGGAGTGCAGTGTGGTGCGATCTCAGCTCATTGCAACCTCTACTTGCTGAGTTCAAGCAATTCTCCTGCCTCAGCCTCCTGTGTAGCTGGGATTACAGGCGTGTGCCACCACACCTGGCGAATTGTTTTGTATTTTTAGTAGAGACGGGGTTTCTCCATGTTTCTCTGAGCTGTGAGCGGGGAAGAAAATGGACATGGAGCCCAGCAGGCAGCCCCAATGTCCCCACAGAGAGAGCACTCACTGCCTCCTCGAATGTTGATGATCAGACTCCCGTTGATGACGGTGCATCCTCGGAGCTCCTGGGCAGACGTCACCGAGTCGATGGTCTTCTCGCCTTCTAGGAGGTGGCATACCTTGGGACAGGGACCCAGGCACGGGGTGCACAGCAAGCTAAGGCAGAGCAGAAAGAGAGAGGAATAAGGGTGTTCAAAGTCCCTCAGATATCTCCGGCATCTTTCTGCCTGATATGCTATTTCTTTGTATGTGCATGAGATAGAGTCTTGCTCTGTTGCCCAAGCTGGAAGGCAGTGGTGCGATCTCAGCTCACTGCAACCTCTGCCTCCTGGGTTCAAGAGATTCTCCTGCCTCAGCCTCCACAGTAGCTGGGATTACAGGTGCCACGCCCAGCTAATTTTCTTATTTTTGAGTAGAGACGGGGTTTCACCATGTTGACCAGGCTGGTCTCGAACTCCTGACCTCAAGTGATCCACTCGCCTCAGCCTCCCAAAGTGCTGGGATTACAGGTGTGAGCCACTGCACCTGGCCCTTTCTGCCTGAGATGATATTTCTGAAAACACAGTCTGCCGATCTACCATAGGGCATATTGCTTGACTGTTAAAATTGTAGATTCTGGAGCCGGGCGTGGTGGCTCCCGCCTGTCATCTCTGCACTTTGAGAGGCCAAGGAGGGAGTGTTGCTTGAGCCTGGGAGTTCGAGATCAGCCTGGGAAGACAGCATACCATGCAGGGTCTCAAGTGATGGCACGAGTCCATCATGCTACGGCAAGGTCTTCTGACCTCAGCATTGTTCACATCTGGGGCCAAGTAACTCTCCACTGCGGTGGTGAGGGTGGCATCCTGTGCATTGGACGATATTAGGCAGCATCCCTAGGCTCCACTCACGAGATGCCAGTAGCATCCCTCCCATAAGTTGTGGCAATTAAAAATGTCCTCCAGGCCAGGCGCAGTGGCTCACGCCTGTAATCCCAGCACTTTGGGAGCCTGGCCAACATGGTGAAACCCTGTCTCTACTAAAAATACAAAAATTAGCCAGGTGTAGTGGTGCCCACCTGTAATCCCAACTAATGGGGAGGCTGAGGCAGGAGAATCACTTGAACCCGAGAGGCAGTGGCTGCAGTGAGCCAAGATCGTGCCTCTGCACTCCAGTCTGGGTGACAGAGTGAGACTCTGTCTCAAAAAAATAAAAAAATGGTAGCACCTTCCCCCTTTTTCTCTTCCTCCAGTCGTGTAAGATGTGCCTGCCTCCCCTTCACTTTCCCCCATGATTGTAAGTTTCCTGAGGCCTCCCCAGAAGCAGAAGCCGCTATGCTTCCTGTACAGCCTGCAGGGCCATGAGCCAATTAAATCTCTTTTCTTTATAAATTACCCAGTTCCAGGTATTTCTCTTTTTCTTTTTTTTTTTTTTCTTTTTTCCTATGAGACTGAGTTTTGCTCTTGTTGCCCAGGCTGGAGTGCAATGGCGCCATCTCAGCTCACCGTAACCTACACCTCCTGTGTTCAAGCGATTCTCCTGCCTCAGCCTCCCAAGTAGCTGGGATTACAGGCATGCACCACCACGCCCAGCTAATTTTGTATTTTTAGTAGAGACGGGGTTTCTCCATGTTGGTCAGGCTTGTCTTGAACTCCTGACCTCAGGTGATCCGCCCACCTCGGCCTCCCGAAGTGCTGGGATTATAGGCGTGAGCCACTGCACCCAGCTAATTTTGTATTTTTAGGATAGATGGGGTTTCTCCATGTTGGTCAGGCTTGTCTTGAACTCCTGACCTCAGGTGATCCGCCCTCCTCGGCCTCCCAAAGTGCTGGGATTACAGGCGTGAGCCACGACGCCTGGCTCCAGGTATTTATTTATAGCAGTGCAGAAATGGACGAATGCACGTGGTAATGAGAATGTGCCATTCATTACCTTGAGCTGATGGGCCTGATGTGGCAGAACTGGCACCGTTACCCCAACGTGGCAGAACTCAACTTGCTACTCCAAGGAGGCAGGACATTTGCTGTTCTGTGTGGGATTTGATGCAAGTATGGCTGTAACATGACTCCATGTTTAACAGCAAACGACTTGGGCAGCCTTTGGTCTTGCCAACCTGCAGCCTGATGCCATCAAACTCACAGCCCCCAGGAGTCCTTTGGGAGCCAGTCTTCCCCTGACACGGGGTCTCTGAGATCAGCTCTTGGCTTCCAAAGCCTTTCTAGATCCAGGATGGACACAAGATCCAAGACAAGCTAAGCACCACCTTCTATTCCTGTGGCGGCTCAGAGGTGGGTACAGGACTTAAGTCAGCGCAGTGAGGGTTTTGCTAGAACATGCAGGAAGGGGAAATTGTTTTCCTTCTGGAGTATCTAAGGGTTTTGCCTTCTTGCTAGCACAGGGTGAAGGGTGAGGGAGAAGCTACCTAAAAGAAAACCAACAAAGAGCCAAATAAAGATGGAAAAGACTGATCAGGTACATCACTTAAGCTTCTTGATACAGCCATGCCTGAAGCAACTCCCTGAACTTTTTGGTTATGGGCACCAACAAACTCCTTTAATCTTGGTTAAATCAAGGTTTTTGTTTTTTGTTTTTTGTTTTTTGATGGAGTCTTGCTCTTGTTGCTCAGGCTGGAGTGCAATGGTACAACCTCGGCTCACTGCAATCTCCACCTCCCAGGTTCAAATGATTCTCCTGCCTCGGCCTCCTGAGTAACTGGGATTACAGGCCTGCACCACCATGCCCGTCTAATTTTTTATTTTTTAATTTTTTTTAGTAGAGACGGGGTTTCTCCATGTTGGTCAGGCTGGTCTCAAACTCCCGACCTCAGGTGATCCACCCACCTCGGCCTCCCAAAGGGCTGGGATTACAGGTATGAGCCATTGTGCCAGGCTGGTTAAGCCAATTTGAGTTGGGGTTCTGGTGCATGAAACCACAAGATTCCCAACTGTTACAGTCTCCGTGTGTTCATCTGAAAATAACAACACGAATGCCACAGCTTGTGATGAGGAACTCGATGCATACCACAAAAGCACTTCGCACACAGAACATAATTTTATCCATTGCTACAAGAGTCATTTGTTATCGGTGGCATCGTTGTTGCTGCTGCCGTTGTTCTCACACCCCTGTGTATTCAACTCTTCAGAATGATTTTTGTGACTGTAGTATCATAAAGAATGCATCTGGTCTTCATCCCAGTTCTTGGCATAGAGCTTCAAAAACCCTTGGAATTTTCTGAGTCATAGGAATGCTTTTGTTAGGAGGGTTAGGAATGCTGGGGGTGACTTGCGGTGGGGGCCTAGATAACATTAGGGTGGGGGGCGGTCACCAGAAAGACCAATCTTGTGATCACAGGGTTGGGGCTTTTAGTCACCTGACCTCCAGGGAGAGGAGGGGGCTGGAAATGGCAGTGTTTAATCACATGGCCAATGATTTCAATCAATCACACAGAAGGAAGGAGACTCCAATTAAAACTCTGGACACTGGGCCAGGTGCAGTGCCTCACGTCTGTAATCCTAGCTCTTTGGGAGGCTGAGGCAGGTGAATCACGAGGTCAGGAGTTCGAGACCAGCCTGGCCAACATGGTGAAACCCCGTCTCTACTAAAAATACAAAAATTAGCCGTGCATGGTGGTGCATGCCTGTAGTCCCAGCTACTTGGGAGGCTGAGGCAGGAGAATCGCTTGAACCTGGGAAGTGGAGATTGCAGTGAGCTGAGATTGTGCCACTGCACTCCAGCCTGGGTGACAGAGTGAGACTCCATCTCAAAACAAACAAACAAACAAAAACTCTGGACACTGAAGCTCAGTAGTACTTTCCAGTTGGTGGACATGTCAGTATGTCAAGAGGGTGATATAGGCTATTGCCACAGGGAGGGAATATGGAAATTCTGTGTCTAGAACTCTCCCAGATCTTGCCCTATGTGTATGCTTTATAATAAAACTATAACTGTATAGCAGGGTTTTTAAATTTGAGACAAGATCTTGCTCTGCCACCCAGGCTGGAGTGCACTGGCACAATCTCAGCTCACTGCAGCCTCGAACTCCTGGGCTCAAGCAATCCTCCTGCTTAAGCCCCCCAAGTAGCTGGGACTACAGGCATGCACCCCCACACCTGGCTAATGTTTTTAAATTTTTGTAGAGATGGGGTCTTGCTATGTTGTCCAGGCTGGTCTCAAACCTCTGAGCTCAAGTGAGCCTCCAACCTTAGCCTCCCAAAGTGCTGGGATTACAGGCATGAGCCACCACACCTGGCCAGGTTTATTTTAGATCTGTGAGTTCCTTCTAGTAAATTATCAAACCCAAAGAGTTTGTGGGACTCCCCCAGTTTAGAGCCAGTTAGTCAGAAGTGTGGGTGGCTGGGGGATCCCCAAGATGCTGCCAGTGTCTGAAGTAAGAGAAATCTCATGAAAGGCTGAGCCTTAAACTTGTGGAGTCTGATGCTAACTTTGGAGGAGGATTGTGTCAGAACAGTGTTGCAGTACACCCAGGTAGTGGCAGAACAGCTGAGGCGGAAACAAAACAGTGTCCAAATGTTTGACTTCTTTTATTGCCTCTATTCTTATTATGTGGCAGGCAATGCTCTAAGCCTGGAGTTGGCAAACAGTGGCTCGGGAGCCAAATCCAGTTGGCCACCTGTTTTTGCAAATAATATCCTATTGGAATATGGCCACATTTATTGGTTAGTATATCATCTAACCCCGCTTTCACACTGCAAAGGCAGAGTTAAGTCACTCCAACAGAGACCATATGGCCCTGAGCGCTGAAAATATTTACTATCTGGCCCTTGGCCAACCCCTGTTCTCAGCTGCCAGTATACATGAGTGAACAAAGCCAATAATATGCTTTCCCAGTGGGAAATTATAAATGACCATGAATTCTTTGCAGCCTCTCCCACCAAGAAGTGGAGTCTATGTTCCCACCTGTTGAATCTGGGCTTGGCCATATGGCTTGCTTTGGCCAATGGGATATTTGCAAACGTGATACAAGCTGAGGCTTGAAAAGCACTTGAACACTGAGGTCTGTCCTTCCTGGCTGCTGGAGTGACAGACTTATGGAGAGAGACCCCCGCTGACCATCTAAGACCCAAGAGGCTCTCCTAAACCATCCTCCTAAACCATCAGCCATAGCTAAACAGGCCCAGGCCAGACAAACCTTCAGTCAACACACAAAATCATCAGAGCTCCTAAAGGAGTGTTTTAAGCCACTAAGCACTGAGGTGGTTTTGTTACACAGCAAGGGCTAGCTGATACACTCCCAAAGCTTATAAGCTGGTTGGGGAGAGTAAATAAATTGACAACAAAGGTTAGGTGCAGTGGCTCAGGTCCTGTAATCGCAGCACTTTGGGAAGCCAAGGTGGGAGGCTCGCTTAAGCCCAGGAGTTCAAGACGAGCCTGGGGAATAGAGCAAGACCCCTATCACTACAAAATTTTTTTTTAGCCAGGTGTGGTGGTATGTGCCTATAGTCCCAGCTACTCAGGAGGCAGTGGCAGGAGGATCTCTTGAGCCCAGGGCGTTGAGACCACAGTGAGCCATGTGGGTGCCACTGCACTCTTGCCTGGGTGATGGAGCAAGACCTTGTCTCAAGAAAAAAAAAAAAAAAACTGACATTAAAAATATCAGCTAGCGACAAATCAGAGTTAAAACTAAATGATGTGACAGAGAATAGTGCATGGATGACTGATTCATACAGGAAGGATTTGCCAAGGAGACGACCAGGACAAAAAGTGGGTCATTCTCAGATTAAGGGACAAGCATTTTAGGAAGAGGGAACAGCTAATGCAAAGGCACAGAGGAAAGCGGATGTAGCAAGCTGGAGGAAAAGCTCCTGCGGTTGCAGCCATGGCCAAGAGGCACCGGAATGAAATTAGAATAAGAACTGGCAGAGCCTTCTTGATAAAGAGTTTGGATTCTGTCCACTGGTCTTGGGGAGCCACTGGGGGGTTTTAGGTAAGGACATGGCATATGATCAGATAGCCACTTTTATTTTTTCTTTTGAGACAGTCTCGTTCTGTCACCGAGACTGGAGTGCAGTGGCACAATCTTGGCTCACTGCAACCTCCATCTCCCAGGTTCAAGCAATTCTCCTGTCTCAGCCTCCCGAGTAGCTGGGATTACAGGCGCCTGCCACCATGCCTGGCTAATTTTTTTTTTTTTTTTTTTTGAGACGGAGTCTTGCTCTGTCGCCCAGATTGGAGTGCAGTGGCCGGATCTCAGCTCACCGTGGTTTCACCGTGTTAGCCAGGATGGTCTCAATCTCCTGACCTCGTGATCCACCCGTCTCGGCCTCCCAAAGTGCTGGAATTACAGGCTTGAGCCACCGCGCCCGGCCAACCGCCTGGCTAATTTTTGTATTTTCAGTAGAGACGGGGTTTCACCATGTTGGTCAGGCTGGTCTCGAACTCCTGACCTCAGGTGATCCACCCACCTCGGCCTCCCAAAGTGCTGGGGTTACAGGCGTGAGCCACCACCCCCGGCCCAGGTGGCCACTTTTAACCAGTGTCACTAGAATGGAAGCAGGAGCAAAGAGATTGTTCAAGGGGACTGGGTCAGACATGATGGTGAAGTAGATGGAGTTGTAGACGAATCTGAGACCTCAGCTTAACAGGAAGAAGTGAGAGAGGCCAAGAAGAGTCAAGGATTTTAGGTCATTCTCCCCTTCCCAATGGATGTCCCGTACTCATTGAAAATTTATCCATCACAAATATCTGATCCTCCTCATCTCAGGAAGCAGCACTGTGCTATTACATCCCAGCAGGTACTTTGGAATGACAGTAGACGGTGAGACCTTTTTTTTTTTGGGAGATGCAGTTTCACTCTTGTCACCCAGGCTGAAGTGCAATGGTGTGATCTCAACTCACTGCAACCTCCGCCTCCTGGGTTCAAGCAATTCTCATGCCTCAGCCTCCAAGGAGCTGGAATAACAGGTATCCACCACCATGCCCGGCTAATATATATATATATATTTTTTGTATTTTAAGTAAAGATGGGGTTTCACCATGGTGGCCAGGCTGATCTCAAACTCCTGCCCTCAGGTGATCCATCCACTTCGGCCTCCCAAGTGCTGGGATTACAGGCATGAGCCACTGCGCCTGGCCAAGACCTTTTAACGAATCCACATGAGTTCCCAGAACTCTGCTCTTAACACTTTCCCAGATAAGCCACCAGAATGGAAGAAAACATGTGGCCCTATTTGATAACAAACCACATTCGAAAATGCCACAGTCCTATAAAGTCTTTCATAAGATAAAAAGAAAAGCTTCAGGCCAGGTACGGTGGCTCACACCTGTAATCCCAGAACTTTGGGAGGCCGAAGTGGGTGGATCACTTGAGGTCAGGAGTTCGAGACCAGCCTGGCCAACATGGTGAAACCCCGTCTCTACTAAAAATACAAGAAAAAATTTAACAGGGCATGGTGACAGATGTCTGTCATCCCAGCCATGCAGAGGCTGAGGGAGGAGAATCGCTTGAACCCGGGAGGCTGAGGTTGCAGTGAGCCGAGATCGCACCATTGCACTCCAGTCTGGGCAACAAGAATGAAACTCCATCTCAAAAAAAGCAAAAGCACTAACAAAAGACATTGGCCGGGCTTGTTGGCTCACACCTGTAATCCCAGCTACTTGGGAGGCTAAGGCAGGAGAACTGCTTGAACCCGGGAGGCAGAGGTTGCAGTGAGCCGAGATCACGCCACTGCACTCCAGCCTGGGTGACAGAGTGAGGCTCTGTCTCAAAATAAATAAATAAATTAATTAATTAAAAGCTTCAGAAATAAAAATATTAATTTTTTTAAACCTACGCAATAAAATACTGCGACAATGCACCATCCTCTCCTTTGTTTTCTTCCATTCAGGAAAGGTCTCCGGTGCCAAAGATGTGCTGTCAGTTTCTCAGAGTTTTTGTTTTAGCATCTCCTACATCATCAGTGAGAAAGTCAAAGGAGGCTGCTATATGTCTCAGGCCGTAGTTAAGGTGAGGCAAAAATGCCTTTTATTTAAGGCCAATGTCTTTTAAACAAACGTCTTGCCAGGAGATATTAACCCATTTTTTTTTTTAATTTCAAATGCGATTTTAGAAAAGAATCAAAAGGAATATGGTCATTTCCTCAATCTTGGGAATACACTGGCCAAAAAAAAAAAAAAAAAAAAAAACACTCTGTCTGGTATGCAAAGGTGATTTATAGACCCTTTTGGTCAATAAAGGCAAAAGGTTTTGTTGGTAGGTTTTTATCAACAACAAGCAAAACAAAACATATTGTACTTACAGGTTTCACAAACACTCAAAGAAAGAGTCGTAAGAACTGAAATTACAGCTTGTTTTCCTTCCCGCCCTCTCCACCCAGGGAAATAAAATTTCCCACCGCAACACTCTCGCTTGGCTAATTCTCAAGTCTGAAGAGGCAGATACTTGACGTCAGCAGGTCAGCTCAAGGCCTCTTGATATGTGTCTGTTTCTGATTTGTTTTTGTGTTGTTTTGTGGTGTGTGTGTGTGTGTGTTTTTAAAACAAAGCATAAAACCTCAATACAAAAACCAGGAAACAGATTTTTGCAACTCAGTTACGGCCCCCAAAATAGCTCATGGAAGAAGCTAACGGCGTGAACAGAAAGTCTGTGATGTGCGTAGGAAATCTGACTCACTGCCGAAGAGAGAAAACCCTGCTAGTTCTCACCCAAACGGCAGGAAATGGTTTGATTATACTGTCCTTCAGAGAACAGCAAAGCCCTGAGAATAATGCAGAATTGAGTCTCTTCCTCCTGGAGACAGTATGTTCTGGGCTAATCTTGGCACACCACCAGGCTACAGGCCAGGGAAGACACAAAGACCTTGGTATATCCTTGATGTGACAATGATGAAGCTACATCAGTGAGGACAGGCCACGTGGAAGATTTTAGGGAAATTCAAGGACTCGGTCGTTATTATGTTTTCTCGTTCTGAAGTCAAGCACAGAAAGCTTAGAACTGGGGTCCACAATGCCAGACGGCGCGGTGGCTCACACCTGCAATCCCAGCACTTTGAGAGACCGAGGCAGGTGGACCACTTGAGGTTGGGAGTTTGAGACCAGCCTGACCAACATGGCAAAATGCTGTCTCTATTAAAAATACAAAAATTGGCCAGGCGCGGTAGCTCACATCTGTAATCCCAGCACTTTGGGAGGCCGAGACGGGAGGATCACGAGGTCAGGAGATCGAGACCATCCTGGCTAACATGGTGAAACCCCATCTCTACTAAAAATACAAAAAAATTAGCCTGGCGTGGTGACGGGCGCCTCTAGTCCCAGCTACGTGCGAGGCTGAGGCAGGAGAATGGCGTGAACCCGGGAGGTGGAGCTTGCAGTGAGCCGAGATTGCACCACTGCACTCCAACCTGGGTGACAGAGCAAGATTCCGTCTCAAAAAAAAAAAAAAAAAAAATTAGCCAGGCATGATGGCAGACACCTGCAGTCTCAGCTGCTTGGGAGGCTGAGGCAGGACAATCACTTGAACCCAGGAGGCAGAGGTTGCAGTGAGCCAGGTTCGTGCCACTGCACTCCGGCTTGGGCGAGAGAACAAGACTCCATCTCAAAAAAAAAAAAAAGAATGGTGGGCACAATGCCAGAAGTATATACTATCTGGCCCTTTAGAGAAAAAGGTAGGCAACTCCTGCTCCCAAGCCCAGGACCAAAACAGGGTGCAAAAGTAGCATCTGAGAGCAGAGACCTCACTCATAGCCAATTAACCCTGGGTTTGCACACAGTTTTAACAGGAGGCATCATCACAACCAACCCCATGTTCCTTCTCCTCTCGGCTGCCGCCCCCTGGACCCACATACAGAACTCACTTGCTGGAATTCATCGTGTACCCGGAGGGACACTCAGGGATGCACTTGTTGTTATGAATGACGTACTGGTGGCAGCCCTGCCTCCGCGAGTTCTTGCATTTGTGGTGCAGGTCCTGGCAGAAGCTGAAGTTCACACAGCGCCAGTCCTGGAAGTGGTAGTACGGGGGCGGGCAGGTCTCCACACACCTGCCGTCCAGGTAGAAGTTGCGGCAGGCCACGCACTTGGTGGGGTCGTCGGGCTCAGAACAGTTGCCCAGGCACTCGCTGTGGCAACAGAGGCCTTCAGCAGTGCAGCCGTGTGACTTACAGATGGTTGGGCAAACTGGAGAGAGAGAGGGAAGAAAATAAATGAATAAATAAAACAGTTGGTCAATGGCTTTGTCCAATTCCTGTCTGCATATGCAGCAATTCTGGATCAGACAGTGAGAGCCAACCAAATACTAACAATAAAAGCGGCATTTCCACATCATTACCCACATGCCAGACACATCTATTAACTGGTTTCAGCCTCCAAACCATTGGTGTGCTTGTCAATGTTTAACAACTGCCTGAGGGAGGGGGACAGGAGGGCCCAGATCTATATAGCATTTGCCAATTTCCATGGTGTAAATATTCCTACCAGTGGTGGATTTCAGGCCACCCACATGAAGTTACTAAACATACAGCTGGCAAGCGATACATAGTAGCATTCCTCTAAATAGTATTTATAAGTATATACAAAATGTATCTACTATTGACACAAAAGTAGTAAATAACCTCAACAGCACAGATAATAGGAAAACATCGTATGCTATTAGGAGGTGGTGAGTTTTGAGTCTTTGCTACTTTTAAAAACCTTTGTTACTTTAAAAACTTCGGTTTTTAATGTCATTTGTTTAACTGTAGGTTTATGTAGTTTTTATGAATATCTATGTCTAACAAATGGCTCACAAATTGACTGAAAATTTGACCACTGGCTCTAGCAAGCCAACTCCAGCATGCTGCTGCACCCCACATGTGAAGTAGATACACTGTTATCTCCTTTATTTTTTTGTTTTACAAATGGGGAAACTGAGGCTTGGGGAGGTTAAGTAACTTGCCCCCAAACCACTGATTGCTTCAACAGACATTTGCTTGCACTAATCTAGATACTGTAACCACTATGGGGAAAAAGTGGCTGCAGACCCTGCCTTTGGGAGCAAGCACAAGGTCTAATGGAGGAGACATGTTAGACTTAAACATGCAAATGTGTCTGGGTGCCATAGCCCATGCCTGTAATCCCAGTACTTTGGGAGCTCGAGGTGGGTGGATCACCTGAGGTCAGGAGTTTGAGACAAGCCTGGCCAACATGGTGAAACCCTGTCTCTACTAAAAATACAAAAATTAGCCGGGTGTGGTGGTGCATGCCTGTAATCCCAGCTGCTCAGAAGGCTGAGGTATGAGAATCACTTGAATCCGGGAGGTGGAGGTTGCACTGAGCCAAGATCGCGCCATTACACTCCAGCCTGGGCGACAAGAGCAAAATTCCATCAAAAAGAAAAAAAAAAAAAAAGGCTGGGTGTGGTGGCTCATGCCTGTAATCCCAGCACTTTGGGAGGCCAAGGTAGGCAGATCACCTGAGGTCAGGAGTTCGAAACCAGCCTGGCCAACATGGTGGAACCCCGTCTACTGAAAATACAAACAATTAGCCAGGTGTGGTGGCGGGCGACTGTAATCCCAGCTACTCAGGAGGCTGAGGCAGGAGAATCACTTGAACTTGGCAGGTGGAGGTTGCAGGGAGCCGAGATCATGCCACTGCACTCCAGCCTTGGTGACAGAGGGAGACTGTCTCAAAACAAAAAAACGAAACAAAAAAAAAAAAGAAAAAGAAAAAGAAAAAAAGTTGGGGAGTATTCTTCACCCCAAATCCCCAAACTGTGATTCTCAGCACAGTGGATCCCACCAGCCAAACTCAGGGAACAGAAGTGGCCCCAGAAGCTACATCCATATGTGAGCAGCACCGTCTGGTCGAACTTTCTGCGATGACAGAAATATTCTCTATCTGGGCCGTCCAACACAGTAGCCAATTCTCCCCTGTGGCTTCTGAATGTGGTTAGTGCGACTAGGAAATCCGATTTTTTTTTAAGTGTGGTAAAATACACATAGCATAAAATTCACTATTGTAACCATGTCTAAATGTAGAGTTCAGTGGTATTAAATACTTTCACGTGGCTATGCGACCATCACCACCACCACCCATCTCCAGAACTTTCTCATCTTAACCAAACTGAAACTCTGTCCCCATGAAACACTGACACCCACCCTCCTCCCCAGCTCCTGGCACCTCCCATTTTACTTTCTTTTTATTTATTATTATTATTATTTTTTTTTTGAGATAGAGTCTTGCTTTGTTGCCCAGGCTGGGGTGCAGTGGCGCGATCTCAGCTCACTGTAACCTCCGCCTCCCGGGTTCAAGCGATTCTCCTGCCTCAGCCTCCAGAGTAGCTGGAATTACAGACGCCACCACCACACCCAGCTAATTTTGTATTTTTAGTAGAGACGGGGTTTCATCATGTTGGCCAGGCTGGTCTTGAACTCCTAACCTCGTGATATTCCTGCCTCGGCCTCCCAATGCGCTGGGATTACAGGTGTGAGCCTTTGCTCCCGGCATCCCATTTTACTTTCTGTCTGACTCTGACAACTCTAGGAACCTTATATAAGTGGAATAATATAGGATTTATTTATTTATTTATTTATTTATTTATTTATTTATTTATTTATTTATTTATTTTGAGATGGAGTCTCACTCTGTCGCCCAGGCTGGATGGAGTGCAGTGACTCGATCTCGGTTTACTGCAACCTCCACCTCCTGGGTTCAAGGAATTCTCCTGCCTCAGCCTCTGAGTAGCTGGGATTACAGGTGCCCACCACCACGCCCCACTAATTTTTTTGTATTTTTAGTAGAGACAGGGTTTCACCATGTTAGCCAGGCTGGTCTCGAACTTCTCACCTCAAGCGATCCACCTGCCTCGGCCTCTCAAAGTACTGGAATTACAGGTATAAGCCACTATGCCCAGCCTAGTTGCACTATTTTAAATTCCCACCAACAGTGTACCAGGGTTCAAATTTTTACCAAGTAACCAAACTTTCAACTACATTTCATTTTAATTTCAGTTTAAAATTTTTAAAAAGTTTTACATTGATACACAATGTTTTACACATTTATGGGGTACGTGTGATATTTTGTCACATGGATAAAACATGTAACGATTTCTTTTGTGTGTGTGTGATGGGGTCTGGCTCTGTCCCCTAGGCTCTGGGGTGCAGTGACATGGTTACAGTTCACTACAGCCTCAATCTCCTGGGCTCGGGTGATCCTTCCACCTTGGCCTCCTGTGTAGCTGGAATGATGGACATGCACCACCACACCCTGCTAAGTTTTTAATTTTTTGTAGAAATGGGGTCTCACTATGTTGCCCAGGCTGGTCTCGAACTCCTGGCTCAAGCAATCCTCCCACCTCAGCTTCCCAAAGTGCTGAGATTACAAGTGTGAGCCACTGCGCCTGACACAGTTCCAATGTTTACTAGCCACAGATGACTACCATCTCCCACACTAGACAGTGCAGGCATAGAGAATAAAAGCAGACCCCCTACAGGCCTTGGGTGGGTCTAATCCCTGCCAGTCTTGCTAAGTCCTTCTCCCAGGCTGGCCTCCTTTCTGCACCTCCCACCCACACACACCCAGGCTCAGCCCTACCTTAGGACCTTGTGTAAGCTGTTCTGGGTGGAGCATGCTGGTCCCTTGTCCCCTTGTGGCTCACTCTTTTGTATCCTTCAGGTCCTTATACAGACCTTCCCTGACCTCCCCAGCAGAAGTTGCCCCTCCTTCTCCATTCATGAGCTAACACGTTATCTCATTACATTTTCCTTATGGCACGGATCACTCTTGAAAATTATCCTGGGGCTGGGCATGGTGGCTCACACCTGTAATCCCAGCACTTTGGGAGGCCGAGGTGGGTGGATTACTTGAGGTCAGGAGTTCGAGACCAGCCTGGCCAACATGGTAAAACCCCGTCTCTACTAAAAATACAGAAATTAGCCAGGCAGGCCGGGCGCGGTGGCTCAAGCCTGTAATCCCAGCACTTTGGGAGGCCGAGACGGGCGGATCACGAGGTCAGGAGATCGAGACCACCCTGGCTAACACAGTGAAACCCCGTCTCTACTAAAAATACAAAAACTTAGCCGGGCGAGATGGCAGGCGCCTGTAGTCCCAGCTACTCGGGAGGCTGAGGCAGGAGAATGGCGTAAACCCGGGAGGCGGAGCTTGCAGTGAGCTGAGATCCGGCCACTGCACTCCAGCCTGGGTGACAGAGCGAGACTCCGTCTCAAAAAAAAAAAAAAAAAAAAAAAAAAGAAATTAGCCAGGCATAGTGGCGGGCGCCTGTAATCCCAGCTACTCAGGAGGCTGAGGCACGAGAATCCCTTGAACCTGGGAGGTGGAGGTTGCAGTGAGCTGAGATCATGCCACTGCACTCCAACCTGGTTGACAGAGTGAGACTGTCAAAAAAAAAACAAAAAACAAAAAAAACCCCAAGAATTAGGAAGTTCTAACAGGGCCAAGCACAGTGGCTGATGCTTGTAATCCCAGCACTTTAAGAGGCTCAGGCGGGTGGATCACTTGAGGTCAGGAGTTCAAGACAACCAGCCTGATCAACATAGTGAAACCCATCTCTACTAAAAATACAAATTTTTTTTTTTGGGTGTGGTGATGCTTGCCTGTAATCCCAGCTACTCGAGAGACTTAGGCAGGAGAATCGCTTGAACCCAGGAGGAGGAGTTTGCAGTGAGACAAGATTGTGCCACTGAACTCCAGCCTAGGTGACAGAGCAAGACTCCATCTCAAAAAAAAAACAGGCTGGGGGAGGGATTGTTAATAAGAGTCCCTTGCTTCCTTCTTAAGGCTGTTGCAAGAAATAAACAGGATAACGTCGGTAACACATCAGATTCTTTGATAGAGACATTTTTAGGCTTGATAGAAATTAACTACAGAGGGTATCTATAATTATCACAATTATCAACGTCATTAACACTGATCTGTCTGTGGGAACCTGAGGGCTGAAATTCAATTGGAGGAAGCAATATACAAGGCAGACAATTACCTAGGGCCCACAGAGTCCCAACGCTCTGGCAAGGACACACACACAAGAGGAAAGGGCTTGTTTCCTGGGCTGGAGCCACTTCAGAGGGTCAGTCCTTTCATTCAAAAGAGGCGTCATCAATGGCCTAACACAAACCTCTCAAACACATAAGTCCTTCCGGCCCAGACAATGGGAAGAAAAATTATTCAACCATTGCAAACAAGGCCAGAGGCTGCCAGACTTTGTAATCCCGTGTTGGAGCCCTGTCTGACAGGCTCATCTGAGCTATTTCATTTTCCAGCACAGGAGTTGGTCAACTTTTTCTGTAAAGGGCTACAGGCAAATACTTGAGGCTCTGCAGGACATACGGTTTCGGTTGAAACTACTCAACTCTGCCATGATGGCATGATAGCAGCTATAGACATATGTACGTGAAGAGGCATGGCTGGGTCCAATAAAACTTTATTTATAAAAGCAAGTGATGGGCCAGATAGTTTTATCAACCTGCGTTAGTTAAATGTACCTGTAATTGATTTTATTCTCTTTTTTGAAATGGAATCTCGCTCTGTTGTCCAGGCTGGAGTACAGTGGTGCAATCTCTGCTCACTATAAACTCTGTGTCCCAGGTTCAAGCGATTCTCTTGCCTCAGCCTCCTGAGTAGCTGGGATTACAGGCACTCGCCACCATGCCTGGATAATTTTTGTATTTTTAGTAGAGACGGGGTTTCACCACGTTGGCCAGTCTGGTCTTGAACTCCTGACCTCAAGTGATCTACCCACCTTGGCCTCCCAAAGTGCTGGGATTATAGGCATGAACCACTACACCTGGCCGATTTCACTATTTCTATTAGGGACTAGACTCATGGAAATTAGTGCTAACTTACAGACAGATACGCTGCAAATTATTTTCATCTCAGAGAAAAGATACTCTCAGCTGGGCATGGAGGCTCATGCCTGTAATCCCAGCACTTTGGGAGTCTGAGGCAGGAGGATTGCTTGAGGCAGGAGGAGTTCAAGACCAGCCTGGGTAACAGAGTGAGATCCCATCTCTCCCTACCAAAAACAAAAAAAAAAGGGGGGGGGGGAAACAGAAAAAAATCATCCCCAAAGATTACAGTTTTATTCTCCTGTGGGACATTAAGCAGCCTCATAGCTAACATTGCCTTCTTATTTCAGTGACTATACATGTTTTGGCTTTATAATCCTGCTGTTCCCTCACTAATGGCTTAAATAAACATGTTGACCTGTATTCTTTGGTGTTTTGTTGTTGTTGTTGTTGTTGTTGTTTGTTTTGTTTTGTTTTTGAGACAGAGTCTCACTCTGTTGCCCAGGCTGGAATGCAATGGTGCGAACTCGGCTCACTGCAACCTCCACCTCCCTGGTTCAAGCAATTCTCTGCCTCAGCCTCCTGAGTAGCTGGGATTATAGGCGCCCGTCATCACGGCCAGCTAATTTTTGTATTTTTAGTAGGGATGGGGTTTCACCATGTTGGCCAGGCTGGTCTTGAACTACTGACCTCGGGATCCACCCACCTCGGCCTCCCAAAGTGCTGGGATTACAGGCGTGAGCCACCACGCCCAACCAGTTCTTTGAAGACTATCCTTGGAACACTATAAGCCCATTCCAGGTGTCTCCAACTCCGTAGGGAGATGTTGATCAAACAGTACAAAATTTCACTTAGGAGAAATAAGCTTTAGTTATGTAATGGACACAATAGTTGCTATAATAAGTAACAGTACACTGGACATTTCAAAATTGCTAAAAATGTAGATTTTTTTAACCATCAAACAATAAGTATGTGAGGCGATAGCTTTTAAATTGGCATGATTAAATAATTCTACAATGTAAACAGATATCAAAACATCACATGCTATCCCATAAATATATAACATATACAATTATTATTTGTCAATTAAAAAAAAATAGAGGCCAGGTGTGGTGGCTCCGCCTATAATCCCAGCACTTTGGGAGGCCGTGGCAGGGAGTTTGAGACCAGCCTGGCCAACATGGTGAAACCCTGTTTCTACCAAAAATACAAAAATTATACAGGCATGGTGGCACGAGCCTGTAATCCCAGCCACACAGAAGGCTGAGGTAGGATAATCACTTGAACACGGGAGGCAGGGGTTGCAGTGAGCCGAGATTGTGCCACTACTGGGAGAGAGAATGAGACTCTGTCTCAAAAAGAAAGAAAAGAGAAGAGAAGGAGAAGGAGAGAAAGAGAGAAAGAGAAGGGAGGGGAAGGAGGGGAGGGGAGGGGAGGAGAGGGGAGGGAAGGGAAGGGGAGGGGAGGGAAGGGAAGGGAAGGGAAGGGAAGGGAAGGGAAGGGAAGGGAAGGGAAGAAAGAGCAAGGCAGGCTACTCGGGGTGACCACTGCACCTCCTAGCTGAGTGGGAGTCCTCTAAACTGGTTCTGGACGCTTCCACATACTCTTGTTCCCCATACTGATTTCTCTGAACACGAATTGTTAGAGAGAATGTGAAAAGCTCCACACGAAAATCACAAGCCTGCCAGGCTCAGTGGCTTGTACATGTAATGGCACTTTGGGAGGCTAACATAGGAGGATCTCTTGAGTCCAGTAGTTCAAAACCAGCCTGGGCAAAATAGCCTGACTCTGTCTCTACAAAAATAAAAAAATTAGCTGGGTCTGATGGTGCACGCTACTAATCCCAGCTACTGGGGTGACTGAGGTGGGAGAATTGCTACAGCCCAGGAGTTTGAGGCTGCAATGAGCTGTGACTGCACCCTGCACTCCAGCCTGGGCAATAAAGCAAGATCCTATCTTTAAAAAGAAGAGAGAGTGAGGGCCGGGTGCAGTGGCTCACGCCTGTAATCCCAGCACTTTGGGAGGCTGAGGTGGGTGGATCACGAGGTCAGGAGATCAAGACCATCCTGGCTAATACGGTGAAACTCCGTCACTACTAAAAATACAAAAAATTAGCAGGGCGTGGTGGCGGGTGCCTGCAGTCCCAGCTACTCGGGAGGCTGAGGCAGGAGGATGGCGTGAACCCGGGAGGCGGAGCTTGCAGTGAGCCGAGATCGCGCCACTGCACTCCAGCCTGGGCGACAGAGTGAGACTCCATCAAAAAGAAAGGACGGAAGGAAGGAAGGAAAGAAGGGAGAGAAAAAGAAAGAGAGAAAGAAGGAGGGAAGGAAGAGAGAGAGAAAAGAAAGAGAAAGAAAGAAGGAGGGAGGGAGGGAAGGAAAGAGGGAAGGAAAGAAGGAAGGAAGGAAGGAAGGAGAGAGACAGAAAAAAGGAAAGAAGGAGGGAAGGAAGGAGGGAGGGGAAAGAGAGAGAAAGAAAGAAGAAAGAGGGAGAAAGAAAGAGGAAGGAAGGAGAGAGAAAGAAGGAAAGAAAAAGACAAAGAAGAAAGAATAAAGAGAAAAAAGAAAAGAAAGAGACAGAGGGAGAAAGAAGAAATAAAGAAAAGAGAGAAAGAAAAAGAAAGAGAAGGAAAAGAGAAAGAAAGAAAAGAAAGAGAAGGGAGGCAGTAAGGGAGGGAGGAAGGGAGGGAAGTAAAGAAAAGAAGGAAAGAAAGGGAAAAATCACAAGCAGCCCAGGGTGGGGAAAGGGCATGACACAAGTGAAGTAGCCACAGAACAGCAGCTTCTTCTGGTGACACAGACCGCAAAGTGAAGACGTTATGAAAGCCACGTGTCGTGCAAGATGAGAAACAGCCCCGGTGGAGGACGGGGTTGACTTTCCTCTCCTTGTGCCCCTGACCTGATCCCCCTTATTGACACTTAATGAGCCCAAGTGTCTGTTCCTGCCCAACTTCTGGTTTGGGGTAGGAACAGTCAGCAGCCCAGGCTGTGTCTGCCAGAGAAGACGGCAGACTTTCAGGAAAATGCCAAACCGTCCAGCAGCTATCCCTCCCTCACATCTGCGCACAAGTGCATGCTGTGTGTGTAGGGAACATCTACCCAGATCTCCCCTCTCCAAAAATGCAGGTTCTGTGTCCATCCATTGTCTCCCCTCCAAAGCCACCTTGAGCCGCTGGTCCCAATTTTCCCCCAGTTCTCCCTAAACCTCCCAAAAGCTCCTGGGTGAGCAAACAGAAGCAGCCATCGCCTTCCTGAAACTGACAGCTGCGGTAGCTTTTTCACTCTATGCTGCTGAGAAGATCGGAGACTAAAATCTAACTAAATTGATGGAGGGGAAAGGAGATCGCTGTGTCAGAGTCCTCTGGTGGACCCTCCCCAGGATAAACAATGTCCCCACTAAAGGACCACTTCCCTAGACAGAGGGAGTCACAGAAACACCAATTTGCTTCAGGGAGGCAGTTCAAAGCAAAGGGAGGAACATTGCACCAAGAGGCAGGTGCAATTTGATGCAGTATTTCTTTTTTCTTTTTTTCAAGATGGAGTCTCACTCTTGTCCCTCAGGCTGGAGTGCAGTGCCATGATCTCAGCTCACTGCAACCTCCGCCTCCCGGGTTCAAGTGATTCTCCTGCCTCAGCCTTCTGAGCAGCTGGGATTACAGGCGCCCGCCACCACACCCAGCTAATTTTGTACTTTTAGTAGAGACGGTGTTTCATCATGTTGTCCAGGCTGGTCTCGAACTCCTGACCTCAGGTGATCTGCCTACCTCGGCCTCCCAAAGTGCTAGATTACAGATGTGAGCCACCACGTCCAGCCCTGACATAGTATTTCCACTTCTAGGAATTATCCTGCAGACAAGAGACCCAACGTCCACGTCAATGCCTGGAAGGGGATATTCTCTGCCCTGTCAGACCTTAGCCATTTGTGTTTCTAACAGCAAAAGACAGAAAACAACCTAGAGATCCAAAATAGAAGACTGGGTAAATAAATTACTGTGGGTCAAGGAGGCGGAATCGTATGTAGCTGTAGAAATGGAGATAGCTCTATGCATTGAGAAGTTGGAATCGCTACCGACATAGCATTAACTTGAAAAATATCAAGGTGCAACACAGTGTCTAAAGAGTCTAAATCATTTGTAGAGAAGGAAAAGAGACATGTATGGTGGGAATACAAAATGGGATGGCTACTTTGGAAAACAGTTTGGCAATTTTTTTCTTTTCTTTTCTTTCTTTTTTTTTTTTTTTTGGAGACAGGGTCTCGCTGTGTTGCCCCAGCTGGAGTGCAGTGACACAATCTCAGCTCACTGCAACCTTGATCTTCCAGGCTCAAGCCATCCTCCCACCTCAGCTTCCTAAGTAGCTGGGCTACAGGCACATAGCAGCTCACCAAGCTTAGAGTTTGACACATTTTTTACAGAGATAGGGTCTTACGATGTTGCTCAGGCTGATCTCAGACTCCTGGCCTCAAATGATCCTAAAGTAGCTGGATTACAGGTATGTGTCAGCCCACTCAGCTAACATTTTTGTAGTTTTTTTGTAGAGATGGAGTCTTGCTATGTTGCCCCGGCGGATCTCGAACCTGACCTCAAGTGATCCTCCTGCCTTGACCTCCCAATGTGCTGGGGTCACATATGTCAACCACCGTGCCCTGCGCCAGTAATCTAGCACTTTGGAAGGCCACGGTGGGTGGATCACCAGAGGTCAGGAGTTCAAGATCAGCCCGGCCAACATGGTGAAACCCCCTCTCTACTAAAAATACAAAATTAGCCAGACATGGGTGGGCATGCGCCTGTAATCCCAGCTACTCGGGAGACTGAGGCTGGAGAATCACTTGAACCCAGGAGGTGGAGATTGCAATGAGTGGAGATCATGCCATTGCACTCCAGCCTGGGTGACAAGGGTGAAACTCCATCTAAAAATAATAATAATAATAAAATAAAAATAAAGTTAAGCATATGGGTCACGTATCGTGGCTCACACCTGTAATCCCAGCATGTTGGGAGGCCGAGGTTGGTAGATCATTTGAGCTCAGGAGTTCGAGACCAGCCTGGTCAACAAGGTGAAATCCCATCTCTACTAAAAATACAACACAGGGCAGGGTGTGGTAGCACATGCCTGTAACCCCAGCTACTCGGGAGGCTCAGGCAGGGGAATCGCTTGAATCCAGAGGCAGAGGTTGCAGCGAGCCAAGATTGTGCCACTGCACTCCAGCTTGGGCGACAGAGAGAGACTCTGTCTCAAAAAAATAAAAATAAAAATAAAGTTGAGCATATGCTTCTCATCCTTACCACACAACCCAGAAATCTCATTCCTAGGGTTTTACCCTAGGTATGCAAAATGGAAACACGCGTTCATGCAAAAACCGGTACTTGAACGCTGATAATGGCTGCGTTCATAATCACTCCGAACCGGAAACAACCCAAATGTCCCTCAACTGGGGAATGCATTAAACTGTGGCACATCCAGGCTGGGCGCGGTGGCTCACACCTATAATCCCAGCACTTTGGGAGGCCGAGGCGGGTGGATCATGAGGTCAGAAGATCGAGACCATCCTGGCTAACACGGTGAAACCCCGTCTCTACTAAAAAATACAAAAAATTAGCCGGGCGTGGTGGCGGGCGCCTGTAGTCCCAGCTACTCCGGAGGCTGAGGCAGGAGAATGGCGCAAACCCGGGAGGCGGAGCTTGCAGTGAGCCGAGATCGCGCCACTGCACTCCAGCCTGGGCGACAGAGCGAGACACCATCTCAAAAACAAAAACAAAAACAAACAAACAAAAAAAACCTGTGGCACATCCATACAAGGAAACACCACTCCGCAATAAAAAGAAATGAAACACTCATACCCATAACAGCATGGATGATTTTTTGTTTTGTTTTGTTTTTAGATGGACTCTCACACTATTACTCAGGCTGGAGTGAACTAGTGTAATCTCAGCTCACTGCAACCTCCGTCTCCTGGGTTCCAGTGATTCCCCTGCCTCAGCCTCCTGAGTAGCTGGGATTGCAGCTGTCCACCACTATGCCTGGCTACTTTTTGTATTTTTAGTAGAGATGGGGTTTTGCCATGTTGCCCAGGCTGGTCTCGAACTCCTAGCCTCAAGCAATCCTCCCACGCTGGCCTCCCAAAGTGCTGGAATTACAGGTGTGAGCCACCACACCTGGCCAACAGCATTGCTGGATTTTAAGTGCATTATATTCAGTGTAGAAATGGATCCAGGTCGGATGCGGTGGCTCACGCCTGTATTCCTAGCACTTTGGGAGGCCGAGGTGAATGGATCACCTGAGGTCAGGAGTTGGAGACCAGTCTGGCCAACATGGTGAAACCCCGTCTCTACTAAAAATACAAAATTAGCCGCCTGTGGTGGCAGGCGCCTGTAATCCCAGC
This sequence comes from Macaca mulatta, assembly GCF_049350105.2. Classification (NCBI taxonomy): domain Eukaryota; kingdom Metazoa; phylum Chordata; class Mammalia; order Primates; family Cercopithecidae; genus Macaca; species Macaca mulatta. The sequence continues at coordinate 8,076,231 of NC_133424.1, forward strand.
CACTCGGGAGGCTGAGGCAGGAGGATTGCTTGAACCCAGGAGGCAAAGGTTGCAGTGGGAGGAGATCACACCATTGCACTCCAGCCTGGATAACAGAGTGAGACTCCATCTCAAAAAAAAAAAAAAAAAGAAAAAAGCATCCAGGCCAAACTGGATTATTCTCCTCCTCTGTCTTCCCTTGCCACTTTTAAGTATTGAATTTATTTTGTATAATTTTAGTGGAATTATTCTTACTGAGAATAAAATTTTTTACAATCATTAAAAAAAAAGAAAGAAGGCCGGGCGCGGTGGCTCAAGCCTGTAATCCCAGCACTTTGGGAGGCCGAGGCGGGTGGATCACGAGGTCAGGAGATCGAGACCATCCTGGCGAACACAGTGAAACCCCGTCTCTACTAAAAAAATACAAAAAACTAGCCGGGTGAGTTGGCGGGCGCCTGTAGTCCCAGCTACTCGGGAGGCTGAGGCAGGAGAATGGCGTAAACCCGGGAGGCGGAGCTTGCAGTGAGCTGAGATCCGGCCACTGCACTCCAGCCTGGGCAACAGCGCGAGACTCCGTCTCAAAAAAAAAAAAAAAAAAAGAAAGAAAGAAACTGGTCTCAAAAGCTACACAGTGAATGATTCCATTTTGATGACATCCTTGAAAAGGTAAAATTATAGCAAAAAAGGACAGAGCCCAGTGGGTCACCAGGGGGCTGAAAATGGAGAGGGAGTATCTGCAAACACCCAAGAGGAAATTGTTTTTGTGAGGGTTGGGGGTGGGTGGTGATGGAACCATTCTACATCTTGATTGTGGTGATGGTTACATCACTACACAGACCAATTAAAATCTGAAGAACTTTACATTAAAAACGGTGAATTTTACTCTATGTAAATTGTACATTAAAAACTGCGGGCCGGGCGTGGTGGCTCATGCCTGTAATCCCAGCACTTTGGGAGGCCAAGGCGAGCGGATCACAAGGTCAGGAGATCCAGACCATCCGGACTAACATGGTGAAACCCCGTCTCTACTAAAAATATAAAAATTAGCTGGTCATGGTGCCGCGCACCTGTAGTCTCAGCTACCCGGGAGGCTGAAGCAGGAGAATCACCTGAACCCGGGAGGCAGAGGTTGCAGCGAGCTGAGATCGCACCACTGCACTCCAGCCTGGCGACAGAGTGAGACTCCGTCTCAAAAAAAACAAACAAAAAACCCAGGGGGTGGGGGGGAAGGGGAGGACACACGGGACATATGTCCCTCTAAAAGGGACACAAAAAAGTGCTCTATTTTATTTTTATTTTTTACCAAGTACGTGTACTATCCTGTCAAAACTGACATATATTTGGAAATACATTTTTTTTTTTCAAGTAGCTTCTTGTTTCATTTATTTATTTAGAGACAGTGTCTCACTCTGTTGCCCAGGCTGGAGTGCAGTGGCATGATCTCAGCTCACTGCAACCTCTGCCTCCCAGGTTCAAGTGCTCCTCCTGCCTCAGCCTCCTGAGTAGCTGGGACTACAGGCATACACCACCATGCTTGGCTAATTTTTGTATGTGTATATATACATTTGGTAGAGATGAGGTCTCACAATATTGCCCAGGCTGGTCTCGAACTCCTAGGCTCAAGAGATCTGCTCTCCCTGAGCTCCCAAACTGCTTGGATTATAGGCGGAAGCCACGATGCCCAGCCAGGAAATACATTTTCAAAAGCCTCTGCTAGACAGTAAACAATGTTATTGATCAGTCACATGATTCTACTCCCAAATATTCTAATAATGACGCATAAAACAGCTGACAGGCATTGGTGAGAGCTTTTACAAAAGTTTTCTTAAAATCATCTTTGCTGGCCGGGTGTGGTGGCTCACACCTGTAATCCCAGCACTTTGGGAGGCCGAGGCAGGAAGATCACTTGAGGTCAGGAGATCGAGACCATCCTGGCCAACATGGTGAAACCCCGTCTCTACTCAAAATACAAAAATTAGCTGGGTGTAGTGGTGGGCACCTGTAATCCTAGCTACTCGGGAGGCTGAGGCAGGAGAATTGCTTGAACCTGGGAGGCGGAGGTTGCAGTCAGCTGAGATCGTGCCACTGCACTCCAGCCTGGACAACAGAATGAGACTCCATCTCAAAAAAAGAAAAAAAAATTATCTTTGCCTTATTACAAAATCAATATGGGGCTCAGGGGTGAAGTTTGGAGTGTGTTTTAATAATAGCTTTGCTTTTTTTTTTTTTTTTTTTTTGAGACAAAATCTCGTTCTGTCGCCAAGGCTGGAATGCGGTGTTGCAATCTTGGCTCACTGTAACCACCACGTCCTGGGTTCAAGTGATTCTCCTGCCTCAGCCTCCTGAGTAGCTGGGACTACAGGCACGCGCCATCATGCCAACTGATTTTTTTGTTTGTTTGTTTAAATGGAGAAAGGGTTTCGCCATGTTGGCCAGGCTAGTCTCGAATACCTGACCTCAAGTGATCCATCCACCTCGGCCTCTTAAAGTGCTGGTATTACAGGTGTGAACCACTGCGCCAGGCCAGCTTTGCTCTTTTATGGACTATTCAACAAATTGCTAGCATTTCTCTTTTTTCTTTTTTTCATTCAACAAACATGTGTCGAATGTTCCAGTGTGCCGAATCATAGGAAACCAGTTCTCGTATTAACTGAACAAGCATGAGATCATAGATGATACAGAAACCCCATCCCTGTCCTCGAGACATTCAGGTTTAGCATTGTCCTCAGCCCCCAGCAGCACCCCCTCCTGCAGGGAGAAAAGAAAAAGAAAAAAACTCCCACAGTACAAGAAAATGGCAAGAGTAAATCTTGTTGTGGGAAACTTTTCATTCAGGTATATGCATGTCTTGGGTACTGAGTCTTACAGGAAATGTACTTCTTAAAAATTCTAGTTAAAAATACTTCAAGTAACATCGCCCACAATAGTGGCACAAGGCAACAACACATGTTTCCCATTATGATGCACTGAAAAATACAGTATTTGTGTAGCTTTCTTTCCATACATTACTTACCCTAGGCTTGAGGTCATTCTATTAAATAACTGGCCTGTGCTCTTCATAAATGCCAATGTTGGCCAGGCTTGGTGGCTCACACGTGTAATCCCAGCACTTTGGGAGGCCGAGGCAGTAAGATCACTGGAGGTCAGGAGTTCGAGACCAGCCTGGCCAACGTGGTGAAACCCCGTCTGTACTAAAAATATAAAAATTAGCTGGGTGTGGTGGTGCATGCCTGTAATCCCAGCTACTCGGGGGCTGGGGCAGGAGAATCGCTTGAACCCAGGAGGCAGAGGGTTCAGTCAACCGAGATCTCACCACTGCACTCTAGCCTGAGTGACAGAGTGAGCCTCCGCCTCGAAAAAAATTTAAAACTAAATAAATAAATAAAAGCCAACGTTGCGAAAGACACAGAAAACTCAGGAATTGTGCAGACTAAAGAGACAGCAGCATTCAAATGCAAAGTGTGATCCTAGATTGGAACCTTCGCCTAGGAAAAAAAAATCTATATAGGGCAAGATTGAGACAACAGACAAGATTATAGAAGACACTGGATGAAAATACTGTATCAATGTTAATTTCCTGATTTTGACCACGGTACCAGTACCGTCGCTGCGTAACTTTCTTCTTTTTTTTTTTTTTGAGATGGAGTTTCGCTCTTGTTGCCCAGGCTGGAGTGCAATGGCGCCATCTCAGCTCACTGCAACCCCTGTCTCCTGGGTTCAAGTGATCCTCCTGCCTCAGTCCCCCAAGTAGCTGGGATTACAGGCATGTGCCATCACTTCCGGCTAATTCTGCGTTTTTAGTAGAGACAGGGTTTCTCCGAGTTGGTCAGGCTGGTCTCAAACTCCTGACCTCAGGTTATCAGACCTCAGGTGATCAACTCCTGACCTCGGCCCCCCAAAGTGCTGGGATTACAGGTGTGAGCCACCACGCCCCACCTGAGAACTTTCTTGTTCTAGGAAATATCCACTGAAGAATTAAGGAGTATGTATCATGCCTGCAACTGACTCTCAAATAGTTCAGGAAAAAATATATATATATAATGTGTGTGCATAAATATATTAGAGAGGTAATAGAACAAATAGAATAAAATATAAACAATTTATCGATCTAGATATAATCTTGCAATTTTTCTGTAAGCTTGAAACTACATCAAAACAAAAAGCGACCAATTTGTCCAAAGCAAGGTTAAAAGTCAAGAGAAATAGGACACGCAGCGCTGCGTTGTTAAATGACTTGCGCACAAAAATCCAGTCGCTGACACTTTTTTCTTTGCCTCCCTTTTTAAGTTCAAATTAGTTTGGGTTTTTCTTAATTAAGAAGGTATGTGGTAAAAAAACAAAACAGAAAATACAGAAACCACCATTAAATGATTCGATAGCACCACATATGTTAATAACATTTTGTTACATTCTTTCCAAAGCCTGTCGTTTAAAAAAAAATACTCAAGATTTATGATTCCAAAAATTACTGCTTTCCAGAAATTTCCAAACGGAACAGTTGCGTCATGGGCCTGCTGGTACATTGACCACAGGGGCCCGCGGCTCTCCCTATGAGTGTGAGTTTTATAAACTCCTTAAAGTAATTTATTTTGTTTCCATTCAAGGCCTTTCTCTCCCACACTTGCTCCGGACCCTGACCTCAGAGGTTCGACTCCCCGGAGCCAAATTCCTCTCGTTGGAATCTAGTAAATGATTTAATGGCGAAGGGGCAGGGGTTGGGGGCAGCCAAAGGGGTGAACTTTTGACAACTGGGTGGTCAGTAGCGACGACCGCAGGAGCGCGTGTCCTTGAAGCGGGGAAGAGCCCCTTTTCCTTGCCTGACAATACCGCCGCCCCACGCGCGCTGACGCCTTTGAAATCGAACTGCGCAGCTCTTTGGAGACATACGGCGCATACAGAGACTAGAAAGGGAACGGAGTCCCATGGGGCCTTCCCGCTTCGGGAGCCTCAGGCTTGCTGTGTTCCAAGAAAGAGTGAGTAAGCGAGCGAGTGAGAAAGGAGTGAGTCTGTCCACAGGGGCGGGCCCGCTACGTGCTGCGGATCTCTTCGGAGATATACCGCGCACGCAGAGGCCCGGAAGGAGGCGGGGTCCCAGGGGCCTCCACGCTAGAGCAGCCCCGGGATTGGTAGGTTCCACAGTGGGAGTGTAGAGCAGCCCCGGGATTGGTAGGTTCCACAGTGGGAGTGTGTGTGTGTGTGTGTGTGTGTGTGTCCCCAGATGTGTGTGTGTGTGTGTGTGTGTGTGTGTGTGTGTCCCCAGAATTGGTAGGTTCCACAGTGGGAGTGTGTGTGTGTGTGTGTGTGTGTGTCCCCAGAATTGGTAGGTTCCACAGTGGGAGTGTGTGTGTGTGTGTGTGTGTGTCCCCAGAATTGGTAGGTTCCACAGTGGGAGTGTGTGTGTGTGTGTGTGTGTGTGTGTGTCCCCAGAATTGGTAGGTTCCACAGTGGGAGTGTGTGTGTGTGTGTGTGTCCCCAGAATTGGTCGGTTCCAGAGTGTGTGTGTGTGTGTGTGTGTGTCCAGAATTGGTCGGTTCCAGAGTGGGTGTGTGTGTGTGTGTCCCCAGAATTGGTCGGTTCCAGAGTGGGTGTGTGTGTGTGTGTGTGTGTGTGTGTGTGTGTGTATGTGTCCCCAGAATTGGTCAGTTCCAGAGTGGAAGAGAAAGTGAGAGAACAAGAGAAAGAGAATGTGTGTATGCGTGTGTTTGTGTGCGCGTGTGTCTCTACAGCCCCAGGATTGGTTCCAGAGTGGGTGTGTGTGTGTGTCCCCATGGTGGGAGTGTGTGTGTGTCCATGGTGGGAGTGTGTGTGTGTCTGCGTGTGCGCCCATGGGGGCGGGGGAGGGAGCCCTGGGCTCTCAAGGCCCCGCCCCCTCGAGCCGGAGGCCTCCGCGCAGCACAAAGCCCGGGGCGCGCTCCGCTCCGGAGAATCCGGGCCGGGCGGTTGCGTCGGCCGCAGTGCCGCCCTCGCGTTCAGCCAATAGGCGGGCGTGCTGCCGGGGCGCTGGCCCCGCCCCCCCGGGTGCTCCGGGCTCCGTTCCCCGGACTTGCGCTCGGGCAGTGGCCGCCGCGCCGGGCGCCCCGGGAGGGCCCCTCGTGGCTGCCGACCCCGCAGGTCGAGTCAGCCACGGATGGAACTTTGGAAAGAGCTAGGGAAAAGGAGAAACCGAGCGTGCAAGGGTTCATCAAGCATCCACCAGGGTGGTTTAGGCTGTGCGCGGCGCTGGGCGTGTGCCCGGGAGGAGATCGGGTCACCGCGTGGCAGCGCCCGGCACCGCCGAGGGGCCCCCTGACCCTAGGCCTCCCTCGGGAGGGGCCCAGAAAGGGGCAGCGGCTCACTGGGGTCACACAGCAAAATTCCCCACATTGCAGGGGGGAGGGTTCGCATCTCCGAACTCCCCGGGCCAGTGCACCCTCTATTCTCACCCACCACTCGCCCAGAAAACGAGAACCATACTCATAAATACATTCTTAAAATCCACAGGCTACGTTTTTGGGGTAACCTCCAGCCAGTATTTCCCCATGCATTTGAAAACTTATGTATTCCCATTGAATTTGTGGTTCCAGTAAACAAAGGCAGCTAGTGGGCATTCTCATTTAACATTCACCCCCATAAATACACTTTTTTGGGTGGAGGGGGTTCTCACTCTGTCGCCTCAGGCTGGAGTGCAGTGGCGTGATCATCACTCACGGCAGCCTCAAACTCCTGGGCTCAAGCCATCCTCCCACCTCAGCCTCCCGAGTAGCTGGGACTACAGGCGTGCATCACTGTGCCTGGCTAATTGTTTTCTATTTTTTGTAGACATGGGGACTCGTTGCCCAGGCTGGTTTAGAATCCCTGGCCTCAAGTGATCCTCCTGCTTCAGCCTCCCAAAGTGTTGGGCTCACAGGCATGAATACACTCTAAAATGTGTATTCTGCTTGCAGCACACACGGTCCAATCCATCAGTGAGGTCATATTAACTCAATTATTCAAGGAATCATCTCCATTAGAGTTGGAGAAACTGAGGCATAGAATGGCTACTTTGCCAATAACCAGCTCTGCCAGAACTCGAACCCAGGTCTCCCAGAGAGACCGGGAGAGGGTGTGGCATGGAGTTTGGGGGAGTAGGAGTTTGTTTGATGTGTTCTGTTTTGTTTTTTGGGGTTTTTTTGAAACAGGGTCTTACTCTGTGGCCCAGGCTGGAGTACAATGGCACCATCATAGCTCACTGCAGTCTGGGACTCCTGGGCTCAAGTGATCCTTCTGCCTTAGCCTCTCAAGGAGCTAGGACTACAGGAGTGTGCCACTGTGCACAGTGTGTAAGAGTGTGTGGGGGGGGGGGAGGAGGTCTGTGCTGCCTAGGCTGGTCTCAATATCCTGGCCTCAAGCAATCCTCCCACCTTGGCTTCCCAAAGTGCTGCGATCACAGGCCTGAGGTACCCCACCTGGCTGTAACACGGTGTTACACTGTGAGTTATGTTTACCTGTTCCTTACCCCGACCCACCCAGATCTGACACCCTCTTGGCATTGGAATGCAGAAATGGATGGAGACCCTGTCCCTGTCCTCCTAGTATGCACAAGACACAAATGCCCCGTGAAGGGAAAGATGGTGTCTGTCTTGCTTATTACAGCATCCAAGAGCCATGCACACAGTAGGTGCATAATAAACCTTGTAGGAAAAAAAATGCAATGGGGGGCGGGGATTAGGTGACTGTTGCTTTATCACAGCAGGAGAGGAACAGTACATGCACATGTGTGAATCACTAGGGCTACGTTCAGAGAACTATAAACAGTTCAGAGTTGATGAAGGGCAAAGTACAGGGTGAGAGGAATAGAAGATTAGACTCACAGAGGAAAGACAGGGAACCAAGGGGCTTGGACTTTACCTCCCAGGAGAAGCCAAAGAAAGATGTCAGGCAGAAAGAACAGCATCGCATTCACACTTGGGGGTCACTCTTCTGGCTTATGGTAGATGGATGAGGAAGGTGAGAGGCAGAGGAAACAGAAAAGAAGAGGCTGGCTTCTGAAGCCATACGGGAGGTGGAGTTGTCAGGACTTATCTACTGGATGACAGCCAACTTTCCACCTTGGGCAACTGGATACGACTCACGAGAGAAACAGCAAACCAAAAAGACAAGTGCTCACATGTGGACAATCTGGGTTTGAGGTCTGGAGTTCAAGATACAGAGGCTGCGCTTTGGAGGCTGAGGTGGGAGGATTGCTTGAGCCTAAGAGTTCAAGACCAGCCTGGGCGACAGAGTGAGACCTCATCTTTAAAAAAAAAAAAAAAAAAAATTTTTTTTTTTTTTTTTTTTTTTTTGAGACGAAGTCTCGCTCTGTCGCCCAGGCTGGAGTGCAGTGGCTGGATCTCAGCTCACTGCAAGCCCCGCCTCCCGGGTTCACGCCATTCTCCTGCCTCAGCCTCCCGAGTAGCTGGGACTACAGGCGCCCGCCACCTCGCCCGGCTAATTTTTTTTGTATTTTTTTAGTAGAGACGGGGTTTCACCGTGTTAGCCAGGATGGTCTCGATCTCCTGAACTCGTGATCCGCCCGTCTCGGCCTCCCAAAGTGCTGGGATTACAGGCTTGAGCCACCGCGCCCGGCAAAAAAAAATTTTTAAACTAGCTGGGCATGATGACACACAAGTGTAGTTCCAGCTACTGGGGAGGCTGAGACAGGAGGACTGCCTGAGCCTAGGAGTTCAAGACCAGACTGGGAAACATAGCAAGACCTCATCTCTATTTCTTAAAAAAATTAAAGATTTAAAAAAAATAAAACTTAACTGGGCATGATGGCACACAATTGTAGTTCCAGCTACTCGGGAAGCTGAGGCTTGAGTCCAGGAAGTTGAGGCTGCAGTGAGCTAGGATCACGCCACTGCACTCCAGCCTGGGTAACAGAGTGAGACTCTGTCTCAAAATAAAAAAAAGGGTGAAGAGCCACACTTCCACACAAAAATGGTTGTGTTTGTGGTTGCCGAGTCATACCTCGAACCACTCCAGCTTGCTCCAGAAAGCTACTCATGGTAAGGTGCAAAAACCCCTGTTTGTTGGGGACACTTTGGAAGTTTTTATTCTCATTCACGTAGGTAATATACATTTTATGCAATTAAGTACAGGAGTCACTTTTTAAAAGTTGTTGAGTTTCAACCTACCGATGTTTCCTGCTTTTTGAGCCCATATAAGAGAGAGTACAGCTTATGAGAGAGAATGGCATAGCCCTTCTCTGGGGCAAATTCAGAGCCTCAATTTCTGGTAAGGAGAAACAATCTAAATAAAAGTCACACTTGAATCAGTAAATGAACTTATTTTTAATATTTCCAAAATTGTTAGTAGAGCTGTCTTTACAATTTTTTTTTTTTTTTTTTTTTTTTTTTTTTTTTTTTTGAGACGGAGTCTTGCTCTGTCACCCAGGCTGGAGTGCAGTGGCCGGATCTCAGCTCACTGCAAGCTCCGCCTCCCGGGTTTACGCCATTCTCCTGCCTCAGCCTCCCGAGTAGCTGGGACTACAGGCGCCTGCCACCTCGCCCGGCTAGTTTTTTTTTTTGTATTTTTTAGTAGACACGGGGTTTCACCGTGTTAGCCAGGATGGTCTCAATCTCCTGACCTCGTGATCTGCCCGTCTCGGCCTCCCAAAGTGCTGGAATTACAGGCTTAAGCCACTGTGCCCGGCCTACACATTTTTATGGATTTAAATGACACCTGTTTTTAATCCCAGCACTTTGGGAGGCCGAGGTGGGCATATCACCTGAAGTCAGGTGTTCGAGACCAGCCTGGCCAACAGGGTGAAATCCCTTCTCTACTAAAAATACAAAAATTAGCTGCGTGTGATGGCACGCACCTGTCATCCCAGCTACACAGAAGGCTGAGGCAGGAGAATCGCTTGAACCCTGGAGGCGGAGGCTGCAGTGAGCCGAGATTATACCACTGCACTCCAGCCTGGGCGACCAAGTGAGACTCTGTCTCAATCAATCAATCAAAAATAAATTACATCTATTTTCATTCTTAATTTTATCTACAATATTTGTTCTCTCCCCCTCCTTTGTCTTAGTTTTTCTATTTTATTGATTCTCCTCTCTAAAGCAGCACTGTCCAACAAAAGTTCGGCAGCGACGGAAAAGTTCTATGTCTGTTCTATCCATTTCAGTAGTCACCAACCATACATGGCCCCTGAGCACTGGAAACTTGGCTCGTGTGACTGAGAAAATGAATTTTTAATTTAATTTTCGCAGGGGTTGTGGCCACCCCTAGTGAGCAGCATCGCTCTAAAAGATCCAGCTTTTTTATTTTGTCAGTTTTATTTGTTTTCTAATCGGTTCGTTTGTGCTAATTTATTATTTCCAATATTCATCGTCTCATTTTTGTGATTTCTCTCTATATCTTTATAATAAACTATCAAGCAAATTTTCTCCATCATCATTTAAATGTCTGCCTTCGTCTCCATGTTCACATCGTTGTCATCTTAAAATAGGCTGTCCTTGCAGTGTTTCAATCCTCCAACTTAAGACTTATGGGTTGGTTGTTTTTTTGTTTTTGTTTTTGTTTGAGATGGAGGTTAGCTCTTATTGCCAAGGCTAGAGTCCAATGGTGTGATCTTGGCTCACTGCAACCTCTGCCCGCTGGGTTCAAGCAATTCTCCTGCCTCAGCCTCCCAAGTAGCTAGGATTACAGGTATGCTCCACCACCCTCGGCTAATTTTTGTACTTTTAATAAAGACGGGGTTTCACCACGTTGACCAGGCTGGTCTCAAACTCCTGACCTCAGGGGATCAAAGTGCTGGTATTACAGGCGTGAGCCACGAAGCCCAGCCCTTTTGGGTTTTTTGTTTGTTTGTTTTTTGGTTTTCATTTTATTTTTAATTATCAAGTGGTAGGAGTCTCTCTTGCATGCTTGTTCAGTTAAGCTTTTTTTTTTTTTTTTTTGAGACGGAGTCTCGCTGTGTTGCCCAGGCTGGAGTGCAATGGCCGGATCTCAGCTCACTGCAAGCTCCACCTCCCGGGTTTACACCATTCTCCTGCCTCAGCCTCCCAAGTAGCTGGGACTACAGGCGCCCGCCACCTCGTCCAGCTAGATTTTGTATTTTTTTTAGTAGAGACGGGGTTTCACCGTGTTAGCCAGGATGGTCTCGATCTCCTGACCTTGTGATCCGCCCATCCTGGCCTCCCAAAGTGCTGGCATTACAGGCTTGAGCCACCGTGCCTGGCCTAGTTAAGCTTTTAAAAATTAATTTCCAGTTATGCTTACTTGCAGCCAGAGATTAGAGCCAGTACAATGTCTGCTTTTATGGAATGCATTGGTTTGGGGTGTTTTTTTTTTTTTTTCCAGATTTAACAGATGATTACCTTTTCTAACTATTCCAAGAGCACTTTAAAATGTATATTGTTTGCAGAGTGCAAAGTTCAGTCCTATCTGTTACCACAATCTTATTAACCATGTTGTTCAAACTTTTTGTTACCTGAGTCTTATCTCCCAGATCAAGGCTGTGTTGGAGTCTTCTCCGAAGTTTCTCCTTCCATTTCCAACAATTTGCTCTTAACAATTTAATTCTATTCTAGATGACCCTCAACTCATTAAAGATCATCCCTTCAAACCACGCAAAAGCTCTCCCTCTCTCCCTGAAAATGCCTTGCGCCTTGAATTCTTTGCTTATTTTTCTCTGTTCAAATTTAGCCACATGTTAAGTTTTCTGTGTCGTTTTTGGAAATAGGTATGACCATCTGCAAGAGGCACAGAGAGAGAGAACCGCAGCCTCCATGGGAACAAGGAAGTGGGAACGGGATGAGAGTTTGGAATCGATCTCCGTGGAAGGTCTGAATTGCATGGCGGGTTTCCCTGGGGACAATCTCAGCCATAAAAAAGTTCCGCTCACATGACTGATGGCTTTTCAATAACAAGTATATGGCAGTCTTGAATGTGCACAGGTCGACAGTTTTCCCTGGAGCTGCTACACACACAGGGAGTTTTCCCATACTGAATTTCTGCAGAGGCACCGTGAAACAGAATCATTAAGTCAGAAGGAAAATGCACCTATTTCAAATTCCATTGTGACAAAAGGGAGATGACTTTTAGCTTACTTCCCGATTCTGTGGGTTCCTAAAAGCCAGGCTGACTGCTTTAATTTTTATTTTTTATTATTTTATTTTATTTATTTATTTTTGAGACGGCGTTTCACTCTTGCCACCCAGGCTGGAGTGCAGTGGTATGATCTTGGCTCACTGCAATCTCTGCCTCCCGGGTTCAAGGAATTCTCCTGCCTCAGCCTCCTGAGTAGCTGGGATTACAGGCTCCTGGCTCACTGCAACCTCCACCTCCTGGGTTCAAGCAATTCTCCTGCCTCAGCCTCCTGAGTAGCTGGGATTACAGGTGCCCAGCACCACACCCAGCTATTTTCGTTTTGTTTTGGTTTTTTGTATTTTTAGTAGAGATGGGGTTTCACCATGTTGGCCAGGCTGGTCTCGAACTCCTGACCTCAGGTGATCCACCTACCTCGGCCTCCCAAAGTGCTGGGATTACACAGGTCGCCCAGCCTGGAATGACTGCTTTGTTTTCCCCTCTAGAAGTTATGAGAGGCTCCGTGTGTCATCTCCATGCCAGAAGCCTCGTGGCCTCGTTTTCCCACGGGGGCCACTCCCCGTGTATACACCTCAGACACTGCTATTCTGTTAGAAAAACATGTAAAGTTCTCTGACTGGGGGAAATGTCCATTTCCTGCCCATGTTGATTTCAACAAAAGAAAGGAATAAGTTTCCCGCTGGATCCTCAGACTTCACTGGCTTATCAGCCCCACCTTGCAGCTGCTCTTCGTCCACCAGAGCAAACAGGCCAGACACCTGGAACTTCCCAGCTCTACGTGGATTTATGCTACTGATGCCGGCACCTATGCGCGGAAAATAAAGACAAACAATGCTCCCCTATTAGACTGGCTGCTGAATATCATCATGTAAGAAAGATGGGTAGAGCCGGGCACGGTGGCTCATGCCTGTAATCCCAGCACTTTGGAAGGCCGAGGCGGGCAGAGCACTTGAGGTCAGGAGTTCGAGACCAGCCTAGCCAACATGGCAAAACCTCATTTCTACTAAATATACCAAAAAAAGTAGCCGGGCATGGTGGCAGGTGCCCGTAATCCCAGCTGCTTGGGAGGCTGAGGCAGGAGAATCGCTTGAACCCAGGAGGCAGAAGTTGCGGTGAGCCAAGATGGCACCACTGCACTCCAGCTTGGGCAACAAAACCGAAACTTCGTCTCAAAAAAAAAAAAAAGAAAAAGAAAAAAAAAGTTCACTAGGCAGCAGAACATCTCCTGTTGCTTGTCCCATTCTCTAGTGGCTTCCATCAACAGATCTGAGCTCTTACGGAGTGTCCAGCACCATCTGAGCTCCAGATACAAGCTAATGGTTAAAACAGACCATTCCACAGCCTAGAGGGTAGACAGAGAGAAATCAGCATGGGGCAGGCAAGAACATTTCCTTACAAATTGTGACCATGCTCCAAGCAAGTTCACAGGGGGCTGAAATGCCTAGGTTGTTAATTTCCTCAGAAGGTTATTCTATAAAAGCCAAAGTGTTACTTTCGTGCATTGAAAACCCAGAGCGCCAAATGCCAACTTTCTAGCTCAGTTTCTGCCTTCCTTCCTCATCTCTGCTATGCAATCAAACTAAGGAACAGATGGACAGCCAGCCATGCCTGTCAGTCCCGCAGCAGTCAGGCCTAAGATGGGGACAGTAGGGGGAGTGCAGAGAAATTCTACATTGTCCAAATCTGGCTTCCTGCAGTGGCTCTCTCATGCCTGTAATCCCGGTACTTTAGGAGGCTGAGGCCAGAGGATCACTTGAGGTCAGGAGTTCAAGACCAGCCTGGGCAACATGGCAAGTCCGCCCCCCCACCCACCGCTATCTCTACAGATAATACAAAAATTAGGTTGGCATTGTGGTGCACACCTGTAGTCCCAGCTACTCGGGAGGCTAAGGTGGGAGGATCGATTAGCCCAGGAGGTCAAAGCTGCAGTAGGCTATGATTGCACTCCAGCCTGGGTGACAGAGTGAGACACTGTCTGAGGCTCTCCCCTCAGACCTGCGAGCCACAACTTCCATCGCCAGCACGTGGAGTGCAAGGACTTATGGTATCAGGCAGACCTGAGTTTCAAGCAGACAGAGCTACTTCCTGGTCACGTGACTCTGCGTTCTGTGCCTCAGTTTCCCCATGTGCAGAAGGGAACCATCGAAGTACCTTGGGCTGACTTGAGTACTAGAAGGAATGATGCACAAAACAGTACTCACAACTTCCTTTATTTCATGGGGAGGAGAGGGTTGAACAGATTAAACCAGGGATCCCCCACCCCTTGGGGAGTTGAGAGACAGAATCTCATTCTGTAACCCAGGCTGGAGTGCAGTGGGTGTGATCACAGCTCACTGCAGCTTCCACCTCTTGGGCTCACTCAATCCTCCCACCTGAGCCTCCTAAGTAGCTGGGACTACAGGCACACACTTAGGATCCACACTCAGCTAATTTTGGTATTTGTTGTGCAGACGGGGTTTGGCCATGTTGCCCAGTCTAGTTTGAAACCAGCCAGTTAGGAACCAGGCTGTACAGCAGGAGGTGAGCGGCAAGCGAGCGATGGAAGCTTCATCTGTATTTACAGTCACTCCCCATCACTCGTATGACCACCCGAGCTGTGCCTCCTGTCAGATCAGCAGCAGCATTAGATTCTCATAGGAGCATGAACCCTATTGTGACCTGTGCATAAGAGGTATCTAGGTTGCACACTCCTTATGAGAATCTAATGCTTGATGATCTGTCACTGTCTCCCATCACCACCAAATGGGATCATGAGGTCAGGAGTTCAAGACCAGCCTGACCAACATGGTGAAACCCCGTCTCTACTAAAAACACAAAAATTTGCTGGGTGTGGTGGTGAGTGCCTGTAATCCCAGCTACTCGGGAGGCTGAGGCAGGAGAATCGCTTGAACCCAGGAGGTGGAGATTGCAGTGAGCCGAGATCACGCCATTGTACTCCAGCCTGGGCAATGGAGTGAGACTCCATCTCAAAAAAAAAAAAAAAAAGAGAATCTAATGCCTGATGATCTGTCACTGTCTCCCATCACCCCCAGAATGGACCGTCTAATGCAGGAAAACCAGCTCAGGGCTCCCACTGATTCTACATCATGGTGAGTTATACAATTATTTCATTGTATATTACAATGTAATAATAATATAAATAAAGTACACGACAAATGTAATGGGCTTGAATCATCCTGAAACCACCCCCCACCCCCAGCCCCGGCTCAGTCTGTGGAAACATTGTCTTCCACAAAACCAGTCCTTTGGTGTCAAAAAGTTTGCTGGCCTCAGGATTCAATGATGGAATTCAAAGCATGCATTGAGCAACTGTAGTAGTTGTTGTTGTTGATGCATTCTTTGAAAACTTTGATGCATTCTTGGGAAAACTGTGTTTGTCCCCACTTTTGTGTGTGGCTCCCAAATCGTCCAGGTACCGGAGGCAGAGCTGCTGTTGCTGGTGACCCGAACTGGTAACTGGTCCTTCTGGGCAGTTGATCCTGTCAGTCCAACCCGTCACCTCGCTCCATTCAATTCAGCAAACGCAAATATGAACCCGATCTATGCCAAGCAGCCCCTGGCCAGGCACAGGAAGCGGACACTGCCCTCCAAGATCCCACAACTGAGCCCAGGAGGATCACAACCAGACACTGCTATCTGTGCATCTGGGTCTGAACCCACAGTCTCTCCACATTCCCATCAACCCTGCATTCTCCTCTTTCCTAAAAGGACACAATCCAAAAGAGTCATCAAGGAAGGCCGGGCAGGGTGGCTCACACCTGTAATACCAGCACTTTGGGAGGCCAAAGCGGGTGGATCACTTGAGGTCAGGAGTTCGAGACCAGCCTGGCCAACATGATGAAACTAAAAAATACAAAAAGTGTACAAAAATACAAAAATTCTACTAAGAAAAAGAAAAATTAGCCGGGTGTGGTGGCACACTGTAATCCCAGCTACTTGGGAGGCTGAGGCACGAGAATTCCTTGAACCCGGTAGGACGAGGTTTCAGTGAACAGAGATTGCACCACGGCACTCCAGCCTGGGCGGCAGACTGAGACTCTATCTCAACAACAACAACAACAAAAACAAACAAAAAGTTATCAAGGAATAAATAAAACAGGTGACATGCTGTTTTTCTAAAGCCCAGATATCACGTTGTCAACCACACTTCCTGACAACACCTAAATCCCCTTCGAAACCACTTGGAAGTTTCTAGAAGAGCTCACCCACAGTAACAGAACACTCAAGTCTAAAAGGGAAAACACAAAATCCCCAATTTTCCTCTCAGAAATCAGGATTTAATAGCCTCTTAAGGAAACCATAATTTGAGGGCCATTGGGTGCACTGCTCTCTAAGGCCTGTGATTATAGAATGCCGAGAATGACTGGAAACTTGAACCACCAGGGAATTTGGGCTCCAACTAAAACGAATGAGACCCATGGCTGGGCACGGTGGCTCACGCCTGTAATCCCAGCACTTTGGGAAGCCGAAGCAAGCGGATCACCTGAGGTCAGGAGTTCGAGACCAGCTTGGCCAACATGATAAAACCCCGTCTCTACTAAAAATAGAAAAATTAGCCAGTCATGGTGGCAGGCACCTGTAATCCCAGCTGCTCGGGAGGCTGAGGCAGGAGAATCGCTTGAACCCGGGAGGCAGAGGTTGCAGTGAGCCAAGATGGTGCCACTGCACTCCAGCCTGGGTGACAGAGTGAGACTCCGTCTCAAAACAAAACAAAGCAAAATAAAATGAATGAGACCCAAAGCAGAAGGTATAGCAAAGCCCCTTCACCCACACACAGACACTGAGAGGAGGCTGGGGAGGGCACAAGGCAGGTGCAAAGAGGGAAAATATCACGAGAATAAAGAAACCATCTCAAATAAACATGGGTTTGCCCACGTATGTCCCCCTAGCCTGGCTAAAGAAAGAGTGGGCCGGGGCAGTGGCTCATGCCTGTAATCCCAGCACTTTGGGAGGCTGAGGCAGGAGGATCGCTTGAGACCAGAAGTTCAAGACAAGCCTGGGCAATATAGCAAGACCCATCTCTACAAGCAAGTTTAAAAACTACTTGAGGGACTGAGGCAGGAGGATCCCTAGAGCACAGGGGTTTAAGGCTGCAGTGAGCTATGATTGTGCCATTGCACTCTAGCCAGGGTGACAGAGTGAGACCTTGTTTGAGAAGGAAGGAAGGAAAGAGGGAGGGAAGGAAGGAAGAGAGGGAGGGAAAGAAGAAAGAGAAGGAGAGATGGAGGGAGGGAGGGAAAGGAAGGAGACAGAAGAAGGGAGGGAGGGAGAGGAGAAGGGAGGGAGGGAGGGGAGGAGAAAGGGAGGGAGGGAGGAAGGAAGGAAGGAGAGAGAAGAAGGAAGGGAGGGAGGAAGGGGAGAAGGGAGGGAGGGAGGGAGAGGAGAAGGGAGGGAGGGAGGGGAGAAGGGAGGGAAGGAGGGAGGGGAGAAGGGAGGGAGGGAGGGGAGGAGGGAGGGAGGGAGGAAGGAAGGAGAGAGAAGAAGGAAGGAATGGAGGGAGGAAGGGAGGGAGGGAGGGAGGAAGGGGAGAAGGGAAGGAGGGAGGGGGGAGAAGGGAGGGAGGGGAGAAGGGAGGGAGGGAGGGGAGAAGGGAGGGAGGGAGAGGAGGAGAAAGGGAGGGAGGGAGGAAGGGGAGAAGGGAAGGAGGGAGGGGGGAGAAGGGAGGGAGGGAGGGGAGAAGGGAGGGAGGGGAGAAGGGAGGGAGGGAGAGGAGGAGAAAGGGAGGGAGGGAGGAAGGAGGAGGGAGGAAGGGGAGAAGGGAAGGAGGGAGGGAGGGGAGAAGGGAGGGAGAGGAGAAGGGAGGGAGGGGAGAAGGGAGGGAGGGAGGGGAGAAGGGAGGGAGGGAGGGGAGAAGGGAGGGAGGGAGGGGAGAAGGGAAGGAGGGAGGGAGGGGAGAAGGGAGGGAGGGGGGGAGAAGGGAGGGAGGGAGGGGAGAAGGGAGGGAGGGGGGGAGAAGGGAGGGAGGGAGGGAGGGGAGAAGGGAGGGAGGGGGGGAGAAGGGAGGGAGGGAGGGGAGAAGGGAGGGAGGGAGAGGAGGAGAAAGGGAGGGAGGGAGGAAGGAAGGAAGGAGAGAGAAGAAGGAAGGAATGGAGGGAGGAAGGGGAGAAGGGAGGGAGGGAGGGGAGAAGGGAGGGAGGGGGGGAGAAGGGAGGGAGGGAGGGGAGAAGGGAGGGAGGGAGGGGAGAAGGGAGGGAGGGAGAGGAGGAGAAAGGGAGGGAGGGAGGAAGGAAGGAAGGAGAGAGAAGAAGGAAGGAATGGAGGGAGGAAGGGGAGAAGGGAGGGAGGGAGGGGAGAAGGGAGGGAGGGAGAGGAGGAGAAAGGGAGGGAGGGAAGAAGGGGAGAAGGAAAGGAGGGAGGGGGGAGAAGGGAGGGGGAGGGGAGAAGGGAGGGAGGGAGGGGAGAAGGGAGGGAGGGGAGGAGGGAGGGAGGGGAGGAGGGAGGGAGGGAGAAGGGAGGGAGGGGAGGAGGGAGGGAAGAAGGGGAGAAGGGAAGGAGGGAGGGGGGAGAAGGGAGGGAGGGAGGGAGGGGAGAAGGGAGGGAGGGGAGAAGGGAGGGAGGGGAGAAGGGAGGGAGGGAGGGGAGGAGAAAGGGAGGGAGGGGAGAAGGGAGGGAGGGAGGGAGGGGAGGAGAAAGGGAGGGAGGGGAGAAGGGAGGGAGGGAGGGAGGGGAGAAGGGAGGGAGGGAGGGGAGAAGGGAGGGAGGGAGGAAGGAGGAGGGAGGGAGAGAAAGAAAGAAAAGAGTTACAAGGAGCTTGGCCTTGGGCGTGGAAAGGGATTTGTGGTTAAGAGCTGGTCCCACTTCCAGCCCTTGTACCCCCTAGAAAACCACCTCATGTTTGGCTCACGAACTTCTGCTTCTTGGAACTCGTCTAAGTCAAAGACAACAACCCCCTCTGAGATGTCACTGATCTCATGCCACGTAACCATTCTGTGGCTGCCAGGAGGAACCGCCCATTCGGTCTTCTTGGGTTTACTCCTAATTCCACGCCCACCTCACCTTGAATTTCCCACTTTGAAATCTAAAGATCAAAGGTGTTTCTTGGTTCTCACATAGAAATCGCCCCCTTGAACTTCCTTCCTATCAGTTTCCTCAGCCTATCTTCCCTCATTATTCACAAAGAGTTCTACAGGATGCAAAGATAAAATTTAATGTACCTTTCCTTAGCAACCGGGAAAAAAAATCCCTGAAAAATTAAACAGCAGATACCCAAATAGAAACTTTGCTTTGGAAAAATGGGATCTGACCACACACACGTGCACAGGCCACACAAACCGTCATAACCTTGACCAGCTTAAGAGAACAATTCTCAAGCCAGTGAGAAAACAACAGCTGTGGCTGGGCGCCGTGGCTCACACCTGTAATCCCAGCACTTTTGGAGGCCCAAGTGGGTGGATCGCTTGAGCCCAGGAGCTCGAGACCAGCTTAGACAACATGGCAAAACCTAGTCTCTGCTAGGGATACAAAACTTAGGCCGGGTGCAGTGGCTTACGCAGGTAATCCCAGCACTTTGGGAGGCTGAGGTGGGCAGATCATGAGGTCAGGAGATCGAGACCATCCTGGCCAACATGGTGAAACCCCATCCCTACTAAAAACACAAAAATACAAAAATTAGCTGGGCATGGTGGCGCGTGCCTGTAATCCCAGCTACTCAAGAGGCTGAGGCAGGAGAATCACTTGAACCAGGGAGTTGCAGGTTGCAGTGAGCCAAGATCACACCACTGCCCTCCAGCCTGGTGACACAGCGAGACTATATATATAGAGAGAGAGAGAGAGACAGAGAGAGAGAGAGAGAGATACAGACAGACAGACAGACAGACAGAGAGACACAGAGTCTTGCTCTGTGGCCCAGGCTGGAGTACAGTGGCACAATCTCAGCTCACTGCAGCCTCTGTTCTCGGGTTCAAGTCATTCTCCTGCCTCTGCCTCCCAAGTAGGGCTGGGATTACAGGCACCCACCACCACGCCCTGCTAATTGTTGTATTTTTAGTAGAGACGGGGTTTCACCATGTTGGTCAGGCTGGTCTCCAACTCCTGATCTCAAGTCATCCACCCTCCTTGGCCTCCCAAAGTGCTGGGATTACAGGTGTTAATCAAACTGTTCTTCATACAACCAGGTAATTCGGGAAAAATGGTCCCCTTGGGGTCTGCTTGTTGGCTGGCTGGTTGGTTGGTTTGAAACAGGATCTCTCTCTGCTGCACAGGCTGGAGTGCAGTGGCACAGTCACAGCTCACTGCAGCCTCGACTTCCTGATTCTCCCGCCTCAGCCTCCCGAGTAGCTGCGACTACAGGTGCACGCCACCGCACCCAGCTAATTTTTATATTTTTAGTAGACATGGGGCTCTTTCTGTATTGCCCAGGCTGGTTTTGAACTCCTGACCTCAAGAATTTCTCCCACCTCAGCCTCTCTAAGTACCAGGATGACAGGTGCGAGGCACTGCGCTGTCTTATTTAGCAATAAGCTAAATTCCGTTTTCAGAAGAGGATGCTGTCATCCAACTGCCGGTACAATCCAGGTAAGGATTTCACTCCGTCCCCTGTGTTTTCCAAAGGAGCCGGCGTTGGAAAAGGACGTGCATTCCACCAAGCATTCTTAACGACCTGGGACTTTGGGGGTCAGGTAAGTTCCGGATTTTATTATTAGTAACAAATTTAATTAACTAACAACAACAAAAAGTGACCCCTCAGGAACCAAAACATGCACGACCGCATTTATACAGGGGCAGAGTAAACCACTCAACAGCTGCCTCCGCTCCCACAGACTGAAAGCTGCAGGGTCAGGGCCGGCAGCCGCGGACTAGGAAGCCGTCCCCGTCAACCCGATCTGGAACAATCCACAACGCTTATCAGGGGAGATACCCTGGGCAAGAGGCAACGAAAACACTTCTGCCAAATAGAGCTTTGGAAGGAAGATCGGTTTGTCTGGGGCAGGACTGGGTCACGGGCTACACACCTTCTCCTTTTATTCTCACGAATTCAACACCTGGTAATGCTGGGGCTGTTTCTCAAGTCACAGACTCAGACTCTGGGGTGGATAATCCCCCCTTCACTGTTATCTTTTTTTTTTTTTTTTTTTTTTTTTGAGACGGAGTCTCGCTCTGTCGCCCAGGCTGGAGTGCAGTGGCCGGATCTCAGCTCACTGCAAGCTCCACCTCCCAGGTTCACGCCATTCTCCTGCCTCAGCCTCCCGAGTAGCTGGGACTACAGGCGCCCGCCACCTCGCCCGGCTAGTTTTTTTATCTTTTTTTAGTAGACACGGGGTTTCACCATGTTAGCCAGGATGGTCTCGATCTCCTGACCTCGTGATCCGCCCGTCTTGGCCTCCCAAAGTGCTGGGATTACAGGCTTGAGCCACCGCGCCCGGCCCACTGTTATCTTAAAGTAGCGTTTGTCAGCCTCAGGACTGGTGGTATTCAGAGCCGGATCTTCATCTAGGGTGGGGCCGCCTTGTACACTGCAGGGTGCTGAGTAGCATCCCTGGCCTCCGCCCACTCCATGCCAGGAGGATCTCCCCCAGCTCCCCCCGCCCCGGCCCGCTGTATGACAACCACAGATGTCCCCAGAAATATCCAGACCCACCCTAGGGTGAGAACCACCTGGTGAGCAAGACCCTTGCCAGAGCCAGAGGGAAATCATCAAAGCGGATGGGGCTGAAATGGCTGAGTTGATCCATCTGTCTGTTCATCAGGCCCTGATTTACAGCTTTGGGGGCTCCAGCACCCCACGCCCCTGGCTTCCCCACAGTCACACTGCCATTCTCCGTCATCCCCGGGACCCAAGCCCAGCAGTTCCCGCTCAGCTCCCACCTTGGAGACACATGTTGAATCCAACGCACATTCACCTGTCCAAGATTTGCTAAGGGTCTGGCATGTTTTGGGGGCGCTTCAACAGTGACAAGACATCGTGGACAGTGACCTCATGGTGCTTCCAGCCCAGCAGGCAGGCAGAATCAGAGAGAACATTTTTCTTTTAATTTATGTTTGGGTTTTTTTGAGACGGAGTTTCACTCTGTCGCCCAGGCTGGAGTGCAATGGCATGATCTTGGCTCACCGCAACCTCCGCCTCCCGGGTTCAAGCAATTCTCCTGCCTCAGCCTCCCAAGTAATTGGGGTTACAGGCACCCGCCACCACACCCCGCTATTTTTTTGCATTTTTAGTAGAGACAGCGTTTCACCATGTCGGCCAGGCTGGTCTCGAACTCCTGACCTCAGGCGATCCACCTGCCTCGGCCTCCCAAAGTGCTGGGATTACAGGTGTGAGTCACTGTGCCCAGTCAGAGAGAAATTTCTATCTCCTTCTGTGCCACCCTCTAGCAGCCTCTTCAGCCCCGGACCCTCAGTGAATTCCTACAGCACACAAGGATCCCAGGCCAGCAATTAGAGTCCTTTTTCAGCTCTGTTTAAAATGTGAGGCTTAGAATAACAATGAAGATGCTTTCAACCACTACAGGACTCACCCTCCATAAAGCATGCAAAGAATGATCACGCAGCATTCACTTTCCCTTTGCTTCTCTCCCCAAGGAATGCTCAAAATAAATTCTCTCCTACAGGTCCTTTATTTATGGAGCCAAAGAGCATCTCAGAAGGATGATTTCTGCAGCAAAGGTTGCAAATCATTCGCACATCTTCAGAGTACTAGCGTCCATAGCCCAGTGCATGGGCTCCTCTATTTGTCTACGAAGAAAAGCAACGTCTTCAACAACTCGTGACCAGCAGGGAAAGACTTCAGACAGGAAAAGTCAAATCACAAGTTAAAAAGTCAGAACTGGCTGGGCACGGTGGCTCACGCCTGTCATCTCAGCCCTTTGGGAGGCTGAGGCGGGTGGGTCACGAAGTCAGGAGTTCGAGACCAGCCTGGCCAACATGGTGAAACCCCGTCTCTACTAAAGATACAAAAAGTTAGCCAGGCGTGGTGGTGCATGCCCGTAATCTCAGCTACTCAGGAGCTGAGGCAGGAGAATCGCTTGAACCCGGGAGGCAGAGGTTGCAGTGAGCCGAGATGGTGGGCGACAGGGCGAGACTTTGTCTCAAAACAAGGAAGGAAGGGAGGGAGGGAGGGAAGGAGGGAGGGAGGAAGGAAGGAAGGAAGGAGAGAGAAATGGGACATAGACACTTTAACTTCCCAAAACCCAGACAGGTTGGCTGTTAGGCTGTGAGAAGTCTATGAACCAGCTTCTCAATAAATGCCTTCTAAGGATGGCTTTGTGATGACGGTGTTTTCTCTTTGTGATTAAACTCCTTACCCATCTGAAGGGGGAAATTCCATTTAAGAAATGAACCAGGTATGAGAGGAGACATTTTCCCCAGAGGGAGGCAGTGACCTCTTCTTTCCTCCCTGGGGCTCGGAACCTGTTTCTTCACACGTCCTCGCAGAACTCTAGTTCCCATTACCCGCTGTGCTGGCCCCTCCATAAACATTTGCTGAACAAATAAACCCACGACGGAAGGCAACAGAAACTTCAAGACAAGACGGCTGGGCCGCCGACCGCCTAACCGGAGGGAACCAGACGTTACCGTTAAAGTTAAAAGTTAAAAGCCTTCCCAAGGTCACCGAGCGAGGTCTGTCTAACCTGGCCTGAGGTCCTCATTCTTCTCTACCCTGTTTACCCAGGATGGAAAAATGATGTTCTCTGCTGGTGGACCGGTTGTCCACGTGAGAGATTTCAACACAGCGTTTGGGAATTTTAAACCTCTATCATCGCTGCAGCCCAAGGAACAAAATCAGGGACCAGGTATGCGTTAGGGGATTTGCAAATGCCATCTTATTTCATCCACTCAGTGACCATAGAGGAAGGTGTGATGATGATTTATCCCTCTTTTTATAGATGAGGAAACAGAGATGCTCAGTAGTTCCAAAGGTCCTTCCCTTCCCTTTTTTTCTTCCCTTCCTTCCTTCTTTCCTTCCTTCCTTCTGTCCTTCCTTCTTCCCTCCCTTTCTCCCTCCCTCCCTTCCTCCCTCACTCCCTTTCCTTCCTTCCCTCCCACCTTCCTTACTTCTTCCCTCCCTCCCTCCTTGTTCCCTCCCTCCCTCCCTTTTTCCTTCCTTCCTTCCCCCCTCCCCCCTCCCTCCCTCCTTCCTTCCTTCCTTCCCCCCTTCCTTCCTTGTTCCCTCCCTCCCTCCCTTTTTCCTTCCTTCCTTCCTTCCCCCCTCCCTCCCTCCTTCCTTCCTTCCTTCTTCCCTGCCTCCCTCCCTTCGTTTCTTTCTTCACAGTCTGGCTCTGTTGCCCAGGCTGGAGTGCAGTGGTGCAATCATAGCTCACTTCAGCCTCGACCCCTGGGCTCAGTGGATCTTCCCGCCTCAGCCTCCCAAGTAGCTGGGGCTACAGGCACATGCCACTGTGACTGGCTAAATTTTTATTTTTTGTAGACAAAAAAGGTCACACAGCAAAGAAGTGGAAGAACTGGGATTCGAACCCAGGACCACGGGCTCTGAGTCTGTGCTTGTTCATGGAAGCACCAGTCAGTTCAGACGCTCCCAGGCCTCGCCCAGATGGTCAAATGCTTCAAACAAGGACACCAGGGAAGGTCACTGTTCCTCGTATTTATGCCCCTTGTGTCACTGTCTATATCTGGGGTTAAGAATCACTCCAAAAACACCACAGTGATCTTCCAGACTGTCAATTCCAGCAGAGCAGACGGCCGTCCCCACCACCACCCCCTCCACCCACTCAGTCCTCTCTGGGTGCCACTTCAGGATGACTCGAAAGACAGAAAAAGACTCAAAGCAAAATGCCTAAAGCTTGGAAATGCCAGCAGCCCCTAAAAACTACTGAGCTTCCTTTTCTTTTATTTATTTATTTATTTATTTATTTATTTATTTATTTTAGATGGAGTCTTGCTCTGTCACCCAGGCTGGAGTGCAGTGGCATGATCTTGGCTCACTGCAACCTTCACCTCCTGGGTTCAAGCGATTCTCCTGCCTCAGTCTCCCGAGTAGCTTGGATTACAGGCGCGTGCCACCATGCCTGGCTAAGTTTTGTAATTTTTAGTAGAGATGGGGTTTCATCATGTTGGCCTGGCTGGTCTCGAACTCCTGACCTCAGGTGATCCACCCACCTCGGCCTCCCAAAGTGCTGGGATTACAGGTGTGAGCCACCGCGCCCGGCCCCGAGCCTCCTTTTCTGATATCCTTCATTTCTGCTTCCTTCTCTGAACATATTCGAATCACAAAGCCCCGGCTCTGTTGGGAAATTCTGATGGGAATTGAAACAGGTTCCAAATCTCATGGTCTCACCTGAGGGAAAAGTGGCTAAGAATATGGAAGCAAGCCAGGCGCAGTGGCTCACACCTGTAATCCCAGCGCTTTGGGAAGCCAAGGCGGGTGGATCACCTGAGGTCAGGAGTTCAAGACCAGCCTGACTAACATGGAGAAACCCCGTCTCTACTAAAAATACAAAAAATTAGCCAGGTGTGGTGGTGTGCACCTGTAATCCCAGCTACTCAGGAGGCTGAGTCAGGAGAATCGCTTAAATCCAGGAGGCAGAGGTTGCAGTGAGCTGAGATCACACCATTGCACTCCAGCCTGGGCAACAGAGCGAGACTCTGTCTCAAAGACAAAAAGAAGATGGAAGTAACTGACTGTGACTCTGAAATCCTAAACAGAATATTGCATGGCATCTTAGACCACCGTGATGTGATGTGGTACAAATGAGACAGTCCCTGAACTCCCACTGTGTACCAGGCGTTGGGGAGAGGTGCATAGTAGCAGGATAGACATCCAGAGGGTAACAGGGAACCACAGGGGATGTCCCTGGGCTCTGGGTTCTAAAGTGCAGGTGCCTTGTATCCAGGGGGTCTAGGAAGGAACAAACTGCCACAATCTAAGGGAGCCACTGCAGGTGTCCCCAGAAGCCACAGCAAGGCCACCAGGATGCTGGGGCCCCGTGTCCACCTCTCACCAAGCCTGTGCTCCAACTCCTGTTGGCCCCTGGCTAGAGACCTGCCCAGAGGGGGTTTCCAAGCCCAGATGCTGGGTTTCTCACTGTATCCTTTTCCCACTGCTGCTGTCACAAATGCCCACAAATGTAAAACGACATACATTTATTATTTTCTCTTGCATCAGGATCTTACTCTGTTGCCTAGGCTGGAGTGCAGTGGTGCAAGCATGGCTCACTGCAGCCTCGAACTTCTGGGCTCAAGCAATCCTCCCACCTCAACCTCCCGAGTAGCTGGGAATATAGATGTGTGCCACCAAGCCCAGCTAATTGTTTTGTAGAAATGGGGTCTTCCTATGTTGCCCAGACTGGTCTCAAACTCCTAGCCTCAAGAAATCGTCCCACCTTGGCCTCCCAAAGCACTGGCATTACAGGCATAAGCCACCATGCCCTGCCTATTTTCTCACAGTTTTGGTGGTGAAAAGCCCAAAATGAGTCTTACACGGCTACAATCAAGACGTTACCAAAGGCTGGTTCTTTCCGGAGGCTCCAGAGAAAATCCAGCTTTTAGGGCAGTCTCTTTATCTTGGCCATAGCACTCCGATCTCTTGCTTCCCTCTTTCCCTGAAAAGGGTCCCTGTGATGACATCTGGTGCACCAGATAATCTAGGATCATCCCCCATCTCAAGATCTTCAACTTAATCACATCTGCAAAGAGCCTTGTGCCAAGTGAGGTACCAAATTCACAGGTGACAAGGATTACGATGTGGGTATCTCTGGGGGAAGGGAAAGGCATCATTCAACCGACCATATTCACCCTTCCTGGTATTTTCCTCTCCCAGCCACAGAATGAATGTTTCGGTAGCAGTCAGCGAGTGATATCTCTCATCTTTTTCTTTTTTTTTTTTTTTTTTTTTTCGAGACAGAGTCTCGCTCTGTCGCCCGGGCTGGAGTGCAGTGGCGCAATCTCGGTTCACTGCAAGCTCCGTCTCCCGGGTTCACACCATTCTCCTGCCTCAGCCTCCAGAGCAGCTGGGACTACAGGCGCCCGCCACCATACCTTGCTAATTTTTCGTATTTTTAGTAGAGACGGGGTTTCACTCTGTTAGCCAGGATGGTCTTGATCTCCTGACCTCATGATCCACCCGCCTCGGCCTCCCAAAGTGCTGGGATTACAGGCGTGAGCCGCCGCACCCGGCCTTCTTTCTTTCCTTTTGTAAAAACAAAACGGAAAAGTTGCAAGGGTGATACAAAGAGTTCTCAGGTACCTATCACTCAGCAGAGGTAAATCCCCAGGAATGAAACAGAAGGCTGCACCCAAGAATCTGCTGCTCAGAAGAGTCCTAAAAGCTCTCTCCACTGTGGGAGGAAGGGATAGTGACAGAGACAGGAGAATGCCTGCCTTGTGGTGGGGAAAGAGAGATTGCAAAACGGTGAGCAAAGAAATAAACACGTTCTGCCTCCGTAGGAAAACACAGGGGGAAGGGGAGAAATTCTGATACCCCCAGGGGTCGCTCGGCAGTGTCTCGGAGACATTTCTGGTTGTCGCCACCGGTGTGGGGTGGGAGTGCTACTGGCATCTAGTGGGGAGAGGCCAGGGATGCTACTAAACACCCTAAAATGCCCAGGACAGCCCCCACCGGAGAGACTAATCCAGCCCCAAATGTCCTCAGTACTGCGGCTGAATAAGCATGGAGTGAGGAAATTTCATCTAAGAGAAATCAAATCAGTTGCCTAATGTCACCCTGCTCAAAAGGGGCAGACCTGGGGTTAACAACCATGGGTTTTTCTCAGAGATTCTGCACACTGAACTTCTTGCCTCTTGTTTTTTTGTTTTGTTGTTTTCTGTTTGTTTGTTTGTTTTTATGAAACGGAGCCTCGCTCTGTTGCCCAGGCTGGAGTGCAACGGCGCGATCTCCACTCACTACAACCTTTGCCTCCTGGGTTTAAGTGATTCTCCTGCCTCAGTCACCCAAGTGCCTGGGATTACAGGCACCCACCACCACATCTGGTTAATGTTTTGTAGAGGTGGGGTTTCACCATGTCGGCCAGGCTGGTCTCCAACTCCTGACCCCAGGTGATCCACCTGCCTTGGCCGCCCAAAGTGCTGAGATTACAGGCATGGCCCAGCCCTTGCCTGTTGTTTGAGCAAAGATAATCTGAGGAAATCATATGAGGAAGGATCACAGGGAAAAGCATGTAGGTAGAGGGAACAGCAAGTGCAGAGGCTTAGAGGCAGCAGGAAGGCAGCCAGTGAGCTCCAGCCAAGGGTCCCATGTCAGAGAAGTAGGCAACTGGCTTGTTGGTGGCAGCAAAGAAGGCATGAACCATTCTTTCTTCTGCACAGCAGTCACTCTGTGTGTGGTTTTCAGACATATTTAAAGTGGATTTTAAAAACAAGCACACACAAAGGACTTGCAGTCCAACATCTGAGTAGGAGCTTTGTTAGGCTTCCCAGGACCTGGGGAAATTACCCAGGATCCAGGATCAAACTGCAGGGGTGTCTGTTGCAAGGACCAGATATATCACTCTCTCCTGACCACAACCTTCCCCACCTCTACACTGGCCTTTGAAGCTCTGGGCTCCAGTTACTTCCACTGACCACCCCCAGGGCTGGAAACCATAGAGGGGAGTTCTGAGGCTCTCTGGGCTTCACATGTTGCTTTGATTGTCATGCCTTGGATTAGCAAGACCTCTCTCCGTTTGTGAGAACAGAAAGCTGTTATACAGAGAGAGAGAGAGAAAGGAGGGAGGGAAGGACGAAAGGACGGAAGGAAGGAAGGCAGGAAGGAGAGAGAGAGGGAGGAAGGAAGGAAGGAAGGAGAAAGAAAAAAGAAAGAGAGAGAGAGAGGGAGGGAGGGAAAGGAGGGAGGTAAGGAAGGAATGAGGGAGGGAAGGAAGGAAGGAAGCAAAGAGAAAGAGAGAGGAAGAAAGAAAAGAGGCCGGGCGCAGTGGCTCAAGCCTGTAATCCCAGCACTTTGGGAGGCCGAGACGGGCAGATCACAAGGTCAGGAGATCGAGACCAGCCTGGCTAATACAGTGAAACCCCGTCTCTACTAAAAAATACAAAAAACTAGCCGGGTGAGGTGGCGGGCGCCTGTAGTCCCAGCTACTCGGGAGGCTGAGGCAGGAGAATGGCGTAGACCCAGGAGGCGGAGCTTGCAGTGAGCTGAGATGCGGCCACTGCACTCCAGCCTGGGCGACAGAGCGAGACTCCGTCTCAAAAAAAAAAAAAAAAGAAAGAAAAGAAAGAAAGAAAAAAGGAAAAGAAAGAAAACAGAAAAGAAAGAAAAAGGAAGGAAGGAAGGGAAGGGAAGGAAGGGAAAAGAAGGAAGGAAGGAAGGAAGGAAGGAAGGAAGGAAGGAAGGAAGGAAGGAAGGAAGGAAGGAAGGAAGGAAGGAAGGAAGGAAGGAAAGAAAGAAAGAAAGAAAGAAAGAAAGAAAGAAAGAAAGAAAGAAAAAGGAGGGAGGAAGGAAAAGAAAGAAAACAAAAAAAAGAAAAGAATGATTGCTGGCTCATTTAACTAACAAGTCATAGGACAAGCATGCTTTCAGGTATAGCTAGATCCAGGTGTCAAAGGATGTCATGGGCACCCCATCTCTCTCCCTTTCCTTGTCTCAGTCCTGCTTCCTTCTATGGTGTCAGAAGTCTGAGACAGGTGGTCTCTACATGGTGGCACCTGGATTATAGCTTCACAGCAAGGAAGATCTAGCAAGGAAAAAATCTCTCTTTCAATCACTCCCATCAACGTCCCAGAGCTGAATCTTATGGAACCCTCTGGGGTCACATGCTCACCCCTGAACCAATCATGGAGGCTAGAGGAATTAAGAAAGCTGATTGGCCCAGTCTGAGTCCTGTGCCTTCCCCTGAGCCAATCATAAGAGTCTGAAGGAATAAAGGAAGCTGGCTCTGGGAATAGAGTCCGCACAGTGAGGTCTGAGTGGCTTCCCAGGCAAAATGTGATTCTAACCCATGCAAAATCTGGTTCTATCTCCAGGAATGCTGAGTAGGCACATCTGAATGTCTCCTCTCCAGAGATGAGTACTCTTGTGTTTGCCTCCTTTTCAAGTTGCTGGCAAAAGTGAATCATATTTTTTTGTTTTATTTTATTTTTCAGCCTCTCTCTGTCGCCCAGGCTGGAGTGCAGTGGCACGATCTTGGCTCACTGCAACCTCTGCCTCCCGGGGTCAAGCGATTCTCCTGCCTCAGTTTCCCAAGTAGCTGGGACTACAGGTGCGCCCCCACGCCTGGCTAATTTTTGTATTTTAAGTAGAGACGGGGTTTCGCCATGTTGGCCAGGCTGGTCTCGAACTCCTGACCTCAGGTGATCCTTCTGCCACGGTCTCCCAAAGTGCTGGGATTACAAGTGTGAGCCAGCGTGTCCGGCCGCGAATCCTATTTTTACAACTTGTGCCAACTCTAGGCAGGTTCGGTCTTGTTATGCCGATTCGAAAAACTGGGACTAACAGAGCATATGTTATGCAGTGACCAAGAAAATTAAATAAAATAATAGATATAAAACACTTAGCACAGGGTCTAGTATTTGGTAAGCCCGCCACACATCGGCCATTATTATTATTGTATTTTAAATTTTACTGGTAACATAATAGTATGATTTGAGTATTTGTCCCCTCCAAAACACATGTTGAAGTGTAATTCCCCATGTGGCAGCACTGAGAGGTGGGGCCTTTAAGAAGTGATTATGAGGGTTTATCATAGGAGTGGAACTGGTGGTTTTATAAGAAGAGGAAGAGCGACCTGAGCTGACACTCTCAGCCCCCTCGCCATGTGATGCCCTGCTCCCTGTCAGGACGCTGCAGAGAGCCCCCAGCAGCAAGAAGGTCCTCATCAGGCCGGGCGCGGTGGCTCATGCCTGTAATCCCAGCACTTTGGGAGGCTGAGGCGGGCGGATCACTTGAGGTGAGGAGTTTGAGACTAACCTGGCCAACATGGCGAGACCCCGTTTCTACTAAAAACACAAAAATTAACCAGCCGTGGTGTTGCGCACCTGTAATCCCAGCTACTCGGGAGGCTGAAGTGGGAGAATCTCTTGAACCCAGGAGGCAGAGGTTGCAGTGAGCTGAGATTGTGCCACTGCCCTCCAGCCTGGGCAATAGAGTGAGACCCTATCTAAAAAAAAAAAAAGAAAAGAAGAAGAAGAAGGCCGGGTGCAGTGGCTCACGCCTGGCCTCATGCTCACTGCGCCCGGCCAGTTTTTTTATTTGTTTAGAGACAGGGTCTTGCTACATTGCCCAAGTTGGTCTTCAATTCCTGGCCTCAAGCGATCCTCCTGCCTCAGCCTCCCAAAGTGCTGGGATTACAGGCATGAGCCACGGCGTCCAGCCTGGCTTCCCTATTTGGCAGTGATTAGGTCCACTCCTTACTCTTGGTGAAGGAAACAGCTAAGTCCTTGGGGAGGGCCAGGCTGGAGGCAGCTACACTTCCTTAGAGGAAGCTGCAGGTATAAGGAAGCCTGCTGACTCCAGGGACAGGGAGGCCAGCCCCCTTGCAAAAAAGGCAAAGAGGGGCTGGGCGCGGTGGTTCATGCCTGTAATCCCAGCACTTTGGGAGGCCGAGACGGGCAGATCACGAGGTCAGGAGATCGAGATCATCCTGGCTAACACGGTGAAAACCCGTCTCTACTAAAAATACGAAAAAAAGTAGCCGGGCGTGGTGGCGGACACCTATAGTCCCAGCTACTCGGGAGGCTGAGGCAGGAGAATGGCGTGAACGCAGGAGGCAGAGCTTGCAATGAGCCGAGATCGCGCCACTGCACTTCAGTCTGGGCGACAGAGTGAGACTCTGTCTCAAAAAAAAAAAAAAGGCAAAGAGGGAGGCCAATGAAAAACTGGCTAAAACTGGCCAGGCACTGTGGCTCACGCCTGTAATCCCAGCACTTTGGGAGACCAAGGAGGGAGTATCACCTGAGGTCAGGAGTTTGAGACCAGCCTGGCCAGCATGGCAAAACACCATCTCTACTAAAAATACAAAAATTAGCCCGGTGTGGTGGTATGCACTTGTAATCTCAGCTACTTGGGAGGCAGAGGCAGGAGAATTGCTTGAACCTGGGAGGCGGAGGTTGCAGTGAGCTGAGATTGCGCCACTGCACTCCAGCCTGGGTGACAGAGCAAGACTCAAAACAAACAAACAAAAACAACAAGCTAAAACTAAAGAGGTTACCATGTGCCACACACTACACTTTATATATCACAAGCATTAATTACCTCATTTGATTTTCACCCAAACCAAGAAATGGAAGTATCTAGAGAAAGAAGCCCAGCATAAAGACACAAGGGAGCATTTTGGAGATAACCATTGACAGAACTGAGTTAAAGAAAATTCAATCAGTGTCCAGGCTCTGGTGTAAAATTCTGCTTTTGGGTGAAATGTAGGGTGACCTGGGCACACTGTGATGGTCCTGGCTAACCAATAGCAGATGGGCTTTTGCAGAGAAAAATCCAGGGCCCTGTGATGAGTTGGTCACCCTAGTGACCCAATTTTGGCCTCCAGATAATAGCTTCTGGCCAACTCTAAGAGGATCAGGAAGGCAAGGTTAGCACAGACTGTGCGTCTTCTTCATTGAACTCCTATTCACCCTTCAAAACCCAGTACAAAAATTCCCTTCCTCTGTAAGGCAGAGTATAACAGGAAAAGCTAGGGTTCTGAAGCCAGAGAGACTGCGGGTTCAAATCCTAGCTCTGTGAAAAGATTGTTATGAGGACCATGTGCCTGGGAGACAATGCATGCTCAATAACTGTATACAGCTGGTGCTCAATAAATAGTAACTTGTGGATGTTCCCAGGTGCTTCAAAGCCCTTAACCTGATGGATGCTACTTATTAAACCCAAAATTTCCCATCTTCCCTCCTCTAAGCCACCAGAACAGACTGGAACACAATTTTTTATTTTATTTTATTTTTTTGAGATGGGCGGAGTCTCGCTCTGCCACCCAGGCTGGAGTGCAGTGGCGTGATCTCGGCTCATTGCAACCTCTGCCTCCTGGGTTCAAGCCATTCTCCCGCCTCAGCCTCCCGAGTAGCTGGGACTACAGGCGCCCGCCACCACACCCGGCTAATTTTTGTATTTTTAGTAGAGACGGGGTTTCACCATGTTGGCCAGGATGGTCTCGATCTCTTGACCTCGTGATATGCCTGCCTCAGCCTCCCAAAGTGCTGGGATTACAGGAGTGAGCCACCGCACCAGGCCAGTTTTTTTTTTTTTTTTTAAGACAAAATCTTGTCACATGAGCAAACCAGTTCATGCAAATCTCCGTTTCAGTCTTTCTCCCTCAACCTCAAGCCCTGACACCAAGCAGGGCTGTTTTTCCACTTGGCTTTTCCTCTGCCAAGAATTTCTCCAGAGCACAAACAGAGGCGTGCAGCGAAGTAAACACGGGAAGCTCTGAAAACGCATTCACGGGCAGCTCAAAGGTGTCGAGACATCAGGGTGTGTGGCCGAGCTTTCCGCCATGGGGACAGCGAGCCTCCACGAAGCCGAGGCGACTTCTGACGGCCCCGCTCCAGATGACCAAGCCACATCTCGACCAGAGGAAGGAGAACGCACAAAGACAGACAGTGTCTCTGCCGGCGGGCGATGGTCCAGGCAGTGCACCCTGGGCGAAGGCGCCAAGAAGCCGTAAGATGTGCGTCCCGAGGAAATGCACTGTGGTTATAAATACAGCAAAGAGTGTTTGGATGAAGCTGGTGTCTGAAAGTGGAGATGGTCCTGGCTAACCGACAGCAGGTGGGCTTCTGCAGAGATCATCCAGGGCCCTTTCCACAGAGACCTGCGGCTGTAAGGAAGTCCCCCAACCCCCCATTAAATATCCAGGTTCTCCTTGTCTCTAAATTAACTGGCTGAAGAAAACTTGGTCCAAACTGCATCAGTGGTGGGGGTGGGGGAACAGAGGAAAGCAAACGGGATGAGACAGGCAGACAGACAGACAGACAAACAGAGACAGACGGGGAGTATCCCATCAAGGCAGCAGGGCAGCAGAAAAGCGGAGACAGGAGAGAGGAGGGGAGAGGGGAGGCTGTGGCCACATGCTATAACACTTACAGCTTCCTATGCACCCAGCACTAGTCCAATTATTAACCATTTATTTCCCCCAACAATCCTAGATGTTACCATTTTACAGAGGAGAAGACTGAGGCACAGAGAGGTTCAGTAACCTGCCCATGCATGGCCACACAGCTATTGAGTTACCGAGCCATAAGAAGATGCTCGCTCCATCAGTGTTACTGTGGGCCAGTTGCCATCATGGGCGTAAGATGATTCTTCAGGGAGAAACACTGATGTTCCCCTTCACCGACACTTTCTCCAGATCAGCTTAGGGGTGCTTGAGTGCCTGGCCCGCCCCCACCAAGCCAAAATGCTTCCGATTCTCCAGTGTACCATGTCACCAATTAGGTGTTTCACGAGGGGCTTCCAAGAGAGAAGGACCTGTCCGTTTTCTTCCCTGCGGCTATGTCCTGACTCCCCAGCCCAGCACTTGAGTAATACATAAACCCACCCTCATTACATGACTATAATCGTATTCCCCCAGATCCCTTGGTCCCCCAAGACTAGGGACGTGGTTTTTGTTGGTAGCACTGCAGTGTCAAGCCACAGAGCCATTTGGCTGATGATAGGCTCTTGGTTTCCATTCCCCATCCCCTCAAAAAAAGAGCAGAGAATAACTGCAGAGTACCCCTCACCCCCATTCCAGCCCCCTGGTCCAGGGGTCCTCAAATGGAGGCAATTCTGCTCACCAGGAGACACCCAGCAGTGTCTGGAGACATTTGTGTTTGCCATGCCTCAGGGGCGGCGCTCCTGGCATGGAGTGGATGGAAGCCAGGGATGCTGCTCAGCACCCTGCAGTGCCCAGGATGGCCCCACCCCAGAGAACAATCCAGCCCCAGTGTCCACCGGACCCAGGTGGAGAAACCTCGTGCCAGAACGGGAAGCTCCTCTTCTCCACCACATCAAAGCGAAGATGACAATGGCTCTGAGTTTGACGCAAAGTTAGGGGGAAGTCTCATTTTGCAAATGGCTGACTGTTAACACTAAAAAAGGAAAATTAAAAAATGTCTGAAGATCGGCTAGGTGTGGTGCCTCACACCTGTAATCCCATCACTTAGGGAGGCCGAGGTGGGAGGATCACGAGATCAAGAGATCGAGACCATCCTGGCCAACATGGTGACACCCCGTCTCTACTAAAAATACAAAAAAATTAGCCGGGCATGGTGGTGTGTGCCTGTAGTCCCAGCTACTCAGGAGCCTGAGGCAGGAGAATTGCTTGAACCCAGGAGGAGGAGGTTGCAGTGAGCCGCAATCACACCACTGCACTCCAGCCTGGCAACAGAGCAAGACTCTGTCTCAAGAAAAAAAGAAAAAAAAAAAAATGTCTGAGGACTAACTGCAGTGGCTCCTGCCTGTAATCCCACTTTGGGAGGCAGAGGCAGGAGAGTTGCTTGAGCCTGATAGGTCAAGACCATCCCTGGCAACATAGTGAGACCCCATCTCTACAAAAAAATATAAAAATTAGCCAAGCACGATGGTGTGCACCTGTGGTCCCAGCTACTCGGGAAGCTGAAGTGGGAGGACTGCTTGAGCCCAAGAGGTCAAGGCTACAGTAAGCCACGATCACGTCACTGCACGCCAGCCTGGGCAACAGAGCCAGACCCTGTTTTAAAAAAAAAAAAAAAAAAAAAAAAAGGCCGGGCACGGTGGCTCAAGCCTGTAATCCCAGCACTTTGGGAGGCCGAGACGGGCGGATCACGAGGTCAGGAGATTGAGACCATCCTGGCTAACACGGTGAAACCCTGTCTCTACTAAAAAAAATACAAAAAAACTAGCCGGGCGAGGCGGCGGGCGCCTGTAGTCCCAGCTACTCGGGAGGCTGAGGCAGGAGAATGGCGTAAACCCAGGAGGCAGAGCTTGCAGTGAGCTGAGATCCGGCCACTGCATGCCAGCCTGGGCGACAGAGCGAGACTCCGTCTCAAAAAAAAAAAAAAAAAAAAAGCCTGAAGGAGGAGGTGAGTCCTAGAAACAGCCTGGTTTCATCTCAGTACACCCATACCCCAAACAGGTTTCCAAATTGCAAAAATGGCTGATAAGCTGTTAAAGCTGATGTAAAAACCAATGCCCTCCTCCTCCTGCCAATTTTGCTACTCTTGAGCAAGATCTCAGCAGCTCCACTTGGATGCTGGAAATATATGCCAGAGGAGACTTATTATGCTAATTTCCTTTAGTAAACAGTTCAAATCTTGTCTTGGACACCAATGAAATAAGAAAAGCTAGCCACAGGCTGTGTGGAATTCCTTCCTCTTAACGCTAAGCATCAGGCATTTCATGATGTTTGCTCTTGGGGTAGCAAACATGAATGTTTCTAGAACACTGAGTTTTCCAGCATATACCTTTTCCAGTTATTTTCAATAGGTGCAAAAAATTAATGAATTCACTATTTGTTGCTGGACAGTCCCTCTGGAACAAAGAACTGTGTGTTAAATACCAGCTGAATAATCAAGCAAACATTTGCATTTAAAAAAAAAAAAACGGTCTGGCTCTGTTGCCTAGGCTGGAGTGCAGTGGCGCGATCACAGCTCACTGCAGCCTCCACCTCCTGAGCTCAAGCAATCCTCTCACCTCAGCCTCTCAAGTTGCTGGGACTACAGGCATGCACTACCACACCCAGCTAATTTTTGTATTTTTTTGTAGAGATGGGGTTTCACCAAGTTGCCCAGCCTGGTCTCGAACTCCTGGACTCAAGCAATCCACTTGCCTCCATCTCCCCAAATGCTGCAATTACAGGCGTGAGCCACTGGGCCCGGTCAACATTTGCATTCTCTTCAAAAGATCACGTGCTTTTTCCAAAGCCTGTGAGTGTTTTGCATCAACTCCAGCCAGCTTAGACCTAATGTGGGTCCTCCCCTTTCACCAAGAGGACCAGCAGCTATTGCAGATGCCCTTGCAAATTATAAAACGAGTTCTTCATCAAGCCACACAGGGGTAGGGCCTGGAAAGGCAGCCCACCCTGATGAAAACCACAGTCGCGGTATAAATTGCTTTGCTTTTGTTTTTGTTTTTCCAGAACACTGATATGTATCCTCGATGGTTAACATTGTGTTCTAGAAGGTGTTTTTCTGTTTCTTAACATACCAGAAACAGGATGGTCTGAGACCGGAACCTTCACACTAAGGTCATATTTCAACACAGAAACCAGGGCAGCATCACCCAGGAAAAAAAGGGGGGAGGCATAAATCAGACTGTCCCAAATCTAGGGCCTCTCTCCGGGCACAAGAAACAGCCCCAGAGGGCCCCATGGGTCCTGCTCACTAAGGCCATTTGTCTCTGTTCACTGTGGTACCGGGTGGTTCTGAAATGCATCCTAACTTTAGTGATGACACAGGGTCCGGCAAGTATCCAGACCAGATACTAGTCCGCCAGACTTTCCATCAAGAGCTGCTCTAAAACGAATAGCGGCATTTGGCCGGAAGCAACAAAACAACATTCCACTCTGCTTGCAAATTGAGGCGGGGGCTTAAAGGCTTATTTTAACAGCTTAACAGCTTAGCAAAATAAATCTGCTGTCATTATACACAGACAAATGTCGTTTATGTCTCTCGCATCTACGAGACAA
Source organism: Macaca mulatta (assembly GCF_049350105.2). Classification (NCBI taxonomy): domain Eukaryota; kingdom Metazoa; phylum Chordata; class Mammalia; order Primates; family Cercopithecidae; genus Macaca; species Macaca mulatta. The sequence continues at coordinate 8,113,751 of NC_133424.1, forward strand.
TCAAGATTTCACGATCACACCCCATTTACTCAGTGAGGCTAAAGACAGGAAGGTCAAGAGGATGAACGATTATATAATTATCCTCTGCAGTAAAACAATTGAGGCATTCCACTCAAATCAGAAATGAGACTGGGCTGACCATATTCAGCTGCATCACCGAACACTGTTCTGGAAGTTCCTGCCATAACAAGGTTAACAGCAATAACTGGTCTAATTATTGGCAAAAGGCAACAAGTCATCATTATCTGCAGATGCTGCAATTATAGAGTTGGAAAATTGAAGGGAATCAATTGCAAGGCTTTTAGAACTAGTAAGCATTTAACAAGGTAGCAGTGAGTAAAGAAAACACGATCCCTGTCCCCTATTCTACAAAATAATCACTTTTAATACTTCAAAACATCTCCCTTATATTAGATGATAGACACATGGATAGATGGAGAGATGAATGGATACATGGATGGGTGGATGAATGGGTGGGTGGAGGGATGAATGAATAAGTGGATGTATGGATGGGTGGATAGATAGATGAGAAGATTGGTGGGTGAGTGGTTGGAAGAGATGGAGGGACAGGTATGTGGATTATTGGGAAAGTAGAAGGATGGATGGATGGATGGATGGATGGATGGATGGATGGATGGATGGATGAGTGGATGGATGAATGGGTGAGTGGATGGATGGATGGAGGAATGGATGGATGGATAGATGGATGGATGGATGGATGGATGGGTGAGTGGATGGATGAATGGGTGAGTGGATGGATGAATGGGTGAGTGGATGGATGGATGGAAGAATGGATGGATGGATGGATGGATGGATGGATGGATGGATAATAGATGGGTGGGTGGGTGGATGAACTGGATGGATGGATGGATGGATACGTGGATGGGCAGATAAGCAAGTGGATGGATGGATGGATGGATGGATGGATGGATGGATGGATGAGTGGATAAATGAAAGGGTGAGTGGATGGATGAATGGGTGAGTGGATGGATGGATGGATGGGTGAGTGGATGGATGGAGAGGTGAGTGGATGAATGGATGGATGGATGGATGGATGGATGGATGGATGGATAATAGATGGGTGGGTGGATGGATGGATGGATGGATGGATGGGAAGATGAGCAAGTGGATGGAGGGATGGATGGATGGATGGATGGATGGATGGATGGATGGATGGATGGATGGACAGACAGATAGGTAAGATAGATAGATAGGCAGATGAGCGAGGGAGTGATAGATACAAAGCCAGCAATCTAAGAACAATGCTTACAAGAAGTAGACAAACTGTGTCTGAAGGAAAATCACAAAACATTTCTAAGAATAGGAAAGAACCCTCGGGAAAATGGAGAGGAAATCCATGACATAGGAGAGTACAAGTAAATACTGTCAAGATGCTCCTTCTCTCCATCAGTGTATGGGCTTCACATACAATCAAGCCCATAAAGGGCCTCTGGGTCTGTATTTTCCTTTTCCTTTGCTTCCCTTTCACTTTCTTGGAACTCAGCTACAGTTTTTAAACTTTTGGAAGCATAAACAAAGCAAGGATGCTTTTGAAAAATGAAAAAGAAGAATTACTCTGGAGGATACATTTACAGTCTTTTTTTTTTTTTTTTTTTTTTTGAGACAGAGTCTTGCTCTATTGTCCAGGCTGGAGTGCAGTGGCACAATCATGGCTCACTGCAGCCTCGAACTCCTGGAGTCAAGTGATGCTCCCACCTCAGCCTCCTAAGTAGCTGGGACTACAAGTCAGTGCCACCATGCTCAGCTAATTTTTCTTTTTCCTTTTTTTTTTGTGTTTTTGTTTTTGTAAAGACGGGGTCTTGCTATGTTGTCCAGGCCAGCCTCAAACTCCTGGCTTCAAGGAAGTCTTCTGCCTCAACTTCCCAAAGCACTGGGTTTACAGACATGAGTCACTGTACACGGCTCAGAACTTTTATCTATATTGTTCTTGGCCACATTCTCAGAGCCCAGCACAGTGCCTGGCTCTTAACAGATGGACAGAAGGCACAAGTCAATGAATGGGCAGCTTAGATAGGGAAGATGGATTTGAAGGCCATGTAAGGAGTTAAAGGGATGGGACTCAGTAATTGATCAGGTGTAGCAATGGGGGAGAGAAAGGTTCCCAGCTCTAGACTGAGGTCAGGCGGTGAGCTCAGAGCAAAGGCTATAGTTCATCTTGGTAGCAGCTGGATCACTTTGAACACGGTGCTGACCTTTCTGTCAGCCTGAAATTCTCCCTCTGCAAATTAGGAATCCTAACAGTGTCCACCTGGTGAGGTCACTGAGCCGATGACAGGATAAACCACACCAAGCCTCTAGCTCACAGCATGGTACTCCACCTTTCAGAAATATAACCTCGGTCGGGTGAGGTGGTTCACGCCTGTCATCCCAGCACTTTGGGAGGCCAAGGCAGGTGGATCACCTGAGGTCAGGAGTTCGAGACCAGCCCGGCCAACATGGCAAAACCCCATCTCTACTAAAAATACAAAAATGTGTTAGGTGTGGTGGTGGCCATCTGCAATCCCAGCTACTTGGGGGGGCTGAGGCAGGGAGAATCACTTGAACTGGAGAGGTGGAGATTGCAGTGGCCCAAGACTGCACCACTGCCCTCCAGCCTGAGTGACAAAGAGAGACTCCGCCTCAAAAAAAAAAAAAAAAAAAAAAAAAAAAAAAAAAAAAGAGGCCAGGCACGGTGGCTCAGGCCTGTAATCCCAACACTTTGGGAGGCCAAGGCGGGCGGATCACGAGGTCAGGAGATCAATACCATCCTGGCTAACACGGTGAAACCCCGTCTCTACTAAAAAATACAAAAAACTAGCCGGGCGAGGTGGCGGGCACCTGCAGTCCCAGCTACTCGGGAGGCTGAGGCAGGAGAATGGCGTGAACCCGGGAGGCGGAGCTTGCAGTGAGCTGAGATCCGGCCACTGCACTCCAGCCTGGGCGACAGAGCCAGACTCCGTCTCAAAAAAAAAAAAAAAAGAAAAAGAAAAGAAATATTAGCTCAAGGCCTCCTCTAGGAGAGATTAGGTCAGACTGTTCCTCCTGCGGCAAGACCCTTCGGCGTGCGGAGGAACCTCGGAGGTCTGTGCAGAACAGAGACTAGGAAAAGCGTTTTCAACAAAGCCAGTGCCAAAGAGGCACGTGTCTACAGCGGAGCTGAGGCCTTTAAAAGCCTCCAACCTCCCCTCCTGGCGCGGGCTCAGGGAAGTCAACTCCCTTGGCCAGAGCCAGGAGCCAGGAGCCACACCAGCTCACTGATTTCCAGAAACTCACAACTGCCCACTTACTCGGCACAGCCTGCGTGCCACGGAGGAAACGGGAAAGGAGGGATCTCCCTGGAACATCCTGGCAGCTCAGCAGAGAGGGGGCAAAAATTCGTTTCGGATCCTGAATTTGCATCTGCAAATGCTGTTTCTTTCGTTCAAATGCTTTGTGGTGTTTGTTTTTTGTTTGTTTGTTTGTTTTTGAGATGGACTCTCCCTCTTTCGCCCAGGCTGGAGTGCAGTGGTGCGATCTCTGCTCTCTGCAACCTCCACCTCCCAGGTCCAAGTGATTCTCCTGCCTCAGCCTCCAGAGTAGCTGGGATTACAGGTCCCCAACACCACGCCCTGCTAATTTTTGTATTTTTAGTAGAGACGGGGTTTCACCATTGTTGGTCAGGCTGGTCTCGAACTCCTGACCTCAAGTTATCTGCCTCCCTTGGCCTCCCATAGTGCTGGGATCACAGACATGAGCCATGGCACCCGGCCCTGTGTTGTCTTGATAAAGTTTAAAGTCACTGGACGTTGGGGCTGTATATCCGCCACCCAATGACCTGCCATGCATCGTTTTACCCTCAAATTTTTGCTCTTCTTGTATCCTAACTGCTTCTGGCAGTAAACCCCGTCTAGGACAACCTGCCAACACCCCTTAAACTTTTCTCCTTTTTTTTTTTCTTTTTTCTTTTTATAGAGACAGAGTCTCATTATGTTGCCCAGGCTATTCTCGAACTCCTGAGCTCACGTAATTCTCCTACCTCGGCCTCCCGAAGTGCTGGGATTACAGGCATGAGCCACCACACTCAGCCAAACTTTCCAAACAATACTCTCCTTAAGCCATATCTCAGGCTCTCATATGTCCTACTTTTTGCATGAAGCTAACTATTTCTTTCTCTACTCTCTTCTTCAATCAAACCAAACTGAACAATAATAATCAGTAATGGTGATAATAATCATCGTAACACCTCATTCCCAGGGGGTACTAGGAATTCACTGGAAAGGGCTGGGATGAGGCAATGTTCTCCATTTTGTTTTCAGTGGTAGCTACATGAGTACCTATAATTTTTGTCAAAATTCATTGAACTGAATGCTTAAGACCTGTGCATTTTATTTTATGTTATTTATTTTGAGACAGAGTCTCCCTCTGTCACCCCTGCTGGAGTACAGTGGCCTAGTCTTGGCTCACTGCAACCTCCACCTCATGGGTTTAAGCGATTCTCCTGCCTCAGCCTCCTGAGTAGCTGGGATTACAGGAACACACCATCATATCTGGCTAATTTTTGTATTTTTAGTAGTTGGCCAGGCTGGTCTCAAATTCCCGACCTCAAGTGATCCGCCTGCGTCAGCCTCTCAAAGTGCTGGGATTACAGGCGTGAGCCACTGCGCCCCGGCCATATGCATTTTATTGTATGTGAAATATTTCAGTTGTTAAAGTTAATCAAAGGAATAACAGCAGCTACAATAGGATCACAATGTGTAACTGCAATATAACTACAATACTAGCAAAAATTTAACCTGTTAAACACAACCAAAGGAACAGCAGCAGCTACAATAGGTCGCAGTGTACAGCTGTAATATAACTGCAATACGTTGCAATGTACAGCTGTAATATAACTACAATACGTCGCAATGTACAGCTGTAATATAACTACAATAGGTCGCAATGTACAGCTGTAATATAACTACAATAGGTCGCAATGTACAGCTGTAATATAACAATAGGTCGCAATGTACAGCTGTAATATAACTACAATACTAGCAACAATGTAACTACCATGCCTATTATTCCCACATCCCCTTCTCTGATCCTCACAAGCTTGTAATACATTTTGGGTTTGGTTTTGGTGTTGATTTTTTGAGACGGTCTCCCTCTGTCGCCCAGGCTTAAGTGCAGTGGCACCATCTCGGCTCACTGCAACTTCCACTTCCTGGGTTCAAGTGATTCTCCTGCCTCAGCCTCCGGAGTAGCTGGGATTACAGGCACCAGCCACGACGCCTGGCTAATCGTTGTATTTTTAGCAGAGACTGGGTTTCACCATGTTGGCCAGGCTGGTCTTAAACTCCTGACCTCAAGTGATCCACCCACCTTGGCCTCCCAGAGTGCTGGGATTACAGGCGCCTGGCCTGTGATATGTTTCAGTTGCCATTTTACAAAAGAAGAAACAGAGATCCCGGAGAACTCCAGTGAACTTGCCCAGGGCCCCACGGCTACTAACGGGTAAAGCCTGGTTCCAAACCATAGCACTACGCTGTGTGTCCTGGCATGTGTTAGGTGGGGGAGAAAGAAATGAAACATGACTGCAGCTTTTCAGAAACTTCTACAAGCAAGCCCTGACCCCGAGTGCTGGGAGCCACACTGTCAATGAAAGAAACCCCACACACTGCCCACTCTGCCATCTTGCTACCCTGCACATCCTATGCCTTACACCAAGGATGGCCAATCCCTGCAACACTGGGTCACCCAGGAAAGCTGAACATCTTTCGTTTTTTCCTTTTTTATTTATTTATTTATTTATTTATTTATTTATTTATTTTGAGATGGAGTCTCACTCTGTCGCCCAGGCTGGAGTGCAGTGGCGCGATCTCGGCTCACTGCAAGCTCCGCCTCCCGGGTTCACGCCATTCTCCTGCCTCAGCCTCCCAAGTAGCTGGGACTACAGGCGCCCACCACCACGCCCGGCTAATTTTTTTATATTTTTAATAGAGACGGGGTTTCACCGTGTTCGCCGGGATGGTCTCGATCTCCTGACCTCGTGATCTGCCCGCCTCGGCCTCCCAAAGTGCTGGGATTACAGGCCTGAGCCACCATGCCCAGCCATCTTTTGTTTTTTCTAAGAGATGGGGGTCTCCCTCTGTTGCCCAGGCTGGAGTGTAGTAACACGATCATGGCTCACTGCAGCCTCAACCTCCTAGGCTCAAGCAATCCTCCCACCACAGCCTCCTGAGTAGCTGGGACTGCGGGCGCATGCCACCAATAACTTGTTAATTAACATTATTTTGTAGAGACAGGGGTCTCACTATATCACCCAGGCTGGGCTCGAACTCCCAAAGTGCTGGGATTACAGGTGTGAGCGACAGCTCCTGGCCTCTCCCAACTATTGAAAGACCTATTTATTCTGGCTCATAACAAAGTTCTCTAGTAATACAAAGTTACAGGGTATAAATGTGTGTGTGTATGTGTTATGTTTTGTTCCTAACAAAACAAATATTGACAACTATTTATTTTTAACATGGTTTAAGTTCAACTGCTTTCTTCTTCACACTCCTTAAGCCGAGCTGTAACTTTCTGGCTCTAAATGAGTGCTTACTACGTGCTAACTGTCGTACGTGCAGTCTCTCAGTTAAGCCTCACAGTAACTCCACGAGGAAGCCTGGATTATTATTTTACCTTTTGCAGGTGAGAAAACAGAGGCTCAAAATGGATACACAACCTGTTCCTGGGTTGTCGCCAAGGTTCACATTTATCTGAGTGCTTAATCACCACTATAAAGTACTTCCATGAATGTGGCTGACAACTTGTTTGGTGTTTAATCTTTACTTTTGATAATCTGTTATTGGTGGACACAACTCTATTGACAGAAACTTTTTTTATTTTTTGGGACGAAGTCACATTCTGTCACCCAGGCTGGCGTGGTGCAGTGGTGCGATCTTGGCTCACTGCAACCTCCACCTCCCGGGTTCAAGTGATTCTCCTGCCTCAGCCTCCCTAGTAGCTGGGACCACAGGTGCGCTACCGCGTCCAGCTAATTTTTTGTATTTTTAGTAGAGATGGGGTTTCACTATGTTGGGCAGGCTGGTCTCAAACTCCTGACCTCAAGCGAGGACCCGTCCACCTCAGGCTTCCAAAGTGCTGGGATCACAGGCATGAGTCACTGCGTCTGGCCCCTATTATTATGTTAAATGGAAACGGGGTCTTGCTTTGTTGCCCAGCCTGGAGTGCAGTGGTGCGATCATAGCTCACTGCAGCCTGGAACTCCCTGGCTCAAGCAATCTTCCTGCCTCAGCCTCCCGAGTAGCTGGGACTACAGGCACATGCCACAATGCCCAACTAATTTTTAAATTTTTTGTAGAGATGGTTTCGCCATGTTGCCCAGGCTGGTCTTGAACTCCTGGGCTCAAGTAATCCTCCCACCTCAGCTTCCAAACGTGCTGGGGTTACAAGTGTGAGCCACACTGCCAGACCAAGATGATTTAAAAGTATACAGGAGGGGCTGGGTGCGGTGGCTCACACCTGTAATCCCAGCACTTTGGGAGGCCAAGGCGGGAGGATCACGAGGTCAGGAAATCGAGACCATCCTGGCTAACACGGTGAAATCCCATCTCTACTATAAATACAAAAAATTAGCCAGGCTTGGTGGCGGGCGCCTGTAGTCCCAGCTACTCAGGAGGCTGAGGCAGAAGAATGGCGTGAACCTGAGAGGTGGAGCTTGCAGTGAGCCGAGATTGCGCCACTGTGCTTCAACCTGGCCGACAGAGAGAGACTCGTCTCAAAAAAAAAAAAAAATGTATACAGGAGGATGTGTGTAGGTTACATACAAACACTACGCCATTTTCTATCAGGGACTGGATCCCCAGGGGGTTTTGGAATCGTCAAGGATGCCAAACAAGTGTACAATCTATGCAGGAGAAAATGAAGATGGGAGAATCGACAGTTCCGAGTATCAGGATCTAAGGAGGAGATTTCAAAACACTGCTTTTCATATCCTCCCATCATGAAAATGACGGTTTTTCAAAAATTCCTTCTTAAAAATATTTCTGGAAATAGACTTTTCACAGATGGTTGTGAGGGCCAGTATTCAATCATCACTTGCAATCAGTCAGCCTTGACTTCTGCCTTGGCACTTATTTGTTCAACTATAAACTCAGTCAACAGTCTAAAAGCAAGGCAAGTTTCAACCTGCAGCTCGTCCACCCTTTGAGAACCCCGAGGTGGTCATTAGACCCCTGCTATGCTCTTCCCTCTCCAAATACAGTCACGAACTCCCTAAATTCTTACTCCTTGTGTTTGAAGATGAATAACCATCCTGAAATGATTGCTCCAAACTCTCTCACTGGAAAGAAAATTTCCAGGACTCTAGAAAATAAGATTCTGCAAATGTCCATGTGTCTGGGGCTAGAGCTTACGGAAGATTTTCAGAGCCACAACGTGGAGCTAATTAAATTAATGACAACACCCTGTGAAAAATCAGCTGCTTTTCGAAGATACTGTTAAGAAAGTGAAAGGGGCCAGGCGCTGCAGCTCTCGCCTGTAATCCGAGCACTTTGGAAGGATGAGGAGGGAGGATCGCTTGATCCCAGGGGTTCAAGACAAGCCTGGGCAAGGTAGTGAGACCCCATCTCTACAAAAATAAAATTAGCTCGGTGTGGTGGTGTGTGCTTGTAATCCAAGCTACTCAGGAGGCCGAGGTGGGAGGATTACTTGAGCCCAGGAGTTCAGGGGTGCAGTGAACTCCAGCCTGGGCAACAGAGTGAGATCCTGTCTCTAAAAATAATAATAATAAAGATTGACAATAAATATTAAGCGCCGCTGAGGATGTGGAGCAATTAGAACTCTCACACATTGCTGGTGGAAATATAACAGGCTCCAACCATTTAGGAAAACAATCTGGCCTTTCTTTTTTTTTTTTTTTTTTTTTTTTTTTTAAGACAGAGTCTCGCTCTATTACCCAGGCTGGAGTGCAGTGGTGCAATCTCAGTTCACTGCAACCTCCACCTGCTGGGTTCAAGCAATTCTCCCAACGTAGCTGGGATTACAGGTGTGCACTACCACACCCAGCTAACTTTTGTTTTTTTAGTAGAGACGGGGGTTTCACCATGTTGGCCACACCGGTCTCGAACTCCTGACCTCAAGTGATCCACCTGCCTCAGCCTCCCAAAGTGCTAGGATTACAGGCATGACCCATCGCGCCAGGCCTGGCCATTCCTTATACATACTTCTGCTACACAACTCATCCATTCTGCTCCAGAATATGCCCTCAAGAGATATAAAGGCATTAGTCCGCATAAAAGACTCCTACACAATTGTGTATAACAAGTTTATGCATAATAGCAAAAAGTTGAAAAAAACCCAAATGTCTCTCAACAGGTAAAATGCTAAAACAAGGCTGGGCACGATGGCTCAAGCCTGTAATCCCAGCACTTTGGGAGGCTGAGACGGGCGGATCACGAGGTCAGGAGATCGAGACCATCCTGGCTAACACGGTGAAACCCCGTCTCTACTAAAAAATACAAAAAAAAAAAAAACTAGCAGGGCGAGGTGGCGGGCGCCTGTAGTCCCAGCTACTCGGGAGGCTGAGGCAGGAGAAGGGCATAAACCCAGGAGGCGGAGCTTGCAGTGAGCCGAGACTGCGCCACTGCACTCCAGCCTGGGTGACAGAGCGAGACTCCGCCTCAAAAAAAAAAAAAAAAAAAAAAAGGCTAAAACAAAATGCTGTCTCTTCACACAATGGAATACTACTGAACAACACAAAAGAAATAGGCTATTGATAAATGCAAAACCATGGATGAATCTCAAAACATGACACCAAAGAAAAGATGCCAGACATTGACCAGGCACCATGGCTCATGCCTCTAATCCCAGCACTTTATACATTATTCAGTCTCACTCTTATCCTAAGTGAAGTAACTCAGGAATGGAAAACCAAACATCATATGTTTTCACTCGTAAGTGGGAGCTAACCTATGAGGATGCAAAGTCTTAAGAATGATACAAGGCCAGGCATGGTGGCTCCTGCCTGTACTCCCGGCACTTTGGGAGGCTGAGGCAGGCGGATCACGAGGTCAGGAGATTGAGACCATCCTGGCTAAAATGGGGAAGCTCCACCTCTACTAAAAATACAAAAAAATTAGCCAGGCGTGGTGGCGGGCGCCTGTAGCCCCAGCTACTCAGGAGGCTGAGGCAGGAGAATGGCGGCATGAACCTGGGAGGTGGAGCTTGCACTGAGCCAAGATCGCTCCACTACACTCCAGCCTGGGCGACTGAGCAAGACTTTGTCTCAAAAAAAAAAAAAAAAGAAAGGATGATACAACAGACTTTGGGGGCTCATGGGGAAAGGATGGGAAGTGAGCGAGGGATAAAAGACTACAAATTGGGTTCAGTGTATACTGCTCGGGTGATGGGTCCACCAAAATCTTACAAGTCACCACTAATTTACTCATATAACCAAATACTACCTCTTCCCTAAAAACCTGTGGAAACAAAAAAAATAGGCTGGGCGCGGTGGCTCACGCCTGTAATCCCAGCACATTGGAAGGCCGAGGCAGGTGGATCACGAGGTCAGGAGTTCGAGACCAGCCTGGCCAATATGGTGAAACTTTCAGTCTCTACTAAAAGTACAAAAATTAGCTGGGTGTGGTGGCAGGTGCCTGTAATCCCAGCTACTCCGGAGGCTGAGGCAGAAGAATCACTTGAACCGGGGAGGCAGAGGTTGCAGTGAGCAGAGATTGTGCCACTGCACTCCAACCTGGGGAACAGAGGGAGACTCTGTCTCAAAAAAATAAATAAATAGGCTGGGCACGGTGGCTCATGCCTGTAATCCCAGCACTTTGGAAGGTTGAGGCGGGCAGATCACAAGGTCAGGAGATCATGACCATCCTGGCTAACACAGTGAAACCCCGTCTCTATTTAAAAATACAAAAAATTAGCCGGGCATGGTGGCGGGCACCTGTAGTCTCAGCTACTCGGGAGGCTGAGGCAGGAGACTGGCATGAACCCGGGAGGAGGAGCTTGCAGTGAGCCGAGATGGTACCACTGCACTCCAGCCTGGGTGACAGAGCAAGACTCAGTCTCAAAAAAAAAAAAAAAAAAAAAATTAAAAGAAAAATAAATTAAACTAACTTTCTAAAAATGTTAAAAATACCCAGTCTCAGATAGTTCTTTATAGCAATGTGAGAATGAACCAGTATCCTCTCATCCCAAAATCAAAATCAAAATGTTCAGTTATGTACAAAACCAGGAAGAAAAAGGCAAAAAAGAAAAGGGAAGGTTTCCCTCCATCTTGGGCATGTTTTTATACTCATTCCTTTCCCAGAGGAAGGATGGAAAGAAAATCCTCCTAGAACAGACCTGACCTGGCCAAGCAAGCCCTGAAATCATTTGAAGAGACCATGATTGAATGGAGAATCACAAAGTAAATCCATAACTGTTTCCCTCCCACACTAAGGAAGTTCTTCATCTCTCAAAATCCAAAAGCAAATGAAATAATAGAGAGAGAGAGAAAAAAAAAAGCACCAAGTTCCTGGACAAATGCCACATTCCACATCAACATAGAAAATGTCCACAGGCAGGAGATGGACTTTCCATTGATGCAACAGAAAATGGAAAAAGAGGCCAGGCTCAGTGGCTCACGCCTGTAATCCCAGTACTTTGGGAGGCTGAGGTGCGTAGATCACTTGAGGTCCTGAGTTCAAGACCAGCCTGGCCAACATGGTGAAACCCCATGTCTACTAAAAAAACTATAAAAAGGCCGGGCGCGGTGGCTCAAGCCTGTAATCCCAGCACTTTGGGAGGCCGAGACGGGCGGATCACGTGGTCAGGAGATCGAGACCATCCTGGCTAACACTGTGAAACCCTGTCTCTACTAAAAATACAAGAAAATTAGCCGGGCGAGGTGGCGGGCGCCTGTAGTCCCAGCTACTCTGGAGGCTGAGGCAGGAGAATGGCGTGAACCCAGGGGGGCGGAGCTTGCAGTGAGCCGAGATCGCGCTACTGCACTCCAGCCTGGGGCACAGAGCAAGACTCCGTCTCAAAAAAAAGAAAAAAAAAAACTATAAAAAATTAGCCTGGCGTGGTGGCATGCACCTGTAATTCCAGCTACTTGAGAGGCTGAGGCAGGAGAATCACTTGAAGCCAGGAGGCAGAGGTTGCAGTGAGCCAAGATCATGCCATTGCACTCCAGTCTGGGCAACAGAGCGCTCCATCTCAAAAAAAAAAAAAAAAAGGAAGGGAAAATGAACCCAGCCATGAGTCTCGTCGTCTCTCGTCTCAGCCTTCAAAGAATCATAAGGGTCCAGGCTGGAGAACTTTTGCCTTGTCCTCCATTCCCTCCATGTTCCTCACTGGAACAGAGGCTCCCATGGGCTAAGTCCCTCAATGGGCCTCATTCTTGAATCAGGAAGGGGTGGGCTTCTGCTATGTGTCCCCAAAACTTGGGCAGCCACAAACAGGTATTTGTAGACCCATGTTTTTCCCAGCATTAATTACAATGGCCAGAAGGCAGGAACAACCCAAATGTCCATCAACAGATAAATTCTCAAAAAAAAAAGAAAAAAGGTTAAGATGATCAATTTTGTGATGCATGTTCTATTACTACAAAAGCAATTAAAGATTTAAAGAAGAGCAACTGAAGATATACAAACATCAGCACCTCAAAGAGATTAAAAAAAAAAATGGATGCCTATTGGTCTAACTGGGTTTCTGTCTGGCCACAATTTCTTTTTTTTCTTTTTTTTTTTTTTTTTTTTTTTGAGACGGAGTCTCACTCTGTCACCCAGGCTGGAGTTCAGTGGCCGGATCTCGGCTCACTGCAAGCTCCGCCTCCCGGGTTACACCATTATCCTGCCTCAGCCTCCCGAGTAGCTGGGACTACAGGCGCCCGCCACACCGCCTGGCTCGTTTTTTGTATTTTTTAGTAGAGACGGGGTTTCACTGTGTTAGCCAGGATGGTCTAGATCTCCTGACCTCGTGATCCGCCCGTCTCGGCCTCCCAAAGTGCTGGGATTACAGGCTTGAGCCACCGCGCCCAGCCTGGCCACAATTTCAAGTGAGAAAAGCAAAGCAAAACACACACTGAAATGCTGGGTAAAGAAATGCAATGACAGCATTAAAGCATTTCCAACACTTCAATCCCTTGTGCACCTCTTTGTGACAGTTGCAAATGCAGAGTCCCTGAAGAAAAAGGCCCAGCCCCATCCCCACCCCAAAATAGCTCCCAGGGAAAGAGGAGGAAGAGGTAGGAAGACATGGCTAAGAAGCACACAGAGACAGTCTCAGTCTTACCAGGAATCAGGGCGCTGCAAAAGAAAACCATAGGATACCAATTTCCATGCACTGGAATTAACATAATTTTCCTGCAGCCTTGCTCACATTTGACATACACCTTAACGCACCACCGGTAAAATGGTATGCTGTCACAGCCACCTTGGAGACCATCTGGGGAGTATATACTAGATTTTAAAATGTACACACCCCATTCCCAGTCACTTCAATTCTGAACATCAATCCTAGAAAACCATTCACAAATGGGCAGGAGGAGATGGACACCAAGATGTTCATTGCGGCATTGTTTATAAAAGAAACAAACCGGAAACAATCTCAATGTCTCCCACTAGGGGAGCTAGTGAGTAGCATGTGGCTCATTCATACAAGATACTATGTAGCACTTAAATGAATGAACTAGCACTACTGAATCAAGAGGCATCAACTTAAAGAACATATTGGCTGAGAGAAAAAAAAAAAGCATTTGGCTTAAGAACTCATGCAGCAGGTGTAGAAATTTGAATCACACACACAAACATATCATATGTGTGCATGGTGAGGGGGATCGCGGAGTATTTTTAAAGACTAGATCCATTATGGTAGGACCAGCCACGTGTGGCCAGTCAGAACTGAAATGTGCTTTAAGGGCAAAATACACAATGACTTCCTAAGGGATAACACTGCTTAGCTTCCCAATATATGCAGATATTTAGAATACTCAAAAGTGTATTCCAATATAAATGGCAGTGTTTAATGCCAGTGAACTGTATACTTAAAAATGGTTAAGATGGCAAATTTTATGATGTATACTTAATTACAGCAGCAAAAGATTTAAAGAAAGATTTATGCCAGGCGTGGTGGCTCACGCCTGTAATCCCAACACTTTTGGAGGCTGAGGCAGACGGATTACTCGAAGTTGGGAGTTTGAGACCAGCCTGGCCAACATGGTGAAATCCTGTCTCTACAAAAATACAGAAATTAGCCAGGCATGGTGGTGCACACCTGTAATCCCAGCTACTAGGGAGGAGAATCGCTTGAACCGGGAGGTGGAGGTTGCAGTAAGCCAAGAATGCACCATTGTACTCCACCCTGGGTGACAAGAGCGAAACTCGGTGTCAAATAAATAAATTAATAAATAGGCCAGGCGCGGTGGCTCACGCCTGTAATCCCAGCACTTTGGGAGGCCGAGGCGGGAGGATCACGAGGTCAGGAGATCGAGACCATCCTGGCTAACATGGTGAAACCCCATCTCTACTGAAAATACAAAAAATTAGCCGGGCATGGTAGTGGGCACCTGTAGTCCCAGCTACTCGGGAGGCTGAGGCAGGAGAATGGCCTGAACCCAGGAGGTGGAGCTTGCAGTAAGCTGAGATCGTGCCACTGCACTCCAGCCTGGGTGATAGTGCAAGACTCCATCTCAAAAAAAAAAAAAAAAAAAAAAAAAAAAAAAAAAAAAAAAAAACCATGCATTTTTTTGGCTGGAAGTTTATGTACTAAACTTAAGAGAGTTGTTACCTCTGGGAAGAAGGGAGGGGAATATGGCAAGGGAAATGACAAAGAGAACTCCAACAGTATCTTACATTTTATTACTTTCACTTATTCACTTATTATTTTATTTATTTATTTTTTTTAAGAGATGAGGTCTTGCTCTGTTGTCCAGGCTGGGGTGCAGTGGTGTGATCATAGCTCACTGCAGCCTCCAACTCCTGGGCTCAAGTGATCCTCCCACTTTACCCTCGTGAGTAGCCAGAACTACAAGCGCATGCCACCACCCCTGGCTAAATTTTTAAAAATTTTTTTGTAGAGATGGGGTCTTTCTATGTTGCCCGGGCGGGTAGATCACTGGAGTCAGGAGTTCGAGACCAGCCTGCCCAACATGATGAAACCCCGTCTCTACAAAAATACAAAAATTTGCCACGCATAGTGGCGTGCACCTATAATCCCAGCTACTTGGGAGGCTGAGGCAGGAGAATCACTTGAACCTGGGAGGCAGAGGTTGCAGTGAGCCGAGATCATGCCAGTGCACTCCAGCCTGGGTGACAGAGCAAGACTGTCTCAAAAATAATAAGTAAATAACTAATAAAATAAAAATAAATTAGCTGGGCATGGTGGCACATGCCTGTGATCCCAGCACTTGGCAGTATCCGGAGACATTTTTGGCTGTCATGACTTGGGGTTGCTACTGGTATTGAGTGGAGGCCAGGGATGCTGCTCAGCTTCCTGTAATGTATAGGGCAGTCCCCACCACAGAGAGGGGCACAGCCCAGAATGCTAATACTGTTGAGGCTGAGAAACCCTGCCTAAACTCATTAAGTTTAAAAAAGAAGAAAACAAGCCAGGCACAGTGGCTCATGCCTGTAATCCCAGCACTTTGAAAGGCCGAAGTAGGAGGATCACTGGAGGTCAGGAGTTCAAGACTGGCCAACATGCTGAAACCCCATCGCTACTAAAAGTACAAAAATTACCCAGGTATGGTGGTATGCACCTGTAATCCCAGCTGCTTGGGAGGCTGAGGCAGGAGAATTGCTTGAACTCAGGAGGCAGAAGTTGCAATGAGCCAAGATCATGCCACTGTACTCCAGCCTGGGTGACAGAGTGAGACTCCGTCTCGGAAAAAAAAAAAAAAAAAAAAAAAACAGAAGGAGGAGGAGGAGAATGAGAAGGAGAAAGAGAAGGAGAAGGAGGGAAGCCAGATGTGGTGGTATGTTCCTGTAGTCCCAGCTACTTGGGAGGCTGAAGTTTGAAGAGCCCTTCAGCCCAGGAGTTCGAGGCTGTGGTGTACTATGGCTGTGTTTCTACTGTACTGGGCAACATGGTACATATCTTTTTAAACATTCTTTCTAAAAACAGCAAATTTTATTTTATGTGTGACTTTTACCATAAAAAAAAATGTTTTTAAAATAATAAAAGTTCAGCTGGGTGCAGTGGCTTATGCCTGTATTCCCAGCACTTTGAAGGGCCGAGGCGGGCAGATCACTTGAGGTCGGGAGTTCAAGACCTGCCTGGCCAACACGGTGAAACCCCGTCTCTACTAAAAATACAAAATTAGCCAGGTGTGGTGGTGGGTGCCTGTAATCCCAGCTACTCAGGAGGCTGAGATGGGAGAATTGCTTGAACCCGGGAGACGGAGGTTGCAGTGAGCCAAGATCGCATCACTGCACTCCAGCCTGGGTGACAGAGCGAGACCGCCTCAAAAAAAAAAAAAAAAAAAAAAAGAGCTACAACTCTGGTGTAATATCATGAAACCAAAAATATTTGCATGTTGTGTACCACAGAAGCTATTTATAAATGAAAATTTTGGCCTAAAAAGAAAGAAAGAAAAGGAATCCAAATCAAGACCCCTCTAAAGAAGCAGCACCCTGTTTTCAGTGTTGGTCTCCTACTAAAGCAGAGAAAAATGAGGTTTTGGGAAGTAGGACAGATCCTTAGAGCCAATGTTAGCAAAATTACCAAACCCACCCACCCCAGCACAGACACACACACCATTCTTAGTCATCAACAGTAAAGACATACAAGGAACACAGACTCCAGATGGCACATTAAAAAAAAACATTATTAGATTTCCAGTGAAAACTTCTGCTGCAGTGCTTCTAACGTGATACAGCCCTATAAAAATAAAGATGAATCACGGCCCATTTCGAAGGAAAGGTCTAACTGCCTTACGTCAGAGCCAGTCACACACTGTTTTGGGTTTTTTTTTTTTCTTTCTTTCTTTCTTTCTTTTTTTTTTTTTTTTCTGAGATGCAGTCTAGCTCTACTGCCCAGGCTGGAGTGCAGTGGTGAGATCTTGGCTCACTGCAACTTTGGCCTCCCGGGTTCAAGTGATTCTCCTGCCTCAGCCTCCTGAGTAGCTGGGATTACAGACTTGCACCACCACACCTGGCTAATTTTTGTATTTTTGGTAGATACGGGGTTTCACCATGTTGGCCAGGCTGGTCTCAAACTCCTGACCTCCTGTGATCTACCTGCCTCGGCTTCCCAAAGTGCTGGGATTACGGGCGTGAGCCACCGTGCCTGGCCTAAATTTGTTTTTTAGGCTATCAAAGAATTGCTCCCCCGCAAAAAGTTACGGCACCATAAAACTAGTCAATGAATACTCAGTTACCTGCTATTTCATTTTATGTGGCTAGAACATAATAAATAATCGAAACTGATGAAGAGATTGCAAAATAAAACAAACCAAAAACATAGCCCAATTTCACTCATGAACACAGATGGCAAGAATTCAAAAACCGAAACAAAGCAAACCTAGCAAATCTAATTCAACATTATGCTGAAAGAATAATTCATCACCACCAAGTAGGGTTTACCACAGGAAAGCAAGGATGATTTTATATTAGGAAATCTATTAAACATGGATGTCAGATAATACCATTGTTAAATATTTAATGTTAGTCTAGAAGCCCTGGTCAATAGAATAAGATTTACAACTGAAACAAGAGGCATGACTTTTAGACACAATTTTTTTTTCATGCTTCCAGAACCGAGCAGACATCATTTTTTTAAATGGCCATAATTTGTAGAGGACAAAATTGCATATAATGAATAAAACGATTTAAAAACCTACCAATCACTTTCGCTAAAGGATCTGGATTCGGGGTAAATATGCTACTCGTAGGAGGCATAACTAACACAACAAAACTCCGTGATACAGAAATCAGGAACCATCATAACAAAAATAATACAAGATAAAGATGAAAAAGGGACAATATAAAAGATTTGAACAAACTGGCCGGGTGCGGTGGCTCATGCCTGTAATCCCAGCACTTTGGGAGGCCGAGGTGGGTAGATTACTTGAGGCCAGGAGTTTGAGACCAGCCTGCCCAACATGGTGAAACCCCATCTCTGCCAAAAATACAAAAATTAGCCAGGCATGGTAGTGGGCATCTGTAATCCCAGCTACTCAGGAGGCTGAGGCACGAGAATCGCTTGAACTTGGGAGGCAGAGGTTGCGATGAGCCCGGATCGTGCCCCTGCACTCCAGCCTGGGCGACAGAGCGAGACTCTGTCTTAAAAGAAAAGAAAAAAAAAAGATTTGAGCAAATGGAAAAGGAGATCCCGTATCTGCCTGGAAAGGAAAAATATGAAGTTATTGATTTCTTAATTTATGGATTTTAACCCATTTTTCCATTTGTCCCAAGAATATTCTGTTCTCTAATTCTAATGTAACATTACAGACATTTCTGTTACATTAAGACTAGAGGTAAGTTCTGTTTAGAAATAACTCCAAGAACTGTTTTTATATTTTCTCACATTGAAAATCAGTCAGATTTGCTTCAGACTCAAAGAACATGTTTATGAAAATTAAAGAAGTGCTGGCAGCGAGCTGTACTTTTTTTTCTATGGGAAATGGGTTACATTTTTAATTAAATTTTTAAATCAGTATCTCGATGGGTTTTATATGAAGGCGAGAGGAGGGAAAGATTTAGTTCAACCAGAAAAGGAAACATTCTTCTAAAAGGTGTAATAGGGAAAAAACCTAGATTTGCCACTTTATCAAGCATGTTCTTACCAGGCATGAGTTTGTAGTCCCAGCTACTTGGAGGCTAAGGCAGGAGGCTCACTTGCACCCAGGAGTTTGAGTCCAGCCTGGGCAACACAGTAAGCCCCCATTCTTGTTTGAAGACAGAGTCTCGCTCTGTCACCCAGGCTCAAGTGCAGTGGCATGATCTCGGCTCACTGAACCTCCACCTCCCGGGTTCAAGCAACTCTCCTGCCTCAGGTTCCCAAGTAGCTGGGACCACAGGCACGTGCCACCATGCCCGGCTAATTTTTGTATTTATAGTAGCGGGGTTTCTCCATGTTGGCCAGGCTGGTCTCGAACTCCTGACTTCAAGTGATCCAGCTGCTTCAGCCTCTCAAAGTGCTGGGATTACAGGCATGAGCCACCACACCCAGCCAAGCCCCACTTCTTTAAAAACAAAACAAAACAAAACAAAGCAACAACAAAAACTTAAAAAAACACAAACTCTAAATCTATAAACAGTATGGTACTGGGGTAAGATTAAGACACAGAACACTTGAAATCGAATGGATACCCCAAAAGCAAATTCATGGTTTTGGTTTAATTTAATACCTGATGAAGAAAACATCAAGAATTACTTGGGGAAGGAATTGGTTATTCAACAAGTGGAATTCATAAAAATTAAATTCCTACTCAGAAAACTCATTTAATGTCCTCAGTCACACCATCCACAGTCCTGATGTCCAACTGAGCTCCAAATTCTGATTAAAATGTTATTGTACTCATTAACCTAAAATAAAAGGTTTTAAAAAAAATGTTTTATGAGCCCCACTGTTTCCCACTCCAGGGTTCTTTGGTAGATGGCAAACAGGGCCACAAATTCTTCCTCTTCCATCAACATGTAAATTCTGTATTCTCCCTTTCCCCCTCCCCCCAGCTCACCTTAGCCAATGGGATGTTAGCACACAAGATGCAAACGGAAACTCAAAAGGCACGTGTGCACTGGAAATTGATCTCTTGCCACTCTTGGAACGCTGAGACCATCATGTAATCTAAGCCCAAACTAGCCAACTGGAGGATGAGAGGATGAGCAGCTACAGGGAAGGAAACCAAGGCCTCCCAGCTGACAGCCAGCACCAACCACCAGACATGTGAATGAGGCCATGCTAGACCATCCAGCTACCAGACAACCCACTGGCTGATCCCAGACACGAGAGAGAACAGAGCCTGTGTTTGTGGTCTGCTGGTGGGTCTAAACAAGAAAACTTGCCCAGCTGCCCCACAAAGTCATGAGCTAAGTACATGATTGTTGATTAAGCCATTACGTTTCAGAGTAGTTTGTTACACAGCAAAAGCTAGCTGATACAAGTTCCATGATTGAACTTGGATACAACAAGTTCCCAGTTTTATGTTTCAGGGTGGTTTGTTACACAGCAAAAGCTAGCTGATACATGCTCCAGGAATGAACTTGGATACAACAAGTTCCAAGTTCTCTGTTTCAGGGTGGCTTGTTACACAGCAAAAGTTAGCTGGTACAAGCTCCATGATTGAACCTGGCTACAAGTTTCAAGTTCTGTGTTTCAGAGTGGTTTGCTACACAGCAAAAGCTAGCTGACACAAGCTGAAAGCCCTGTGTTGCCCCAATTAACACCCTGCCCCCACCTCCATGGCTTAAGTGAGCCCAAATAGATTCCCATTACTGGCATTCATGGGTTGACTGAGACACTCAGTGCTGAGCCAGGAAGACAAACTCAGGCTGGGGTTCTCTCTCACGGCCCCTTCCATATCCTTAAACCACTTCCTCCATACCCATTACCCATTTTACTCCACTTAAGCAGCAATGCACTGTTCTCTGTTCCCAGAGAGGAGAAGCCAGGAAGGAGCTGACATATTCCTCATTCTTGGTGACCCACAGACAAGACACTGTGAGCCCCGGTCAACACTTGTACTCCTTCCTTGTTCCTCTTCTAGCTTAGATGTACCTATAATAGCCTCTTTGTTGTGATCAACTTTCCCAAGCCACTCCTTCCTCTCTATTCCAGGGACTCTCAAGGGGTGGAGAGGTTGAAAAAACATTCAACGGTATATTTTATATTTAGAGGAAAAAAGAACAAACTCCAAGTAGGGAAGAGGAACTGGATTTTTATTTTTATCGAAAGAAGGGATATACCAGTTCAAAGTTGAGGAAAATCTTGGAGACTGGTTCCCTTATCATGTCCTCATGAGAGAAGAGAAAACAGACATTCAGAAAAGCTAGACAATGTGCCCAAGGTCACGAAACAGATACAGGATTCAAATGTAGGCCTGTCTGACTCCAGAACAATCTTTCATCATGGAATGCAAAGTTCTAAGGCAGAGGTAGTTACCCAATACAAATTTTTGCAGTGATAGCAATATCACTGCTATCGTCTGCATCGTCTAAATATGGTGAGTACAACTGAGGGGCAAATACCTAATTTTAATGAAATTCTACTTAAATTGCCACACGTGGCTGTGGCTGGCAGGGCTCCCTTAGTAGACAGTGTAATTCTAGAATTTCACTAAGTTGGTTCTATATCACTACCAAAAGCAGCACCCAGACAGGTGTAGTGGCTCATGCCTATAATTCCAGAACTTTGGGAAGCCAAGGCAGGAGGATCACTCGAGCCCAGGAGTTCAAGACCAACCTGGGCAACACAGCAAGGCTCCATCTTTTTCTTCTTTTCTTTTCTTTTTTTTTTTTTTTTTTTCAATTTTTGGAGATAGGGTCTCGCTCTGTCACCCAGGCTGGAGTGCAGTGGCATGATCTTGGCTCCCCGCTGCCTCAATCTCCCAGGCTCGAGCGATCCTCCCGCCTCAGTCCCCCAGGTAGCTGGGACTACAGGCATGCACCACCGCGCCTGGCTAATTTTGCAAGAATATATTTTTTAAATTAGTCAGGCACGGTGATTCATGCCTGTAGTCCCAGCTACTTGGGAGGCTGAGGTGGGAGGATCACTTAAGCCTGAGAGGTTGAGCCTTCAGTGAGCTGTGACTGCCTCACTGCACTCCAGCCTGGGCGACAGAAGGAGATCCCATCTAAAAAAAAAAAAAAAAAAAAAAAAAAAAAAAAAAAAAAAAAAAAAAGCGCGACCCTCAACATACATACCCACCCACCTACCCAAGAAGAAGTGGCAACTTAAAGATTTAAGAAAGACCTTAAGGGGCAAATAGCATGAGGAAAATGAAGTTATGACCAAACCTGGGAAAGCCCTTTATAAATATTCTAATGTCCTCTAAAATACAACAGATGACCCATGCCATTCGACAGTTCATGAGTTAGCAAGAATAAGTTCTGAAGAATGGATTGTCCTGGACTGTTCCCGGCTGGCCAGAATTTATTTTATTTTATTTTATTTATTTATTCATTTTTTTGAGACGGAGTTTCATTCTCGTTGCCCAGGCTGGAGTGCAGTGGTGCAATCTTGGCTCACTGCAACCCCCGCCTCCCGGGTTCAAGCCATTCTCCTGCCTCAGCCTCCCAGGTAGCTGGGATTACAGGCACACACCACCACACCCAGCTAATTTAGTATTTTTAGTAGAGACAGAGTTTCTCCATGTTGGTCAGGCTGGTCTCGAACTCCCGACCTCAGGTGATCCACCCATCTCGGCCTCCCAAGGTGCTGGGATTACAGGCGTGAGTTACCACACCCATGCCCCCCACCCCCAGTATCTTTGGAAGCCATCCTTTCAAAACTAAAAGTCTGTGAAGAATTACAACTTCCTCTGAACTACGCTGGCAAATTTAAGACCATCCTCTAACTTTTTTCCTGCATCAAATTCATCCCTCCCTGGGAACCTCTTTCCTTTCAGAGGTTCAGCTATCACTTTCCCCGTGACATTTGTGGTGACGTCTTCTGCCCATTCCGTCTTCCGTACCACCAGGAATCCTAAGATAAACCTCTCGCTTTTTTCTCACCCGAGTAAAATTCCTTTGCAAATAACCTTCATACCTTTCTTGCTTATAAAAATAATTTTCTTAGCAAAACTTGCCTTCGTCAAGAACACAAAGTTTTGTTATGAAGTTTGGTCTGTGCCCTGTTTGTCAGACACTAAGAAAAGGGAGGCCTGTCGGCACTGTTTTACCACAGAAAAGAATTCTCAGATGTAATCTCGCATAGCTTTATCACTCAAGTATGGATCTCTAGACAAATATTTAGTCTTGCCCAGTTAAAAAAAAATGGGTACACCTGTAATCCCATTGAACTGGGGGAGGCTGGGGTGCTAGAACTGCTTCAGCCCGGGAGTTTAAGACCAGCCTGGGCCGGGCGCGGTGGCTCAAGCCTGTAATCCCAGCACTTTGGGAGGCCGAGACGGGCGGATCACGAGGCCAGGAGATCGAGCCCATCCTGGCTAACACAGTGAAACCCCGTCTCTACTAAAAAAATACAAAAAAAACTAGCCGGGCGAGGTGGCGGGCGCCTGTAGTCCCAGCTACTCGGGAGGCTGAGGCAGGAGAATGACGTAAACCCGGGAGGCGGAGCTTGCAGTGAGCTGAGATCCGGCCACTGTACTCCAGCCCGGGCGACAGAGTGAGACTCCGTCTCAAAAAAAAAAAAAAAAAGACCAGCCTGGACAATATAGTGAGACCCCATCTGTACAAAAAATAAATTTTAAAAAAATTAGCTTGGGCTAGGCACAGTGGCTCACACCTGTAATCCCAGCACTTTGGGAGGCCGAGGCAGGTGGATCACTTGAGGTCAGAAGTTCGAGACCAGCCTGGCCCTCATGGTGAAACCTGTCTCTAATAAAAATATAAAAAGTAGGTGGGCATGGTGGCGTGCACCTGTAATTCCAGCTACTCAGGAGGCTGAGGCAGGAGAATCACTAGAGCCCAAGAGGTGGAGGTTACAGGAGAAAAGAAAGAAAAGAGACGGGAAGGGAAGGGAAGGGAAGGGAAGGGAAGAGGAGGGGAGGGGAGGGAGGGGAGGAGAGGGGAAGGAGGGGAGAGGAGGGGAGGGAAGGAAAATGAAGAGAGAAAAAAAGAAAGAGGAGGGAGAAAGGGAAAGAGGAAGGAGGAGGGAGGGAGGAAGGGGGAAAGGGAAGGGAAGTAAGAAATAAAAAGGAAGAAAGGAAAGGAAAGAAAGAGAAAGAAGGAAGGAAGGAGAGAGAGGGATAAAGGGAGGGAGGGAGAGGGAGGGAGAGATGGAAGGAAGGGAGGAAATAAAGAAAAAGGAAGGAAGGAAGGAAGGTAGAAGGGAGGAAGGAAGGAGGGAGGAAGGAAGGAAGGTAGGTAGAAGGGAGGAAGGGAGGAGGGAAGGAGGGAAGGAGGGAAGGAAGGGAGAAAGATGAGAGTTTGGGCAACTGTGTTTTAAAAACTGTGTTTTTTGTTTTAAAACAAAAGAAAAAGAATAAAAATCAAAGAACTCACCACCACTCAGAGCCACGTGCAGACGAACAGCATCGAGCATGGTCGCCTTTGAAAACAGCTGACTGCAGAGAGTGCGGAAGTGTTACTTGTTAAATAAAGTCAGTCCCAGAGGTAGAACCTGAGTGTGACCCTAGCTCTGGGTCTGGAGCTCAGACGGGCAAGCGGAACTGCCCCAGGAACGTACAATCAGCAACACTCAGACCGGGGAATGCACCCCAAGTCAAAGAGCCCAGCTCTTCAACAGGCAGAAGGTAAGGAACGGAAAGGGATGGAGGGAGAACCTGTGGACCAGGGTTTCTCCCCCTCAGCACTATTGACATTTGGGGCTGGATCATTCTTTGTGGCTGGGCTGTCTCTGCATTGCAGGATGTTGAATAGCATCCCTGGCCTCCATCTGCTCAATGAAAGCAGTACACACACATTCCCTGGAGTTGTGACAACCAAAAATGTCTCCAGACATTGCCAAATGTCCCCGGGAGACAAAATCACCCTCAGTTGATCCAAACAAACACATCAATTTATTTTATTGTTTTTCTTTATTTTTGAGCCAGGGTCT
This sequence comes from Macaca mulatta, assembly GCF_049350105.2. NCBI lineage: Eukaryota > Metazoa > Chordata > Mammalia > Primates > Cercopithecidae > Macaca > Macaca mulatta. The sequence continues at coordinate 8,138,393 of NC_133424.1, forward strand.
TGCTCTGTCACGCAGGCTGGAGTGCGATATGCGATGTCGGCTCATTGCAGCCTCAACCTTCTATGCTCAAGCGATCCTCCCACCTCAGCCTCCCGAGTAGCTGGGACTACAGGCATGCACCATCATGCTCGGCACATTTTTTATTTTTAGTAGAGATGGGGTCTCACTATGTTGTCCAGGCTGGTCTCCAACTCTTGGCCTCAAGTGATCCTCCCGCCTCAGCCTCCCAACGTGCTGAGATTACAGGCACGAGCCACCGCACCCGGCCACCAAATTTTTTTTAAGGGGCAAAACTAAATATTTGTCTAGAGATTCACACTTAGGTGATAAAACGATACAGAAAGAAGGAAGTGATTTCTACAAAAGACAGGACAGTGACTACTCTGGGGGAAGAAGGCTGTGACTAGGATGTGGTCCATACCGTGGCTTTTGGAGGGGCTGTTCTGGCAAAGTACTATTTCTCAACCAGAGTTAGGGATTACAAGGGTGTTCACGTTAGAGTGAACCATTAGGCTATTCATTTGTTTTGTGTGGCTTTCTGAATCTGTGGTGTTTTTATATAATAAGATAGAATTTTTTAAAGTAAAACCAAAAAAAAAGAAAAAGAAGCTTTGATTCCATTAATTAAACATAGAATTACCAAGTAACCCAGCGATTCCACTCCCAGGTATAACTTCGAAAGAAGTGAAAATAGCCCAGGTGCGGTGGCTCATGCCTGTAATCGCAGCACTCTGGGTGGATGAGGTGGGTGCATCACCTGAGGTCAGCAGTTCGAGACCAGCCTGGCCAACATGGCGAAACCCTGTCTCTACTGAAAATACAAAAATTTGCCAGCACGTGGTGGTGCACGCCTGTAATCCCAGCACTTTGGGAGGTCGAGGCGGGTGGATCACTTGAGGTCAGGAGTTCAAGAGCATTCTGGCCCACATGACGAAACCCCATCTCTACTCAAAATACAAAAAATTAGCCAGGCGTGGTGGTGTTCACCTGTAATCCCAGTTACTCAGGAGGCTGAGGCAGGAGAATCGCTTGAACCCAGGAGGTTGCAGTGAGCTGAGATCACACCACTGCACTCCAGCCCGGCTGACAGAGCAAGACTCCATCTCAAAAAAAAAAAAAAAAAAGAAACAAATTTAAAGAAAAGGAATCTTGACCACTTTGGATCAAACCTGTCTGCTAGGTTAGTAAATTTCTTTGCAAATGAGGAAACCCTTAACGTCATCACCACCAATGAGGCAGCCTGAGACAAGAGCCTTGTTCACCAGCTGACGGGCTTTGCAGGTGGTCAGTAAACAACGCAGTACTTCGCATACCGCGTGTCGGCATGACTAGCTGCCAGCGCTTTAAAACCCGTCCTTATCAGACCTTTGAGTAAGAATGTTTTCCTTCCCCAGGTGAGCCCTTAGAAACACTTGGTAATAAAGCCTATTAAAAAACCATTCTTTCTAGGCTGCAGTCAATAAGCCATGGGGTCATTAAAGATCCAAGACCCTCCTTGCCTGGGACAAAACGAGAGGCAAAGAAACTTCTATGATGAGGAAGCCACGGCCAGGCGCGGTGGCTCATGCCTGTAATCCCAACACTTTGGGAGGCCGAGGCGGGCAGATCACAAGGTCAAGAGATCGAGACCATCCTGGCCAAAATGGTGAAACCCCATCTCTACTAAAATACATTAGCCAGGCGTGGTGGCGTGCGCCTGTAGTCCCAGCTACTCAGGAGGCTGAGGCAGGGGAATCCTTTAGAACCTGGGAGGTGGAGGTTGCAGTGAGCTGAGATTGTGCCACTGCACTCCAGCCTAGTGACAGAATGAGATTCTGTCTTAAAAAAAAAAAAAAAAGAAGAAGAAGCCACAGGACCCTCTACCCCAAACCCTCTAGGTAGGTACTTGACAATGGTGGGCTTCATCTACCACATTCCCTACAGTGTAATTTTTTTTTTTTTTTTTTTTTTGATACGAAGTTTTGCTCTTGTCACCCAGGCTGGAGGGCAGTGACGTGATCTCGACTCACTGCAACCTCCACCTCCTGGGTTCAAGCGATTCTCCTGCCTCAGCCCCTCAAGTAGCTGGGATTACAGTTCCCACCACCAGGCCCGGATAATTTTTGTATTTTTAGTAGAGATAAAGTTTCTCCATGTTGGCCAGGCTGGTCTCGAGCTCCTGACCTCAGGTGATCCACCTGCCTGGGCCTCCCAAAGTGCTGGGATTACAGGCGTGAGCCACCGTGCCCGGCCCCTCCAGTGCAAATTTGATGATCATGCTAAGTCCAGTGTGTTGAGAGACCTTAGTCCACTTCCCAAACCCGTGATTGGAGGAAGGTGGCTCAATCTACAGCTACTCCTCAGGCCCCAGGATGACGGAACCAGGGAGCAGAGGAGAGCAATGTTTTCAATGCTTTCTTGTTTGCCTCCCACTCTTGACATCATTTATGTTTAAAAATGAGCAACAGGGCCGGGCGCGGTGGCTCAAGCCTGTAATCCCAGCACTTTGGGAGGCCGAGACGGGCGGATCACGAGGTCAGGAGATCGAGACCATCCTGGCTAACACGGTGAAACCCCGTCTCTACTAAAAAATACAAAAAACTAGCCGGGCGAGCTGGTGGGTGCCTGTAGTCCCAGCTACTCGGGAGGCTGAGGCAGGAGAATGGCGTAAACCCGGGAGGCGGAGCTTGCAGTGAGCTGAGATCCGGCCACTGCACTCCAGCCTGGGTGACAGAGCGAGACTCCGTCTCAAAAAAAAAAAACAAACAAACAAACAAAAACCAGCCGGGTGTGGTGGCATGCGCCTGTAATCCCAGCATTCTCACTGAGGTAGGAGAATTGCTTGAACCCGGGAGGCAGAGGTTGCAATCAGCCGAGATCACGCCATTACACTCCAGCCTGGGTGACACAGCGAAGCTCCATCTCGGGGGGGAAAAAAAAAAAGGAAAATGAAAAAATGAGCAAATAGGTCAGCCTGGTGGCTGACACCTGTAATCCTAACACTTTGGGAACCCCAAAGTGGGAGGATTGCTTGAGTCTAAGAGTTCAAGACCAGCCTGGGCAACATAGCAAAATCCCCATGTCTACAAAAAGAAAAGTTAAAAAAAAAAAAAAAAAATGAGCCAGGCATGGTGGTGTGCACCTGTAGTCTCAGCTAATGGGGAGGCTGAAACAAGAGGGTCACTTCAGGACAGGAATTTGTGACTAGCCTGGGAAACATAGCAAGACTCCATCTCTTAAATAAATAAATAAATAAATAAATAAATAAAATTAGCTGGGTGTGGTGGTGTGCACCTGTAGTTCCAGCTACTGGAGAGGCTGAGGCTGGAGGATTGCTTGAGCCCAAAAGGTTGAGGCTGCAGTGAGCTGTGATCACACCACTGCACTGCAGCCTGGGTGACAGAGCAAGACCCCATCTCAAAACCAAACAAACAACAACAAAACAAAAAACAGAGAGGGTGGCCGGGCGCGGTGGCTCAAGCCTGTAATCCCAGCACTTTGGGAGGCCGAGACGGGCGGATCACGAGGTCAGGAGATCGAGACCATCCTGGCTGACACGGTGAAACCCCGTCTCTACTAAAAAAAATACAAAAACTTAGCCGGGCGAGGTGGTGGGCGCCTGTAGTCCCAGCTACTCGGGAGGCTGAGGCAGGAGAATGGCGTAAACCCGGGAGGCGGAGCTTGCAGTGAGCTGAGATCCGGCCAGGGCACTCCAGCCTGGGCGACAGAGCGAGACTCCGTCTCAAACAAACAAACAAAAAAAAACAGAGAGGGAAGACAGAGGAAAGGGGAGCTAGGGTAAGGGGTACAATTTTGAAACTCCAGCATGCACATATCGCCTCCCTTTATTGGGGAATGGACGGTGCTATCTGACGCAGGCACATTCAGAGAGACAGACCACAGAAGGGCCTGGGCTCCCGGCCTGACGCACGCGCTTGCTGACGTCCCTGGGTCCTCCCCGGGGCATTTCAGGTGTTCAGTCACAAAGAACAGATTTTAATTCTGACAAAGGGTCGGGTGACATGGGAAGTAACTGGTCAATGAATATCAGGTAGGAAGGAGAAAAAGAAAAACTTGTCAGACCAGTTAAGCCGCCTTTCTATAACGATGGATTTTAATTCTACCCGCCTTCTTCCCAAAAGGATTGGACCAAAAGGTCAGTTTCAACTGATAGCCCTCAGCCTCCCCGCCCCGGCCCCCCGCCCCCACCGGCTCCAGGAAGCCGGGCAATGGTGGGAATTGTAAATTCATCATCTTCACCACTCAAGATTTAGACATCATCTGTGGGGCAGCCAAGTGACCACACGGCCAACTAGTCTACCATCTTTCAGTGCAGCCTTGAACCCACTACAGCACTTTCTGCCCACCCAGTTTATATAACCTGATAGTTACTTTGACTTCCTCCCTGACTCAGCAAGGACTGCAGGGCCCCAGCAAAAAGCCTGGCTCAGCAAGGCTGTCCACTCAGCACTGGTAGAAACAGCCCCTCCTAAACACAGCCCCCGTGTGACCTTCATGAGGGCACTGGAGCCCATAAGGACTCTGCACTGGTCCAAGCCTCCCTTCCCAGCACGAGGCACCTTCTTCACTCTTTCCCACAAAACGCCTCTTGGCCTTGCCTTTGCCATTTCATCCACCCGAATACCCTCCCCTCTCACCCTCTCTTCTCTTTTCTTTTTTTTTCTTGTCTTGTCTTTGTTTTTCATTTCTTTTCTGTCTTTCTTTTTGTTTTTGTTCGTTTGTTTGTTGTTTGTTTTTGAGACAGGGTCCACTCTGTTACCCAGGCGGGAGTACAGTGGTCTAATCATAGCTCATTGCAGCCTCCAAGTCCCAGGCTCAAGCGATCCTCCTACCTCAGACTCCTGAGTAACTAGGACTACAGGCACACAGCACCATGCTTGGTTAATTTTTTAAAAAATTTTTGTAGAGATGGGGTCTTGCTACGTTGCCCAGGCTGAGCTCAAATTCCTGGGTTCAAGCAATCCTCCTGCCTCAGCCTCCCAAAGTGCTGGGGTTACAGGTGTGACCCACCTTACCAACCTCATCCTCTTTCTTTGTGATCCTTGACACCCAAACCAAAGCAGGTCTCTGCCACTCCGATCTGGAACAATCTCTCTTCTTTTACAAATGCCAACGGCAATTCATCTTCAACCCCTGGAAGAGGAGCCGGGAGCCCAGAAACATACTTTCCAGAGCACTCGTTCTTTCCTGCTCTACAAAATCCAATCATCTCCAAAGTGAAAAGTTTAAAAACTTTCAAATTTTTAAAATGTATTTTATTTAAAAATAAAATACAAATAAACAAATAAGGGCCAGGCACGGTGGCTCACGCCTATAATCCCAGCGCTTTGAGAGGCCGAAGTGGGAGGATCACCCAAGGTCAGGAGTTCGAGACCACCCTGGCCAAAATTGAGAAACCCCATCTCTACTAAAAACACAAGAAAAAAACAATTAGCCGAGCATAGTGGTGGGTGCCTGTAGTCCCAGCTACTTGGGAGGCTGAGGCAAGAGAATCACTTGAACCCAGGAGGTGGGAGTTGCAGTGAGCCGAGACTGCACCACTGCACTTCAGCCTGGGCAGCAAAGCAAGACTCCATCTCACTAAATAAATAAATGAATAAATAATTCCAATCACGGCTGGCACCGTGACTCACAGCTATAATATAGCACAACACTTTGAAGGTTGAAGCGGGTGGGCTGCTTGGGCCCAGGAGTTCAAGACCAGCCTGGGTAACGTGGTGAAACCCCACGTCTACAAAAAATACAAAAATTAGCCGGGCATGGTGGTACGTGCCTGGAATTCCAGCTACTCGGGAGGCTGAAGTACAAGGATTGCTAAGCCAGGAGGTCAAGGCTGCAGTGAGCCAAGATTGCACCACTGCACCCCAGCCAGGGCGACAGAGTTGAGACCCTTGTCTCAAAAAGAAAAAAAAAAAATGCTAATCATCTGAGTGAAAAATGAATTACAAATTCTGTGGAATTTTTTTCAGTATAGTGATTATTTCTCGCCTAGATTTTTTTTAAAAAGATCTTTGACAACTTAAAAGGGAAGAAAGAGGAATGAGAAATTCAAGTGGGCCATCATTGGCGTTATATGCTCTACCCCACCTTTTTTTTTTTTTTTTTTTTCTTTTTTTGAGACGGAGTCTCGCTGCGACGCCCAGGCTGGAGTGCAATGGCACAATCTCGGCACACTGCAACTTCAGCCAAGCGGTTCTCCTGTCTCAGCCTCCCTAGCAGCTGGGATTACAGGCACATGTCACCCCGCCTGGCTAATTTTTGTATTTTTAGTAGAGATGGGGTTTTACCACGTTGGCCAGTGTGGTCTCGAACTCCTGACCTCAGGTGATCCACCCACCTTGGCCTCCCAAAGTGCCCGGCCTCCCCGACCTTATCTTTTTCTTTTTGTTGGATCCCCATGTGCAGGCGTTACACTTTCTTGTCTTCTGCGTGGACGACAGTAACATCACCACAAGGGAATTTATCCATATTCCCTGTTATCTGGAGAACATCATGATTTCCAGGTACTCTGCTCCAAACACGTCTAGAAGCACCGATCTGATGACTCACTCGAAGGGGAAAGGCAGAGTGGGAGGAGGGAGGCGGGTGGAGAGGGGCCTTGTCTTGTACATCATATACTGCACTCTGCCACCCAAACAGAGAGCTCAAAAAAAAAAAAAAAAAAAACAAAGAAAAACAAATGCTAATCATCTGAGTGAAAAATGAATTATGGCTACTGTGGAATTTTTTTCAGTACAGTGATTTGTGTTTGTTTCTCTCCTAGATTTTTCTTTTTTTTTTTTTTTTTTTAACAGATCTTTGACAACACAAAAGGGAAGAGAGATGAATGAGAAATTCAAGTGGTCCATGATTCGCGTTACATGTTCTACCTCACCTTTCTTTTTTTTTTCTTTTTTTGAGAAGGAGTCTCAAAAAGGAAGGAAAGAAGGAAAGGAAGGAAAGAGGGAGGGAAGGGAAGGGAAGGGGAGGGGAGGGGAGGGGAGGGGAGGGGAGGGGAGGGAAGGGAAGGGAAGGGAAGGGAAGGGAAGGGAAGGGAAGGGAAGGGAAGGGAAGGGAAGGGAAGGGAAGGGAAGGAAGAGGGAGGGAGGGAAGGAAGGAAGGAAGGAAAGTACCAGCAAAGGTCAGTACCAGCAAAGGGCAGCTGGGCTTTGTGGGCCTGAGGCCGTGGTGGTCCCAAGTTCCACTGAAACAGCCTCTATCCCTGAATGTGAATGTCCAGCTCATATATAGAGAGGCGGAGTCTCGCCCTGTCGCCCAGGCTGGAGTGCAGTGGTGCAGTCTCCACTCATTGCAACCTCCGCCTCCCAGGTTCAGGTGATTCTCCTGCCTCAGCCTCCTGAGTAGCTGGGATTACAGGTGCCTGCCACCATGCTCAGCTAATTTTTGTACATTTTTTTAGTAGAGATGGGGTTTCTCCATGTTGGCCAGGCTGGTCTCGAACTCCTAGCCTTGAGTGATCCGCCCACTTCAGCCTCCCAAGGTGCTGGGAGTACAGGCATTAGCCACCACGCCTGGCCAAAAATGTGAAAAAGCAGTCTTAAGCCAAGCAAGCACTATGGCTCACGCCTATAGTCCCAGCACTTTGGGAGGCCAAGGCGGGAGGATTGCTTGAACCCAATTGTTTGAGACCAGCCTGGGCAACATAGCAAGACCCCATCTCTACCAAAAATATAAAAAGAAACTAGCTGGGCATGGTGGTGCATGCCTGTGGTTCCAGCTACCCAGGAGGCTGAGGTTGCAGTGACCTATGGTCATCCCACAGCACTCCAGCCTGGGCGACAGAGTGAGACCCCATCTCTAAAAATAAAAAGAAAATAAAAAATTCTTAGCTCGTAGGTCATACAAAAATAGCAGCTGGCGGGCTGGGTTTGGCCCACGGGTCATAGTTTGCTGATCACTGGACAAAGGCCTTACGTCAGACAAGTCTGAGGTCAAACCATTCCCCAGCTAGGTCTCCTAGAGCGAGTCTCTTAATTCCTAGCCATGCCTCAGTTCCCTCTTCCGTAAAATGAGGGTAATAAACCCTCATAGGCTGTGGTGGGATCCCCTAAGGCATTGCTTAGCACATAGTAAGTGCTCAATAAACACTAGCTATTGATGAGTGTTAAGGATGTCATTGTTTGTCAACTGTGAGCCAGGTACTAGACAGGTGCTTGAGATATAACAAAGTCCCTTGGGGGAGCTTAGTCTGATGGGAGAGGCCCTAAGTCAAGACAGGATGAGAAGGCTGATAAGAAGAGGCAACAGGCATGTTGGCAGGGGCAAATTCTAGATTTCCTCTCCAGTTTCTTTTCCTTCCTTCCCTCCTTCCTTCCCTCCTTCCTTCCCTCCTTCCTTTCTTTCCTCCTTCCTTCATTCCTTTCCTTTCTCCTTTCCTCCTTCCTTCCTTTCTCCTTCCCTCCTTCTTTTCTTCCCACCTTCCTTCCTTCCTTCTTTCCCTCCTTTCTTTCCTTTTCTTTCTTCCCTCCTTCCTTCCTTCCTTTTCTCTTCTTTCTTCCCTCCTTCCTTCCTTTCTTTTTACAGTTTCCTGCATTTCACCAACTTCCCCCAGTGACATCTATAAGACACAATGGTAAGAAGCTTGGATTCTGAGCCAGAATACCCAGGTTCAAATCCCATCTCCACTACTTACTACCCGTGTGTATGTGTGTGTAGCTGTGTGTTTGTGTGCATGTGTGTGTGTCTCTGTGTCTGTGTGTGTGTCTCTGTGTGTGTGTGTGTGTGTGTGTCTGTGTGTGTGTGTGTGTGTGTCTGTGTGTCTGTGTGTCTGTGTGTGTGTCTCTGTGTGTGTGTGTGTCTGTGTGTCTGTGTGTCTCTGTGTGTGTCTGTGTGTGTGTCTGTGTGTGTGTGTGTGTCTCTGTGTGTGTGTGTGTGTGTGTCTGTGTGTATGTGTCTGTGTGTCTGTGTGTGTGTCTGTGTGTGTGTGTGTGCGCGCGCACTCGGTGGGGTGGTGGTGGGGCAGGGCGGTGTTGGAAATGGAAGTTGCTTAACCTCTCGAAGCCTTAGTGGCCTCAACCATAAATAAGACTGTTGGGAAGATGGGATGCAATATCCTAATGAAAGCACCTAGAACCATGGCTGGCATGAAATCAGCATTTGTTGCAAAGACAATTTCGATTGTTAAAATACCAAGACAAGCCCAGAGTGGTGGCTCACACCTGTAATCCTAGCACTTTGGTAGGCCAAGGCAGGCGGATCACTTGAGGCCAGGAGTTCGAGACCAGCCTAGGCAATATGGCGAAACCCCATCTCTACTAAAAATACAAAAATTAGCCAGGCATGGTGGCACGTGCCTGTCATCCCAGCTACTCAGGAGGTTGAGGCAGGAGAATCGCTTGAACCCAAGAGGCAGAGGTTGCAGTGAGCTGAGATCATGCCACTGCACTCCAGCCTGGACAACAGAGCAAGACTCTGTGTCAAAAAAAAAAAAAGAAAGAAAGAAAAAAAATCAAGGTAAGCCCAGCGTGGCGGCTCACACCTGTAATCCCAGCACTTTGAGAGGCTGAGGTGGGGGAATTTCTTTGAGCCCAGGAGTTTGAGACCAGCCTGGACGACATAGCAAGACTCCCATCTCAATTTTTAAAAATATTAAAAACCAAATAAAAATGTAAAAAAATAAACTGTCAAGGCAGACTTTTTAAATGGAAGAAGAAAAAAAAAGCAGAGAGTTTCCATAGGCAGCTAAAAATTCTGCCAAGAATCAAACCCTCCAAGAGCATGCATTTAACCTAGTACGTTTAAATACGCAATATTTTATGTGGTAGGCAGAAAACCACATGCTCAGAGACTTTGACTCGGAACCGTCATCTCAGACCCAGGGAGGAGGGATTTGCTGCTTTTGGCCTCCGCCTCCTGCTTTGGTGCCGACGTCCATATGTGGCATCTCGGGCTGGTTTCTCCTGGCACCCAGCATGTCCCGACCTCACCCACCCCTCTGGCTGGCAGTAAGCAGCTGGGGTGACCTCCCAGAAAGAAAATGCCAGTGGATTTGGCTAAAGCAGCTGGTCAGGCAAACCCTGTGGCTTCTGGTCCCCTCGAAATGCCCAGAGCTGAGAATTTCCAGAGCATCGCACGCTGTTGGCACCTGACAAATCAGGGTGGCCTTCACTCCGGGGCTGGAGGTGTGGTACCCACCCCTCATCAGCAGGTCACAAGATGCACGTTCCTCTGCCTGCCTCAAAACCAAAGTCAGAAAGGAGGCTGAGCCCTGGTAGATATTCACCTGGAAACTAGTCTGCCCAGATAGGGTGGGCCCATGGTGCTTACTGACTGGAAGCTTCCAGAACACTCACGGAGCACCCGAGGCTGGGTTAAGTGCCTCCTCCTGCACCATCTCATTTAACCCCCCCAAACCACCACCCTAAGAAGCAGGTCCCATAATGACGCCCATTTTTCAGATGGAGAAAGTGAGGCTTGAGCCAGCTTGTGACCAGTCAATGGTAAAACGAGACTGGAAGCCGGTGCTGCCTGCCTCCAACAACTTCTTTTTTTTTTTTTTTTTTTTAAAGACAGAGTCTCACCGAGTCTCACTCTGTCGCCCAGGCTGGAGCGCAGTGGTGCGACCTCAGTTCACTGCAACCTCCAGCCCCCGGCCCGTGCGATCTTCCCACCTCAGCCTTCCAAGTAGCTGCGATTACAGGCACCTGCCACCACGCCTGGCTAATTTTTGTATTTTTTGTAGAGATGGGGTTTCTCCACTCGAACTCCTGAGCTCAAGCAATCTGCCCTCCTCGGCCTCCCAAAGTGCTGGCATTACAAGCGTGAGCCACGGTGCCCGGCTGGTTGAACTAACGTAGATCTCCCTCTAACGCTCCCACTCCTCTGAGGATACTTGGTTTGATCGTGAACATCTGCATTTGCCACTAGAGTGACTGCTCTGAGGAGGCAAAGGCTGGCTCTCTTCCTATGCCCTGAGTGCCCCAGAACATACCTAGTAGGCAATCAATAAACGAGCTACATAGACCCCGTCTCCACTCTTCCCATGCAGGGCTTCGTGCATGGGACCTATTCTGGTATTTTCGCCCCAAATCCATGGCAGGATAATGGAGAGAGGGTGTCCTCTCCAGGCTATGGATCATTAGCACATGCCATGTTTCTTTTTTTTTTTTTCTTTTAATTCCCCTAACCATTTTTTTTTCTTAAAAAAAAAAAAAAAAAAAACAGAGTTTCACTCTCTCACCCAGTTTAGAGTGCAATGGCACAATCTCGGCTCACTTCAACCTCTGCCTCCTGGGTTCGAGTGATTCTCCTGCCTCAGCCTCCCAAGTAGCTGGGATTACAGGCGCCCGCCACCACGCCTGCCTAATTTTTGTATTTTTAGCAGAGACAGAGTTTCACTATGTTGCCCAGGCTGGTCTCGAACTGCTGACCTCAAGAGATCCGCCCACCTGGGCCTCCCAAAGTGCTGGGATTACAGGTGTGGGGCCTCCACACCCGGCCCCCTTAACCATCGAAAGCCTTCCTTTGGTCTTTCTGTAAAAAGCATCACTGCTTAAGGGACAGATAGAAGAAGGGGTGTATGCTGCTTGGAATTGCTTAAACTAGGTCCAAAGGACAAACCAGCATCTTCATCCTAAATATTGATCCATTCCCCTGATGCTTCCAGAAGCTGCCAAGTGTGGAAGATAAAAACAGCAATTACAGATGTTCACGGAAGGATCTGAGAAGACTCTGGGGGAAAAGAGGGGTTGATGGATAGTTTTCTCCAGCCCATTTCTGTCACCTAAGACAGGGGAGTATCCTCTGAAGGTTCAATCTATTCTGCATTCCAAAATCCCATCACAGCAGGGCACGGTGGCTCATGCCTGTAATCCCAGCACTTTGGGAGGCCGAGGCGGGCGGATCACGAGGTCAGGAGACTGAGACCATCCTGGCTAACATGGTGAAACTCCGTCTCTACTAAAAATACTAAAAAATTAGCCGGGCGTGGTGGCAGGCGCCTGTAGTCCCAGCTACTCAGGAGGCTGAGGCAGGAGACTGGCGTGAACCCGGGAGGTGGAGCTTGCAGTGAGCCAAGATCACGCCACTTGCACTCCAGCGTGGACTACAGAGCGAGACTCCGTCTCAAAAAAAAAAAAAAAAAAAAATCCCATCAGACATTAAATAAGCCTCTGAAGGCTGGGTGAGGTGGCTCATGCCTGTAATCCTAGCACTTTGGGAGGCTGAGGTGGGTGGATCACCTGAGGTCAGGAGTTCGAGACCAGCCTGGCCAACATGGTAAAACCCCATCTCTCCTAAAAATACAAAAAATTAACTGGGCATGGTGGCAGGTGCCCATAATCCCAGCTACATGGGAGGCTGAGGCAGGAGAATCGTTTGAACCCGGGAGGCAGAGGTTGTAGTGAGCTGAGATCGCCCGGTTGCACTCCAGCTTGGGCAACGAGAGCAAAACTCCATCTCAAAAAATAAAAAAATAAGTCTCCTAAAGCCTCAGCAACAAGGTTAATGCAGGCATTGAAAAGCTAGATGTGTAAACGGGAGCAGCCCTGATTCACAATGGCAGAAATGTGAAAGGAACCAAGTGCCCATGGATGGATGAATGAACAGGCAAAATGTGCTCCCTCCATACAATGGACATGATTCAGCCTTAAAAAGGAAAGAATTTCCGACACAGGCTACCACGTGGATGAACCTTGAGGACATCCCGCTCAGTGAAATAAGCCAGGCACAAAAGGACAAATCCTGTCTGATTCCACTCACAGGAGGTCCCTAGAGTCATCACATTCATCGAGACAGAAAACAGGAATGGTAGGTGCCAGGGACTGGAAGAGGGAGATGGTGGAGTGAGCGTTTCATGGGGACACAGTTTCAGTTTGGGAGGATGAGAAAGTTTGGGAGATGGTGGTGGTATTGGTTGCAAAACCATGTGAACGTGCTTACTGCCGCTGAACTGTGTACTTAAAATGCTTAAGATGGGGCCAGGCACAGTGGCACACACCTCTAATCCCAGCACTGTGCAAGGCTGAGGTGGGTGTATCGCTTGAGGCCAGGGGTTTGAGACCATCCTGGCCAACGCAGCAAAGCCCCCTCTGTCCTGAAAATACAAAACTTAGCCGGGCGTGGTGGCCGGTGCCTGTAAGTCCCAGCCACTTGGAAGGCTGAAGCAGGAGATCACCTAAATCCAGTAGGCGGAGGTTGCAGTGAGCCGAGATCGCACCACTGCCCCCCAGCCTAGGTGACAGAGCAAGACTCCATCTCAAAAAAAAAAAAAAAAAGGTTAAGATGGCAAATGTATTCTATGTGTATTTTACCACAATAAAATAAATTGAGAAAGGGAAAGAAAGCTGAAGCTGAGTTGTTCTCCAAAGACAGGGGCGACAGTTCAAAAAACAATCATTTCTTGACATTATTATCAGGACATGGCAGGCTCCCTAGGGATACTGCTACTAAATGGGTGGCTGAGATACACACCACATGCCAGGAACCCGGTACCCGGGGAAGTATTACTCGCACCCTCTCCGGGTGACAAAGCCCCCAGTACTGGAAAAACAAGCCCGGTTCTTTTTTTTTTTTTTTTTTTTTTTTTTTTTTTTTTTGAGACAGAGTCTCGCTCTGTCTCCCGGGCTGGAGTTGCAGTGGCCGGATCTCAGCTCACTGCAAGCTCCGCCTCCCGGGTTCACGCCATTCTCCTGCCTCAGCCTCCCGAGTAGCTGGGACTACAGGCGCCGCCACCTCGCCCGGCTAGTTTTTTGTATTTTTTAGTAGAGACGGGGTTTCACCATGTTCACCAGGTTGGTCTCGATCTCCTGACCTCGTGATCCACCCGTCTCAGCCTCCCAAAGTGCTGGGATTACAGGCTTGAGCCACCGCGCCCGGCCACAAGCCCGGTTCTTTTCACTCTTTGGTTTTGTGTTCATTTTTGTTTTTGTTTTCTTTTGTTTTTGAGATAGAGTCTCGCTTTGTCACCCAGGCTGGAGCTCAGTGGCATGAACAGGGCTCAGAGCAGCCTCGACCTCCTGGACACGAGAAGCCTGGTTCTTAATAGCAAAGCAATTTTTGGCCGGGCGCGATGGCTCACGCCTGTAATTCCAGCACTTTGGGAGGCCAAGACGGGCAGATCACGAGGTCAGGAGATCGAGACCATCCTGGCTAACACGGTGAAACGCCGTCTCTACTAAAAATACAAAAAAACTAGCCGGGCGAGGTGGCGGGCGCCTGTAGTCCCAGCTACTCGGGAGGCTGAGGCAGGAGAATGGCATAAACCCGGGAGGGGGAGCTTGCAGTGAGCTGAGATCCGGCCGCTGCACTCCAGCCTGGGCGACAGAGCGACACTCCGTCTCAAAAAAAAAAAAAGCAATTTTTAATTCACTCAAAACATCAGGCACAGCCAGGCACAGCCAGGCACACTGGCCAACGCATGTAATCCTAGCACTTTGGGAAGCCAAGGCGGGAGGATTGCTTGAGCTCAGAAGTTTGAGGCCAGCCTGACCAACATGGCCAAACCTTGTCTCTACAACATATACAAAACTTAGCTGGGTGTCGGCCGGGGGCGGTGGCTCACCCCTGGAATTCCAGCACTTTGGGAGGCCAAGACGGGCGGATCACCTGAGGTCGGGAGTTCAAGACCAGCCTGGCCAACGTGGAGAAATCCCGTCTCTACTAAAAATACAAAATTAGCCGGGCGTGGTGGCGCATGCCTGTAATCCCAGCTACTCGGGAGGCTGAGGCAGGAGAATCACTTGAACCCGGGAGGCAGAGGTTGCCGTGAGCCAAGATCATGCCATTGTACTCCAGCCTGGGCAATAAGAGCGAAATTCTGTCTCAAAAAAAAAAAAAAAAAAAAAGTAGCCGGATGTGGTGGCACCTGTAATCCCAGTTACTTGGGAGGCTGAGGCAGGAGAATTGCTTGAACCTGGGAGGCGGCGGTTGCAGTGAGCCGAGATCGCGCCACTGTACTCCAGCCTGGGTGACAGAGCGAGACTCTGTCTCAAAAACAAGCAAACAACAACAGCAACTAAAAACCCATCAGGGAGCAGGGGACTCAATCGCAGATAACACCATTCTGGATATTTTGTCTAAAACAGATCCAAAAATAAATCCATACAGGAATGTCTTAAATTATATCTCAAGACAGGCAAGCCTAGAGCATTTCAAACAAGCACCTACATTTGGAAAACTCAGTAACAGAATAAAAGAATGTTCACTGTTTCCCCTGGTGTCCCAGTTGGAAGCAGCTCACTTGTTTCTAAACAGAGGGGACATCCTTCCCACTCCCCCCAAAAATCATAGTTTTTATTTTGGTGTATGTCTTGCATAAATTTGGCGCAAACCCTAGTTCTGTCTTTTATTAGCTGTGTGGCCCTGGGCAAGTTAAGTAACCTCTCTGGTCATAGTTTAGCTTCTCCTTGCCCCTGACCTACAATATTCTCAGGATTTTTTCACAGTACAATAATAACGGTCCCCTCTCCCACCTCCCTTCACTACCCCATCTTCTTTTTTCAACGCTCCCACTCCCCATTTCCAACCATCAAACATGTACCATGGAACGACTCATTCTAGGGGCTCCAAGGGAGTCCTCACAGACAATTCCAAGGATTCTATTTAGATCTATTTAAGGACTCAACTCACTCTGAGTGGCTTCCCCAGAGCGTTGGGCTCAGATAAGAAGATCCTCCTTTCTCCCCTCCCTTCTATCTTTTGTGATACAACCCTCAAGCCACCTACTTAACTTCTTCCCACCTCCATCGCATGTTCCCTAGTTCTTCCCAGGGAAACGTGGAAAGAAGTCCATGAAACAACAAACCAGTAACATGTGTGTATGTGGAACTGCCTCCTTGAGCATGAAAACATGATAAAACTACCATGATCAGAACAGTCACGGCTCTGTGGCATGGAGAGGCAAATCTATGGACACACCAGAAACAGACTCCAAAGCAATGGCAAAGAGGTCGATTTCTATAATCAATAGCTATCTGAGGCCCCCAATTAGCTATATGGAAGAGAAAAGAAACACCCATTGAATCACACAAACAGATCTCAAGCAGTGAGGCTGAATTTTTTTAGATGCTAATAATTAAAATATAGGCTGGGCATGGTGGCTCACGCCTGTAATCCCAGCACTTTGGGAGGCCAAAGTGAGTGGATCACCTGAGAGTTCGAGACCAGCCTGGTCAACGTAGTGAAACCTCGTCTCTCCTAACAATACAAAAATTAGCTGGGCATGGTGGTGGGTGCCTGTAATCCCAGCTACTCGGGAGGCTGAGGCAGGAGAATCGCTTGAACCCAGGAGGCAGAGGTTGCAGTGAGCCGAGATCGCACCATCACACTCCAGTCTGAACAACAAGAGTGAAACTCTGTCTCAAAAAAAATAAAACTAAATTAAAATATAAAATGTAGAGGGAAAAAAAACCTTTCATGGGTAGAGAAAGACATTCTAAGTGTAAAGTACAGAAGTGGCACACAGAAATCCAGCTCTGAACTCCATCAACATTTTAAGCTTCTCCAGCAAAACAAATCCCAGGGCATTTAAACCACTGAACAGCAACAAAAACAATAAAATGCAACTGGCAAAGGGTTAGTAGCCTTCATTGATGAAAACCACATACAGATTAACTTTGCAAAAGCTACTGAGGTACTAAAAGACAAATGGGCAAAGGATATGAACAGGAAGAGAAAACCCAAATGACAAATAAACATGTTTTAAAAGGTTCAGCCCCGATAGCAATCAAAGAAATGCAAATAGAAACAATGACAACACATCAGCTCCTCCCTCCCGCAGTAAATTATGAAAGATCTTTCAAATAACACTCAAAGCTGGCCAAGGTGTTCCCTCTTCTCCAAAGCTAGGAGGAGCGGCCGTTGGTACAATGTTTCCGGAACACCATTTGGCAATCTGCACCAAGAGCCTCTGACCCAGAAATTTCACTTCTGGAAAGCAAGCCTAAAGAAATAACTGCTAGATAAAGCTTTGACTCGAAAATGTTCATCACTTTCTTTGTGAAAACTAGAAATCATCTTTTTTTTTTTTTTTTTTTTTTTTTTGAGATGGAGTCTCCCTCTGTCACCCAGGCTGGAGTGCAGTGGCACAGTCTTAGCTCACTGCAACCTCCGCCCCTCCAGGTTTAAGCAATTCTCTGCCTCGGCCTCCGGAGTAGCCGGGATTACAGGGGCATGCCACCACACCCAGCTAATTTTTTTGTATTTTTAGTAGAGACGGGATTTCACCATCTTGGCCAGGCTGGTCTTGAACTCCTGACCTCATGATCCACCCGCCTCGGCCTCCCAAAGTGCTGGGATTACAGGTGTGAGCCACCGCACCCAGCCAAAATCATCTTTTTTTTGAGACAGAGTTTTGCTCTGGTTGCCCAGGGTGGAGTGCAAAATGGCGCAATCTCGGCTCACTGCAACCTCCACCTCCCGAGATCAAGTGACTCTCCTGCCTCAGCCTCCCAAGTAGCTGGGACTACAGGCGTGCACTGCCACACCCTGGCTAATTTTGTATTTTTAGTAGAGACAGGGTTTCACCATGTTGGTCAGGCTGGTCTCAGACTCCTGACCTCAAGGGGTCCACCCTCCTCAGCCTCCCAAAATGCTGAGATTACAGGTGTGAGCCACCGCGCCCAGTCTGGAAATCATCTTACTGCCCAATAACAGGAATGGTTAAGGAAACCTTTAGTAGACACAACAGATTCCTGAAGACCACTAGAAGGAACAACCCCCAATAAAGTACTCTCAGCGACATGCATTGTGGAATAAGATGAATGTTTTCCTTTTTTTTCGTTTACACATTTCTTTTTCCAAATGTCTATTATAAGCAATATCACTTCTTTTTTTTTTTTTTTTTTTTTTTTTTGAGACAGAGTCTCGCTTAGTCGCCCAGGCTGGAGTGCAGTGGCGCGATCTCGGCTCACTGCAAGCTCCGCCTCCCGGGTTCACGCCATTCTCCTGCCTCAGCCTCCCGAGTAGCTGGGACTACAGGCGCCCGCCGCCTCGCCCGGCTAATTTTTTGCATTTTTAGTAGAGACGGGGTTTCACAGTGTTAGCCAGGATGGTCTCGATCTCCTGACCTTGTGATCCGCCCGCCTCGGCCTCCCAAAGTGCTGGGATTACAGGCGTGAGCCACTGCGCCCGGCCTATAAGCAATATCACTTCTATAATCAGATAAGAACTACACTATTTAAAAAAAAAAAAAAAAACAAATCTATAGTTTTCCACTCCTTTTCCTCTCCCAAGCAAGAACAACATTCCCTGTCTAGCACAGGAGGTGGCAAACTGCTGTCTTCCAGCAAAATCCGGCCCACGACTTGTTTTTGTAAATAAAGTTTTATTGAAACAAAGCCACAGTCACGTTTATGCGTGCCTGTGGCTGCTTGCCCACTACAATGGCAGAATTGAGTCACTGCATCAGAGACCATATGGCCTGAAAAATCTGAAGTATCTACTATCTGAGTCTTTACAGAAAAAGTCTGCCACTCCCTGGGCTAGTGAATGCCACCACCCACTGTTCCCCGGCCCCTACCTAATGTCCATTTAACATTTTTAAGCTATAAACATTTTAAGCTTTCTAGAACAAGGCACTAGACACTGCTTAGAACCCTGTATCCCCAGCATACCTTTCTGGCAGTGACTATGAGTCCAACACCGTTCGACAAACTGCCCATTGATGACAGTGGCGGGGCAGTTGGTCTTGCCCTTCGCTGTACCCGGACAGATGTCTCCACACTCCTCGTTGTCATCTTTGTTCAACACGATGTAATTATCCTCCACGGAATCCAGGATGCGGGACCAGTCGATAGTGGCCAAGTAACAGAGCTCGTTGTTCTTCTCGATGCGGACAGAACCCCGGGTGATGTTCATTAGATTGTAGAGGCCAAGTTCCTTGAGGTGAACCATCTCGAAGATGACCAGCGCGTAGTTAAAGAACAGTCGTGATCCCCGGATGACCGTGAGGTTGGGGAACAGGTCCTTCAGGCTCTCGAGCCCATAGACCCGGAAGAGCAGCAAGTAATCAGTGATCATTATGAGTTTGGGGAAACTGAGGTCCCGGAAATCTTCGGGCCTCGTTTTGAACATCAAGAGTATCTGCAAGTGTCCTTCGATGACAGAGCAATTCTCCAGCTCGTGTAACCTGGTGAGGTTGTTCCGGATATCCATGCCGGGACACACTAGAAGAGAAAATGAACAGAAAGCAAAGACAGGTGAGCAGACGCACGGTGGATGCGTCAGAAGGATCAGGGGCAGAGCCGGCCTCATGGACGTGAAACCTGGGCCCTGTGTTTTCATCCCGGGCCCTGTAAACCCTGCAGCCGGCCGGGATGAGTGGCTTTCTCTGTAAAGTGCCCATGCCTAAGTAATTACTTTCAAAAGGCCAAGAAAATAATTCTTTTGGCAAGCCCTGTTAAAATCCTTAAAATCATCACCTCTGAAATGATGCAATTGGGACAATGGGATTACAGGGGATTGAGTAACGCGGCAGGTGCAGAAGGCGAAAGGGAAACTGTCTCCAGTGCGTCAACACTGAAGATCTTCAGGAGATGATTTACGGGGATAAAGGTGCCCGCGTCAGAAATGGGGCAAGGAAAGCTGAATGTATTTGTTTTGTCAATCCTCCCACCTCGCTGGCTGACTTTCCTTCCCGGACTGCTCTCCTGGCCTGCAATCAAGACCTAATTACCTTTTACCTGGGTGTGGTGAGAGCTTCCCAGGGAGCCCGATCTCCATTGCACAAATGCCCTGAGTTCTCATTCTCCTGAAGGCGGTCCCTCCCAGGCCCCAATGCCCTCCATGGCTCCCCATCACCCTGCACTCCCCTCAAGATTCTGCCCCTCCATCCCCTGCACCCACTAAACAGGCCTGCCCACCACTCTTGCACAACTCCAAGACTCCTATCCTCCTCTGTAACATGGCTTATGTGGAAGAAGAAGTGAAACAACTCAGGGCAAGCACTCTAACAGTGCCTGAAACATAGCAAGTGCTGCATTAATGTCAGCTATTTTCTTGTTTATTGTTTTGCCGCTGCTGTTGTCTATTCCTCCAAACATATAACAGTCATCTCTAGGCATCTCTAGGCTAGTCTATCTTTTGGCTGGTGAAGTGCTTTGGACCTTAGCTCCCTATTTCTAACTCCAGCCCATCATGCTTCAAGATATCCAGTTCAAATGCTGCCTCCTCCTCCAGGCAGTCTTCCCTGATTCCCTTTCCTCAGCATACCTATTTGGGTGTTTCTCCTCCTTGTGTCCCTTACACTTGAGTTGACATTTTTCAAAATCGAACTCTTCAGATGGCTTCTCTCTGCCAACGCGCGCACACACACACACACCCCGTCTCCCCAACACATACACCACAATCCTCAGCACCTAGAATATAAGGCTCACTATATAACTCCTGCTTATTTTGTTCCAAAACACTAAACCTTCCACCAATATCTTCGAGGAAAACCGACTGGTCTAAAGAATAGTAAATCCTCTTAAAAAAAAAACCCACCCTGAGAATTACCCACAAAAGAAGCACAAATTAGAAAAACAACAACAACAACAAAAAAAAACAGCAAAAGCAAACAAATGGGAAAAACAAAGTAGCAATAATTCTGAATCACATTCCATGCAGCAAATGGATTAGGCTAAGTCAAGAAAACACACACATACACACACACACACACACACACACACACACACACACACATACAGTCGCTTGCTAGGAAGTTGGAGGAAAGCCTCAGTACACAACTATGGAATAACCTCCACCCTCCCCTCAACACTGGCTGCCTGGGGTCTGAACCAAGCAGGAACCCTGCAGGGACCAAGCTCAGGCTGAGAGGCAGCTTCAAGGGGACAAGGATGCCAGTTCTAGCCCCCCACCCCTCCTAGTCAAGGACCCAACCCCAGTCTGAGGCTCCCAGTCACAGTCACATTAACGGCTTCCACATCCAGAGATGTCACAGGACCCTGTGTGCCACTGACGCCTCCCAGCAAGCTCTGTCCCCATCTCACAGGTGAGAAAACTGAAGCTCCAAGGGGCAAAGGCCATCACTCAAGGACACGCAACTCACCAGCAACTGACAGGATTGCCAGACTTAGCAAATAAAAATGGAGGATGCCTGGTGAATTTGAATTTCAGATAAGCAACAAAACCTTTTTTAGGATAAGTATATCCCATGCAATGTTTGGGATATACTTACCCTAAAAAAAAATTACTCATTGTTTCCTTGAAATTCTTGTGGTGTTTGTTGTTGTTGTTTTGAAATGGAGTCTCATTCTGTTGCCCAGGCTGAAGTGCAGTGCCATGATCTTGGCTCACTGCAACCTCCACCTCCTGGGTTCAAGTGATTTTCCTGCTTCAGCCTCCCAAGTAGTGTCCAACACCATGCCTGGCTAATTTTTGTATTTTTAGTAGAGACGGGATTTCACCATGTTGACCAGGATGGTCGCGATCTCCTGACCTCGTGAACCACCCGCCTCGGCCTCCAAAGTGCTGGGATTACAGGCATGAACCACCATCCCTGGCCGGCATCCTAGTCTTAGATTTGGCCATAGCCCTGGGCTTCTCAGCCCTGAGTCCCACACTATATTTCATTTCTCTTTCTCTCTCTTTCTTTCTCTCTCTCTCTCTCTCTCTCTCTCTCACACACACACACACACACACACACACACACACACACACATACTGCAGGTACAAAGAACACTTGCCCTCCATCCTCCCCAGGCTATGGCAGAACCAAAATCAGACATGAATATGCATTCAAAGGTTAACTAGGGCTGGGCACAGTGGCTCCTGCCTATAATCCCAGCAGTCTGGGAGGCCACAGTGGGAGAATCGATTCAAGCCAGGAGTTCAAAGTCAGCCTGGGCAACATAGCAAGACCCCAACTCTAAAAAAGAAATAATAATAATTAAATATCCAGGTATGGGCCGGGCGCGGTGGCTCACACCTGTGCACTCCAGCCTGGGCGACAGAGCGAGACTCCATCTCTAAATAAATAAATATCCAGGCATGGTGGCATGTGCTTGTAGTTCCAGCTACTTGGGAGGCTGAGACAGGAGGATCACTTGGGTCCAGGAATAGGAGGTTACAGCGAGCTATGATCACACCACTGCACTCCAGCTTGGGCAACAGAGTGAGACGTTGTCTCGATTTAAAAAAAAACAACGGCCAGGGGTGGTGGCTCACGCCTGTAATCCCAGCACTTTGGGAGGCCAAGATGGGTGGATCACGAGGTCAGGCGATCGAGACCATCCTGACTAACACGTTGAAACCCATCTCTTACTAAAAAATACAAAAAAATTAGCTGGGCCTGGTGGCGGGTGCCTGTAGTTCCAGCTACTCGCGAGGCTGAGGCAGGAGAATGGTGTGAACCCGGGAGGTGGAGCTTGCAGTGAGCCAAGATCATGCCACTGCACTCCAGCCTGGGCGACAGAGCAAGACTCTGTCTCAAAACAACAACAACAACAACAACAACAAAGATTAACTGGCTGTTGGACATTAGGGAAACACAAATTCAAACCACAAAGAGATGGGCCGGGCGCGGTGGCTCAAGCCTGTAATCCCAGCACTTTGGGAGGCCGAGACGGGCGGATCACAAGGTCAGGAGATCGAGACCATCCTGGCTAACATGGTGAAACCCCGTCTCTACTAAAAATACAAAAAAACTAGCCGGGCGAGGTGGCGGGCGCCTGTAGTCCCAGCTACTCGGGAGGCTGAGGCAGGAGAATGGCATAAACCCGGGAGGCGGAGCTTGCAGTGAGCTGAGATCCGGCCACTGCACTCCAGCCTGGGCGACAGAGCGAGACTCCGTCTCAAAAAAAAAAAAAAAAAAAAAAAAAAAAAAAAAACCACAAAGAGATATTACTTTATCCCCACTAGGATAGCTAAAACCAAAAAGAGTGACAATTACAAGTGCAAAGAATGTAGAGAAATGGGCCGGGCACCGTGGCTCACACCTGTAATCCCAGCTTTTTGGGAGGCCAAGGCGGGCAGATTACCTGAGGTCAGGAGTTCAAGACCAGCCTGGCCAACATGGAGAAACCCCGTCTCTATTAAAAATACAAAAAACAATTAGCTGGGCGTGGTGACAGGCACCCGTAGTTCCAGATACTTAGGAGTCTGAGGCAGGAGAATCACTTGAACCTGGGAGGTGGAGGTTGCAGTGAGCCAAGATCACTGCACTCCAGCCTGGGCGACAGAGCGAGACTCCATCTCAAAGAAAAAAAAATGTAGAGAAATTAGTATCCTTTTGCATTCCTGATGGGGATGTAAAACAGTGTAGCCACTGTGGAAAACACTCTGGTAGTTCCTCAAAATATTAAACCAAGAGTTGCCATATGACCCGGCAATTCCACTCCTAGGTAACTACCTAAGAGAAATGATACTTTATGTCCACACAAAGACGTGTACACAAATGTCTATAGCAGCATTATTCATAATATCTGAGGCTGAGTGCAGTGGCTCACGCCTATAATCCCAGCACTTTGCAAGGTAGAGACGGAAGGATCGCTTGAGTCCAGGAGTTCAAGACCAACCTGGGCAACATAGTGAGACTCCATCTCTATAAAAAATTAAAACATTAGCTAGGGATACTGGTGTGTGTCTCTGGTCCCAGCTACATGGGAGACTGAGGCAGGAGGATCGCTTGAGCCTAGGAGTCTGGGACTGCAGTGATCTGTGTTTGCACCCCTATACTCCAGCCTGGGCAACAGAGCAAGATCTTGTCTCAAAAGTAAATACAGGCCGGCCGCAGTGGCTCATACCTGTAATCCCAGCACTGTGGGAGGCCGAGGCAGGTGGATCATGAGGTCAGGAGATCGAGACCATCCTGGCCAACATGGTGAAACACCATCTCTACTAAAAATTAAAAAAAAAAAAAAAATTAGCTGGGTGTGGTGGCACGTGCCTATAATCCCAGCTACTTGGGAAGCTGAGGCAGAAGAATCGTGTGAATCTGAGAGTCAAAGGTTGCAGTGAGCCGAGATCGCACCACTGCACTCCAGCCTGGCGAAAGAGTGAGACTCTGTCTCTAAATACATAAATAAATGTAAATAAAAGACCAGCCACAGTGGTTCATTCCTATAATCCCAGCACTTTGGGAGGCCGAGGCGAGTGGATCACCTGAGGTCAGGAGTTCGAGACCAGCTTAGCCAACATGGTGGAACCTTGTCTCTACTAAAAATACAAAAATTAGCTGGGCGGGGTGGCACATGCCTGTAATCCCAGCTACTAGGGAGGCTGAGACAGGAGAATGGCTTGAACCCGGGAGGCGGAGGTTGCAGTGAGCTGAGATCTTGCCTTTGCACTCCAGCCTGGGTGACAGAGCGAAACTCCATCTCAAAACACACACACACACACACGCAAAACAAAAACAAAAACAAACCAACAAAAACAAAACAAAACTATGCCTCCAGCGTAGCTGGAACCACAGACATGCACCACCATGCCCAGCTAATTTAAAAATTTGTTTTGTAGAGACAGTGGTCCCGCTATGTTGCCCAGAACGCCCTCAAACTCCTGAATTCAAGAGATCCTCCAGTCTTTGCCTCCCAAAGTGCTGGGATTACAGGTATGAACCTTCTCCATAAAAGAAGTCGAACAGAGAAGGCCACGTTTTCCGACTCCATTCATACAAAAAAATCCAGAAGAGGCAAATCCATAGAGACAGAAAATAGATTCGTGGCTGCCAAGAGCGAGGGAAATGGGGGATGGAAAGTGGTAGCTAAAGGGTACAGTGTTTCTTTGAGGATGATGCAAACGTTCTAAAACTGACTGTGGTCACAGTTGCACAACTGTAAATGTACTCAAAACCACCTAATTGCACACTTAAAATGGGTGAATTGTATGTCATGTGAATTCTATCTCACTAAAGTTGTTATGA
This sequence comes from Macaca mulatta, assembly GCF_049350105.2. NCBI lineage: Eukaryota > Metazoa > Chordata > Mammalia > Primates > Cercopithecidae > Macaca > Macaca mulatta. The sequence continues at coordinate 8,163,192 of NC_133424.1, forward strand.
GTAAAGATTAAACAGCTATAATTGTAGGGAACAATCAAGAATTGCTTTTCTTTTTAAATCTCCTATGAATCTAACTCTTAATTCATTAAAGCCGTATGTGTCCCTATTAGTGAAAGACAATAGTGCAATTTACTCCTGGGACAGAAAATACCCAGAGGATGTTAGAAATGACGGCAGAAATAGACGCAAGGACTTCTACCAGCTTTTAACATCTCTGAGTGGGAGTGAAGGATGCTTCAAGTTCTTCATAATGGGTACCTGGTTAATGGCCACTCTTTGTACAGGTAGAGAAAGGCAATGAGGAAGAGGGTGCTAGTGGCAGCTAATATTTTCTTTTTCCTTCTTTTTTCTTTTTTTTTTTTTTTTTCCTTTATTTGAGACTGACTCTCACTCTGTTGCCCAGGCTGGAGTGCAGTGGCACGATCTCGGCTCGCTGCAGCCTCCGCTTCTGGGATTCAAGCAATTCTCCTGCCTCAGCCTCCTGAGTAGCTGGGATTACAGGTGCCTGCCACCACTCCCGCCTAATTTTGTATTTTTAGTAGAGATGGGATTTCATCATGTTGGCCAGGCTGGTCTCAAACTCTGATCTCAGGTGATCCGCCCACCTCAGCCTCCCAAAGTGCTGGGATTACAGGCGTGAGCCACCATGCCTGACCACCATCTCCGTACTAAAATATGCCAAATGGGTCAGGTACCGTGGCTCACGCCTGTAATCCCAGCTACTTGGGAAGCCGAGGCAGGAGAATCACTTGAACCCGGGAGATGGAAGTTGCACTGAGCTGAGATCATGCCATTGCACTCCAGCCTGGGCAGCAGAGCAAGACTCCATCTCAAAAATAAAAAAAAGGCCGGGCGCAGTGGCTCACACCTGTAATCCCAGCACTTTGGGAGGCCAAGGCGGGTGGATCACCTGAGGTCGGGAGTTCAAGACCAGCCTGACCAACATGGAGAAACCCCGTCTCTACTAAAAATACAAAATTAGCCAGGCATGGTGGTGCATGCCTGTAATCCCAGCTACTCGGGAGGCTGAGGCAGGAGAATCACTTGAACCTGGGAGGCGGAGGTTGCGGTGAGCCGAGATCGCGCCATTGCACTCCAGCCTGGGCAAAAAGAGCGAAATTCCGTCTCAAAAAACAAAAAAACAAAAAACCATTTCATCACGTAATCAATACTAAAAAAAAAAAAAAAAAAAAAAAAAAAAAAAAAAAAAAGATTAATGAGATAGTCTATAGCAGTGTTCCTCAACCTTTTTGGCACCAGGGACCAATGATGGAAGACAATTTTTCCATGGATGGGGATGGGTGGTGATGGTTTTAGAATGCAACTGTTCCACCTCGGATCATCAGGCATCAGTTAGATTGTCATAGGGAGCAGGTAACCCAGATCCCTTGTACACACAGTTCACAATAGGACTGGAGCTCCCATCAGAATCCAATGCTGCCACTGATCTGACAGGACGCGGAGCTCAGGCGGCAATGCTCGCCAGCCCTCCACTCACCTCTGCTGTGCAACCCAGCTCCCAACAGGCCATGGACTGCTACTGGTCTGTGGCCTGAGGGTTGGGGATCCCTGGTCTGCAGGATTTTTTTCCCATGATGCCTACAAGATGTGGTGTGTGCTTTACCCTGGCAGCCTATCTTGAAACGGAGGCTCATTTTTCATTAGAAATATTTGATCTGAGGCCGGGCGTGGTGGCTCAAGCCTGTAATCCTAGCACTTTGGGAGGCCGAGACGGGTGGATCACGAGGTCAGGAGATCGAGACCATCCTGGCTAACACGGTGAAACCCCGTCTCTACTAAAAATACAAAAAAACTAGCCGGGCGAGGTGGCGGCGCCTGTAGTCCCAGCTACTCGGGAGGCTGAGGCAGGAGAATGGTGTGAACCCGGGAGGCGGAGCTTGCAGTGAGCCGAGATCCGGCCACTGCACTCCAGCCTGGGCGACACAGCAAGACTCCATCTCAAAAAAAAAAAAAAAAGAAATATTTGATCTGTGTAATCCCAGCACTTTGGGAGGCCGAGACGGGCGAATCACGAGGTCAGGAGATCGAGACCATCCTGGCTAACACGGTGAAACCCCGTCTCTACTAAAAAAATACAAAAAACTAGCCGGGTGAGGTGGCGGGTGCCTGTAATCCCAGCTACTCAGGAGGCTGAGGCAGGAGAATGGTGTAAACCCGGGAGGCAGAGCTTGCAGTGAGCTGAGATCCGGCCACTGCACTCCAGCCTGGGCGACAGAGCGAGACTTCGTCTCAAAAAAAAAAAAAAGAAATATTTGATCTGTCTATGTAGATTTTATAAAGGGTATCATCGAAAATATAGGTTTGATGTAGAAGAGGCAAGCCCCAAAATTGACTCTTACCCTGGGAGGGTTTTTGGCTTCACCCAGGAAAGAATTCGAGGGCAAGCTGGTGGTGTTAGATGGTACCTTTTTTCGCTGTTGTTGTTGGTTTTTTTGTTTTGTTTTTTTGGAGATAGAGTCTCACTCTGTTGCCCAGGCTGGAGTGCAGTGGCATGATCTCTGCTCACTGCAACATCTGCCACCTGGGTTCAAGCAATTCTCCTGCCTCAGCGTCCCAAGTAGCTGGGAATACAGGCATGCACCACCACATCTAGATAATTTTGTATTTTTAGTAGAGATGGGGTTTCACCATGTTGGCCAGGCTGGTTTCGAACTCCTGATCTCAGGTTATCCACCTGCCTCGGCTTCCCAAAGTGCTGGGATTACAGGCGTGAGCCACTGTGCCCAGCCAGCCCTATCCTCGTTGTAGCTAGACCTTGATTTGGTCCCGGGCTGGATCCCCACCTCTGGAGGTCTGGCTGTGTATACCTGTTCTGTCTCCCATCTGAGCCATGTGGAATCCATTCCCAGATTTATTACCTCCAGAAATTAGAGCTTGGACACACTGGTCAGAGATCGTTAAGATTCTCCACCTGTCTGCAAGAATAGCTTTCAAATCTACCTCTGCGAGGAGGAATGGAGGCGTCATGGATCAAATGCAGGTTCTGGACCCGGCAAATCAGCCACGTGGAAATCATTCCTGTATTCACTCAACAAACGTTTGCTGGGCATCTCAGTGGGCCAGACATTGTGCCAGGCCCAGGGGGACTCTCAAGACAAATAAGGTTGCACTCTTACAGCAAGTAAAGGAAAGACGCGCCTAAAGAACTGTGATAAGCTACCACCAGAGCTAAAGGACAAAGTAGTAAAACAAAGAACTGCAGAGATGTTGGCCGGGTGCAGTGGCTCACGCCTGTAATCCCAACATATTGGGAGGCCTAGGCAGGTGGACTGCTTGAGCCTGGGAGTTCAAGACCAACCTGGGCAACTGGCAAAGCCCTGTCTCTACTAAAAATACAAAACACAGCCAGGCGTGGTGAGGTGCATCTGTGCTCCTAGCTACTCAGGAGGCTTAGGGAGGAGAACTGCTTGAGCCCAAGAGGTTGAGGCTGCAGTGAGCTATGACTGCACCACTGCACTCCAGCCTGCTGGGTGACAGGGTGAGACCCTATCTCTAAAAAAATCCAAGGCCGGACGCAGTGGCTCACGCCTGTAATCCCAGCACTTTGGGAGGCCAAGGCGGGCAGATCACTTGAGGTCAGGAGTTCGAGACCAGCCAGGCCAACATGGTGAAACCCCATCTGTACTAAAAATACAAAAGTTTGTCAGGCATGGAGGTGCACACCTGTAATCCCAGCTAGTCAGGAGGCTGAAGCAGGACAATCTCTTGAACCCAGGAGGGAGAGGCTGAGTGAGCCGAGATCACATCACTGCACACCAGCCTGGGCGACACAGTGAGACTCTGTCTCAAAAAAAAAAAAAAAAAGGAAAGAAAAGAAAGAAAATAAAAGAAATATCCCTCTAGACAGGGCACAGTGGCTCACATCTATAATCCTAGCCCTTGGGGAGGCTGAGGCAGGAGGATCACTTAAGTCCAGAAGTTGAGACCAACCTGCGCAACACAGTAAGACGCCGTGTCTATAAAAACAAAATTAAAAAAGAAAAAAGAGAGAGAGAAACAGCCTTCTGGCAGCAGAATGAAGAAGGTACTGAAGACAGCACGCATAACGCCACAGAAACCAAGGGCAGTTTGTGTGAACAGGACTTCATACCCAGGAGAAATGGAAGAGAGGAGGGAGAAGAGAGTGAGGAGGGATTGTCAATGAGCCTGAAGCATCCAAGATAGGACCAGTTTATGGTGGCAAGAACAACAGGGTCAGTTGGGGGCATATTGAATCTGTGAGGGCTATGGGATACTCAGGGATGTGGGTCCCGTGGGCATTGGGAAGATGGGGGAACAGGTACGGATGCTGGTGGATGCAGTGACAACAGGTGATATTGCAGGAAAGGTGGCGGGGAGAAAACTGAGAAAAGAAAAGGATAGAAAGAGAGGCTCACGCCTGGAATCCCAGCACTTTGGGAGGCTGAGATGGGTGGATTGCTTGAGCCCAGGAGTTTGAGATCGGCCTAGGTAACATAGCAAAACCCCATCTCTAAAAATAAATAAATAAATAAATAAATAAATAAATAAATAAATAAATAAATAAATAAATGGGTGTGGTGGTGTGCACCTGTAGTCCCAGCTACTTGGGAGGCTGAGGATTGCTTGAGCCTGGGAGATGGAGATTGCAGAGGCCTGAGATCACACCACTACACTCCAGCCTGGGTGACAGTGTGAGACCCTGTCTCAAAAACAAAACAAAGGCCAGGTGCGGTGACTCACGCCTGTAATCCCAGCACTTTGGGAGGCCAAGGCAGGTGGATCACTTAAGATCAGCAGTTTGAGCCCAGCCTGGCCAAAGTTTGAGACCCATCTCTACCAAAAATATAAAAAATTAGCCAGGCCGGGTGCAGTGGCTCACACCTGTAATCCCAGCACTTTGGGAGGCCAAGGCAGGTGGGTCACCTGAGATCGGGAGTTTGAGACCAGCCTGACCAACATGGAGAAACCCCATCTCTACAAGAATACAAAATTAGTTAGGCATTGTGGCTTATGCCTGTAGTTCCAGCTACTTGGGAAGCGGAGGCAGGAGAATTGCTTGAACCTGGGAGGCAGAGACTGCAGTGAGCCAAGATCATGCCATTGCACGAAAGCCTGGGCAACAAGAGCAAAACTCCATCTCAAAATAAATAAAAAATAAAAAATAAAAAAAATTAGCCAGATGATGTGGTAGGCGCCTATAATCTCAGCTACTCAGGAGGCTGAGGCAGGAGAATCTCTTGAACCTGGGAGGCCGAGGTTGCAGTGAGCCAAGATCGTGCCACTGCACTCCAGGCTGGGTGACAGAGCGAGACTCCATCTCAAAAAAAAAAAAAAAAAAAAAAAACAGAAAGAAAGAGGGGCTCCAGGGGACACAGTATGAAAGGCCAGGGACTAGGAGGGGCACCTGTCCCACAGCCACCCTAACATCAACACCTTCTAGGAGCTCTGGAATGTCTGACTCCTCTAGTGTATTACATAGTTTTGTAATCCTAACAATATCACACATCAAACCACAGGGTTAGAAGGGGGCTTCTGTGCTATTTCAGGAGTCCTGAAATTTATACAGACAGGAGCAGACAGGACACGGAAGACAGAAGGAAAAACAAGAGAAGTCCTGCAAGACCAGAAAGGCACTCTGTAACAGGTGGTATGGAGACCGTGTAACTGGGTATAATTAGGAGGGAATATATGAGGTCCTCCCTTTTCTGATCTTCCGGAAGGAAACAAAAGGATACATCCTTGAGAGTAGAATGGCAACAACAACACACATGCGCAGTCAGAAAACAGTTGTATCCCACCAGGCACAGTGGCTCACATCTGTAATCCTAGTACTTTGGGAGGCTGAGGTGGGACAATCACTTAAGGTCTTGAGTTTGAGGCCAGCCTGGGCAACACAGCCAAACCCTGTCTCTGCAAAAAATAAAAATTAAAAAAAAAAAAACTATCCAGGCATGGTGGTGCATGCCTGTAGTCCCAGCTACCTGGGAGGATGAAGCACAAGAATTGCTTGAGCCCAGGAGTTCAAGGCTGCAATGAGGCATAATCGCACCACCGCACTCCAGCCTGGATGACACAGCAAGACACTGTCTCTAATTATAAAAATAAATGAGATTTCGGCCGGGCGCGGTGGCTCAAGCCTGTAATCCCAGCACTTTGGGAGGCCGAGACGGGCGGATCACGAGGTCAGGAGATCGAGACCATCCTGGCTAACACAGTGAAACCCCGTCTCTACTAAAAAATACAAAAAACTAGCCGGGCGAGGTGGCGGGCGCCTGTAGTCCCAGCTACTCAGGAGGCTGAGGCAGGAGAATGGCGTAAATCCGGGAGGCGGAGCTTGCAGTGAGCCGAGATCCGGCCACTGCACTCCAGCCTGGGTGACAGAGCGAGACTCCGCCTCAAAAAAAAATAAATAAATAAATAAAAAAATGAGATTTCAAAATCAATTTAAAAAAGCAGTTGCATCCCTACTCTCTTGAGTCCCTTCCTGTCTGACTACTTTTGCCTGCATTGATAACAAGGGTAATTTTTAGAAAGTACCTATGGTTTCCACATTCCCATAAAGGCAAAGGAAACAAGAATCTCATGATAGCACCCTGCCCTTCCTGAACACACGTCAGGGGCTTTTATATAAACCTGATGAGACACCCTACTTTTAAGGAACTGGAAGAAAATGCCAGATGTGAAATTAAACATTCATTCTCACAAGTCCGCTTTGAACTCCAACAGGAACTTAGAGCCGGTCTGTACGTGGCACCGCAGAATAGCAAACCTTGTTCTGCTGAAAGCAAAATATGTTTCTAAAATCCCGCAAGCCGGCCGGGCGCGGTGGCTCACACCAGTAATCCCAGCACTTTGGGAGGCTGAGGTGTGTGGATCATTTGAGGTCAAGAGTTCGAGGCCAGCCTGACCAACGTGGTGAAATCCCGTCTCTACTAAAAATCCAAAAAATAGCCAGGTGTGGTGGTACACGCCTGTAATCCCAGCTATTCAGGAGCCTGAGGCAGAAGAATTGCTTGAACCCAGGAGGTGGAGGTTGCAGTGAGCCGAGATTGTGCCACTGCACTCCAGCCTGGGCAACAGAGCAAGACTCCATCTCAAAATAATAATAATAATAATAATCCTTCAAGCCAGCTGGACAAGGTGGCTCACACCAGTAATCCCAGTCCTTTGAGAGGCCGAGGCAGGCGGATGGCTTGAGGTCAGGAGTTTGAGACCCACCTGGGCAACACGGGGAAACCGCATCTCTACTAAAATATAAAAATTAGCCAGTCGTGGTGGCACACACCTGCAGTCCCAGCTACTCAGGAGGCTGAGGCAGGAGAATTACTTGAATCCCAGAGGCAGAGGCTGCAGTGAGCCAAGATCGTGCCACTGCACTCCAGCCTGGGCAACAGAGCAAGACTCCACTCAAAATAAAAATAATAATAATAGGCGACATGGCGAAACTCCATCCCTACTAAAATACAAAAATTAGCCAGTCGTGGTGGCACACGCCTGTAGTCCCAGCTACTCAGGAGGCTGAGGCGGGAGAACAACCTGAGCTCAGGAGGTTGAGGGTGCAGTGAGCTGTGACTGCGCCACTGTACTCCAGCCTGAGCGACAGAGCAAGACCCTTTCTCAAAAAAGTATAAATGAATAAATGAAATAAATAAAATCCTGAGAGCCACTGCTGCCTCTCCCTGCCACCAGTGTTGGCAGAGGGCAGGGATTCCCCTCACTGAAACACAGGCTGGAGTTTTTAGACATCTCATGAACTTTCCGAAAGGTAACCAACCCAGCAGTTTCCATGAAGATGAAAATACAACAAAAAGAGCATTTGCATTCAAAGGATTCTAACCGGGAAATGACAAGCCCACAGTTTTGTTTTGTTTTTTTTAAGACGGGGTCTCACTCTGTTGCCCTGGCTGGAATGCAGTGGTGCAATCTCGGCTCACTGTAACCTCCGCCTCCCGGGTTCCAGCGATTCTCCTGCCTCAGCCTCCCAAGTAGCTGGGACTACAGGCATGAGCCACCGTGTCTGGATAATTTTTGTATTTTTAGTAGAGACGGGGTTTCACCATGTTGGCCGGGCTGGTCTCAAACTCATGACCTCGGGTGACCCACCTGCCTCAGACTCTCAAAGTTCTGGGATTACAGGCGTGAGCCACAGATTCACCAATTTTAAACCACTTGCAGCCGATTCTTGTTATTGGTGGACTCTGTGAAATTCCCTCGAATGTTGAACTAGCGAATACTGAACCACTGCTCCCAGCAAAACGCAAGGGTAACTGCGAACTTCTGGCCACAGCACATTTATCCATGGGTCAATACCTAGCCTTGTTTTATGTGTGTTTCTGTTGAAAGACATTATTGAATCTATATTGTTGATTCATTAACACTGAACTCACGGCCAACAGTAGTAGAACTCATGCCTGAACAAAGTTAATGTAACACATGCCTTTGTGTGTGTGTGTGTGTGTGTGTGTGTGTGTGTGTGTGTGTATGTGTGTGCTGGTTTTTTATTTGTTTTTTTTGGTTTTTTTTTTTTGAGACAGGGTCTCACTCTGTTCTCTGTTGCCCAGGCTGGAGTGCAGTGGCACCGTCTTGGCTCACATGCCTTTGTGTCTGTGTGTGTGTGTGCGTGTGTGTGTGTGTGTGTGTGTGTTGGTTTTGGGGGTTTCTTTTTTGTTTTTTGAGACGGAGTCTCACTCTGTTGCCCAGGTTGGAGTGCAGTGGCACCGCCTTGGCTCACTGCAACCTTCACCTCCTAGGCTCAAGCAATTCTTGTACCTCAGCCTCCCAGGTACCCGGGATTACAGGCATGCGCCATCACATCCAGCTAAGTTTTGTATTTGCAGTAGAGATGGGGTTTCATCATGTTGCCCAGGCTGGTCTCGAACTCTGGCCTCAAGTGATCCACCTGCCTTAACCTCCCAAAGTGCTGGGATTGCAGGTGTGAGCCACCACGCCTGGCCACACTGCATTTTCTCCACAACGGTGGGTGGTCACAGCCTTCCTTAGCCAAGAAACAATAGAGAGCTGAGCTTTAGCGCCCTGGGGTGCATTTGAAACAGCCCCATCACCAACTGAAAGCACAAAAATGCTAAAAATGCAGCACCAAATAACCACAAAAAGGACTCGGGGTTTTTTGTTGTTTTTTGTTTTGAGACGGAGTCTCACCCTGTAGCCCAGGCTGGAATGCAATGGCATGATCTCGGCTCACTGCAACCTCCGCCTCCCGGGTTCAAGGGATTCTCCTGCCTCAGTCCATAGCTGGGACTATGGGCACCCGCCACCACACCGGCTAATTTTTTGTATTTTTAGTAGAGACGGGGTGTCACCATGTTAGCCAGGATGGTCTCGATCTCCTGACCTCATGATTCGCCCCAGCCTCCCAAAGTGCTGGGACTACAGGCATGAGCCACTGTGCCCGGTCAAAAAGGACTAGTTTTAATCCTCAATGTATAGATTGTATGAATCTGATGCATAAGGGCTGAAGCAAAAAGGTGGAGTGCCCTCTTACTTGACCTCAAATTTGAGATTCATACTTATGAGTGTCCTGAAATGACCAGAAAGGCACTGAGCATGCTGGTTCGAGGGTTACAAATAAATTTTAGTGAGTAGGTGAATTCAAAAATACAGGGTCTGGGGCCAGATGCAGTGGCTCATGTCTGTTATCCCAGTACTTTAGGAGGTCAAGATGGGAGGATCACTTGAGGCCAGGAGTTCGAGACCAGCCTGAGCAACATAGCGAGCCCTTATCCCTACTGAAAATTTAAAAATTAGGCTGGGCATGGTGGCTCACACCTGTAATCCCAGCACTTTGGGAGGCCGAGGTGGGCGGATCACTTGAAGCCAGGAGTTTGAGACCAGCCTGACCAACATGGTGAAACCCCATCTCTACTAAAAATAAAAAAACTAGCCGGGCATGGCGTCAGGCCTGTAACCTCAGCTACTAGAAAGGCTGAGGCAGGAGAATCACTTGAACCCGGGAGGCGGAGGATGCAGTGAACCCAGATCATACCACTGCAGTCCAGCCTGGGCAACAGAGTGAATGAGACTCCATCTCAAAAATAAATAAATAAATAAATAATTAAAAAATAAAAATAAAAATTAGCTGAGCGTGGCAGCTAGTCCCGTATGTCCCAGCTACTCAGGAGGCTGAGGCAGGAGGATCGTTGGTGCTCAAGAGTTGGAGGCTGCAGGGAGTTAGGACCACACCACTGCACTCCAGCTGGATATCAGAGCAAGAACCTGCCTCTCAAAATAAAAATTTTAATTTTAAATTTTATAAAGAAAATATGGGATCTGGGAATAATGAGGATCAACTGGACTCAAATTTAAAATTTCAACTTTAAGAATATTAATCCAGGCCAGGCGTGGTGGCTCATGCCTATAATCCCAGCACTTTGGGAGGCCGAGGAGGGCGGATCACGAGGTCAGGAGATCGAGACCATCCTGGCTAACATGGTGAAACCCTGTCTCTACTAAAAATACAAAAAATTAGCTGGGTGTGGTGGCGGGTGCCTGTAGTCCCAGCTACTCGGGAGGCTGAGGCAGGAGAATGGCCTGAACCCAGGAGGCGGAGCTTGCAGTGAGCCAAGATCGCGCTACTGCACTCCAGCCTGGGTGACAGAGCGAGACTCTGTCTCAAAAAAAAAAAAGAAAAAAGAATATTAATCCGATTATAAGATAAAACATTTTAAAGTCTAGAGAAAACTATAGGGATGGAGAACAGATCTGTGGTTAGGGGTGGAGGTGGTTTAGTGATAAAGGGGTGAATTGAGGGAGTTTGGACAACAATGAGACTATTCTCTATCCTAATTGTGGCAAGAGCCATACAACTTACAGCCTTCTTTAGCCAAGAACAGTAGAGAGCTGAGCTCTAGACATGGCTTAAAATTCATAAACGGTACACCTTTAAAAAGCCTATTTTACTGTACGATAATTTTCTAAATATTTTGTTGTTGTTACAGAGTCTCACCCTGTCACCCAGGCTGGAGTGCAGTGGTGCAATCACAGCTCACTGCAGCCTCGACTTCCCAGGCTCAGGTGATCCTCCCACCTTAGCCTCCCTAGTAGCTGGGACCACAGGTGCTCACCACTGTATCTGGATACCTTTTTTGGAGGCTTTTGTAGAGACAGAGTCTTGCTATGTTACCCAAGCTGGTCTTGAACTCCTGGGCTCAAGAGATCCACCTGCTTTGGCTTCCCAAAGTGCTGGGATTACAGGAGTGGGCCACCACACCTGGCCAAAAAATTATTAAACATTAAAAAGACATATAAACCAATGGCACAGTTACCTCCCTGGACATGAATGGAATGCTTTGGGGGACAGGGGGACAAGACTTTTTTACTATTTCTTTTCTTTTTGAGACAGGGTCTGACTCTATCACCCAGGCTGGAGTGCAGTGGCATGAATACGGCTCACTGTAGCCTCAACCTTCTGGGCTCAAGCGATCCTCCCACCTCAGCCTCCTGAGTAGCTGGGACTACCGGTACACACCACCATGCCCAGTTAATTTTTAAATTTTTTCTAGAGACAGTGCCTCGTTATGTTGCCCAGGCTGGTCTCGAACTCCTGGCTTCAAGTGTTCCTCCCACCTCAGCCTCCTAAAAAGTCCAGGGGTTACAGGTGTGAGCCACTGCACCCCAACACAAGATTGTGGAAAAGGACTTTTGTTTTTTGTTTTTCCCTTTCTATACTTTGGTAATTTTTCTTTTTGCAATGAGAATGCATTACCTGTCACTATTTTAATTAGAAACCATAAATACACTGCAACTGGAAAACATCAACCAGGCCACTCCAAAAGTACTCTTTTTTTTTTTTGTTTGAGAGAGAGAGAGAGAGGACCTCACTGTTGCCCAGGCTGGAGTGCAGTAGTACAATCACAGCTCACTGCAGCCTTGCCCTTCCAGCCAGCCTCAAGAGATCCTCCCATCTCAGCCTCGCAAGTAGCTGGGACTACAGACGCAGGCCACCATGCCCGGCTAATTTTTGTTTTATTGTTAGTGGAGACAGGGTCTTGCTATGATGCCCAGGCTGATCTGAAACTCCTGGACACATGTAATCCTCCCACCTCAGCCTCCCAGAGTGCTGGGATTACAGGCATGAGCCACAGAACCTGGCCAAAAGTATTTTTTTTCTTTTTTGAGATGGAGTTTCGCTCTGTCGCCCAGGCTGCAGTGCAGTGGCGCGATCACAGCTCACTGCAACCTCTACCTCCCGGGTTCAAGCGATTCTCCTGCCTCAGGAGACAGGGATTACAGGCATGTGCCACCACGCCCAGCTAATTTTGCATTTTTTTTAGTAAAGACGGCATTTCACCACGTTGGTCAGGCTGGTCTCAAACTCCCGACCTCAAGTGATCCACCCACCTTGGCCTCCCAAAGTGCATGGGATTACAGACGTTAGCCACCACACCCGGCCTCCAGGAATATTCTTAATAGAAATTAACACAAGAGAGGCTTGAGAAAAAAAAAAATCTCATTATATATACCAGTTATATTTTCGGTTCTAGACACAGGGCTGAGAGCGTGAAATCCTTATTCAATACCAGTATAGCTGTTTAAATAAATAAATTATAAGATCATACACATAGCTAAGTAGGCAACATCACGGTGATGTTTCTCATCCTTGGAATCCGTGTATTCAGTGCAGCAAATGATACACTTTCTTTAACGTGTCTTGCAGCGTAAAGAGAAAGACATAGCATTTTTTTTTTTTTTTTTTTTTTGAGACGGAGTCTCGCTCTGTCGCCCAGGCTGGAGTGCAGTGGTCGGATCTCGGCTCACTGCAAGCTCCGCCTCCCGGGTTTATGCCATTCTCCTGCCTCAGCCTCCCGAGTAGCTGGGACTACAGGTGCCCACCACCACGCCCGGCTAGTTTTTTTGTATTTTTTAGTAGAGACGGGGTTTCACCGTGTTAGCCAGGATGGTCTCGATCTCCTGACCTTGTGATCCGCCCGTCTCAGCCTCCGAAAGTGCTGGGATTACAGGCTTGAGCCACCGCGCCCAGCCAGATATAGCATTTCATTTCACTCGCTTCATTCAAGTTGTACCAGGGACCACACAAGCCATTAGGCATGCTATCATGAATGAAACCTCAAGGCGTCTGTTCCAGATCAGAGGTTAGCAAACGTTCTCTGTAAAGGGCCAAAGTGTAAATATTTTGGCCATAGAATTCCTGTTTTAACTACTCAACCTGCCGTGTCCAGGCATTTTTGTGCAGTCATAGATGATGAGTAGACAAATGAGTGTGGCTGCATGCCAATAAAACTGCATTTACAAAATCCGTGGGATTGGGCCTGAGGGCCACGGTTAGCTGACCCCTGTTCAGATGAAGAAGTCGGATCTATGTAAATTTCTTAGCTGGGTGCAATGGCTTCTCATGCCTATAATCCCAGCACTTGGGAGGCCCAGGAGGGAAGACTGCTTGAGGCTAGGAGTTTAAGACCAGCCTAGGCAACATAGCAAGACCCTGTCTCTACAGGAAAAAAAAAAAAAAAAAAGTTTTAATTAGCCAGGCGTGGTGGTGACTGCCTGTGGTCCCAGGTACCCAGGAGGCGGAGGCGAGCAGGTTGCTTGAAGCCAGGAATTCACGACCAGCCTGGGCAACATAGCAAGACTCTCTCTCTACAAAAAATTTTAAAAATTAGTGAGTCATGGTGGTGCCTGTGCCTGTGATCCCAGTTTCACAGGAGGCCAAGGCGGGAGGATCACTTGAGGCCAGGAATTCAAGACCAGCCTGGGCAACACAGCTAGACTCTGTCTCTACAAACAAATGTTTAAATTAGCTGGGCACGGTGGCACCTGCCTGTGATTCCAGCTATTTGGGGAACCTAGGTGGAAGGACTGCTCCAGGCCATGACTTGGAGGCTACAGTAAGCTAGGACCAAACCTCTGCACTCCAACCTGTGTGACAGAGCAAAATCCTGTCTCTAAAAAGAAATAAAAATTTAAAAAAGAAAAAAGAAAGTGGGCCGGACACGGTGGCTCATGCCTGTAATCCCAGATCTTTGGGAGGCTGAGGTGGGTGGGTCACTTGAGGTCAGGAGTTCAGGACCAGCCTGGCCAACAGGGTGAAACTCCATCTCTACTAAAAATACAAAAACTAGCCCGGTGTGGTGGCACATGCCTGTAACTCCAGCTACTGGGGAGGCTGAGGCAGGAGAATTGCTTGAACCTGGGAGGCGGAGGTTGCAGTGAGCCTGGATCGTGCTGTTGCACTCCAGCCGGGGCGAAGAAGTGAATTTAAAAAAAAAAAAAATAGTGAGCTGAGAGAAGATTAAAGGAAACACTGACCCTCTGGGAAGAGAGAGCCAACATCTTAGCCTAGGTAGAAGGAGAAGAGAACAGTAGAAAACAAGAACCCAGGCTCAGGTGAGACTGGAATCGCAACCTTCCAGGAGGAGGAGGGATTGGCAGTGTCAAACCCAGAGGGGTCAAGTGAGGTGAGGTTGCAGGAGACGCAACTGGGAGATGAGAGATTAACTTTGACAGCCATTGGTAAAGTGGTGGAGATGCAAGCCAGACGCTGGGGGCAGAACAGTGAGTAAAGAGATGAAAAGGGCAGGGAGGACTGGCCGGGGGAAGCTGGACAGGGTGGAGGCTGGAGGTCAGTGGTGGGTAATGGGGATCGGAGGGTACGGGGTGTTTTTTTGTTTGTTTGTTTGTTTTTTGTTTTTTGTTTTTTTTTGAGATGGAGTCTCGCTCTGTCGCCCAGGCTGGAGTGCAGTGGCGCGATCTCGGCTCACTGCAAGCTCCGCCTCCTGGGTTTACGCCATTCTCCTGCCTCAGCCTCCTGAGTAGCTGAGACTACAGGCGCCCGCCACCGCGCCCGGCTAATTTTTTGTATTTTTAGTAGAGACGGGGTTTCACCGTGGTCTCGATCTCCTGACCTTGTGATCCGCCCGCCTCGGCCTCCCAAAGTGCTGGGATTACAGGCGTGAGCCACCGCGCCCGGCCAAGTACGGGGTGTTTAGAGGCTAAAAAAGTATGTGGGTAAATGAAGATTTTTTTTTTTTTTTTTTTGAGAGAGTCTCTCTCTGTCGCCCAGGCTGGAGTGCAGTGGCATGATCTCGGCTCGCTGCAATGCAACCTCTGCCTCTCAGGTTCAAGCAATTCTCCTGCCTCAGCCTCCCTAGTAGCTGGGATTACAAGGGCCCACCACCACACCTGGCTAATTTTTGTATTTTTAGTAGAGATGGGGTTTCGCCATGTTGGCCAGGCTGGTCTCAAACTCCTGACCTCAGGGGATCCGCCCACCTCGGCCTCCCAAGGTGTTGGGATTACAGGCGTGAGCCTCTGCACCCGGCCAAAGATTCTTGAACAAAGAGAGGACAAAGAACAAGAGCCCAGATGGGTAAATGTCTCAGACAGGGAAAAGGTTAACTCCTCCAGTGCAGTGCCTGGCAATGTCTGGAGACATTTGTGGCTATCATGACTGGGTGGAAGGGGGCCCTACCAGGAGCACATGGGTGGAGACCAGGGCTGCAGCTCAACACTCTACATGCAGGGCAGACCCCAGCACCAAGAATGATCCAACCCCAAATGCCAGCAGTGCGGAGACTGAGAGCTCCTGCTTGAACCAAAGAGGAACAGAAGTCAAGGGTAGAGTGGGGTGAGGTGAGGACCCCCAGGGACTCAGCCCACACACTATGGGCTCTATGCATGAATGGGGAAGGGCAAGAAGCAGGTCTCCAGGAGAGAAGCAAAGAATAAGAATAACTGCAGAGGCCAGACACTGTGGCTCATGCCTGTGATCCCAGCACTTTGGGAGGCCAAGGCGGGCAGATCGCTTGAGGCCAGGAGTTTGAGACCAGCCCAGACAAAATAGCAAGACTTCATCTCTACAAATTAAAGTAAAAATTAGCCAGGCAGGGTGGCGTGCACCTGTGGGCCCAGCTACTAGGAAGGCTGAGGTAGGAGGATGGCTTGCGTCCAGGAGGTCGAGGCTGCAGTGAGCCGTCATTGCCCAACTGCACTGCAGTCTAAGCAACAGAGCAAGACCTCATCTCAAAAACAAATACAGTAAAATGAATAGATAGGTAGATAGATACAAAAATCACACTGATTTTCCTCCACCCTTCATCCCAATCAAAATACCATATAGGGCCAGGAGTGGTGGCTCACGCCTGTAATCCCAGGACTTTGGGAGGCCGAGGCAGGCAGATCACTTGAGGTCAGAAGTTTGAGACCAGCCTAACCAATATGGCGAAACCCCATCTCTACTAAAAATACAAAAATTAGCCGAGGGTGGTGATGGATGCCTGTAATCGCAGCTACTCAGGAGGCTGAGGCAGGAGATGCACGTGAACCTGAAAGGTGGAGGTTGCAGTGGGCAGTGAGTAAAGATCGTGTCACTGCATTCCAGCCTGGGTGACAGAGTGAGAACCTGTCTCAAAAAAAAAAAAAAAAAGGCCGGGCGCAGTGGCTCATGCCTGTAATCCAAGCACTTTGGGAGGCTGAGGCGGGTGGATCATGAGGTCAGGAGATTGAGACCGTCCTGGCTAACACG
The DNA here is from genome assembly GCF_049350105.2 of Macaca mulatta. NCBI lineage: Eukaryota > Metazoa > Chordata > Mammalia > Primates > Cercopithecidae > Macaca > Macaca mulatta. The sequence goes on from NC_133424.1 coordinate 8,179,672, forward strand.
GTGAAACCCTGTCTCTACTAAAAATATAAAAAATTAGCCGGTGTTGTGAAACACACCTGTAATCCCAGCTACTGGGGAGGCTGAGGCAGGAGAATCCCTTGAACCTGGGAGGTGGAGGTTGCAGTGAGCCGAGATCGTGCCACTGCACTCCAGCCTGGGTGACAGAGCAAGACTCCGTCTCAAAAAAAAAAAAAAAAGCCACATTGGTTGACATTAGAGATTAATGATCTAATGATCTGAAAAGCTCTTTGCCCCTCCCCACGCCTTCAAGAGGCATCACAGCCCATTTATTTGATAGGATTTTGTTCACCATTACCCCAAACATGGGGGGTATGGAGGCTCAGACTCAAAAGAACAAAGATTTGTTAAGAAACCATTGCTCTGCAGCCACACTAGCTAGATTCCAATCTCAGCCCTGCTGCCTGCTGGCCTCAAACGAAGTTTTCTCACTTGTGAAAAGGGATGATTAAATCACACCTCGTGTGGGGTTTTGCCGTGAGGATTAACTGAGATTATATATGCAAAGCGAATAGAACAGCACCTGCTGAGAGCTTGCTCTTACAATTCTTAGGAAGGTATTACGCAGAGAATAAAGAACTTCTTAAGATGATAAAGGAGCCCAGTACACCCAGGGTTTCTGTGCCCCACTGCAGAACAAATATTTACTGAACACCTACTATGTGCCAGGCACCGTTCTGGGGTCTAAAAATACAGTGGTGAACAACATCAACAACAAACCATAAACCCCTGCCCATATGGAAGCCATAAATGTGAAAAGAAATGGTAAATCTATTTACTGACCCTGAAAGTCCAGGCACAGATCCACGATTAATTACCAAAGCTACAAGGAACAGAAGAGCAGTGAACCACACAAACGCACACACAGAATCTGGCATAGTTCTAAACCACTCGTCTTGGATTTTTTTTTTTAAGACAAACTCTCACTCTGTCGCCAGGCTGGAGTGCAGAGGTGCCATCTCAGCTCACTGCAACCTCCTCCTCCCCAGTTCAAGCAATTATCCTGCCTCAGCCTCCCAAGTAGCTGGGATTACAGGTGCACGCCACCACATCCCGCTAATTTTTGTATTTTGAGCAGAGAAGGGAGTTTCACTATGTTGGCTAGTATGGTCTCGATCTCCTGACCTCCTGATCCGCCCGCCTCAGCCTCCCAAAGTGCTGGGATTACAGGCGTGAGTCACAACAGCCAGCCGGATTTTCTTAACAACAACCCAAATTAAACGCCACCCTTCATTGAGCACCTACTGTCTACCAAGCACCTGGGGGCGGGGTGGCCGCAGGGCTTTTAAACATTATGTAATTCACAGAGTTGACTCAGCACACCCGGTTGGTCCACTCTAGCACCTCTGATTTTACATGTACCCGGTTCCCCATCAATAAATGTAGGAGCTTCAATTCCTTCCCTCCCTGACCCCTTCCTCATTACCACTGATTTCCTTTTATGGAGAAATCTGAAACAGTAACCCAACAGATATGTTTAAAGCAGGGCCTCAGACCCCACAGTGGGACACTCAGGCTATATTGTCTTAAATGATTGCGCCATCTTTATCTTACAACCCCAAAGGTGCCTGCTGTCAAGCCCAAGGAAGATGCTACCCACACGTGGGAGAGGGGCCCATGGGGTCAGGGGGAAGGAAAGGCTCACTCAAGGTCAAAGGCTCCTTCATGAAGGGCAGGGCTGAGGGGAGAGGAGGAGTCAAGGAGACAGCAGACAAGGGACAGTAGTCCAAATTCTTGTGCAGAATGGGACACAGAGAGGTTCAAGTCCTGGCTCTGGCACTGACTTAAGGGCAAGGGAGTTATGCATCCTACCTGAGCCTTAGTTTACTCCTCTGTGAAATGGGTACAGAACTGTATCCGCCTCCCGGGGCCACTGTGACAGTCCAGAGAGATAAGATAGACCAGCCTGTGGCGTGCGGTGATACTAATTACAATAAATAGGGTAAAAAACCGCCACTACTTCTGCTACAATTGCTGCTGTTGCTAAGGCTTTAGAATTTGCCTCCAGACATCTGGAAACAGAACCCAAAAGGGTAAACGTGGACCTAGAGTCCGGGGTGGCCACGGGCCTAAATCCAAGGTAGCTGGGTAGAGGGGGTTTCTGCAGTCCCCGACCCCAGGCAGCGTCACCCACCGGTGAGGCACTCGGGGCGATTGGCTCTACCTACACCATATGCGCTCGGGGGACTTGGCTGTCCGGGGCTCTCCAGACCCAGTGACCCCACTTCCCGGCCGCGACCCAAAGACGACGCATGTCGTGTCTCCGGAGCGACTTGGGCTCGGAGGGGCTGGGGCACGGGTCGGAGGCGCGCTCCAGAGAGGCGCCCGCGGCGGGGCGGGCACTGGGGCAAGGTTCCTCGGGCTCAGGTCGGGCACGCGGGGCGCGGAGGCGCGAGCCCGGGCGGGCAAAGGCCAAGGTCAGCGGCTTCCCGCCCACCCCCCCACCACGCGAGGCAGGAGCTACAGTCCCGGCCACCGCCCCCCGCCCCCGGGGAGGGTTCTCAGTCCACAAGCCGGGGCTCGATTTTGGCTCGGGTGGGGTCCTCTCCCCATCGCGGCGCTCCCCGTCCACGCCCGCGCCCCCAGACTCACCCTCTCCGGGGTACAGGTGGCCCGCGGCGCCCAGTAGCAGCGCGGCCACCGCCACCAGCAGCGGCGCGGCAGCTGTCCCCCGCCGGCCCCCGGTGCCCATGGCTGCGGGAGCGCGGGGTCTCCTCGGATCAGAGCGCGCGGCGCTGGCCCGCGGGGGTCATGCTCTGAGGCGGCCGTCCGAGAGGCGCTGGGGGCCGCGCGTCCTTCTCTTCCACGCCGGCGACCCGCGGGCCGCAGCCCCGCTGCCCGGGAGGGCCCTAGAGACAGCCCCGGGAAGGAGGCGCGCGGCTTCGCCCGCTACAAATAGGGAGCGGAGGCCCTCGCGGTGGCGGCCCCGACCCCCGGCCGCTGCGGCCCGGGCCCCGTCCCACGATGTCGGGGCGGGGAGCTCGGCGCTGCGCCCCAGACTGTCTCTCGGCTCTCGGCCCCGCGCGCTCTGGGTCGCGACCTGCGGGCTCCGGGACAGAGGGACGCGCGGACCAACGGACAAGCTGACGGGCGGGCGGGCACCTGGGCTGGCGGGTGGCGGGCGGGCGGCGGGAGCGAGGGCTGCTCGGGCCCGTAAACAACGCGGCCCGTCAGCTGGGCCCGGTGCGGGCCGCGGGAAAAGGCGGCGCGGATCTGGCCTAGGAAGGGACTCTGCGCCCGGGAGAGGCCCAGGAGAGGGAGGGAAAGCAGGCAGGAGAGGGAGGTGCCGCCCGGCCCCGCCCCGCCCGCCTCCCCGCCTGCCTCCCCGCCTCCTGTGCCGGGCCCCGCGCTGGAGGCCCTGGGCGCGCCGGGACCGAGGGGGCGCCCCAGATCCGCGGGCCCTACAGCCCCGAGTCTCCTCCAGTTTCAGACCCCCGGAGGCGCCCCACAGGCCCTACCCAGCAGCACAGGTCCTTTCTCTACCGTTTTGCTATTTTGTTCATAGTGGGCTTTGGAGGATTCCTGTTGATTTTTTTTTTTTTAACACTGCATTAAAATGTTTATTTTGGTGACTCGAGGTGGTTTTCGTTTCTTTCTTTCTTTCTTTTTTTCACTCCCTTAAATTTTGCAGCCCAGGCGAGTAGTGTCTCACTCGCCTTTCCCCAGTCCGGGCCTGGCCAGCGACACTCGTCCCAGAGCGCGTGGGCGCCCCCAGATGTCCCGCCCGCGCGTGCGCCCCCGCCCAGGGGCGAGACCCAAGCCAGGCCCCTGGGGACAGCCACGTGCCCGCGCGCCCAGTGCGCTCCCTGTGTTCAAGTTAAAGAAATGACACCTGGAAAAATGTGCAGACGCTTCTGAAAGAGCAAAGAAGAGGCCAAAGACGACTCCGGAGACCTCGAATAGGGCGCAGGTGGACATCTCAGATTTTCAGCATCTCAGATTTTCAGCAGACCAGCCTGTATGTGTCTGAACGTCTAGCAACGACATTCACCAACAAGGCGGGACAGCAGTTCCACCTACTCAGTATAGGAAAGCCAGAACTCAATGGGAAGAGGGTTCCTCCACCCCTCACTCCTGTATGGTCTTGGGCCAGCTACTTTACTGTGTCTGGGCCAGTTTCACTTGTGTAATGGGTTTGATAATACCTGCAGGCCAGATCTGGGGAGGTACCCGGGAAAGAAAACTTAAGAAAGCGCCCAGCACAACCCTAGACCCAAGGCATTCATTCTTCTTTTATTAAATAGTTTGCTAGGAGCTGGACCCACTGTTCATGCAACAGGCCAAACCTATTCCTGCCTCCAGGCCTTTACCCCAGCGTCTCCCTTGCCTGTAACACTGCAGGATGGCTTCATCTCTGCTCCAAGGAGCCATCCCTAACCACACTTTTGCAAATCCTCCCCACCAGTTCCCTGTTCCCTTCTCTCTCTCTCTCTCTTTTTTTTTTTACATGGAGTTTTGCTCTGTTGCCCAGGCTGGAGTGCAATGGCCAGATCTCAGTTCACTGCAACCTCCCCTGCCTGGGTTCAAGTGATTCTCTTGCCTCAACCTCTCAAGTAACTGGGATTACAGGCATGCACCACCACACCCGGCTAATTTTTGTATTTGGTCTCGAACTCCTGACCTCAGGTGATCCACCGGCCTTGGCCTCCCAAAGTGCTGGGACAGGCCTGAGCCACTGTGCCCAGCCCCTTCTCTTTCATTTTCATAGCATGCTTACCTCTCTACCTGCAATTCTATGTTCTCTTTTCTTTTTTTTCCTTTTGACAGAATCTTGCTGTCACCCAGGCAGGAGTGCAGTGGCGCAATCCTAGCTTACTGCAGCCTTGAACTCCTGGCCTCAAGCAATTCTCCTGCCTTGGCCTCCCAAGGTGCTAGGATTACAGGCATGCACCACCATGATTGGCCTTGAAATTCTTATTCAACGTTTTCTGTGTCTTCTCCCCTCCCCCGAAAGTGAAAATCTTTTCGGTCTTGTTTCACTGCTTAAACCCAGTGGCTGACATATCTGTTGCTTAATAAATATTTGTTGAGTGGGAGAATCAACAAGCAATAAGTAGTAGGGGGATTTTTCAGTGAGCAAAATAAACATGACCCATTTCCTTATGGAGTTCACAACTGAGCCAGGGAGAAAGCCCTTAAAATAACTGAGTGTATGATGAGTTGAGGGGAGTGGGAGGTGCATAGGGAGGAGTCTGCTGAGGACGTGAGTTTTTTTGTTTGTTTGTTTGCTTGCTTTTTGACGGATCTTGCTCTGTCACCTAGGCTGGAGTGCAGTGGCACGATCTTGGCTCACTGCAACCTCCGCCTCCCAGGTTCAAACAATTCTCCTGCCTCAGCCTCCCGAGTAGCTGGGACTACAGGTGCACACCACCATGCCCGGCTAATTTTTGTATATTTAGTAGAGACGGGGTTTCACCATATTGGACAGGCTGGTCTCAAACTCCTGACCTCAAGAGATCCGCCTGTCTCAGCCTCCCCAAGTGCTGGGATTACAGGTGCGTGAGCCACTGAGGATGTCGTTTGAGCTTAAGTCTGAAAATGAAGAGGAGCCAGCCTAGGGAAGCACAGGGATGTGTTTCAGGTAGAGGGGAAGGCATGAGCAAAGGCTCAGAGGAGGGTGGACAAGGCATTCTTGCAACTGAACCAGGCACTCACTGTAACTGTAGAAAAGAAACAGGAGAAAGTGAAACCATGGGTAAGCGCTGCAGTGGGCTCTTCAACAACATGAGTTTGAACCGTGCACGTCTTTTTTTTTTTTTTTTTTTTTTTTTTTTTTTGAGGCAGAGTCTTGCTCTGTCACCCCAGCTGGAGTGCAGTGGAACAATCTCAGCTGCAACCTCCATGTCCCAGGTTCAAGCGATTCTCCTGCCTCAGCTTCCCAAGTATCTGGGACTACAGGCACACGCCACCACACCCAGTTATTTTTTGTATTTTTAGTACAGATGTGGTTTCACCATGTTGGCCAGGCTGGTCTCGAACTCCTGACCTCAGGTGATCTGATCAGCCTCCCAAAGTGAGGTCATCTTTTAAACAGAATGTTTTTCAATAAATATATTGGAAACATGTTTAGAGATTTGCAACAGTTTGAAAAGATTTCCAGATGAACTTGGTAGCCAAGAAATATCAAAAAAAAAAAAAATTAAGTTACCTATGTCATGAATGCATAAAATATATGTAGATACTAGTCTGTTTTATTATTTTTGTTATTATTTTCTTTTAGAGACAGGGTCTTGCTCTGTTGCCCAGGCTGGAGAGCAGTGGCCCAATCATGGCTCACTGTAACCTCCAACTCCTGGGTTCAAGCGATCCTCCTGGTAAGCACCAACACGCCCGGCTAATTTTTTTACTTTTTATAGAGACGAGGTCTCACCATGTTGCCCAGGCTGGTCTCAAATTCCTAAACGCAAGTGATCCTCCCGCCTCTACCTCCAAAAGCGCGGAGATTACAGGCATAAGCCACCATGTCCAGCCCTATTTTATCATTTGCTAACATAAAATATACACAAACCTGTTACAAAAAGTTAAAATGTATTAAAACGTACACACACACTTACAAACCATGCATGGTGTTACTCCAAGTCAAGAGAAACGTAAAGACGCAGCATTAAATCATAGCTGCATAAAATTAACTGTAGCATATATTGTGTTATTGTAATAATTTCATAGCCACCTCCTGTTGCTACTGGAGTGAGTGCAAGTGTTGAAACTATCTGCTTAAAATGTCAAGTTACATTAATTATCTCCCTGCGGGCAGTTCGCCTCTCCAGGAAATTGTGCCCCAGTAAAAAGGGATCTCTTGGCGGTTCCCGCGTATTTTTCACTGTGTTTAGTGCAATACCGTAAACATTGAATAACATCACGAGGCCCATGTGAAGTGCCACTAGTGAGCTGGAAATGCTCCCAAGAAGCAAAGAAAAGTCAGGACGGGACAAGAAAAAGTTGAATTACTTGCTAAGTAACATAAATTGAGCTCTACAGCTGCGCTTGTCCATTTCAGACAGACAATTCATCTTATAAACAAATTTATGGCATGATAAATATTGTAGCGGTCTGTAATTGTGAATGTATTTTCTCTTCCTTGTGATTTTCGTTTCCTTTTTTTTTTTCTTTTTCTTTTTGGAGACAGGGTTTCACTCTGCTGCCCTGGCACCATCAGGGCTTACTGCAGCCTCTACCTCCTGACCTTGGGTGATCCTCCCGCCTCAGCCTCCCAGGGAGCTGGGATTACAGGCACGTGCTACCATGCCCAGCTGGATTTTTTAAAATAACATTTTCTCTTCTCTACCTTGCTTTATTGTAAGACTATAGTGTGTAGAGGCTGGGCACAGTGGTTCACTCCTGTAATCCCAGTACTTTGCAAGACCGAGGGAGGCAGATCACTTGAGGTCTGGAGTTCAAGACCAGCCTGGCCAACATTACAAAACCCCATATTTACTAAAAATACAAAAATTAGCCAGGTGTGGTGGCGTGTGCCTGTAATTCCAGCTACTCTGGAGGGCTGAGGCATGAGAATTACTTGAACCCAAGAGACAGAGGTTGCAGTGAGCCGAGATCATGCCACTAGCACACTCCAGCCTAGGTGATGCAGTAAGACTCTATCTCTAATAATAATAATAATAATAATAATAATAATAATAATAATAAAGAAGGAAAGAAATACAGTGTGTAATACGTGTAACATACAAAATGCCTGTTAATCGGCTGCTTGTTACTGCTAAGTCTTCAGGTCAACAGCAGGCTATAAGTAGTTAAAGTCTATTATAAAAGGTGCAGAACCTAGAATATGCCGTATTAAGATTTGCTTTGGGGCTAGGTACGGTGGCTCATGCTTGTAATCATAATCCCAGCACTCTGGGAAGCCAAGGTGGGTGAATCACTTGAGCCCAGGAGTTCGAGACCAGCCTGGGCAACAAGGCAAAACCCTGTCTCTACCAAAAATACAAAAAAAAAAAAAATAGCCAGGCATGGTGGTGGGTGCCTATAGTCCCAGATACTCAGGAAGCTCAGGTAGAAGGATAGCTTGAGCCCAGGAGGCAGAACCTGCAGTGAGCTGAGATCACCCCACTGCACTCCAGCCTAAGCAAAAGAGGGAGACTCCATCTCAAAAAAAAAAAAAAAAAAAAAAAAAGATTTGCATCTCCATACTAAAAATGCATTTTGTAAACTTCATAGCCGTTCAAAAATGAAACCGTAAGACTTTAGGATATGAACATTTTATTTTATAATTTCAGATTGAGGAAAGTTTCTCCAAGCAAGACATGAAACCCAAGTTTAACTTTGTAAAATAGCAAACTTGGCTATGTAGAAATTAAGATTATATGAATAGCCAAAAAAAAAAAAAGAAAGAAAGAAAGTCCTATGTATCAAGTCAAAAGACAGATTTTTAAAGAAATTTTTCTTGGCCGGGTGTGGTGGCTCACACCTGTAATCCCAGCACTTTGGGAGGCCAAGGTGGGTGGATCACTTGAGGTCAGGAGTTTGAGAACAGCCTGACCAAAATGGTGAAGCCCCGTCTCTACTAAATACAAAAAAATTAACTGGGCGTGGTGATGCATGCCTGTAATCCCAGCTACTTGAGAGGCTGATGCAGGAGACTCACTTGAACTTGGGAGGCGGAGGTTGCAGTGAGCCGAGATCGTGCCATTGCACTCCAGCCTGGGCAACAAAAGCAAAACTCTGTCTCAAAAAAAAAAAAAAAAAGAAAAGAAAATTTTTTCTGTTGATGCATAATAGATGTACATAGTTTTGGGGTACATGTGATAATTTAATACATTCATATAATTTGTAAAGATCAAATCAGTGCACTTGGGATACCCATCACCTTAAATATTTGTCTTTTCTTTATGTTAGAAACAGTCAAATTCTTCTCTTTAGCTATTTTGAAATATTCAATAGGCTACTGCAAACTATAGTCACACTACTGATCTAACAAACACTGTCTTATTTCTTCTATCAAATTGTCCATTTGTACCTACTAATCAACTTCTCTTCATCTCTCTCTTTCTCCTACCCTTCCTGGTAACCACCAATCTACTGTCTATCTTTATGAGATTCACTTTTTTTTTTTTTTTTTTTTTTTTTTGAGATGGAGTCTCACTCTGTCACCCAGGCTGGAGTGCAGTGGTGTGATCTTGGTTCACTGCAACCTCCGCCTCCTGGGTTCAAGTGATTCTCCTGCCTCAGCCTCCCAAGCAGCTGGGACTACAGGTGCCCACCACCATGTCCAGTTAAATTTTGGTATTTTTAGTAGAGATAGGGTTTTACCATGTTGGCCAGGCTGGTCTCGAACTCCTGACCTCAAGTGATCCATCCACCTCGACCTCCCAAAGTGCAGGGATTACAGGCATGAGCCACTGTGCCTGTCCAAGATCCACTTATTTAGCTCCCACATAGGAGTGAGAACATGTGATATTTGTCCAAAAGACAGACATTTTTTTTTTTTTTTTTTGAGACGGAGTCTCGCTCTGTCACCCAGGCTGGAGTGCAGTGGCCGGATCTCGGCTCACTGCAAGCTCCACCTCCCGGGTTCACGCCATTCTCCTGCCTCAGCCTCCCGAGTAGCTGGGACTACAGGCGCCCGCCACCTCGCCCGGCTAGTTTTTTTGTATTTTTAGTAGAGACGGGGTTTCACCATGTTAGCCAGGATGGTCTCGATCTCCTGACCTTGTGATCCTCCCGTCTCGGCCTCCCAAAGTGCTGGGATTACAGGCTTGAGCCACCGCGCCCGGCCTTAAGACAGACATTTTAAGTGAGGAAATTATATGCAACAGATAAAAGGCATGCATTCAGTCTGGGCAAAATAGCAAGACCTTATCTCTACAAAGAATGTAAAAATTAGCTGAGTGTGGTGATGTGCACGGATCGTCCCAGCTACATGGGATGCTGAAGTGGGAGGATCGCTGGAGCCCAGGAATTCGAGGCTGCAGTGAGCTATGATTGCACCACTGCACTCCAGCCTGGACAGCAAAGCAAGACCCTGTCTCAAGAAAAAAAAAAAAAGCATAAGGGTCAGAAATGAGAATTTTTTAATTTGTACAAATTTAAGTGGTACAAGTGCAATTTCGTTACACGGATATATTGCATCGTGGTGAAGTCTGGGCTTCTGGTATATCCACTACCTAAATAATGTACATTGTGCCCCAGAAATTTAAAATGTAAAACTAAGAGAGCTTCTTGTGAGTATTGAAATATACCTCCTTGTTTTTGTTTATCACGGTAAAATACACATAACACAGAATCTATCTTTTTTTTTTTTTTTTTTTTTTTTGAGACAGAGTCTTGCTCTGTTGCCCAGGCTAGAGTGCAGTGGCGCAATCTCAGCTCACTGCAAGCTCCGCCTCCCGGGTTCACGCCATTCTCCTGCCTCAGCCTCCCGAGTAGCTGGGACTACAGGCACCCAGCACCACACCTGGCTTTTTTGTATTTTTAGTAGAGACGAGGTTTCACCATGTTAGCCAGGATGGTCTCAATCTCCTGACCTCGTGATCCACCCACCTCAGCCTCCCAAAGTGCTGGGATTACAGGCGTGAGCCACCACGCCCGGCCAGAATCTATCATTTTAACCATTTTAAGGTGTACGACTCAGGGTTATTCAGTACATTCACGACATTGTGCAACTGTTGTCACCATCTCGTTCCAAAATGTTTTCATCACTCCAAATGGAAACGCTGTCCCCATCAGCACTCATTCCCCACCTCCCTTCCCCAGCCCCAGGCATCCACTAATCACCTTCCTATCTCTGTGGACTTGCCTGTTCTGCAAACTCCATATAAAAGGAGCTATGTAATAGGCGAGCTTTGGGGACTAACTACTTTTATTTAGCATAATGTGTTCAAAGTTCATCCTTGTCATTGCCTGAACCAGTGCTTTATTCCTTTTTATGGCTGAATGATATTCCATCATTCCTTAGAGTTTGAATGATCAGACCCATTCCACACTCCTATTTTGAACCCATGCTTATTTATTTACTTATATATTTATTTATTGAGACAGAGTCTCCTGCTGCTCAGGCTGGAGTGCAGTGGCACTATCTAGGCTCACTGCAGCCTCCACCTCCCTGGTTCAAGCAATTCTCCTGCCTCAGCCTCCCAAGTAGCTGGGATTACATGAGTGCGCTACCATGCCCAGCTAATTTTTGTATTTTCTTGGTAGAGACAGGGTGTTGTCATGTTGGTCAGGCTGGTCTCCAACTCCTGACCTCAAGTGATCCTCCCGCCTTGGCCTCCCAAAAGTGCTGTGATTACAGGCATGAGCCACTGTACCCAAATAAACCCATGCTTTTTGAAGCCTGCAACATGAAAGTGCAAACCACAATAGTCAATAATAATTTTATCGTATGTTCATTTTTTATTTTATTTTATTTTTTTGAGACAGAGTCTCACTCTGTTGCCCAGGCAGTGGTGCCGTCTTGGCTCATGCAACCTCCACCTCCTGGGTTCAAGCGGTTCTCCTGCCTCAGCCTCCTGAGTAGCTGGGATTACAGGTGCCCACCACCACACCCGGCTAATTTTTTTATTTTTGTATTTTTAGTAGAGACAGGGTTTCACCATGTTGGCCAGGCTGGTCTCCAACTCCCAACCTCAAGTGATCTGCTGGGCTCAGCCTCCCAAAGTGTTGGGATTACAGGCGTGAGCCAGCACGCCCGGCTTAATTGTTTAAAAATTATTTAATTATTTAAAATATTATTTATTTAAAAATAACTTAATTATTTTAAAATAACTAAAAGAGTGTAACTGGATTGTTTGTCACACAAAGGATAAATGCTTGAGGGGATGGAGATCCCATTCTCCATGAAGTGATTATTACACATTGCATGCCTGCATCAAAACATCTTGTGTACTCTGTAAATATAATCAACCACTATGTACCCACGAAAATTAAAAACACAAACTTAAAGAAAAATAAAAGTGCAACCAAGGCCGGGCGCGGTGGCTCATGCCTGTAATCCCAGCACTTTCGGAGGCTGAGGCAGGCGGATCACGAGGTCAGGAGATCGAGACCATCCTGGCTAACATGATGAAACCCCGTCTCTACTAAAAATACAAAAAAAAAAAAAAAATTAGCCGGGCGTGGTGGCGGGCGCCTGTAGTCCCAGCTGCTCTAGAGGCTGAGGCAGGAGAATGGTCTGTACCCGGAAGGCAGAGCTTGCAGTGAGCCGAGATCGCACCACTGCACTCCAGCCTGGGCGACAGAGCAAGACTCTGTCTCAAAAAAAAAAAAAAAAAAAAAGAAGTGCAACCCACAGGAATTTCTGGACGATGAGCTTCCTCCAGTTTCTTATGCTGCCAGGGCCATGATCAGAATTGAGGCTTCATGTTAAAGAGTTTCAGAGAGCATAGATATTACCTGGGCTCAACATATAAAACTCTTAGAAAATGATTGGGAAAGCCAGGCGTGGTGGCTCACGCCTGTAATCCCAGCACTTTGGGAGGCCGAGGAGGGTGGACCACCTGAGGTCGGGAGTTCAAGACCAACCTGGGCAAGATGGTGAAACCCCATCTCTACTAAAAATACAAAAATTAGCTGGGTGTGATGGTGTGAGCCTGCACTCCCAGCTATTCAGGAAGTTGAGGCAGGAGAGTCGCTTGAGCCCAGGAGGCGGAGGTTGCAGTGAGCCAAGACTGTGCCATTGCATGCACTCCGGCCTGGGCTGCAGAGCAAGATTCGTCTCAAAAGAAAAAAAAAAAAAGAAAAGAAAAGAAAGAAAAGAAAATGAGAGGCCAAGGTGGGTGGATCGCTTGAGTTCAGGAGTTCAAGACCAGCCTGGGCAACATGGTGAAACTCTGTCTCTACAAAAAATACAAAAATTGCCACTGTACTCCAGCCTGAATGACAAAGTGAGACCCTGTCTCAAAAAAGAAAGAAAGAAAGAAAGAAAGAAAGAAAGAAAGAAAGAAAGAAAGAAAGAAAAAGAAAGAAAGCGAAAGAAAGAAAGCGAAAGAGAAAGAAAGAAAGCGAAAGAGAAAGAAAGAAAGCAAGCAAAGAAAGAGAAAGAAAGAAAGAAAGAAAGAAAGAAAGAAAGAAAGAAAGAAAGAAAGAAAGAAAGAAAGAGAAAGAAAGAAAGAAAGAAAGGGGGAGAAAGAGAGAAAGAGAAAGAGAAAAAAGGAAAGCCAAGGAAGGGAAGGAGGAGGAGGGGAGAGGGTGAGGGGAGGGGAGGGGAGGGGGTGAGGGGAGGGGAGGGGGTGAGGGGAGGGGAAGGGGTGAGGGGAGGGGGAAGGGGGAGCGGGAGGGGGGAGGGGAGGGGAGGGGGTAAGGGGAGGGGAAGGGGTGAGGGGAGGAGAGGGGGTGAGGGAAGGGGGAGGAGGGAAGGGGGAGGGGGAAGGGGGAGCGGGAGGGGGGAGGGGAGGGGGAGGGAAGAGGAGGGGAGGGGCTGAGGGGAGGGGAGGAAGTATTACCAGTTTATCTGGAGATCGTGGCGCAATGGTCTTTGCTTCTCTCTCTTCCCATTTCCCTCCCCTCAGTGCACTTTTCCAGAAAGATGAAGACAAAATTTATGTAAAATATTCTCATTTCTCAAAAGCACTTCTTGGATTTGTTTTGCAAATGTACAAGACCCTTTCCCACTGGCTGAGATAAGTAGTTACCTGAATCTAGGTAGAAAATGATTATGTAAAATTTTATAATTAAAGTAAAATTATTTTTGCAACATAAACACTGAAAAGATATTCAGTGAAACATTGTGATGTTTCAAGAAAAGACCAAGCTACATCTACATGTCCTGAGATGAGAATTTCCAAAATATACATATTACAACCTAAGAATATTAAATGCAGAATCATGTATCTGAAATACTATCGTTCGCATTTTAAAGGGGGGTGAGGTACAGCTACACACACTAACCTATACGCATTCACTGATACTTCTAGAATCTTGAAGTTGGTCTCCAAAGACACATTCAAAACTGGCAATCATTTTTTGTCTCTTTGAAGAGTTTTAACCACGTATATTAATCCCTTTTTAAAACACAGCATGAGACGGCTACACGTTTTTTTTTGTTTGTTTTTGTTTTTGTTTTTGTTTTTTCAGAACAGCATCACCATAGCCACAAAGTGACATAAAATAAAATACAGAGGGAGCCGGGGGTGCTATGCCCCGCCTGTAGTCTCGGCTACTCCAGAGGCTGAGGCGGAAGGATTGCGTAGCCCGGGGGTTCAAGGATATAGTGAAACGTGTTACTGCATATGAATACCACTGTATTCCAGCCTGGTTGACATAGGGAGACCCCACCTCCTAAGAAAACAAAAAACAAAACAACTTAGAAAAACATTTAACAGCAATGGCCCTGACCTAAATATTTTTTTAAAAACTAATGCTTAATAACTTGAATAAAGAAATGTGCCGCCGGGCGCGGTGCTGTAATCCCAGCACTTTGGGAGGCCGAGACGGGCGGATCACGAGGTCAGGAGATCAAGACCATCCTGGCTAACACGGTGAAACCCCGTCTCTACTAAAAAAAAATACAAAAAACTAGCCGGGCGAGGTGGCGGGCGCCTGTAGTCCCAGCTACTCGGGAGGCTGAGGCAGGAGAATGGCGTAAACCCGGGAGGCGGAGCTTGCAGTGAGCTGAGATCCGGCCACTGCACTCCAGCCTGGGCGACGGAGCGAGACTCCGTCTCAAAAAAAAAAAAAAAAAAGGAAATATGCCTTATTATTTCTGGAAAAAAGAACAGAATATTGGAGGCCAGGCACAGTGGCCCATGCCTGTAATCTCAGCGCTTTGGGAGGCCCAAGCAAGAGGATCACATGAGGCCAGGAGTTCAAGACCAGCCTGGGCAAGAGAGCAAGACCCTGTCTCTACAAAAAAAAAATTTTTTTAATTAGCTGGACATAGTGACGCCCACCTGTTGACCTAGCTGCTCAGGAGGCCCAGGCAGGAGGGTTGCTTAAGGCCATGAGTTCAAGATCAGCCTGGGCAACATAGCAAGACTCCACCTCTACAAAATGTTTTAAAAATTAACCAGGCATGGTGGCACCCACCTGTTGACCCAGCTGTTCAGGAGGCCCAGATGAAAAAATCACCTGAAGTCAGGAATTCAAGACCAGACTGAGCAACATAGCAAGACCCTGTCTCTACGAAAAAAAATTGTAAAAATTAGCTGAATGTGGTGGTGCCTGTCTGTGGTCCCAGCTACTCCACAGGCTGAGGTGGAAGGATCACCTGAGTCTAGGAGTTCAAGGCTGTGGTTAGCTATGATTGTATCATTGCACTCCAGCCTGAGTGACAGAAACAGATCTTGCCTCAAAAAAAAAAAAAAAAAAAAAAATTCAAAATCTATACCTAAAAGGGTATAGGAAAATTATTCTGAAGTTCATCTGGTATAGGGTTTCTCAACCTCGGGGCTATGGACACTGAGGCATGGATAATTCTTTGTTGAGGAAGACTGTCCTGCACACTGTAGAATGTTTGTATTTTGTTTTTTGGGGGTGTTTTTTTGTGTGTGACCAAGTCTGGCTCTGTCACGCAGGCTGGACTATAGTGGCACAATCTCGGCTCACTGCAACCTCCACCTCCTGAGGTGAAGTAATTCTCCTGTCTCAGCCTTCTGAGAAGCTGGGATTACAGGTGCCCACCACTGAGTTTGGCTAATTTTTTTGTGTTTTTGGTAGAGACGGAGTTTCACCATGTTGGCCAGGCTGGTCTCGAACTCCTGACCTCAAGTGACCAGGAGCATGGATTCACACCCCAGTTCCGCTGCTCAACCAAAATGTTTGGCCAAGACCACGTAGAGTATCTCAACCACTAGCTCTTTCTCTAGAAAAACTCTCTTGTGGTTGTGAACTGCCTCCATCAACCGAGTCACCACTCGCAGACCCTGGATGTCCCCACCAAGATGTGCTGCCTCCTCTGCCCTCTGAACACCTCTCTACCTGCTTCCTTCAC
The DNA here is from genome assembly GCF_049350105.2 of Macaca mulatta. Lineage (NCBI taxonomy): Eukaryota > Metazoa > Chordata > Mammalia > Primates > Cercopithecidae > Macaca > Macaca mulatta. The sequence continues at coordinate 8,195,570 of NC_133424.1, forward strand.
TTTCAGTTCTTTCTTATTTATTTATTTTTGAGATGAAATATTGATATGTTGCCCAGGCTGGGGTACAGTGGCACGATCTCGGCTCACTGCAACCTCCTCCTCCTAGGTTCAAGCGTTTCTCCTGACTCAGCCTCCTGAGCAGCTGGAACTGCAAGCATGCGCCACCACACCCAGTTAATTTTTGTATTTTTAGTAGAGATGAGGTTTTACCATGTTGGCCAGGCTGGTCTTGAACTCCTGACCTCGTTATCTGCCCGCCTCAGCCTCCCAAAGTGCTGGGATTGCAGGTGTGAGCCACCGCACCCACTCCTTTTCATGTTTTTAAAGACAGGATCTCACTCTGTCGCCCAGGCTGGAGTGCAGTGGCACAAGCTCAACTCACAGCAACCTCCGCCTCCCGGGTTCAAACGGTTCTCCTGCCTCACCTTCCCAAGTAGCTAGGACTACAGGTGTGCACCACCGCACCTGGCTAATTTTTGTATTTTTAGTAGAGATGGGGTTTCACCATGTTGGCCACGCTGGTCTTGAACACCTGACCTCAGGTGATTCACCCACCTCAGCCTCCCAAAGTGCTGGGATTACAGGTGTGAGCCACTGCACCTGGCCCCATCTGACTTCTTAAATCAGTTTGCCTTATTACCCGTCAGAGGAAGACATTTCTACTCCCTTCGCTCTCTGTGATGTTCTAGTTGCATTAAAACAATCGTAAAAGTCCATGCTTTCATTACGTGCAATAGCTCAAACCTAGAAACAACTCAGATTTTTATCAACAGGTGACTGGATAAACCAATAGTGATATAACCACGCCATGAATCACTGCTTCACAATAAAAAGGAAGGAACTATTGATACATCCAACAATAGGGATGTATCTCAAAATAATTCTGCTGAGTTAGAAGAAGCCAGGCCATAAAAAAAAAATGCTTGGTACATGATTCCAGAAAATCTTAGAAATTCTGCTGAGTTAGAAGAAACCAGGCCAAAAAAAAATGCATGGTGCATGATTCCATTTCCATGCCTGTAATCCCAGCACTTTGGAAGGCTGAGGTGGGTGGATCATGAGGTTGGGAGATAGAGATCATCCTGGCCAACAAGGTGAAACCCCGTCTCTACTAAAACTACAAAAATTAGCTGGGTGTGGTGGCAGGCACCTGTAATCCCAGCTACCTGGGAGGCTGAGGCAGGAGAATCACTTGAACCCAAGAGGCAGAGGTTGTAATGAGCCAAGATCACACCATTGCACTCCAGCCTGGATGACACAGTAAGACTCCATCAAAAAGAAAAAGAAAAAGAAAATGAAAAAGAAAAAAGGGAAGGGGAGGGGAGGGGAGGGGAGGGGAGGGGAGGGAAATCAAACTAATCTATAATGACAGACAGCAAATCACGAGCTACCAGGAGAGGGGAAAGAGGGAGGGATTCCAAAGGAGTGTGTAGAAACTTTCAGCTGGGCACAGTGGCTCAGACCTGTAATCCCAGCACTTTGGGAGGCAGAGGTGAGCAGATCACTTGAGGCCAGGAGTTTGAGACCAGCCTGGCCAAAATGGTGAAACTCCATCTCTACTAAAAATACAAAAAAAAAAAAAAAAATTGGCGGGGCGTGGTGGTGGGTGCCTGTAATTTCAACTACTCAGGAGGCTGAGGCAGGAGAATCATTTAAACCCAGGAGGCAGAGGTTGTAATGAACCAAGATCACACCATTGCACTCCAGCCTGGGTGACAGAGCAAGACTCCGTCTCAAAAAAAAAAAAAAAAGAAAAAGAAAAGAAAAACTTTCAGAGGTGATGGATACGTTGCCGTCCTGATGGTGGTGGTGTTTTCACAGGTGTAGACATACAGCAAAGAGTAACCTACTGTAAACTTTAAATATGAGTGTTTTCTTGTATGTCAATTACACTTTAATAAAGTTGTTTTTTAAGCCATAAAGGTTGTCTTTTACAAGTTTCAACTGGTGATTATTTTGTTAGTTTGTTTGAGACAGGGTCTGGTTCTTTTGCCCAGCCTGGAGTGCAGTGGTTGCAATCATAGCTCACTGCAGCCTTGACCACCTGGGTTCAAGCAATCCTCCCACCTCAGCCTCCCAAGTAGCTTGGCTTGCAGCTGCTCGTCACCACACCCGGCTAATTATTTTATTTTTTGTAGAGACAAGTTTTTTGTCATGTTGCCTAGGCTGGTCTCGAACTCCTGGGCTCAATCAATCCATCCACTTCAACCTCCCAAAGTGCTGGGGTTACAGGTATGAGCCACTATCCCCGGCCTCCCAGACTGATGATCTTTTGACGGTGTTTGCTCTTTCCCACACTCTGAGGTTTAAGGACACGATCAATGAGACCAGTCTCTACAGCAGAACACGTTGGTGCTACCTGGTATTCTGTTGTGGAGGTGGCGGGTACGAATTTCCTATTGAGTAGCTCTCATTCAAGGGGTTATAATTCTGTAAAAGCTGCCCCCATCATATCTGATGTAAAAACCTGCAGAGTTGAAACCATCCATCTCTAGTTACAAAATAGCTCAGCAAGAATCAAAGAGGCAGACCAGGTGTGCTGGCTCACGCCTGTAATCCCAGCACTTTGGAAGCCCGAGGCAGGCTGATCACGAGGTCAGGAGATCGAGACCATCCTGGCTAACACGGTGAAACCCCGTCTCTACAGAAAATATAAAAATTAGCCTGGCGTGATGGCACGTGCCTTGGGAGGCTGAGGTAGGAGAATCGCTTGAATCCGGGAGGCAGAGGTTGCAGTGAGCCGAGATCATGCCACTGCACTCCAGCCTGGGTGACAGAGTGATGCTCTGTCTCAAAAAAAAAAAAAAAAAAAAAAAAAAATCAAAGAGGCAGTAAACACCCCGAGCAAAGGAGACCATGACGAGGTAAGAGATTGTAACTCTGCACCAGACATTTCACAGGACAGAATTAAGCGTCACGGATTTGTGGTGAAAAGTGAGCAAAACAAATTTCATGCAGCCAATGAACCTCTGCAAATAGGAACGCAACCGGCTTTTATTTATTTATCTATTTTTATTTATTTTTTTTTGAGACGGAGTCTTGCTTTGTTGCCCAGGCTGGAGTGCAGTGGCCAGATCTCAGCTCACTGCAAGCTCCGCCTCCCGGGTTTACACCATTCTCCTGCCTCAGCCTCCTGAGTAGCTGGGACTACAGGCACGCGCCACCTCGCCCGGCTAGTTTTTTGTATTTTTTAGTAGAGACAGGGTTTCACCGGGTTAGCCAGGATGGTCTCGATCTCCTGACCTCGTGATCCGCCCGTCTTGGCCTCCCAAAGTGCTGGGATTACAGGCTTGAGCCACCGCGCCCAGCCACAACCGGCTTTTAAAGGGACAGCCGCAAGCAATACGAAGGTGTTTCCCAGCTATTAAGGATGCACCTGGCCAGCTTTATTCTAAGTGAAGTAACTCAGGAATGAAACGGAGAATATCCTATGTTCTCATTTATAAGTGGGAGCTAAGTTAGGAGGATGCAAAAGCTTAAGAGTGATGTAATGGCCGGGCGCGGTGGCTCACGCCTGTAATCTCAGCACTTTGGGAGGCCGAGGCGGGCAGATCACGAGGTCAGGAGTTCGAGACCAGCCTGGCCAAATGGTGAAACCCTATGTCTACTAAAACTACAAAAATTAGCTGGCCGTGGTGGCAGGTGCCTGTAATCCCGGCTACTTGGGAGGCTGAAGCAGGAGAATCGCTTGAAACCAGAGGGTGAAGTTGCAGTGAGCCGAGATCGTGCCCCTGCACTCCAGCTTGGGCGACAAGAGTGAAACTCTGTCTAAAAAAAAAAAAAAAAATAGTGATATAATAGACTTTGGAGACTTGGGCGGGGAAAATGGTGGGGTGAAGGATAGAAGACTACATATCAGCTACAGTGTACACTGCCTGGGTGACGGGTTCACCAACAGCTCAGAAATCGCCACTAAAGAGCTTATCCATGTAACCAAAAAACACCTGTGCCCCCAAAACTACTGAAATAAAAATAAAAATTTAATAAATAAATAAATATATCTTTGTCCTGGGAAAAATAATAATAATAACACACCAGCCGGGCGCAGTGGCTCAGCCTATAATCTCAACACTTTGAGAGGCTGAGGCAGGTGGATCACCTGAGGTCAGGTGTTCAAGACCAGCCTGGCCAACATTGCGAAACCCCATCTCTACTAAAAAATACAACAATTAGCCAGGCATGGTGATACACGCCTGTAATCCCAGCTACTCCGGAGGCTGAGGCAGGAGAATCCCTTGAACCTGGGAGGCGGAGGTTGCAGTGAGCTGAGATCATGCCACGGCACTCCAGCCTGGGTGACAGAGCGAGACTCCGTCTCAAAAAAAAAAAAAAAGAGTATTTCTAGAGGCCAGGAGTTCAAGACCCACTTGGGCAACATAGCAAGACCGCATCTCTTAAAAAAAGATTTCAAATTGGCCAGTCATGGTGGTAGATCCCTATAGTCCCAGCATTTTGGGAGGCGGAGGTAAGAGGATGGCTTGAGTCCAGGAGACTGAGGGTGCAGTGAGCAATGATCACACCACTGCACTCCAGCCTGGGTGACAGAGTGAGACCCTGTCTCTAAAATAAATAAATAAATAAATAAATAAGGAGTCAGAGAGTTTTGACAGAAGAGGAGAAGGTCATGTAAAGAGAGTTGCAGAGATTGGAGTGATTTAGCCACAAACAAAAGAATGCCAGTAGCCACCAGAAGTGAGAAGAGGCAAGAAATGTGTGTGTGTGTGTGTGTGTGTTTGTGTGTGTGTATTTTCTTTTCTTTTCTTTTCTTTTTTTTTTTTGAGACAGACTTTCACTCTTATTGCCTAGGCTGGAGTGCAATGGCACGATCTTGGCTCACTGCAACCCCTGCCTCCTGGGTTCAAGCAATTCTCCTGACTCAGCCTCCTGAGTAACTGGGATTACAGGCGCCCACCACCACGCCTGGCTAATTGTTTTTGAGAGACGGGATTTCACCATGTTGGCCAGGCTAGTCTCGAACTCCTGACCTCAGGTGATCCATCTGCCTTGGCCTCTCAAAGTGCTGGGATTACAGGCACAAGGCACCGCGCCCAGCCGTATGTGTGTATTTTTTAATTAATGTGAAATTCGCATAAAATAAGATCAAAGATCTTAAAGTGAATAACTTAGTGGTATTTTGTACGTTTACGATGTTGTACAACCACCACTTCTATCAAGTTCCCGAACATTTTTATCACTGTTAAAGGGATGAAAATATATGTGAGGGAAACCTCACATATACTAAGCTGTTATTCCCCATTCCACCCCCATCCTTGGCAACTGGTAATTCACTTTCTGTCTCTATGAATTTCCCTACGTCAGATTTTTTTTTTTTTTTTTTTTTGAGATGGAGTTTCACTCTTGTTGTCCAGGCTGGAGTGCAGGGGTGTGATCTCGATTCACTGCAACCTCCGCCTCTCGAGTTCAAGTGATTCTCCTGCCTCAGCCTCCCAACTGGCTTGGATTACAGGCATGTACCACCACACCTGGCTAAGTTTTATATTTTTAGTAGAGATGGGGTTTCACCGTGTTGGCCACAGTGGTCTCGAACTCCTGACCTCAAGTGATCTGCCCGCCTCGGCCTCCCCGATTGCTGGGATTACAGGCGTGAGCCATCGCAACTGGCCAGAATTTCCTTCCTATTTATTTATTTATTTTATTTTATTTTTGAGATGGGAGTTTTGCTTTTGTTGCCCAGGCTGAAGTGCAGTGACATAGTCTCGGCTCACGGCAACCTCCGCCTCCCGAGTTCAAGTGATTCTTCTGCCTCAGCCTCCCAAGTAGCAGGGATTACAGGTACCCACCACCACACACAGCTAATTTTTGTATTTTGAGTAGAGACAGGATTTCATCACGTTGGCCAGGCTGGTCTCGAACTGCTGACCTCAAGTGATCCAGCTGCCTCGGCCTCCCAAAGTGCTGGGATTACAGGCATGAGCCACCGCGCCGGCCGAATGTCCTTCCTTTTTAAGGCTAAATCCTATTCCAGCCTACGGAGGGACCACATTGTTTATCCATTCATCTCCTGGTGGGCACTAGAGTGGCTTCCGTCTTTTGCCTGTTATGAATCGCACTGCTGTGGACATGGGTGTACAAGTGTCTCTTTGAGTCCCTGCTTTCAAATCCCTTGTGCATATACCCAGAAGCAGAATTTCTAGGTCATACAGTAATTCTATGTTTAATTTCCTTTTTTTTTTTTTTTTTTTGAGACAGAATCTCGTTCTGCCACCCAGGCTGGACTGCAATGGCGCGATCTCGGCTCACTGCAACCTCCGCCTCCCAGGCTCAAGCAGTTCTCGTGCCTCAGCCTCCTGAGTAGCTAAGATTACAGGTGCCCACCACCACACCTAGCTAATTTTTTTGTATTTTGAGTAGAGACACGGTTTCACCACATTGCCCAGGCTGGTCTCAAACTCCTGACTCAGGCAATCTGCCGGCCTCGGCCTCCCAAAGTGCTGGGATTACAGACATGAGCCACGGCACCTGGCCTGATTCTATGTTTCATATCTCTAAGGAACCAGCGTACCCTTTTCCATAGCGGCGGCACCATTTTTTATTCCCACCATCACTGCACAGGAATTTCCATTTTTCCACATCTTTGCCTTGTGGCGTACGCATCCCGCACCCCAACACCTTCTTGGTGTCTGCTTCCAGAGCACCCCACTGGGCGACCGTCAAGCCCACAGCTGGGTTTCTAACCACTGTGTTTCCCAGATTCCCTCCTGGATGCTCCATCTTCTGAATGCCTTTGGGCCACAGATGGCCTGAGAAGGAGGTTTTCCGCTAGCATAAGCCACTGTAGTACAGTGTACACAGCAGATATCCAGGTCCTGGGAGCATCCTTCCCCTAATTTTCTTTTTTTTTTTTTTTAGATGGATTTCGCTCTTGTTACCCAGGCTGGAGTACAGTGGCATGATCTCTGCTCACCGCAACCGCCGCCTCCCAGGTTCAAGCGATTCTCTCGCCACAGCCTCCCAAGTAACTGGGATTACCGGCATGCACCACCATGCCCAGCTAATTTGTTTTTTAGTATTTTTTTTTTTAGTAGAGACGGAGTTTCTTCATGTTGGTCAGGCTGGTTTCGAACTCCCGACCTTAAGTGATCTGCCCACCTTGGCCTTCCAAAGTGCTGGGATTACAGGCATGAGCCAACGCACCCAGCCTCCTTTCCCTAATTCTTGGTCAACCATCCCCACTCACTTTCCACAACCTGACTGAAGCCCTCCCATTCTTCTCAGCTCCCAAGACCTCCCACCCCTGCCTGAGACACACCAGCTGGTGGCCTCCTCGCTCCCAAGAGGAAGAGCAGTGACGCGGTCCATTACACGCCTTCCCAGTCTTTACCCGGAAGTCCATCCGCACCCACCTTGTGGCCTTCCTTCCTCCCTGTTCCCAGCTGGGATCAGCCCTTCCCCTCTATCCTGGGCCTGTCCGTTTGCCAACTTCCAGGTTGGCATCCACCAGCCATTCTGTCTGTCCTGAGCATCTGCTCCATTCCACTGGCTGTGGACTCAGCCTTGTCAGATCCCAGCTCTGCCACATCCCGGCTGTGTGAGACACAGATGCACCTCTTCTGTAAAATGAGGAATAGAAAAAGAAACATGGGACCAGGCACAGTGGCTTACACGTTAAGAGGCCAAGGCGGGAGGATTGCTTGAGCCCAGGAGTTTGAGACCAGCCTGGGCAACATAGTGAAACCCCGTCTCTACTAAAAATACAAAAATTAGCTGAGCGCGGTGGCAGGTGCCTGTAATCCCAGCTACTCGGGAGGCTGAGGCAGGAGAATCATCTGAACCCGAAAGGCAGAGGTTGCAGTGAGCCGAGATCACGCCACTGCACTCCAGCCTGGCGACACAGCGAGACTCCATCTAAAAAAAAAAAAAAAAAAAAAAAAAAAAGAATAAAAATAAATAAAATTAACTGGGCATGGTGGCGTGTGCCCATAGTCCCAGCTACTCAGGAGGCTGAGGCAGGAGGATCGCTTGAGCCCAGGGGTTTAAGGATGCAGTGAGTCATGATCATGCCACCGCACTGCAGCCCAGGAGACAGAGTGAGATCTTGTCTCAACAACAATATACAAACAAAAATGATGCTTTCTTATCCTTGTCACAAACAACTGGTGCTATTTTCTTAGTGCACAATTAACAAAATTCATCCATGCTTCCAGTTCACCAGATCAATAGTGTCTGTACCATCCCACACAGAAGAAAATGTTATTTATTTTCTACCTTTTTTTTTTTTTTTTTTTTTAAGGCATTCAGAAGATGGAGCATTCAGGAAGGAATCTGGGAAGCACAGTGGTTAGGAACCCAGCTGTGGGGCTTGACTGTTGCCCAATGGGGTGTTTTGGAAGCAGACACCAAGAAGGTGTTGGGGTGCGGGATGTGTACGCCACAAGGCAAGGATGTGGAAAAATCGAAATTCCTGTGCAGTGATGGTGGGAATAAAAAATGGTGCCACCGCTATGGAAAAGGGTACGCTGGTTCTTTAAAGAAATGAAACATAGAATCAGGCCAGGCACCGTGGCTCACGTCTGTAATCCCAGCACTTTGGAGGCCGAGGCCGGCAGATTGCCTGAGTCAAGAGTTCAAGACCAGCCTGGGCAACGTGGTGAAACCCTGTCTCCACTCAAAATACAAAAAAAAAATAGCTAGATGTGGTGGCGGGCACCTGTAATCTTAGCTACTCAGGAGGCTGAGGCACGAGAATAGCTTGAACCCAGGAGGCGGAGGTTGTAGTAAGCCGAGATCACGCCATTGCACTCCAGCCTGGGCAACAAGAGTGAAAGTCTTTCTCAAAAAAAAAAAAAAGAAAAGAAAAGAAAAAAAGAAAATACACACACGCATTTCTTACTTCTTCTCACTTCTGGTGGCTACTAGCATTCTTTTGTTTGTGGCTAAATCATCCAATCTCTACAACTATCTTTACATGACCTTCTCCTCTTCTGTCAAAACTCTCTCTGACTCCTTATTTTATTTATTTATATATTTATTTTTAGAGGCAGGGTCTCACTCTGTCACTCAGGCTGAAATGCAGGGGCATGGTCTCGGCTCACTGCGACCTCTGCCTCCCAGGTTCAAGCGATTTTCCTGCCTCCGTCTCCCAAGTAGCTGGGACCACAGGCATGCGCCACCGCGCCTAGCTAATTTTTTTTTTTTTTTTTTTTTTTTTTGAGGCGGAGTCTCGCTCTGTCGCCCAGGCTGGAGTGCAGTGGCGCGATCTCGGCTCACTGCAAGCTCCGCCTCCCGGGTTCCCACCATTCTCCTGCCTCAGCCTCCCGAGTAGCTGGGACTACAGGCGCCGCCACCACGCCTGGCTAATTTTTTTTTTTGTATTTTTAGTGGAGACGGGGTTTCATTGTGTTAGCCAGGATGATCTCGATCTCCTGACCTCGTGATCCGCCCGTCTCGGCCTCCCAAAGTGCTGGGATTACAGGCTTGAGCCACCGCGCCCGGCCTAATTTTTGTATTTTTAGTAGAGATGGGGTTTCACCATGTTGGCCAGGCTGGTCTTGAACTCCTCAGTCTCCTAAAGTGCTGGGATTACAGGCGTGAGCCACTGCACTGGGCCTATTTTTAAACTGGGTGTAATTTACATATAATAAGTGTATGTAAACTGTAAGCAGAAGGTTTGATGAGCCTTGATAGCATACACACCGTTTAACCATGACTCCATCAAGATACAGAATGTTTCTAAAAATAGTACTACCATTCCATCCAGCCATCCCACTACTGGGTATCTACCCAAAGGAAAAGAAATCGATATATCAAAAAGATACTTGCACTCATATGTTTATTGCAGCACTATTCACAATAGCAAAGCTATGGAATCAACCTAAGTGTCCATCAATGGATGATTGAATAAAGAAAATGTGGAAATGTGGTTTACATGCACCACAGAATACTCTTCAGGCATAAATAGTATAGTATTCTTTGCAAAAGAATGAGATCATATCTTTTGCAGCTTCATGGATGGAACTGGAGGCCATTCTCTCTCTCTCTCTCTCTCTCTCTTTTTTTTTTTTTTGAGACAGAGTCTAGCTCTGTCGCCCGGGGTGGAGTGCATGGAGTGCAGTGGCGCAATTTTGGCTCACTGCAACCTCTGCCTCCTGGGTTCAAACAATTCTCCTGCCTCAGCCTCCTGAGTAGCTGGGATTACAGGCGTGAGCCACCGCGCCCGGCCCTGGAGGCCATTCTCTTAAGTGAAACAAGCCAGACACAGACAAATATCACATGTTCTTACTTATAAGTGGGTGCTAAACAGTGTGTACACCTGGACATAGAGAGTGCGATGATTGACAATGGAGACTCAAAAGGGTGGGGAGAGGCGGTGGGTGATGAGAAAATACATGTGTATGATGTAAAGCCCCGACTTGACCACTAGGAGCGTAATCTATGCATATAACAAAATGGCAAGGCCGAGCCTGGTGACTCAGGCCTGTAATCCCAGTACTTCGGGAGGCCGAGGCAGGCTGATGGCTTGAGGTCAGAAGTTGGAGACCAGCCTGGGCAACATGGTGAGTGCCCGTCTCTACAAAAACTACAAAACTTAGCCAGGCGTGGTGGCACATGGCTGTGTTCCAGCTACTCAAGAGGCTGAGGTTGGGAGGATTGCTTGAACCCGGTAGGTGGAGATTGCAGGGAACGGAGATGGCACCACTGCACTCCAGCCTGGGAGACAGAGTGAGATCCTGTCTCCAAATCAAAAATAGTACTTGTACCCCATACATTTACATATATTAAAAAATGCTATATGTGTAAACTTGTTTTTTAAAAAGATGTGAAATATTGGCCAGGTGCAATGGCTCACACCTGTAATCCTACCACTTTGGGAGGCCAAGGCAGGTAGATCACCTAAGGTCAGGAGTTTGATACCAGCCTAACCAACATGGTGAAACCCCATTTCTACTAAAAATACAAAAAAGTTAGCCGGGCAGCGCCTGTAAACTCTGGAGGCTGAGGCAGGAGAATCACTTGAACCCAGGAGGTGGAGATTGCAGAGAGCCGAGATCACGCCACTGCACTCCAGCCTGGGTGACAGAGTGAGACTCTGCTTCAAAAATAATAATAATAATAAAAAAGATGTGGAGTATTTCCATCACCCCAAAAATCTCCCTCATGTCTCTTCCCTGTCTGTTGGGGTCCCCAGCCTCCAGAGGTAACTGTGATTCTCCATCATGTTAAACTCCTTTGATCTCTTAGAAGACTTTATAGAAATGGAATCCTGTGGTCTGGTATGGGTTGAGCTCCCTTTGCTCAACATAACATCAGTAGCATTCAGCAGTATTGCTGATGGGACAAGAGGGTCATGTTCACAGCAGCACTACTCACAATAGCCAAAAGGTGAAAGCAACCCAGGTGTCCATCAATAGATGAATAGGTAAACACAATGTGGTATATCCATACAGTGGAATATTATTTAGCCATAAAAAGGAAGGAAATCCCGACACATGGTACAACATGGATGAACCTTGAAGACATTATGCTCAATGAAAAGTGCAATTAGCCAGTCTCAACAAATCTTGTCTGCGTTTTTTTTTTTTCAGACTGAGTCTCACTCTGTCACCCAGGCTGGAGTGCAATGGCATGATCTCGGTTCATTGCAACCTCTGCCTCCCGGGTTCAAGCAATTCTCCTGCCTCAGCCTCCTGAGTAGCTGGGATTACAGGCCCACACCACCACACCCAGCTAATTTTTGTATTTTTAATAGAGATGGGATTTCACCATCTTGGCCAGGCTGGTCTTGAATTCCTGATCTCATGATCCACCTGCCTCGGACTCCCAAAGCGCTGAGATTACAGCAGGCATGAGCCACGGCACCCAGCCATCCTAACCGTTTTTTTTCTTTTCTTTTCTTTTCTTTTTTTTTTCCTGAGACGGAGTCTTCCTCTTCCTCTGTCACCCAAGCTGGAGTGCAGTGGTGCGATCTCAGCTCACTGCAACCTCTGCCTTCTGGGTTCAGGCGATTCTCCTCCCTCAGCTTCCCAAATAGTTGGGACTACAGGTGTGCACCACTATGTCCAGCTAATTTTTGTATTTTTTAGTAGACACAGAGTTTTACTACATGTTGCCCAGGCTTGTCTCAAATTCCTGACTTCAGGTGATCTGCCCGCTTTGGCCTCCCAAAATGCTGGGATTACAGGTGTGAGCCACCGCACCCAGCCATCCTAATCATTTGTGTGTGTGTGTGTGTGTGTGTGTGTATGTGTGTGTGTGACAAAGTTTTGCTTTTGTTGCCCAGGCTGGAGTGCAATGACGTGATCTTGGCTCACTGCAACTTCTGCCTCCCTGGTTCAAGGGATTCTTCTGCCTCTGCCTCCCAAGTAGCTGGGATTACAGCCACCCGCCACCACTCCCAGCTAATTTTTATATTTTTAGTAGAGACGGGGTTTCACCATGTTGCCCAGGCTGGTCTCAAACTCCTGACCTCAGGTGATCTGTCTGCCTTGGCATCCCAAAGTGCTGGGATTTCAGGTGTGAGCCACCACACCTGGCCATCCTATTTTTAAGTGGATAGCTGAGTGGCATTGAATACATTCACCTGGTTGAGTGACCATCACCACCATCCATCTCCAGAACTTTCACAACTTCCCAAACTGAAAGTCTTCACATGAAACATTCACTCCCCATCCCCACTCCCCAGCCCCACTCCCCAGCCCCTGGCACCCTCTATCCTACTTTCTCTCTCTATGAATCTGACCATTCTAGGGACCTCCTATGAGTGGGATCATACAGGATTTGTCATTTTGAGACTGGCTAATTTCACTGAGCGTAATGTCCTCAGGGTTCATCCATGTTGTAGCATGTGTCAGAATTTCCTTCTTTTTTATGGCTAAATAATATTCCACTGTATGGATATACCGCATTGTGTTTATTGATTCATCTATTGATGGACACTTGGGTCACTTTCACCTCTTGGCTATTGTGAGTAGTGCTGCTAGGAACATGGGTGTGCAAATATCTTTTTGATACTCTAACCTCTTTGGGATATATACACGTAAGTGGGATTGCTGGATCATATGATGATTCTGGTTACTTTTTTGAGGAAGCGCCATACTGTTTTGCACAGCGGCTGCACCATTTTGCATTCCCACCGATAATGGGAATTTCCAACTTCTTCACATCTTCCCCTACACTTCTTGTTTTCTGATATATATCATATACATATAATCATACATATAATGTTACTATATTAGCACGTCAGATCATATGTAGTGTTATTAGTCACATAGATTTTATATATATATATTTTTTATTTCTGTAAATTTACCAAGTACAAGTGCCATCTTTGTTTTTGTTTTCATTTTTGTTTTGAGATAGAGTCTCGCTTGGTCACCCAGGCTGGAGTGCAGTGGCATGATCTCGACTCACTGCAACCTCCACCTCCAAGGTTCAAGCAATCCTCCCAACCTCAGCCTCCCAAGTAGCTGGGATTACAGGCATGTGCCACCATGCCTGGCTAATTTTGTACTTTCAGTAGAAACGGGGTTTCACCATGTTGGCCAGGCTGGTCTCGAACTCGTGATCTCAGGTGATTCACCCACCTTAGCCTCCCAAAGTGCTGGGATTACAGGCATGAGCCATCATACTTGGCCTCCTTTTTGTTTTTGAGACAAGTTCTGGCTCTATCGCTCAGGGTGGAGTGCAGTGGCGTGATCTCAGCTCCCTGCAACCTCCGCCTTCTGGGTTCAAGTGATCCTCTCAACCTTGGCCTCCTGACTAGCTGGAACACAGGCAGGTGCCACCAAGCCTGGCTAAGGTTTGTACTTTTTGTAGAGAATGGGTCTTGCCATGTTGCCCAGGCTAATCTTGAACTCCTGAGCTCTGATACATACCATACATATATGATATATAATATATATCAGCATATATATTTATGAGGATATATATATGTATATACATGTGTGTGTGAGGCAATATGTCATTGGTTTTTGATTTGCATTTCCCTAATGACTAACGATGTCAGGCGTCTTTTTCATGTCCTTATTGGCCACTTGTACATCTTCTTTGGAGAAATGTCTATTCAAGTCCTTTGCCCAGTTTTTCGTTGGATTATTGGATTTTTGTTGTTGAATTGCAGAAGGTATCTTTATATATTATGGATACCAACCCCTCATCAGGTATGTATTTGCAAATGTTTTATCCCATTCCGTAGGCTGCCTTTTCACTTTGTTGATTGTTTCCTTTGATGCACAAAAGATTTTAAGTTTGAAGTAATCCCATTTGATTGAAGTAATCCTATTTTTGGCTTTTATTGCCCATACTTTTGTGTCATATTCCTTTTTTTAAGTAATTAATGTATTTTTTGAGACAGGGTCTCACTCTATCACCCAGGCTGGAGCGCCATGGCATGATCTCAGCTCACTGCAACCTCCGCCTCCTGGATTCAAGTGATTCTCTTGCCTCGGCCTCCCAAGTAGCTGGGACTACAGGCACCTGCCACCACGCCCAGCTAATTCTTTTGTATTTTTAGTAGAGACGGGGTTTCACCATGTTGGCCAGGCTGGCCTTGAACTCCTGGCCTCGAGTGATCCACCCACCTTGACCTCCTGAAGTTCTGGGATTACAGGCATGAGCCCCTGTGCCCGGCCACTTTTGTGTTATATTCAATAAACCATTGCAGAAGTGAACAGAACAAACTCTCTTCAGCCTCCTAACTTTTGTATGCGCTGCTTCTTCTGCCTAAAAGGTCTCTCCTTTGGCCCAGCTAACTCTTATTTGTCTATTAACGCTCACCTCTTGTGGGAAGACTTCCCTGACCATCCCTGGGCCCAAAAGTTGGGTGTATACCCAAAGGAATAGAAATCATTCTATCATAAAGACACATGGAAGTGTATGTTCATTACAACACTATTCACAATAGCAAAGACATGGAATCAACATAAATGCCTATCAACAATAGACTGGATAAGGAAAATACGGTATATGGCTGGCCACGGTGGCTCATGCCTGTAACTCTAGCACTTTGGGAGGCCAAGGTGGGCGGATCACCTGAGGTCAGGAGTTCGAGACCAGCCTGGCCAACATGGTGAAACCCTGTCTCTACTAAAAATACAAAAATTAGCCAGGCATGGTGGTGGGCACCTGTAATCCCAGCTGCTCAGGAGGCTGAGATGAGAGAATCGCTTGAACCTGGGAGGTGGAGGTTGCAGTGAGCCGAGATCACACCATTGCACTCTAGTCTGGGCAAAAAAAAAAAAAAAAAAAAAAATCATAATAATCCATATAACAAACTCCCATGACACAAGTTTACCTGTATAACAAATCTGCACATTTGCCCCTGAACTTAAAAGTTAATTTTTTTTTTTGAGATGGAGTCTCGCTGTGTCACCCAGGCTGGAGTGCAGTTGTGGGGTCTTGACTCACTGCAAGCTCCACCTCCCGGGTTTAAGTGATTCTCCTGCCTCAGCCTCCCAAGGAGCTGGGATTACAGGCACCTGCCACTACGCCCGGCTAATTTCCTGTATTTTTAGTAGAGACAGCATTTCACCATGTTGGCCAGACTGGTCTCAAACTCCTGACCTCGTGATCTGCCCGCCTCGGCCTCCCAAAGCGCTGGGATTGCAGGCGTGAGCCACTGCACTCGGCCAAAAGTTAAAATGTTAAAAAAAGAAATACAATAGCCAGGGGTTATGTCTTGAGACCATCCACGGCGGGGGGGAGAAAAAGCCTTCTCTAAATTGCAACAAAAAATAGACGATCATAAACAACCCGAATCATAAAATCATCATCTCCGTGATCACCACCAGACAATCAACAGCCAGCAAATCCCCTCAAACAGCCCCCGCTTTAGAGTTCTTGGGTCTGTCTGAAAGAGACCTCAACGCGTGCATGTTCCAAACGAAGAGAACCCAAAGGTCACTTCTGAAGTCACATCCTCTATCCACCCGCCAGGCAAGGCCAAAACAAACAGGCGCTGATAAGCCGGCTCTATTCTGAGTAGAGAAGGGTCAGCTTATCACCCAGCTGGCCCTGCCCTCAATGGAAAGACACGTTCCTCTCCTTGGCCCAGAGACGGGAATGTGTTCAACAGCACAGAAAAATTAAAAAATGAAAGAAATAAATAAAATGAGTCCAAGTGGAGTTCATTCTGTCAGAATAGAGTTACTTGGCCTCAGCACTGTGGATGCTTGGGACCGCATAATACTTTGCATAGGGAACATCCTATGTGCATGGCAGGACCTTGAATGGCACCCCGGCCTCTACCACCCCAATGCCAATAGCAGCTACACCCCAGTTGTAACAGAGTCTCGCTCTGTCTGCAGGCTGGAGTACAGTGGTGCGATCTCGGCTCACTGCAACCTCCACCTCCTGGGTTCAAGCGATTCTCCTGCCTCAGCCCCTCAAGTAGCTGGGATTACAGGCTCGCGCCACCATGCCCAGCTCGAGATCAGTCTGGCCAACATGGTGAAACCCCGCTTCTACTAAAAATACAAAAGTTATCTGGGCGTGGTGGTGCGTGCCTGTAATCCCAGCTATCGGGGAGGCTGAGGCAGGAGAATCATTTGAGTCCAGGAGGCAGAGGTTGCAGTGAGCTGAGATCGCGCCACTGCACTCCAGCCTGGGCAAAAGAGAGAGACCACGTCTCAAAAAAAAGTAATTTACATAATGATAATAATATACTTTTTTTTTTTTTTTTGAGACAGAGTCTCGCTCTGTTGCCCAGGCTGGAGTGCAATGGCACAATCTCAGGTCACTGCAAGCTCACCCTCCTGGGTTCACGCCGTTCTCCTGCCTCAGCCTCCCGTGTCGCAGGGACTACAGGCGCCCACCACCATGCCCAGCTATTCTTTTTTTTTTTTTTTTTTTTGCATTTTTAGTAGAGATGGGGTTTCACCGTGTTAGCCAGGATGATCTCGATCTCCTGACCTCGTGATCCGCCCACCTCGGCCTTCCAAAGTGCTGGGATTACAGGCGTGAGCCACCGCTCCCGGCCAATAATATACCATTCTTTAAAAGTAACACTCTAAGTCTTGTTTTCTACTTAAAGACATGGGAAAATGAGCAAGATCTATTAATGTGTTAAAAAGCATAAAGCGTGATCCCATTTTCACAAAACGTGGGTATTATATATTTATTTGGGTGTAGATAGAGAACATAAGAAAATACATATGTAGCTGTCTGTGTGTGTGTTTATAGCATTCTAGGAGGATATACAAATATTCATAGTGGTTGAGATCACTACAGGAGACTTCCACGTTCTACATTTTTGTGTTATTTCTTTTTAAAATATGTATTGTTAAGACTGGGCATGGTGGCTTGCACCTGTAATCCCAGCACTTGGGGAGGTCGAGGTGGGCAGATCATGTGAGGCCAGGAGTTTGAGACCAGCCTGGCCAACATGGTGAAACCCTAACTCTACTAACAATACAGAAATTAGCCGGGTGTGGTGGCAGGTGCCTGTAATCCCAGCTACTCGGGAGGCTGAGGCATGAAAATCACTTGAACCCAGGAGGCAGAGATTGCGGTGAGCCGAGATCACACCACTGCACTCCAGCCTGGGCGATAGAGCGAAACTCTGTCTCAAAAAAAAATATATATATATATATATGTGTGTGTGTGTGTGTGTAATGTGTATATATAATATATATAATGTATATGTATAATGTATATATTATTGCTTTTTTCAATTCAACAATTTTTTAAATTTTTACTTGTGGCAAATCACACATAAAATGTACCCTTGTAACTATTTTTCAGGGCACAGTTCAGTGGCATTAAGCACATTCACATGGCTGTCCAGCCATCACCACCATCCTCTCCAGAACTTTCTCATCTTCCCAACTGAAACTCTGTCCCCATGAAACACTCACTCCCCATCTCCCCTCCTCAGTCCCTGGCACCCACCATCCTACTTTCTGTCTCTATGAATCTGATGACTCTAGGGACCTCATGTAAGTGGATGAAGGGGATGTTTGAAAAACCTGAGAATCATCATTAGTGGTTTGGGGGTTCCTGCTATATATGGGAGATTTCAGAGAGGTAAACTAATCCTATGGAGTAAAGGGGCGCCCCTTTCCATCTTCCGGAGAGATGGGAACCAGGGACGAAGATTCCAAGAATCCTGACAGAGGCCAGAAACAATGGTCATGTTCCTGGGTTGATTGTTTCTTGCTTTCTGGGAAGGGAGGATGAAAAAACCAGGCCCACCATGCCCCAGAGCCCAGGCCAATTTAGGATAGGAGTGCAGCTTCCACATGGAATCTTGGCAGAATCTGGACATCCTGGGGTCCAAACCCTCTTTTGTGGCAGGGAATCAGAGGCACTGTCCCAGTTGGCGTGGGGTTGGGGTGCTCTCAAGCAGCCAGAAAGACCCGGACAAGGTTTCCTGGCCAGGCGCAGTGACTCACGCCTGTAATCCCAGCACTTTGGGAGGCCGAGGCAGGTGGATCACTGGAGGTCAGGAGTTCAAGACCAGCCTCGCCAACATAGTGAAATCCTATCTCTACTAAAAATACAAAAAATTAGCTGAGCATGATGGTGGGCGCCTGTAATCCCAGCTACCCAAGAGGCTGAGGCAGGAGCATTGCTTGAGCCCGGGAGGTGGAGGTTGCAGTGAGCTGAGATCATGCCACTGCACTCCAGCCTGGGCAACAGAGCGAGACTCCGACTCAAAAAAAAAAAAAAAAAAAAAGAAAAGAAAAGAAAAAAGAGAACAATTTTTAAATAAAGTAAAACA
This sequence comes from Macaca mulatta, assembly GCF_049350105.2. Classification (NCBI taxonomy): domain Eukaryota; kingdom Metazoa; phylum Chordata; class Mammalia; order Primates; family Cercopithecidae; genus Macaca; species Macaca mulatta. The sequence goes on from NC_133424.1 coordinate 8,214,246, forward strand.
CAGCTGGTCTTTCATTACTCTGCCACTGTCATTTATTTCAACCAGAAAGAACCTCTCTTCCTGGAAAACTCTTATTCACCCGTCAAAACCCAGCTTCAAGTTTACTTCCCTTGACCCACTTTTCTACTACATCTCAGATGTAGAAAATGAGATCCTCCCGCCGGGCGCGGTGGCTCAAGCCTGTAATCCCAGCACTTTGGGAGGCCGAGGCGGGCGGATCACGAGGTCAGGAGATCGAGACCATCCTGGCTAACACGGTGAAACCCCGTCTCTACTAAAAATACAAAAAACTAGCCGGGCGTGGTGGCGGGCGCCTGTAGTCCCAGCTACTCGGGAGGCTGAGGCAGGAGAATGGCGTAAACCCGGGAGGCGGAGCTTGCAGTGAGCTGAGATCCGGCCCCTGCACTCCAGCCTGGGCGACAGAGCGAGACTCCGTCTCATAAAAAAAAAAAAAAAAAAAAATGAGATCCTCCCTTCACTATGATACTATGGGAGTCAATAAACCTCCAAAGCATTCAACTCAATAAGTCCTAGAGAAATAAGCTGAGACAGGAATTTGTCCTGGGTAACAAAAGTGGAACTTTATTCATTAAAATACATAAAAAGGCTAGAATAAAGAAAATAATTTGGGAAATAGAATTTGTTTTTCTTTTTCTGTTTCTTGAATAAACTGGCTAGAGTTTATTCAAGAAACAGAAAAAGAAAAACAAATTCGATTATCTAAACAACAGAAAGGTGGCTATAAATTCAGATGTAGAATTTTTTTAAAATAAAAGAATATGATATACAACTCTATGCCAAAATTTTTAAAATCTCTGAAACTGAGCTTTCTATAAACATGTAAATTATCAACATTAAATCAAGGAATAGAGGCACTGAATGAATAACTAAATAATGATGAAATAAACTAAAGATACTGTGAAAAATAACCTCCAAAAAGGTCAATCCCAAATGGTTTATGGAATCATTTAACCTTCAAAAGTTCAAGAAATAGATAAAGATTTTTAAGGTTTATGGAATCATTTAACCTTCAAAAGTTCAAGAAATAGATAAAGATTCCTAAAATAGACGAGAAATGTCCTAATCATTCTATAAACAGCCCAATCCTGGTACAAAACCTGACAATCTACCAAAACATTTTTAAGACCAAGTTCTCTCTCTCTCTGTCTCTTTTTCTGTCTCTCTCTCGTAGACAAACACACACACACACGCACACACACACACACGCACACACACACAGAGCTAAGTAAATAAAACTAGGTTCACTAACTCTTTTTTTTTTTTTTTGAGACAAGGTCTCGCTCTGTCGCCCGGGGTGGAGTGCAATGGTTCAATCGTAGCTCATAGCAGCCTCCACCTCCCGGACTCAAGCAATCCTCCCACATGAGCCTCCCAAGTGACTGGGACTATGGGCACACACCACCATGCTTGGCTAAGGTTCACAGACTCTTATCCATAATTCTGAGAACCTAAATGCTCTGGGCACACAAGATATTTGGCATAAATTTGGCGCCAAAACTAAGTTGGTAACCAACTTCACTAAGAGTGATATGAGCCTATTGATGACACATGATTTATGACACCTATATGAATATTCATGGATGGTCTCTGCTGAAATATTAATGTGCTTGATTATGAGGTCCTCCTATATAAACCATAAGTCGTGTTAGGTAGTAACACATGATATGCACTCTATTGAATATGTGTGTATTAAAATAATAAATGATATATAATTAATAAATTATTATAATAAAATTAATTAATAATTAATAAAATTATTAATAAATAATAAAATAATAAACTACATCTGAGTTTATAGCCACTTTTTTGTTGTTTAGATAATTGAATTTCTTTTCTTTTTCCGTTTCTTGAATAGAGTTTATTGAAGATCTTAGAGGTCTACACCGGGAACACACATACGAATCAATGTAGGTAGCAATGTGTTGGAACTGGCTCAGAATGGGTCACACGGGCCAATGGGCAGCATCTCTTCCCAACTTACCCTTAGCACCATCATCCTGGGTAGCTTGGATCACCCACAGTGCGAGTATTTACACCACTGGAATTGGCAAATGCTACAAACTTGGGACTTTTTTTTTCCATTGGCCAGCACCTTCTTGAACACTGGGAAATCTTTTAAGTAAAACTCACTGTCTGTAGGTAAAAGAAAAAAAAATAGTGCCTGTTCATCTCCAAAGAATTCAAACAGTGGTTAGATAAAATCTCTTTTTTTTTTTTTTTTTTTTGAGATGAAGTCTGTCTCTGTCGCCCAGGCTAGAGTGTAGTGACACCATCTCGGCTCACAGCAACCTCTACCTTCCGGGTTCAAGCAATTCTCCTGCCTCAACCTCCCAAGTAGCTGGGATTACAGGCGCGTGCTACCACGCCTGGCTAATTTTTGTTTTTTTAGTAGAGACAGGGTTTCGCCATGTTGGTCAGGCTGGTCTCGAACTCCTGACCTTATGATCTGCCCACCTTGGCCTCCCAAAGTGCTGAGATTACAGGCATGAGCCACAGTGCCCAGCTGTTGGTTTGATAAAATCTTTATCCATTTCTGATATAAAAGTTTAGTAAATTAGTAGTGGAGGATATTTTTATTGTCTAATGGGGGCAGTATAGCCCAGGTAAACACAAAGGCTCTGAAGTTCTATTCCCTGTGTTTAAATTCTGATTCTTTCACTTTCTGGTTTTTCGTGGGCTCTCTGAGCCTATGCTTTCTCCTATGCATATGTAATAATATCAGTACCTACCGCTGAAGGCTATCTGCAGGAATTAAGTGAAATAATTCCTGTAAAGTGGTTAGAAAAATGCCGGACAAATATTAATAGTAAAAACCTAGTAAATGGTAGCTAGTGCTATGAATTGTTAAATATAGGAAAAGATTATATTTTCCTTTTTTTTTTTTTTTTTTTTTTTGAGGCGGAGTCTTCACTCTGTCGCCCAGGCTGGAGTGCAGTGGCACCATCTCGGCTCACTGCAAGCTCCGCCTCCCGGGTTCGCGCCATTCTCCTGCCTCAGCCTCCGGAGTAGCTGGGACTACAGGCGCCCGCCACCGCGCCCAGCTAATTTTTTGTATTTTAGTAGAGACGGGGTTTCACCGTGTTAGCCCGGATGGTCTCGATCTACTGACCTCGTGATCCGCCCGTCTCGGCCTCCCAAAGTGCAGGGATTACAGGCGTGAGCCACCGCGCCCGGCCAGATTATATTTTCTTGATCATAAATGGTTCTATCTCAATCACTGCATCATGTTTAACAAGGAGTCTGGGTGCAGTGGCTCATGCCTGTAATCCCAGCACGTTGGGAGGTTGAGGCGGGCAGATCACTTGAGGTCAGGAGTTCGACACCAGCCTGGGCAACATGGCGAAACCCTGTCTCTACAAAAAATACAACAATTAGCCAGGAGTGGTGGTGTGTGCCTGTAGTCACAGCTACTTGGGAGGCTGAGGCAGGAGAATTGCTTGAACTCGGGAGATGGAGGTTGCAGTGAGCTGAGATCATGCCACTGCACTCCAGCCTGGGTGATGGACCCACGCTCCGTCTCAAAAAAATAAATAAAAAATAAATAACAAGGGGATCGGGCATGGTGGCTCATGACTGTAATCCCAGCACTTTGGGAGGCCGAGGTGGGCGGACCACGAGGTCAGGAGATCGAGACCATCCTGGCTAACACGGTGAAACCTCGTCTCTACTAAAAATGCAAAAAAGTAGCCAGGCGTGGTGGTGAGCGCCTGTAGTCCCAGCTACTCGGGAGGCTGAGGCAGGAGAATGGCATGAACCCAGGAAGCGGAGCTTGCAGTGAGCCGAGATCGCGCCACTGCACTCCAGCCTGGGTGACTGAGTGAGGCGAGACTCCATCTCAAAAAAAAAAAAAAAAAAGAAAACAGAAAATCCTTAAGCCGACCCGAATATAGATAACTATCTGGTGTTTATAAATGAACAACTTTAAATCAGAATGCAAATAGCTACTTATTCAAGAAATGGGTCTTGGACAACTGAGTAAACATTTGGAATAAGTTTGATCTTCACTTCAACCCATACAACCAAATAAATACTATATGGATTTTAAAAAAAAAAAAAGTTAAGTGTAGAAAATTTGCAAAAGCACACTGCTAAAAGAATATTAACCAAAGGTATACATCACAAAGGAAAAGACTTATTAATTTGGTTAGATACAATTTTTAAGCTTCTAAGGGCCAGAAACCATGTTCAAAATGTTAGAAGAGAGAAACAAGAAAAGAATATTTGAGGCCGGGCGCGGTGGCTCAAGCCTGTAATCCCAGCACTTTCGGAGGCCGAGACGGGCGGATCACGAGGTCAGGAGATCGAGACCATCCTGGCTAACACAGTGAAACCCCGTCTCTACTAAAAATACAAAAACTTAGCTGGGCGAGGTGGCAGGCGCCTGTAGTCCCAGCTACTCGGGAGGCTGAGGCAGGAGAATGGCGTGAACCCGGGAGGCGGAGCTTGCAGTGAGCTGAGATCCGGCCACTGCACTCCAGCCTGGGTGACAGAGCGAGACTCCGTCTCAAAAAAAAAAAAAAAAAAAAAAGAATATTTGAAACATATTTGCCAAAGGACACTTTTTATATAAGAAATCTTAGAAAGCAAACTGGGAGCAGTGGCTCACACCTGTAATCCCAGCACTTTGGGAGGCCAAGGCAGGCAAATCACCTGAGATCAGGAATTCGAGACCAGCCTGGCCAACATGGTGAAACCCAATGTCTACTAAAAACACAAAAATTAGCCAGGCATGATGGCTCGCGCCTGTAATTCCAGCTACTTGGTAGGCTGATGCACAAGAATCACTTGAACCAGCCATTTCTTATTTCCTCAGTTCCAGGCTCCACAAGCCTGAGACAAAAAGAGCATGCACTTTAGACTGACTACCTAGAGATTCTAATCTTGGCTCTTCCATTTTTCAGCTCTGTGACTGTAACTAAGAATCACGTTTCATCTCTCAGAGTCTCTGTTTCCTCATTGTGTTGTTGGAGGAATGATAGTAATGGATGAAATGCTGAATCATGTGTCTGGTACGTAATTGTTGCATTATTGTTGCTACTCCTACCCACCACCTTCACCCCCACCATCATCAACACCATCATTACTGTCACCGTCACCATCGCCATCACTATAATCACCAACATCATCATCACCATCATCACCATCACAATCATCACCATCACCATTACCATCTCCATCATCATCACCACCATCAGTATCACCATCATTGTCATCACCATCATCACCATCACCATCATCATTGTCATCACCATCATCATCATCACCGTCACCATTACCATCACCATCACCATTTCCATCATTATAATCACCAACATCACCAACGTCAATATCACCATCATTGCCATCACCATCATCATCACCATTGTCACCATTACCATCTCCATCATCATCACCACCGTCAATATCACCATCATTGTCATCACCATCATCATCACCACCGTCACCATTACCGTCACCATCACCATTTCCATCATTATAATCACCAACATCAATATCACCATCATTGTCATCACCGTCATCATCACCACTATCATCACCACCATCATCATCACCATCATTATGATCACCATCATCATCTTCATTATCATCATCACCACCATCATCATATCACCATTATCTTTACTGCCATTGTCACCAACATTGCCACCATCAATATCATCATCATTGTCATCATTGTCATCACCATCATTACTATCACCATCATCATCTCCATCACCATTATCACCAGCATCATCACCATCAACACCATCATCATTATCACCATCATCTCCACCACCACTATTATAATAATCATCAATATCACCATCACCATCATAATCGTCATTGTTATTACCACTGCCGTCATCAAAATCATTACCATCACTATAATTACTATCCTCATCACCATCATTAACTTCATCACCACCATCATCACTATCATAATCAATATAATCACCATCACCATTATCACCATCACCACCACCAACATCATTATTATAATTATCATTCTTGTTGCTGTTATTATGTTCTATCGTTAAGTTCATAATGATCCAGTTTGTGATAAGATGACACACTAGTGTGGGCTGCTAGCTTCCTCCCTACAAAACCAACACAGGAAACACCACAGAAGAGAGATGGAAGCAAGGCATTGAGGGATTAATATAAAAACTGTGAGAAACCCTGCTGGTGAACAGGTACATGTGTTTGTGGGGGGGGGTGCACAGTAAATCATAGGACAGGAGGGAGGTGGGCAGAAGGAGATTTACATTCCGTTTGTGCCTTTCCCCTTTATTGTCCTGGGAGGGTCAGTGTTGGTTTCATGTTTCAGGTGGCGTTGTTTGGAAGTAGACACAGAAACAGAGTTTTAGGTGCAAGATATTTATTAGAGGCCAACACCTATGAAAGGTAGGGAGAGGAAGCAGGATGAGCAGAGAGGGAAATCACGGTGCATGGTAGATTCTCAACAAAGATGGTTGAATGAATAAAGACTTGAACTAGTGGAGTTATATGCCCAGAGTTGCGCAGTTAACTTCCGTTTCTTCCTTCCATGAAGGTTTTTTTAGGTGTGCACTTAATAATAAACAATAGCGAATATCATTTGAGTGCACACACACCAGACACTGTTTTCTAAGCACTTTACATGGGTTTGCTCTGAATTTTGAATTATTATCGTTGGCCAGGTGCGGTGACTCACGCCTGTAATCCCAGCTCTTTGGGAGGCCAAGGTGGGCAGATCACTTGAGGCCAGGAGTTCGAGACCAGCCTGGCCAACATGGTGAAAAAATACAAAAAATACCCGGGCAGGGTGGTACATGTCTGTAATCCCAGCTATTTGAGAGGCTGAGGCACAAGAATTGCTTAAAACCAGGGGTTAGAGGTTGCAGTGAGCCAAGGTCGAGCCACTGCACTCCAGCCTGGACGACAGAGTGAGACTCTGTCTCAAAAAAAAAAAAAAAAAGCAGAGTGCGGTGGCTCACACCTATAATCCCAGCACTTTGGAAAGTCAAGAAGGGCAGATCTCTTGAGGTCAGGAGTTCAAGACCAGCCTGGCCAACATGGTGAAACCCCGTCTCTACTAAAAATACAAAAAAAATTAACTGGGTATGGTGGCACATGCCTGTAATTGCAGCTACTCGGGAGGCTGAGGCACGAGAATGGCGTAAACATGGGAGGCGGAGCTTGCAGTGAGCCACGATCATGCCACTGCACTCCAGCCTGGGCGACACAGCGAGACTCCGTCTCAAAAAAAAAAAAAAAAATTAGCTAGGCATGGTGGCGCATGCCTATGATCCCAGCTACTCGGGAGGCTGGGGCAGGAGAATCACTTGAACCTGAGAGGCGGAGGTTGTAGTGAGCTGAGATCACTCCATTGCACTCCAGCCTGGAGCCTGAAACAGAGCCAGACTCTGTTTCAAAAAAAATAAATAAATGATCATCATACCGAGTGACTAGGTCAGACGAAGGAGGCTCAGATGTTAAACAACTTTCCCGTATGAGTAGTAAATAGTGGAGCATGGAACCTGGTTGGAAATAAACTGGACAGGTTCCTGATTGTACAAGCTTCCGTTCCAGCTGCAGAGAGAGAACAATGAATAAATTCCGGTAACAATGAATAAAGTCAAAAAGTGTCATGAGAATAGAATAAAGAAAGTAGCGGGGTGGGGGGCATGGAGAGGGAGGCCTGCCTGAGGTGACTTGTGACTTGTGATTCGAAGTCTAGAGAATGAGAAGGGGCATCCATGAAGATCCGGGAAGCAGAGGGGGCCTGGAAGACAGAATGCTGAGCAGAGGGAACAGCATGTGCAAAGTCCCAGGGGCTGGAGAGAGGTCTGTCTGAAAGACAAAAAGGCAGCCTGTATATTCGATTTGTTGGGAGGAAGATATAAAGCAGTGTTCGTAACTTCGTAGTCCTGGGCCTGGCACCCAGCCCACACTGACTAACTGCAACAATTGTTATGATTTCATTCTAAGAGGTGGGCGCCTCTGCAGCTGCCCCCGGGGGGCTGAGCTTTTGGAAGTCCCCTAGCCTTCGGATGTGACCATGGAACAAGCAACGTCTGCCGTGGGAACCTCTCCCAGGTCTGGCTCAGGAAAGCCTGGGAAGGTCCCAACCAGTCAGCCAGTCATTCTTCCTCACGTCCTCAAACACAGCCCTGGGGTCACCCACACCTACCTTCCAGGAAGATGGCTGGGGATTCAGCACCCCTCCCATTCTCCTAAGACCTTTGTCAGATGACAGCTGACTGCTTTTTCTTTCTTTTTTTTTTTTTTTTTTTTTAACACAATAGTCACTTTGGAGAATGGAACAACTAAAAAAAAAAAAAAAAAAAGAAAGTGCTCAAAAGTCATTTTTATCCAAAATATTTGCGTGTATTGACTACATATTTTATGCACACTGCAATGACTGTTGCTCAAGGCAGGGTTCTTAAGAAACTAACGGGCCACGCGCGGTAGCTCACCGCTGTAATTCCAGCACTTTGGGAGGCCCAGGCGGGTGGATCACTTGAGGTCAGGAGTTCAAGACCAGCCTGACCAACATGGTGATACCCCGTCTCTACTAAAAATACAAAAATTAGCCAGGCGTGGTAGTGCACACCTGTAATCCCAGCCACTAGGGAGGCTGAGGTGGGAGGATCCCTTGAAGTTGGGAGGCAGAGGCTGCAGTGAACTGAGATCAGGTCACTGCACTCCAGCATGGGCAACAGAATGAGACCTTGTCTCAAAAACAAGAAAAAGAAAAAAAGAAAGAAACTGAGGCCATTTATATTTTAATAGATGTTCGTGCCAACTAGGGGTAGAAACCCCTGAGTGGTGGAGCAAAGGCATTTAAACTGAACTCCCCACTATGGGAAGCACCACAAGACCCAAGCCCCTGGTTATGAGATTGGGGAAGGGCTATTCTGGTTGACCTGAAAATATGAGTGCAATTTTGTCTGATTTTGTTAGGAAGTGGAATCTAACTCTCAGCCCTTGAATCTGGGCTGGTTTTGTGATTTTGTGACTGGTAGAACCTGGTGTTGTATGAATGACAGCCTGGGAGATCGGAAAGGAGTGTCGGGGAGGGAGAGACGCAGAGAGAGGGAGATGGATAGATAGAATTATAGATAGATGGATGCATAGGTAGATGATGATAGATGAATAGATAGATAGATAGATAGATAGATGATTATAGATATAGATAGATGATAGATAGATATAGATAGATGATAGATAGATAGATGATAGATATAGATAGATGATAGATAGATAGATAGATGATAGATATAGATAGATGATTGATAGATATAGATAGATGATAGATGATAGATAGATGATAGATAGATAGATATAGATAGATGATAGATAGATAGGTAGATAGATAGATAGATAGATAGATAGATAGATAGACAGATAGACAGAGCTAGGCACAGTGGCTCAGGCCTGTCATCTTAGCACTTTGGGAGGCTAAGGTGGGAGAATCCCTGCAGTCCAGGAGTTTGAGACCAGTCTGGGCAACACAGTGAGAACCTGTCCCTACAAAAAAAAAATAAAAAAGTAGTTGTGTGTGGTGGTACACATCTGTGGTCTCGGCTACTTGAGAGGCTGAGCTGGGAGGATAACTTGAGCTTGAAAGGTTGAGGCTGCACTATGCTATGATGGCACCACTGCACTCAGCCTGGGTGACACAGCAAGACCTTGTCTCAAAAAAAAAAATAGATACATAAAAAAAATAGATACACATAGATAGATAAATAGATAGTTAGAGTCATAGGTAGATGGATGGATAGATGGATGGATGGATGGATGGATGGATGGATGGATGGATGGACAGACGGACGGACAGACGGACGGATGGATGGATGGAAGGATGGATGGATGGATGGATGATGTATTAGTCCATTCTCATATTGCTACAAAGAAATACCTGAGAGTGGGTAAATTATAAAGAAAAAGTGGGTAATTTATAAAGAAATGCCTGAGAGTGGGTAATTTATAAAGAACTGGTTCACAGTTCTACAGGCTATACAGGAAGCAGGGTGCTGGCTTCTGGGGATGCCTCAGGGAACTTACAATCATGGCAGAAGGCGAAGAAGGAGCAGGCACATCTTACATGGCAGGAACAGGAGCAAGAGAGTGAAGGAAGGAGAGAGGTGTCAAACACTTTTAAATGACAGGATCTCACGAGAACTCACTATCACAAGAATAGTACAAAGGAGATGGTGCTAAAGCCAGAGGTCCCCAACCTTTTTGGTACCAGGGACCAGTTTCATGGAAGACAATTGGAAGGTGGTGGTTTCGGGATGATTCAAGAACATTACATTTATTGTGCACTATGATGCACTGTTATTATATTATTACTACATTGTAATATATAATGAAATTATTATACAACTGGGCCAGACCCAAGGCGGCTCACGCCTGTAATCCCAGCACTGTGGGAGGCTGAGGCGGGCAGATCTCTTGAGGCCAAGAGTGTGAGACTAACCTGGCCAACATGGTGAAACAAATACAAAAATGAGCCTGGCACAGTGGCACAAGCCTGCAGTCCTAGCTACCCAGGAGTCTGAGGTGGGAGAATCACTTGAACTCTGGAGGCGGAGGTTGCCATGAGCTGAGATGGTGCCACGGCACTCCAGCCTGGGTGACAGAGTGAGACCCTGTCTCAAAAATAAATATATAAATAAAATAAAGACAATTCAGAAAACAAAACGGGGGAGGTAAGGAGGGGAGCAGAGAGATAGAGAGAGGCAAAGTCCCTTGAGGGGGTACTGTTTGAGCAGACTAAATTAAGGATAAAGAACCAGATGTGCCCCCAGGATGACATCCACACACCTGTCCAGATGACCCAAACACAGGTTCTCAGACCCCACCACCCACCGCCCACCTGGGATTCCTGAGCCCTCTCCTGCTGACACCTGGCAGGGTGCTGAGCCCATAAGCGCATCGGAAGAGAGGCGCCCATGGCCATGACCCCTTGCCCACCCGCTAGACACCCTGCCCTTCCTCTGGGGTTCCCAGATGCCCTGGCACAGTGCTACCTGGAGGAAAAGGAAGAGCGTCAGCCAGGGGCAGCGTCTGCCTTGCCGGCCCAGCTGCTGGGGTGGGAGACCTCCTTCCCAGCCCTCTCCCTTCCAGGGCAACCAGAGGAGCAGCTGGAAAGTTCCAGGCTCAGGAAATGCAAATAGATGAATGGAGGGAAGTGGACAGGGACGCTACACCCATAGACTGGTGGGAATTGAGGCTGCCAGTCAAAAGTGCTGACCCTGGAGCCTGTCCCAGACCCTGTCCGCTGGGGAGCCAGGCTGAGAGCTGGGTGGCATTCTCGCTCCCCATCCACCCATGTCTACACAAAGTCCAGCTCATTTTGCCTCTCGAATTTCCCCCTAGAGTCACTCACTTTTCTCTCTCCGATGCCTGGGCCTCTGTCCTGTCTTCCTGAATGACAGCATTGCCACTTTGCCAGCTTCCAGGATTATACCCTCTATCCATTCCTTCCGTGCCCAGTTAAAGGGAGCTTTCTGAAACAAAGAGCAGACTTTGCCTCCCCTCGGCGTAAAACCTTCCATGTCTCCCCCATTGGCTTAGGGATAAAACCGAAAGCTATGCCACTGGACCCAGACACAATGGCGTCTGTCTCCAGCTTCCCCCGCTATAACCACTTTCCCTCTTGATTCTCCTTGTCGTGGATGGGAGCAATCACCTGTGGCCCTGTGTTTGTCCCAGGTCCCTCACATCCTTCAGGTATCTGCTGGACGCTGCTTCCTGAGGAAGCCTCCCTGGACTTCCCAGTCTGGGGCTCAGGGACTGCTTACCTGGGCTCTGATTATCACCCCTGCCATATTGCTTTGTGCTTACTGAATAATGCAGTGTGGGAAGGGAACTCCTGGGGCATGGCCCTGCGTCCCCTGATGAGTCTTCTGCAGGTGGTAGTGGTAGGCAGAGGTTGTCCACTACACCATTCGCATGAGTCCAGGTCACTGGCAGAGACAGGCAGGGTTAGCAATACGGTTGCCCGGCCCTCGGCCAATGTGCCTAACACAGATTCCCAGAGGCTGTCTTTCTCAACATACTGTTAACAAAGCAGATGTTCTAAGAGGTTCTGCATGCTGCAGCCTCTGAGGGACAGTGTGTCACAGAACCTTGCCTCACTGAGCCTCAGCTTCCTCATCTACAGAACGGGGCCAATACGGCCAACAGGGCCTTCCTTCCTGGATGGTTGTGAAGATGGCATGAGATTAAATAAACTACACAGAAAGTGCTCAGAGAGGGGTGACCCCTCTTTTATGATTCATAACCAGCACCAGAAGTCACGCCAGGACACATCTTGCCATTGGAAGTACGTAAAGTAATGGCGCCGTGCTTCTGTGGACATCTCGTTATGAGAATGTTCAGTTCTTGGGTTATATTAAGATGCGGTTTTCCTGTTGAAGCCTCTAAAGTCCCTTGTGGTTTCTCTGGGGTCCAACAGCCTGAATGACAAAGAGAAAGAGCCCAGCCTGCTGTTCCACCACGTGTTACTATGAGAATTGGGGAACCAGCACCTGGGGACACAGAGGCTACTACAGAGTCCCTGAATTGGCTTGCCGCATGTAACAGAAAAATATATAAGACACCCAGGTTCCTATATTTGGTCTGGCAACCCTATTTCTGAGTCCACAAGTGTGCTAGGTACTCTCACTTGTCTGAATAAGTAACATCTCCTGCATATATATAGATCTATTTTTCTTTTTCTTTTCTTTTCTTTTTTTGAGACAGGATCTCACTCAATTGTCCAGGCTGGAGTGCAGTGATGCAATCATAGCTCACTGCAGCCTCCACCTCCTGGGCTTGAAGGATCCTCCCACCTCAGTTTCCTGAGTAGCTAGGTCAACAGGTGGGCACCACCATGCCTGGCTACTTTTCAAATTTTCTGTAGAGACGGGATCTTGCTATATTGCCCAGGCTGATCTTGAACTCCTGGGCTGAAGTGATTCTCCGACCTCAGCCTCCCAAAGTGCTGGGATTACAAGCATGAGCCACTGTGCCCAGCCTAATTAGCTAATCTAAGCTTTTTGCCTACACACACAGACACACACACAGACACACACACACACACACACACACAGAGAGAGAGAGAGAGAGAGAGAACTGAAAGAGGACCAAAAGAAGAATAAAGAAGAATAGTCCAGCCAGGTGCAGTGGCTCACGCCTGTAATACCAGCACTTTGAGAGGCCGAGGCTGGAAGATCACTTGAGGTCACGAGTTCAAGACCAGCCTGGCCAACATGGTGAAACCCCGTCTCTACTAAAAACACAAAAATTAGCCGGGCATGTGGCATGCGCCTGTAATTCCAGCTACTCAGGAAGCTGAGGCAGGAGGATCACTGGAACCAGGGAGGCAGAGGTTGCAGTGAGCCAGGATCGTGCCACTGCACTCCAGCCTGAGTGACAGATGGAGACTCTGTCCCAAAAAAAGGAAAGAAAAGAAAAAAGAAACAGTTAAAATGTTTCTTACAACGCTAAATGTACATTTGCCATAGGACCCAGAAATTCTATTCCTATGTATTTTACCAAGATAAATGAAAGCATATTCATATTGAAGCCTTGACATAAATATTTGTAGTGATATTATTCATAATTGCCAAGATAAGATACAATTTGGCTGGGCGTGGTGGCTCACGCCTGTAATCCCAACACTTTGGGAGGCCAAGGCGGGAGGATCAGGAGGTCAAGAGATTGAGACCATCCTGGCCAACATGGTGAAACCCCGTTTCTAAAAATACAAAAATTAACTGGGCGTGGTGGCGTGCACTTGTAGTCCCAGCTACTCGGGAGGCTGAGGCAGGAGAATCGCTTGAATCTGGGAGGCGGAGGTTGCAGTGAGCCGAGATCGCACCACTGCTGGGAGACAGAGTGAGACTCCTTCTCAAACTAAAAAAAAGAAAGAAAGAAAGAAAGAAAAAGAAATGCTGGCCGGGCGCGGTGGCTCAAGCCTGTAATCCCAGCACTTTGGGAGGCCGAGACGGGCGGATCACGAGGTCAGGAGATCGAGACCATCCTGGCTAACACGGTGAAACCCCGTCTCTACTAAAAAATACAAAAAACTAGCCGGGCATGGTGGCGGGCGCCTGTAGTCCCAGCTACTCGGGAGGCTGAGGCAGGAGAATGGCGTAAACCCGGGAGGCGGAGCTTGCAGTGAGCCGAGATCATGCCACTGCACTCCAGCCTGGGTGACAGAGCCAGACTCCGTCTCAAAAAAAAAAAAAAAAAAAAAAAAGAAATGCTACTTGGGGTGGCCACCTGTTTTCCAGCTACTCAGGAGGCTGAGGTGAGAAGATTGCTTAAGCCTGGGAGGTTGGGGTTACAGTGAGCTGAAAGTGTGCTATTGCACTCCAGCCTGGGTGACAGAGGGACACTCTGTCCCCTGCCCCCCCACAAAAAAAAAGAAGAAAAAAAAGAAAAGAAAAAAGAAAATATTAGAAATCACATAGACAAATTAAGTCTGTAGAATTTAATAAATAAATTTTCTAATTTCCAACATAATTTCAACTATAGTAAGATGATAATCAGATACATTCCTTTTTGTGGTTGCTATTGCCACACTCTTAGATATGAAGTAAACAGCTCCCTATTATTGAAATTCACACTCTCTAGGCTTCTGAGAACTATATTTTCATCATTCTTTGGCTCTTGGCTGTGCTTTTCTGAGACATGCCTGTTCACATCCTTTCTTTCTTTTTTTTTTTTTTTTTGAGGCCTAGCTCTGTTGCCCAGGCTGGAGTGCAATAACATGATCTCAGCTCACTGATGCAACCTCTGCCTCCCAGGTTCAAGCGATTCTCCTGCCTCAGCCTCCCAAGTAGCTGGGACTACAGGTGCCCACCACCTGCCCGGCTAAGTTTTGTATTTTTAGTAGAGACAGGGTTTCGCAATGTTGGCCAGGATGGTCTCGAACTCCTGACCTCAAGTGATCCGCCTGCCTCAGGCTTCCAAAGTGCTGGGATTACAGGCGTGAGCCACCACGCCCGGCTCCACATTCTGTCTTAATTTTCTATTTCTGTTGTGTCTTTTTCTTATCAATGTGTGGAAACCTCTTTGTATATAAAGGTACTAACCTTTTTCAGACAACCATTTCATCTTTATTTATTGCTTTTGCATATATTTCCCTGATAATTTATAAAATTATTCTGTTAGTTATATTTAATATATTTTTATTATAAAATTTTTAACAGATGTTTATATAGGTTTGTTTGTTTGATTGTTTGTTTGTTTGTTTGTTTGTTTTGAGACAGGATCTTGCTCTGTCACCCAGGCTGGAGTGTGGTAGTGAGATCTCAGCTCACTGCAACCTCTGCCTCCAGGGTTCAAGCGATTCTCCTGCCTCAGCCTTCTGAGTAGCTGCGATTATAGGTGTACGCCGCCACACCCGGTTAATTTTTGTATTTTTCATAGAGACAAGGTTTCTGCATGTTGGCCAGGCTGGTCTCTAACTCCTGGCCTCAAGTGATCCACCTGCCTCAGCCTCCCCAAGTGCTGGGATTACAGGCATCAGCCACCGTGCCCGGCCACGTTTATATAGATTTTTATGTATTAAGTATTTCTGTATTTTCATTCATAGCTTCTGGGTTGTCTTAGTTACACACACACACACACACACACCAATTTCAAAAAAAAAAAAAGCATGTTTTCAAGCCTCAATTTTTTTTTTTTTTTTGAGACAGAGTCTTGCTCTGTTGCCCAGGCTGGAGTGCAGTGGCGTGATCTCAGCTCACTGCAAGCTCTGCCTCCCGGGCTTATGCCATTCTCCTGCCTCAGCCTCCCGAGTAGCTGGGACTACAGGCGCCCGCCACCTCGCCCGGCTAGTTTTTTGTATTTTTTAGTAGAGACGGGGTTTCACCGTGTTAGCCAGGATAGTCTCGATCTCCTGACCTCGTGATCCGCCCGTCTCGGCCTCCCAAAGTGCTGGGATTACAGGCTTGAGCCACCGCGCCAGGCCTCAAGCTTCAATTGTAAAAATAGCCTTGTAGATTCCTTCTGTGATCTGTATTGGTCTATTTTTCACATTTCATCTTTAACCCATCTGAAATTATGTTGTTTTCTACAGCACAGGAATATTTCGCTCTGCCACGTCTCTGTCAAAAGTGGGAGAAAAGGCCAGGTGTGGGTGGCTCACATTTGTAATCCCAGCACTTTGGGAGGCCGAGGAGGAAGGATCACTTGAGGCCAGGAGTTTGAGACCAGCGTGGGCAACCTAATGAGACTATTCCTTTACAAGAAAAAAATAAACGTGGTAGAAGGAAGGGTAAACCCGTGTCTCACACCCCACGGCCCTCACTAACTCAGGCAGCTGCCTGGCCCCTGTAAGCTCTGTGGCTTTCCACAATGGTCGGTTTATTTTTTTCTGTTTTGCTTTCTGTGGTCTTTCTGGCCAGAGGCGAAGCCACGGGGAAGTGCTGCCCCCACGTGGCCATCTCCATGATAGCAGCTACGGCTGGAAGAAAAAGGCTTTTTTTTTTTTTTTTTCTTTTTGAGCTGGAGTCTCGTTCTGTCACTAGGCTGGATTGCAGTGGTTCGATCTTGGCTCACTGCAATCTCTGGCTCCCGGGTTCAAGCGATTCTCCTGCCTCAGCCTTCCGAGAAGCTGGGACTACACACGTGTGCCACCATGCCCAGCTAATTTTTGTATTTTTGGTAGAGACGGGGTTTCACCATATTGCCCAGGCTGGTCTTGAACTGACCTCAAGATCCGCCCGCCTCAGCCTCTCAGGGTGCTAGGATTACAGGCACTGCACCTAGCCAAAGGCATCTTTTAAAGCTGAAAGCAAAATGGGTTCACAGGCCCTTGCTTAAAACCCTCCGCGGGTGGCTGATGCCTGTAATTCCAGCATTTTGGGAGGCCGAGGTGGGAGGATCACTTGAGCCCAGGAGTTTAAGATCAGCCTGCACAATATAGCGAGACCCTGTCTCTACAAACAATAAAATAAGGCCGGGCAGGGAGGCTCATGCCTATAATCCCAGCATTTTGGGACACCAAGGCAGGTGGATCACCTGAGGTCAGGAGTTCAAAACCAGCCTGACCAAAATGGTGAAACCCCGTCCCTACTAAAAATACAAAAGAAAAAAAATTAGCCAGGTATGGTGGCACATGCCTGTAATCCCAACTACTTGGGAGGCTAAGGCAGGAGAATCTCTTGAACCCAGGAAGCGGAGGTTGCAGTGAGCCAAGACTGCGCCATTGCACTCCAGACTGGGCAATAGGGTGAGACTCTGTCTCAAAAAGACAAAAAGAAGATAAAATAGCAGGGCGCAGCGTTGTATGCCTGCGGCCGCAGCTACTCCAGAGGATGAGGAGGGAGGCTGGCTTGAGCTTGAGAAGTCGAGGCTGCAGTGAGCTATGATCACACCACTGTACTCCAGCCTGAGTGACAGAATGAGACCCTGTCTCTCAGAAAACAAGAACAAAAACTTTATTTATAAAAATAAGCATTGGGTTAAACTTGGCCTAAGGGTTATAGTTTGCTGACCTATGTTCTATTGCATGTATTCTGCTGGACGTGGTGGCTCATACCTGCAATCTCAGCATTTTGGGAGGCCGAGGCAGGTGGATCACTTGAGACCAGGAGTTTGAGATCAGCCTGGCCAACATGGTGAAACCCTGTCCCTACTAAAAATACAAAAAAAAAAAAAAAAAAAACCGTACAAAAATTATCCAGGTGTGGTGGCACACACCTATAATCCCCAGCTACTCGGGCGGCTGAGGCAGGAGATTCGCTTGAACCCGGGTGCAGAGGTTGCAGTGCAGTGAGCCGAGATCGCGCCACTGCACTCCAGCGTGGGAGATAGAGTGAGACTCCGTCTCAGAAACAAACAAACACCACCACCAAAAAAAAAAAAAAAAAAGAAAGAAAGAAAGAAAGAAAAGAAAGAAATAAAAACAATAAATCTAGCTGGGAGTGGTGGTTCATGCCTGTAATCCCAGCACTTTGGGAGGCCGAGGTGGGTGGATCACCTGATGTCAGGAGTTCGAGACCATCCTGACCAACATGGTGAAACCCTGTCTCTACTCAAAATACAAAATTTGCTGGGCGCGGTGGCAGGTGCCTGTAATCCCAGCTACTTGGGAGGCTGAGGCAGGAGAATCGCTTGAACCCAGGAGGTGGAGGTTGCAGTGAGCAGAGATCGCGCTGTTGCATCCCAGCCTGAGCAACAACAGCAAAGCTCTGTCTCAAAAAAAAAAAAAAAAAAAATCGGTTAAAATAGGCTGGGTGCAGTGGCTAATGCCTGTAATCCCAACATTTTGGGAGGCTCAGATGGGAGGATTGCTTGAGTCTAGGAGTTTAAGACCAGCTGGGCAACATAATGAGATCCCTTCTGTACAAAAAAATTAAAAATTACCCAGGCATGGTGGCGCACACCTGTGGTCCCAGCTACTCGGGAGACTGAGGCAGGAGGATGGTTTGAGTCTGGGACATTGAGGCTGCAGTGAGCTGTGATTGCACCACTGCACTCCAGTCCAGGTGACAAAGACCCTGTCTCAAAAACAAACAAACAAACAAAACAAACAAACACAAAGGGTTAAAATATAGAATTGAATCATGTCTTTTGCAGCAATATGAATGGAACTGTAGGCTGTTATCATCTTAAGTGAAACAGTTCGGAAATAGAAAGTCAAATACCACATGTTCTCACTTATACGTGGGAGTTAAATAATGCGTATGCACGGTCAGAGTGCGGAATTTTAGACAGTGGAGACTCGGAAGGGGTAGAGGAGGATGGGTGGGAGGGAGTAAGGGATGAGAAATGACTTAATGGGTACAATGGACATTACTTGGGTGTTGGTTACACTAATGCCCAGGCTTCCTGCTGTGCAATCTATCCATGTAATAAAATTGCCTTTATACTCCTTAAATGTATACACATTTTAAAAATCATCTTTTAAATTAAAAAAATAATGGTTAAGGCCAGGCATGCTGGATCACGCCTGTAATCCCAGCACTTTGGGGGGCCAAGGCGGGCAGATCTCTTGAGGTCAGGAGTTCAAGACCAGTCTGGCCAACAGGATGAAACCCCATCTCTACTAAAAATACAAAACGTTAGCCAGGTGTCGTGGCAGGTGCCTGTAATCCCAGCTACTCGGGAGGCCGAGGCAGGAGAATTGCTTGAACCTGGGAGGCGGGGGTTACGTGACGGTGAGTCGAGATCCTGCCACTGCACTCCATGCACTCCAGACTGGGCGGCAGAGCGAGACTCCGTCTCAACAACAACAAAAAAAAAGGTAAAAGGGTAAATTTTATGTTGTGTGTCTTTTCCCACCAACACAAGCAGTAAAGGGTAGAGCAGGTGGCGGCCCTCTCTGCAGGCTGGACAGGGTGGTAGAAGGGAAGGAAAGGAGCCAGGTGTGCACAGCTGAGGGGTGGCCTCTGCATTCAGCCTCCAGGAGGCCAGTGTCAGGTGTCCAAGGGGCAGTGGGGACAGAGTCCAGGGCTCAGAGAGTGGGGAAGCATAGACAGGAAGTGTGGACGGCACTCCCAAACAGCACAGAATATTTGTTTTTGTTTTTTTTTTTGAGACGGAGTCTCGCTCTGTCACCCAGGCTGGAGTGCAGTGGCCGGATCTCAGCTCACTGCAAGCCCCGCCTCCCAGGTTCACGCCATTCTCCTGCCTCAGCCTCCCGAGTAGCTGGGACTACAGGCGCCCACCACCTCGCCCGGCTAGTTTTTTGTATTTTTTAGTAGAGACGGGGTTTCACCATGTTAGCCAGGATGGTCTCGATCTCCTGACCTCGTGATCCGCCCGCCTCGGGCTCCCAAAGTGCTGGGATTACAGGCTTGAGCCACCGCGCCCGGCCCAGCACAGAATATTTCTACCACACAGAAATATTTCACTCTGCCATGTCTCTATCAAAAGTGGAAGAAAAGGGCAGGTGCGGTGGCTCCCATTTTTAATCCCAGTACTTGGGGTCCTATGACAGTCTCCTCCAGCCTGGCTCCAGCCACGCCTGCTTCCTCCTGTTCCTCAAACACCCTAAGCTCAGTCTTGCCTCCAAGCCTTTGCCCTGGCAGTTTCTACCACCCAGAATAACTTTCCGCTAGATGTTTTTTTTTTTTTTTTTTCTTTTCTTGAGACCGGGTCTCACTCTATCACCCAGGTTGGAGTGCAGTAGCGCGATCTCGGCTCACTGCAGCCTCTGCCTCCCGGGTTCAAGTGATTCTTCTGCCTCAACCTCCCTAATAGCTGGAATTACAGGTGGACGCCACCACACCCAGCTAATTTTTGTATTTTTAGAAGAGATGGGGTTTCCCCATGTTGGCCAGCCTGGTCTCGAACTCCTGATCTCATGTGATCTGCCCGCCTTGGCCTCCCAAAGTGCTGGGATTACAGGTGTGAGCCACCACACCCGGCTAGACATTGATTTATATTCCTGACTTCTTCTGAGCTTACAGACCTCAGCTCAAACGGCCTTCCCTGACCTTCCTGGCTAAAGCGTGAACCTCCCCCACCCACTCTGTCACATCACTCTGTTTACTTCCTGCTGCGGCAATTCACAGGACCTGAATTTATCTCATAGTTGTGTTTCCTGATTCACGGTTTGCCTCCCCCGGCTGGAGCTCCTGCAGAGCAGGGGTCTGTGTCTGTCTTGTTCACCTGCCACAGTGCCTGGCATACAGTAGGTGCTTGATAAATGCGTGTTGGCTGAAAGAAATAATCAGTTGGTTACAGAATGGGTGTGTGCAGATCTGTGTATGTCTGTGTCCCCCTGTGTCCTGTGTGTGTCTCGTTGCTGTGATTCTCTGGACGGCCCCACGTGTGTCCCTGGGGACAAGCGTGGAGCTATGGGTCAGTGAGTGTTTGTGGTGAGGGCTTTCGGGCCTGTGTGTTTGTGACTTTGAGGGGTCCTGTGGCAACCAGTGTGCAAGTCAGTGTCTCCATAGGTGTTCTCAGAGGTGGCCAGCATCTGTTCCTTTTTGTTGTTGTTTTGTTTTCGTTTGTTGTTTGAGATGGAGTCTCGCTCTGTCGCCCAGGCTGGAGTGCAGGGGCACGATCTTGACTCACTGCAACCTCCACCTCCCGGGTTCAAGCTGTTCTCCTGCCTCGGCCTCCCGAGTAGCTGGGATTACAGGCACCTGCCACCACACCCAGCTAATTTTTATATTTTTAGTAGAAACGGGTTTTCCCCCATGTTGGCCAGGCTGGTCTTGAACTCCTGACCTCAGGTGATCCATCCACCTCGGCCTCCCAAAGTGCTGGGATTACAGGTGTGAGCCACCGCACCTGGCCAGCAGCATCTGCTCGTGTGTGTGTGTGTGTGTGTGTGTTCTGTGTGACTGTGATTGTGAGTCCACGTGCATGTCAGGGGTGTTTGGTGTGTGTGTGTGTGTTCTGTGTGACTGTGACTGTGAGTCCACGTGCATGTCAGGGGTGGTTGGTGTGTGTGTGTTTGTGTTCTGTGTGACTGTGATTGTGAGTCCACGTGCATGTCAGGGGTGTTTGGTGTGTGTGTGTGTGTGTGTTCTGTGTGACTGTGATTGTGAGTCCACGTGCATGTCAGGGGTGTTTGGTGTGTGTGTGTGTGTTCTGTGTGACTGTGATTGTGAGTCCACGTGCATGTCAGGGGTGTTTGGGGTGTGTGTGTGTGTGTGTGTGTGTGTCTGCATGCCCATTCTGCGTGTCCACATGACATTGCATGATCTGGTGTGAAGTTGTGTCCATGAGCACACGTGTGTGTGTTTGCATCTCCTTGTGTGTCCTCTGGGTGTGCACTTGAGCTTCGTGTTTCCAGGAGCCTACAGTCCTGTTGTGCAGGGCTATTGTGCTCTGTTGTGCCTGTGTATGTGTCTCGTGTTCTCTGTGTGTGTGGGGGGGGCGTCCTACATGTAGATGTGCACATTTGTACCTGCCTCTGTGAGTCCCTGTGCCTACGTGTGACCGTGTGTGAGGTCCGATTGTGCGGTGTCCCAAAACCATCTGTGTGCGCTGCTGTGCAGGAGTGTGCTGGTAAATGTTGAACCTCTTCAGTGGAAAGCACTGATTTACAGTGTTGCCAGTTCTCATGGTGTAAATACTCTCACCACAGCCAATTTCGAATGGTGCCACTGAACAGTGAGTCAGAAAGAGATGGGCAGCAGCACCCATTATATCATATTTCTACCAAACAGGTTCCGTAGGCAAAAGCAACATCGAAAGCATAGATTGTAAGGCCAGGTGTGATGGCTCACACCTGTAACCCCAGCACTTCCGGAGGCCAAGGTGGGTGAATCCTCTGAGGTCAGGAGTTCGAGACCGGCCTGGCCAACATAGTGAAATCCCATCTCTACTAAAAATACAAAAAAATTATCCTGGTGTGGTGGTGGGTGACTGTAATCCCAGCTACCTGGGAGGCTGAGGCAGGAGAATCGCTTGAACCCAGGAGGCGGAGGTTGCAGTGAGCCGAGATTGCACCATTGCACTCCAGCCTGGGCAACAGAACAAGACTCTATCTCAAAAAAAAAAAAAAAGAAAGAAAAGAAAAAAAGGAAAAGGAAAAGGAAAAAAGCACAGATTATGGAAAATGCAACAAAAATAATGTTAAAGTGATTAAATGTGGTAAAATAGGCATAACATAACATTTACCATTTAACCTTCTTTAAAAAAAAATGGGATTTCACTCTGTCACCTAGGCTGGAGTATGGTGGCACAATCAAGCTCACTGCAGCTTTGAACACCTGGGCTCTAGTGATCCTCCCACCTCAGCCTCTGTAGCAGCTGGGACTGCAGGCAGGCACCACCACATCTGGCTAATTTTTAAATTTTTTGTAGAGCACCCACTCCAGTGACAGGCTGAAGCCAGCTCAAAAGCCAAGTTTTGTGGGGCATCATGGCTCATGCCTATAATCCCAGCACTGTGGGAGGCCAAGGTGGGAGGATTGCTTGAGCCCACGAGTTCAAGACCAGCCTGGGAAACATAGTAAAATCCCTGTCTCTACCAAAAAAAAAAAAAAAAAAAAACAAATTAGGCTGGGCGCAGTGGCTTACATCTCTAATCCCAGCACTTTGGGAGGCCAAGGTGGGTGGATTGGTTGAGCCCAGGAGTTCGAGACCAGCCTGGGCAATATGGTGAGACCCTGTCTCTACTAAAAGTACAAACCAAAAAAAAAAAAATTGCCAGCCTGGTGATGTGTGCCTGTGGTCCCAGCTACTCAGGAGGCGGAGGTGGGGGGATCACTTGAGCCCAGGAGACAGAGGTTGCAATGAACCAAAATTGCCCCCACTGCACTCCAGCCTGGATGACAGAGTGAGAGCCTGTCTCAAAAAATATATATATATAATAATTACATATAAATTTTATGAAGTCTATATATAATTTATACATAATTATATATAAAGTATATACAAATTATACATAAATTATCTATAAACAAAAAACTTAGCCAGGCATGGTGGCATGTGCCTGTAATCTCAACTACTCAGGAGGCTGAAGCCAAAGGATCACTTGAGCCCAAGAGATTGAGTCTGCAGTGAGCTCTGATTTCTCCACTGCACTCCAGACTGGATGACAGAATGAGACCCTATCTCTAAAAATAAAATAAACGTTTTTTTTTTTTTGTTTTTGTTTTTTTAAAGCCAAATTTGAGCATTTCCTATCAACTCTATGCTTGGTGACATGATTGGTAGGTGAAATCAGCCATGCTGGGGGTATTTACACCAGGAGAATTGGCAATGGCTACAAATCGGAGAGGTGGTTGTTAAACATTACCAGCACACCATGTTGTTCCACCAGTTTCCAGGTACCCACGTAACAATGTAACTATGTGTGTTTCTGTCTCTCTGTGTGTACCCACCATGCTGGGGTTCGTCTGGGTGCCTGAGTCTCTACGGATACACATGACTTGCATGTCCCTGTATGTTGCTGTCTATATACCCATGTGCCTGGGTGAGGCCCCCACACCCTGTTTCTCTCCAGCAGTTGGTTCCACAGGAAGCTGCTGGGTGTGGGTTGAGGATGCTGGGCCTCCCCCCCAGCTCCCCACGCCTCCTCCTCAAGACACCTGCATGCACAGGGCTGAGGGGTGGGAGCAGGGCTCTCTTCCTCTAGAACCCCCATCCTCTGTACTCTTCTTAGGCCCCTCGATTGGCCTGCAGCTGGGAGCAGAGTGGCGAGCATGCAGGCAGGCAGTTGAAAAAGAGGAAGTCGAGGTGCTGTTGGGCCACTCTGTGGTTATCCGAGGCTCTACCCTTGGGCCAGATCGAAACCCTGGCCATAGGTCATGGGGGCTGCAGGAGCTGGTAGCCAGGCTGGGTGCCTACAGGTCGAAGAACCGAGCTCCATCTGGTGAGTACATATCCTGGGAAGTGGAGAGAGACGCACCCATCGGGACAGAGTGGTGGTGGGGTCTGGGAAGTCTCAGGGGACAGCGAGCAGACAGACATCACTGCCTCTCTCCCCCTTGCAGTCAGCTTGCTTCCTGAGTGGGTGGGGGAAGCTGT
Source organism: Macaca mulatta (assembly GCF_049350105.2). NCBI lineage: Eukaryota > Metazoa > Chordata > Mammalia > Primates > Cercopithecidae > Macaca > Macaca mulatta. The sequence goes on from NC_133424.1 coordinate 8,238,669, forward strand.
TTGACCCTTACGTTCTTTGTGCAGAGATCTGTGGTCATAAGAGGTCACCCCAGGGGACGGGGATCCGTGAGGGGCCACCAGGTAAGAAAGGGAGGTGGAGGCCGGGCGTGGTGGCTCACACCTGTAATCCTAGCACTTTGGGAGGCCGAGGAGGGTGGATCACTTGAGGTCAAGAGTTGGAGACCAGCCTAGCCAACATGGTGAAACCCCGTCTCTACTAAAAATACAAAAATTAGCCAGGCGTGGTGGCGGGCGGCTGTAGTCCCAGCTACTCAGGAGGCTGAGGCAGGAGAATGGCTTGAATCTGGGAGGCCGAGGTTGAAGTGAGTCTCTCAGTCTCAAAAAAAAGAAAAGAAAAGAAAAAGAAAGGAAGATAGACCTCCTTGTAGCCAAGGCCCTCCGGCATGGAGACAGGAGACAGAGAATGAATGGGGGAGCTGTGGCAAAGGCTCAGGTGCCCTTTGCATCTTAAACTGCAGATTCCGGGGCACCCCATGAACCTCCCTGATGCAGATTCTGAATCCACCGTCAAAACAAACTCACACTTAAGGCCGAAGGCTGAGAACCGGCCCTGAGAAGGGTCTTGTCCTGATCTGAGATCATTCAGAGTGCACGACCCTCCCCAGGCAGCCTTCCTCCAGGTGAAGGTTCTGAGTTCTCCTGCTTGGGAGGCATCCCCTGGCTCCTCTCGTGGCCGCCTCTTAGGGGGCCTCCCGCACCACCGCCTGCCTGGGACCAGGGGTGGGGGGTGGGGAGGGGAGGAAGGTTGCGGTTTCTGCTGGGCACACCCAGTCTGTTGTTTCCTGCCGGCCCCCAGTGCTGCAGGGCGGGCTTCAGGCACCCTGAGGTCTAGGAAGGTGGCCCCAGAACCAGGAGGGAGTGAGTCTAGTTAAGAGTGGACAGCTGGGGCAGAGAGGATGGAGCGGGTGAGTGACTCTGGGGGCTGATGCTCCAAGGCCAGGTCACCTGCAGTTCTGAGAAAAGAACCTGATAACCAAAGGAGGTCAGGAAAGGGTTACCCTCATAATCAGCCACGTTTCAACTCCCTTGTTGTGACTGGGAGTCACTCTGGGAGGGCTTCCTGGTAGAGGCAGCCTTTTCACTATTCCTTGAAGACCCAGTAGATGCCAACTGCAAACACGTCGGTGCTTCTAGTCTGGGCTGTCTCCAGGCCTCCCTGGCCATCCCCCAGCCCGTGACACAGGGATGGGCATATGCTGATGGTCAATACTGTTGTAGATGATATGGTGACCGTGTTGGACAGCCGGGCGTTCAAATCCCAGTTCCCTGTCCTCTCTGTGGCCTTGGGCAAATGAATTAACTGCTCTGAGCTTTTGTTTGCTCATCTGTTAAAAGGCCGTTATGAGTTTTTGGGATGTGTGTGTGTGTGTGTGTGTGTGTGTGTTGGAGACACAGTCTTGCTCTATCACCCAGGCTAGAGTACATTGGTGCAATCTCGGCTCACTGCAACCTCCACCCCCCGGGTTTAAGCAATTCTCCTGCCTCAGCCTCCCAAGTAGCTGGGATTACAGGCACGCACCACCACGCCCGGCTAAGTTTTGTATTTTTAGTAGAGACAGCGTTTCACCATATTAGCTAAACTGGTCTTGAGCTCCTGACCTCAGGTGATCCTCCTGCCTTGGGCTCCCAAAGTGCTGGGATTACAGGCATGAGCCGCCTCGCTCAGCCTGTTAGGAAGTTTTGTCTGTGAGATCTTAGTACAGTGTCTGGCACGTGACAGATCAGAAAACATTGTCAGCCTCACCTATACCTTCATACTCTGACCTTGTCCCTAAGCCTTCCTTCCTGAGCAGTCCCCACCATCTTCTGAAATGTTCTGTGTCACACCCATAGTGGATCTCAATCTGTAAGCAAGTGTGCTAGAGTGGACTTCTTGAGGATCCCATCCACCCATCCCTGTGTCATATGCTACTGTATTCTCTCTCTCTCTCTCTCTTTTTTTTTTTTTTTTTTTTTTGAGACAGAGTCGCCCAGGCTGGAGTGCAGTGGCACAGTCTCAGGTCACTGCAACCTCCACGTCCTGGGTTCAAACAATTCTCCTGCCTCAGCGTCCTGAGTAGCTGGGATTATAAGTGTGCACCACCACACCTGGCTAATTTTTGTAGTTTTAGTAGAGATGGGGTTTCACCATGTTACCCAGGCTGGTCTTGAACTCCTGACCTCAGGTGATCTGCCTGCCTTGGCCTCCCAAAGTGCTGGGATTACAGATGTAAGCCACTGCACCCGGCCTGTTGTATTTTTAATTCTAACCTCTTTATCTCCTGTAGGGCTGTTGCTATTGTCTGTTTTTCTTCTTGTTTTTTGGTATGAGGCTCTGTCTTCTAGTATGCCTGGTAGTCTTTGATTAAATGCCAGGCCTTGTTTGTGAAAAACAATAGGGATCATTTGTGTCTCTTTATGGTGTCATTCTTCTCCGTAGAGGGTTTACTTTTGCTTTGGGCAGGCAGTTAGAGAAAGGAAAGATCACTTTAATCTGATTATGACCTACGCTGACTTCAAGATGGATTTTGCTCTTGGTGAGGGCTAGTCTATGTCTGGTCCCTCCTTGCTCCTAGGGTGTAGTCTTTTAGGCATCTCAATCACCTCCTCTTTGTGGACCCTGAATTCCAATGTTTATTTCCCCAACATAAGATTGCTAAGAGCTACATTCAGCTTCTCAGGCTTTTTCTGGTCTGCCTCCCACTCACTCGAGAACTGTGTTCAAATCAACAACTTGTTTGTGAGAGAAAAGCACTGCATCATTATGTCCTTCTCACTTTCCTAGGTTTCCTTTTTTTTGGGGGGGGGGATGGAGTCTCGCTGTGTCATCTAAGCTGGAGTGCAGTGGCATGACCTTGGGTCATCACAACCTCTGCTTCCCAGGTTCAAGCGATTCTCCTGCCTCAGCCTCCCGAGTAGCTGGGATTACAAGCACCCACCACCATGCCTGGCTAATTTTGTATTTTTAGTAGAGACAGGGTTTCACCATGTTGGCCAGGCTGGTCTTGAACTCCTGACCTCAGGTGATTTGACTGCCTTGGCCTCCCAAAGTTCTGGAATTACAGATGTGAAACACTGCGTCCAGCCCCAAGGTTTCCTTTCTTTCCAGGGCTGTGATTCTTCCAAATCTGACTGCCAATGCCTTCCAAGCAAGGGTGGTTTTTTACTCTTCCAGTTTTGTCCAGCTTTTCTCTTTGTTCTTGGTGGGAGGATAAATCTGCAATAAGCTAGCCTGCCATCATTAGAAACAGATATTCCAGCTGGGTGCAGTGGCTCACGCCTGTAATCTCAGCACTTTGTGAGGCCGAGGCAGTTGGATCACCTGAGGTCAGGAGTTCGAGACCAGCCAGGCCAATATGGTGAAGCCCCGTCTCTACTAAGAATACAAAAAATTAGCCAGACGTGGTGGCGGGCGCCTGTAATCCCAGCTACTTGGGAGGCTGAGGCAGGAGAATCACTTGAACCTGGGAGGCAGAGGTTGCAGTGAGCCGAGATTGCACCATTGCATTCCGGCCTGGGCAACAAAAGTGAAACTCCATCTCAAAAAAAAAAAAAAAAAAAAAGAAAAGAAAGAAAGAAAAGAAAGAGCCGGGCGCGGTGGCTCAAGCCTGTAATCCCAGCACTTTGGGAGGCCGAGACGGGCGGATCACGAGGTCAGGAGATCGAAACCATCCTGGCTAACACGGTGAAACCCCGTCTCTATTAAGAAATACAAAAAACTAGCCGGGCGAGGTGGCGGGCGCCTGTAGTCCCAGCTACTCGAGAGGCTGAGGCCGGAGAATGGCGTGAACCCGGGAGGCGGAGCTTGCACAGCCTGGGCGACAGAGCGAGACTCCGTCTTAAAAAAAAAAAAAAAAAAAAAAAAAAAAAAAAAAAAAAAAAAGAAAGAAAAGAAAGAGAAGTAGATACCCTGTTGTATTTTTAAAAGTGACACTTAACTGGGTGCAGTGGCTCACACCTGTAATCCCAGCACTTTGGGAGGCCGAGGATCACCTGAGGTTAGGAGTTCAAGACCAGTCTGGCCAACATGGTGAAAGCCTGCCTCTACTAAAAATACAAAAATTAGCTGGGCATGGTGGTGCACGCCTGTGATCCCAGCAACTTGGGAGGCTGAGGCAGGAGAATCGCTTGAATTCGGGAGTTGGAGGTTGGAGGTTGCCGTGAGCTGAGATCGCACCACTGAACTCCAGCCTGGGTGAGAGTGAGACTTTGTCTAAACAAACAAACAAACAACAACAACAAAAAAAACAGAGAGAGAGAGAGAAGGAAAAAGAAAAGAAAAGAAATAGATACCCCTGTTGCATCTTTAATGTGAGATTTGGCTGGGTGCCATGGCTCACGCCTGTAATCCCAACACTTTGGAAGGGTGGAGGTCACTTGAAGTTCAGAGTTTGAGACCAGCCTGGGCAACGTAGAAGACCCCATCCCTACAAAAAAATTAAAAGCAAAAAAAAATAGGCAAGTGTGATAGCATGCGCGTATATTCCCAGCTGCTCAGGAGCCTGAGGCAAGAGGATTGCTTGAGCCAAGGGGTTCGAGGCTGCAGTGAGCTATAGATCACACTACTCCAGCCTGGGTAACAGAGTGAGATCCTGTGTCAAAAATGAAAGTTAAAAAATAACAGACTGGGAGCGGCGGCTCATGCCTGTTATCCCAGCACTTTGGGAGGCTGATTTGGGGCTGGGGGTGCTTTGGGGCTGGGAAGTAATGTAAAGGATTAGGGGACTGCAGGAGGGAGTCACACAGCAAGTACGTGCTGGAGGAGCTGGGATTTGAAGCCAGGATTTGAAGTAGGGATTTTTCAGACGCAAGGAGTGAAGATGCTGATAAAGGAGCTTCCACCAGCAGGGGGCAGCACCTGCACAGATGAGCACTCGTCGACACACAGACCATATCCTACACTTGGGTACAGAGAGAAAGGTGGTGTGACTCATGCCTGTAATCCCAGCACTTTGGGAGGCCACAGCAGGAGGATCGCTTGCGCTCAGGAGTTTCGAGACCAGCCTGGGCAACATAGACCCCAGCTCTACAAAAAAGAAAAACAAACAAAAAAAAAACTTAGCCAGTGTGGTGGCACACACCTGTAGTCCTAGCTACTCAGGAGGCTGAGGCCGGAGGATCCCTTGAGCCCAGGAGTTGGAGGCTGCAGTGAGCTGTGATCACGCCATTGCACTCCAGCCTGAGTGACAGAGCAAGACCCCGTCTCAAAACAAACAAACAAACAAAAAAACAGAAACAGATGAAGACACAAATATGTAGAAACATAGAAACCCAGGCAGACACCAAAACCACCTCACAGATACTAGAAACAGATCTCCCCAAGACACAGATGAGTCATGCAGGTGGATCTGACCCCACAGATACAAATGGGCATTCTCAGTCTCTCTCTCTCTCTCTCTCTCTCTCTCTCTCACACACACACACACACACACACACACACAATCACAGAGACACTTTTAAAACTATCTAGATAATCAAATACACCCCACATTGACAAGTTAATATTCAGAACTAACCCTGAAACATGTGTTCTCCAAACATGTAAATGCATCATCAAACCCACCGAGACGATGGCACGCACGCACACACAAACACTCAGACATCCATGCACACCCAGGCTCCCCATAGGACCCAGGTGGTATTTGTATTTCCCTAAGATTGTCTTGTCCAGCCAGGGTAAGAGACCTGTAGGACTGGGTTTAAGGGACAGAGGGTGCTAAAGGGCTTGGCTTCGCCTCAAACCAGGGGTCCCTGGGCCCCTGGGCCCCTGAGCTGGAAACCCCAGCCCCCCTGCTGAAGCCCCAGGCTTCTATCAGCTGATGTATCTGGCAGACCTTGGAGGCAGTCTCCGCCTCTCTTACTGGCAGCCCCGTCCTGGCAGGGATTCCCAGCCCAGCTCACACTCGAGCTCTCACACGCACGCACGCACGGCCCCCATGGCTGACTCGGTGCTCAACCACTCCTGGCCAGCCTTCTCCAAGCTGTGGCTGAAGCGGTGGGCCTTCAAGAGAGGTAAGCAGCTGGCAGTGACCAGCGGGAGCCATCCACCCAGGCGGGGATCCCAGGACGGCCTGCCCGCCAACCCCCTTCGAGCTTTTTCTTGGCCAGGGTACAGACTCCGCTGGCACCGGCCCTGGATTCCATGACCCCTGATTCTCCAGGGCCCCCTGGAATTATCACAGACTTGTGGGGTCCCTCTTGTTTCAGAGGCAATGTCTCCCAAGACTCGGCCAGGAACTTGTCTCAGGCGGTAAATTTGCAGAAAGAAAGTCCGCCCTCTTAACTCAGCCGCTGAACTCCTTAGGGGCAGTCCAGTGATTTCCTGGGGGTCCTAGATACTGTGGGTTTCTGGCCCAGGTGCAGGACAGGAGGCTCGGGGCAGAAACAAAAACGGGGGGATTAGTGGCTCTTGGGCACACACTTCAGTCAAACACACATACATACACACATACATACACACATCGACTGGTGCCTGCTCTCTCAACCCCCAGGGTCCCCAGGCCTCAGGTGACCTCTTTGGGGACTGGTAACAGACTTTATTATATCATCAAAGGTCTGAGTGAACTGTTGTTGCAAAGAGAGACACTTCTTTATTTATTTGTTTATTTATTTTGAGACCGAGTCTCATTCGGTCGCCGGGGCTAGAGCATGATCTTGGTTCACTGCTGCAACCTCTGCCTCCCAGGTTCAAGCGCTTCTCCTGCCTCAGCCTTTCGCGTAGCTGGGATTACAGGTGCCCCCCCACCACACCCGGCTAATTTTTGTATTTTTAGTAGAGACGGCGTTTCACCATGTTGACCAGGCTGGTCTCGAACTCCTGACCTCAGGTGATCGACCTGCCTCAGCCTCCCAAAGTGCTAGGATTATAGGCGTGAGCCACCGCACCCAGCCATCAAAGAGACACTTAATGCTCAAGAGTTTAGCCCTTGAAGATAACCAGATGATGTCCAGGTACGCAGGGCACGAGAGGACAGTGCCGGACAATATCATAAGAGCTGGTCATGCACTCGTTGCTTCGTGAGCTTCCTTGTCCCCCATTCCCCACTGCCCATATGAGCCCCTCCTGGTCAGGCCAGCCACATCGCTCAGCCTGCATGACTTGTTAGTCACGGCCACCATCACCTGCATGAGCCACGTACTTGTTCAAGGTAGCAATGAGTTTTCATGAAGGAGGGGGCCAATGGGAAGACTGACTAGCTGGTTCATTCCACGGACCATCCTTGAAGGCTCATTGCATACCAGGTGCTGTGCTGGGGTCAGGGAGCAGGTGGGAGTATCAGGGGACCCAGGGGCTGGAGTTAGGGGCAGAGAGGATGGCCTAGGGAACTGGGATGCAATAGAAGAGTCATCATCAGGATAGAAGTTGTTGCTAGCTGTTGAGCTCTCATGAAGTTGGGCTCAGAGAGGTTGAGTGACTTGCTCAAGGTCACACAGCAAGTGTATGCTGGAGGAACCAGGATTTGAAGCGGATTCTGTCTGAGGCCACTTTGATGTGTTCTGACTGATGAACAAAGCTGCCAATGTGGGCAGCTGGAGTGCCTGGGGAGGGTTTTTAGATCCCATGATGGATGGCGATCCTGAAGAATCAGTGTATCTGCCATGGATCACCAAAGTGTCCGCCTGTGACCCAGGTCCCTAAGAAGTTCTGCTCCTCTTGTGGCTGCTCAGCTCCCCCTGTCTCCCTGCCCAGGCAATTGAGGCTGAGATTTATATGCCAGCAGGTGGGGGAGTGAGCTGTGGGAACTGACAGTGACTCTTAAACCCTTTTATGGCTGATGCTGCAGGGGCTGGTAGTGGAGGAGGCTGCCTGGGACCTGAATCCAGGCTGATGGACAGCTCCTTGGAGAGGAGCATGGGGGTGGGGAGCAGTATGCATCCCCAGCAGAGCCCCTTTCCCTGAGGCCTCATGTCTCCTCTGGCTTAGCTCCCCTGGGAGAGTGACTCCCTCACGTCGTGTCTTTTGTCAGTAGCCTTGGAAAGCAGGGAAGAATGGCCTTTTTATCACCCTCTTAAGCTCTGTAACTGGCTGTCTGGGCACCTAATAGGAATTTCCTGGGGAAAGGGTGGGATTGGACTTGGGGAGGCAAGTAAGGCTTGGGAGAGGAGAACTGAGACTTTTAGTGAAGGATCCCAGTGCCCCTTCCCCCATCAACTGCCCCCGTTAACCATTCCACTCACGTTTTCTCATTCATTCCTCAATCTATTGGTGCATGTCTGATGAGTGCAGTCTGTGCCTCGCTCACCTTGGTTTCCTTCCTGTGTGGCTCTTCTGCCACAATTCTGTCCCTCTTCCTTTTACATCTCCTTCCTCACCCCCTCAGAATGCCATCTCCTGAGTGTAATGCATCACTGGCTCTGGACACTGCCATATAACCTATCCATCCAACTATCTACCCATTCATCCCTGCAACCATGCAGCCATCCAACTATCTATCCAGCCAACCAGCCAGTCAGCCAACTCTTCAGCCAGCCATCCATCCATCCATCCCTCCATCCATCCATCCATCCATCCACCCACCCACACACCCACCCATTCATCCATTCTTCCATCCATCCACCCACCCATTTATCCACTCTTCCATCCCTCCATCCATCCATTCATCCATCCATGCACTCTTCCATCCATCCAACCATCCATCCATTCAAACATCCATTCATCCATCTACCTATCCATCCACCCATCCACTCATACATCCAATTATCTACTTATTCATCCATCCACCTATCCATCCATCTGCCTATCCAACCATTCACCCATCCATCTATCCACTCATTCATCCATCCATCCATCCTTCCACACATCCACCCATCCATTCAACCATCCACTCACCCATCCATCCATCCAGCCGTCTAACCATTTATCTACCCATTTATCCATTCACTAGCAAATGTATGGGCACTGACTCTGTGTCCAACCCAGCACAGCACAGGATAGCCTGGTGATTGTGAGCTCTTTTTTGAATTCAGAAATACCTGAATTTGACTCCCAGCTCTACCTCATACCATAGTGGTATGGCCTTGGTAAAGTCAATGCACCTCTCTAAACCTCAGTTTCCCTTTCTATAAAATGAGGACTCAGAGAGTTGTTGTGAGTATAGAAGAATGAAAAGTACATGATGGGCTTAGCACTAAGCCAGGCATATAGAAAGCGATGATACAAGATTTTACCCCTTGGAGCTTGGGGATGTAAAAGTGAGTCAGATATAGTCCCTGCCCTCACAGACCTCATGCTCTAGAGCAGGGATCAGCAAACCTTTTCCATAAAGAGCTAGGCAGAGCAATCCAAAGTCCTGTGGCTAAAATTGTCTGCAGAGGATGGGACGGAGCCCTCAGCTGCCAGGCAGGAAGAGTGGTAGGAATGGCACAGAGATACCAGGAGAATGGTGAGTTGGGGGTGCATGTGTGTGAGGGGGAGGTAAGAGGACAAGCTGGGAAGGGCTCTGAATGTCATCCTAAGGGGACTGGAGTCTATGGGGGTGGGGATCAGTAGAAGGGGAGTGACCATCAGAGTGTTGTATCAAAGGGACACACCAACTCCAGGGTGTACTACAGGGGACAGACTGGTAGCTGAGGGTCTGTTACAAATGTGATTGGCAATCATTTGGGGTGATTGTGGTTGGTAATTGACAGAGCTCAGTCTATGACATGGGGATTAGGGCTTAGCTCATAATATTGGAATCAGGACGCAGCCTACGACACCAGGATTGGAGCTTAGTCTATGATGCCAGATCAAGATTCAGTGTATGACACCAGGATTGGGGCTCGGTCTATGATACCAGGATAAGAGCTAAGACTATAACACCAGGATTAGGGCTTAGCCTATGACACTAGGATCGGGGTCAATATATGACACCAGGATAAAGGCTTAGTCTGTGACACTAGAATGGGCGTTCAGTCTATGATACAAGAATGAGTGCTAAACCAATGACAGCCAGATAAGGTTCAGTCTATGATATCAGGATCAAGGCTCAGTATATGACACCAGGATCATGGCTCAGTCTGTGACACAGAGTTTAGGGTTCAATCTGTAAAACTAGGATCAGAGTTGAGTCAGTCATTGGGAACTAGGATCAGAATTGAGTTCATCATCAGGTCAAGCTCAACCTGTTCCTAGGTCAGAAGGTTCCCTATAAAAACAAAACTCAGTCGGGCATCATGGCTCATGCCTGCAATCCCAGCACATTGGGAGGCCGAGGTGGGAGGATCATATGAGGCCAGGAGTTTGAGACTAGACTGGCCAACATGACGAAACCCTGTCTCAACTAAAAATGCAAAAATTAGCTGGGCATGGTGGTACACATCTGTGGTCCCAGCTACTCAGAAGTCTGAGACAGAAGAATCGCTTGAGCCCAAGAGGTAGAGATTGCAGTGAGCCAAGATCGAACCACTGTACTCCAGCCTGGGTGACAGAGTGAGACTCTCTTAAAACAAAGCAATAACAACAAAAAAACACACACACAACACACAACCCTGGAATTTCTTTTTTTTTTTTTTTTTCTTTTTTCTTTTTTTTTTTTTGAGACAGAGTCTCACTCTGTCACCCAGGCTGGAGTGCAGTGGCACAATCTCAGTTCACTGCATCCTCCCCTTCCCTGGCTCAAGAGATTCTCATGTGTCAGCCTCCCTAGTAGCTGGAATTCTAAGTGCACGCCACCATGCCCAGCTAATATTTGTATTTTTAGCAGAGACTGTGTTTCGCCATGTTGGCCAGGCTGGTCTCGAACTCCTGACCTCAAGTGATTCGCCCGCCTGGGCCTCCCAAAGTGCTGGATTAAAGGTGTGAGCCACTGCGCCCGGCCAACCCTGGCCTTTCACCTTTGATCTTTGGACCCCAGACCTTCAGGTTTCACAGATACGGGGCATGAGGTTCTGCAGGCTACGGGAGGCCTCAGGCCTCCACAAGGACCCTGTCCAGTGAAGCAAGCCAATCCTGCTGCCTCTCCTCCAGCCCCCAGGGGACTTGGCTGAGGACTGGGACTGCCTTTCCCCTCCCAAGCTCCCACCAGCCTCCAGGACCCTCCCCCACATCTGGCTTTCCTTCACAGCCTGCTTGGTTCGTTTCTGTGAGTCACAGATGCTGCTTTGGCTTTTGGGTGGGGAAGATTAACGACAGCAGCTGAACAGAGTCCCTCCAACCAGCCTGGGAGGGCAGCCTGGAAAGCAGTGATGGTGGAAACCCCGGCATTGCCCGTTACTGTCCAGCCATTCATCCATGAATACAGGCGGCATCAGGGGGCAAATTTACCTTGAAGCAATGGAACTGAAGCTTCAGGCCCCATGTGCACCTGTCCCATCCAAAACTCTGCAAGAGGCTCCAGCAAAAATTTTCTTAGCAACAGCTTTATTAACAACTTTTTAAAAATATTTTAATAACAAATTATTAATATTTATTAACAACTACCATATACTTCACCTATTTAAAGCACACAATTCAGTGGTTTTAGGCCAGGTGAAATGGCTCATGCCTGTAATCCCAGCACTTTGGGACGCCAAGGTGGGGAGATTGCCTGAGCTCAGGAGTTCGTGACCAGCCTGGCCAACACAGCAAGACCCCCATCTCTACTAAAACTACAAAAATTAGCCAGGTGTGGTGGTGCCCACTTGTAATCCCAGCTACTCGACAGGCTGAGGCAGAAGAATCGCTTGAATCCGGGAGGCGGAGGTTGCAGTGAGCCAAGATGGCACCACTGCACTCCAGCCTGGGCGACAGAGTGAGGCTTTATCTCAAAAAAGAGATTGCGACCGGGTGCGGTGGCTCACGCCTGTAATCCTAGCCCTTTGGGAGGCTGAGGCGGGCAGATCACAAGGTCAGGAGATCAAGACCATCCTGACTAACACGGTGAAACCCCGTCTCTACTAAAAATGCAAAAAATTAGCCAGGCGGGGCGGCGGGCGCCTGTAGTCCCAGCTACTCGGGAGGCTGAGGCAGGAGAATGGCATAAACCCGGGAGGCGGAGCTTGCAGTGAGCTGAGATCCGGCCACTGCACTCCAGCCTGGGCGACAGACAGAGCAAGACTCTGTCTCAAAAAAAAAAAGAGATTGCATAACAGCAGTTCCTCAAAAAGTTAAGCATAGATTAGCATGTACTCCAGCAATTTCCTTCCTAGGACAATGGAAAACACACATCCGTGCAAAAACTTGTAAGCAATTGTTCATGGTAGCATGATTTGAAATAGCCAAATGGTGGAAACAACCCAAACGTCCATCAGCAGATCACTGGATACACGAAATGTGGTATCTCCATACAATTGAATAGTATTCAGCCCTAAAACAAATAAAGCACTGGCCGGGTGCGGTGGCTCACACCTGTAATCCCTACACTTTGGGAGGCCAAGGCGAGTGGATCACCTGAGGTTAGGAGTTCGAGACCAGCCTGGCCAACATGGTGAAACCCCATCTCTACTAAAAATAAAAATACCAAAATTAGCTGGGCTTGGCAGCGTGCACCTGCAATCCCAGCTACTTGGCAGGCTGAGGCAGGAGAATTGCTTGAGCCGGGAGGCAGAGGTTGCAGTGAGCCAAGATCACTCCACTGCACTCCAGCCTGGGTGACAGAGCGAGACTCCATCTCAAAAAGAAAGAAAAGAGAAGAAAAGAAAAGAAAAGAAAGAAAGAGAAAGAAATGAAGCACTGCCATACACCACATTATAGACACACCTCAAAATATGTAAAGTCAAAGCAGCAGGTCACAAGAGACCACATAGTGTATCATTCCATTTATGTGAAATGTTCAGGGGGCAAGGGACATGGATTAGAATTTGTCATTGCTTTGGGACTGAGCATCTTTGAGCTTATCCATTTCCATCTGCAGGTGGGTCCTGGGGCATGTGGCTCCTGGGGGGCCCAACTCCCTGCTCTCTGCTTCTCACTCCCCACCAAAAGAAGAGGCAGCCTCAATTCCACCATGAGAGAGAGACTCTCCTACAAATGTGGGCATTGTGGGCATTAGGGCTGGGCACAGTGGCTCACACCTGTAATCCTAGCACTTTGAGAGGCTGAGTCGGGAGGATCACTTGAGCTCAGGAGTTTGAGACCAACCTGGGCAACATAGTGAGACCTCATCTCTAATAGAAAAAAGAGGAAAAAATAAGCTTATTTTTCAAAGTAGTTTTTAATTTAAAAAAAGAAGAAGAAGAAAGCTAGGTGCCTTGACTCACACCTGTAATCCCAACACTTTGGGAGGTTGAGGGGGGCAGATCACCTGAGGTCAGGAGTTCAAGACCAGCCTGAAAACATGGTGAAACCCCGACGCTACTAAAAGTACAAAATTAGCCAGGCACAGTGGTGTGCACCTGTAATCCCAGCTACTCAGGAGGCTGAGGCAGGATAATGGCTTGAACTCGGGAGGCGGAGGTTTTGGTGAGCCAAGATCATGCCATTGCACTCCAGCTTGGGGGCGTCACAGCAAGACTCTGTTGAAGAAGAAGAGGAAGAAGAAGAAGAGAAAGAGGGAGAGGAAGAAGAAGAAGGAGGAGAAGGAGGATGAGGAAGAGGAGGAGGAAGAAGAAGGAAGAAGAAGAAGGAAGAAGGAAGAAGAAGAAGGAAGAAGAAAGAAGAAGAAGGGAGGAGGAGGAGGAGAGGGAAAAACAATGTGGGCATGGGGTACTTGCATTTGGTCTATGGGACCATTAGCATCATTGATCAACTGAAGGCTTTTTGCTAGAGCAGGCATGACAAATTGATTTCATACATAAGCCAACTTGGATCACCTGGTAATGACTACTGGAACTGGTGTGTTGGGAAGAATCCTGAGGGGGCGAATGGCTAAGCAGGAAATTGCCTCGTGATTGACTAGCAATGTCTGTCATAGGCTTAGGATGGGGAAGAGGTGACACGTATGCTGGCTTCAAGATCATTGAGACTATCCTCCCACTCCCCTCACCAACTCATTTTATAGATGAGAAAACTGAGGTCCAGGGTGCAACAGATGCAGATTCTGCACCAACAGATGCAGAATCCAGGTCCTGGCTTCCTTAGCACTCCCAGCTTATCCCTGACACCTTGTCCCTCCTTTCTCCACAGGCTCTGAGCCCAAGTCATGTGTCCAGCCCTGTGACTCTGGAGCTGTGGCTTCGGCCACCAACAGCAGCAGTGGATCCTGGAAACCTGAGAACCCAGACTTCTTCTCTGCCATGGGGGATGATCAGGCAGGTGTCTGACTGCTGAAACGGGCAGCAGCTGATGACAACAGTGGCAGCAAGTACACTTTGTTTAGCACCTGTATTTTACCAGGCACTTTGTATATATTATCTCAGGGAATCCTCATCCAAATTTGCAAAGTCGTTATTATCCTGTTTTACACATGAGGAAACCAGAATCTGTTCTGAAATAAAAAGAGAGAGGAAAGGAGCAATGGAGGGATGAATGGATGGATGGATAGATGGGTGGGTAGATGGCTGGATAGATGGATGGATAGATGTAAGGAAAGAGGAAATCAAGGACAGATGAGTAGAAGGATGGATGGACGGGTGGATGGATGGGTACATGGATGAATAGAAGGGTGGTTAGGTAGATGAATGGATGATGGATGACTAGAAGGAAGAGAGGAAAGATGGGTAGAAGTGTGGGTGAATGGATAAATGGATGATGGGTGAATAAAAAGAAGAAAGCTAGACGGATAGATGGATGGGCCGATGGAAGGAAGGAGGATGGATGAATGGAAGAAGGAAAGAAGGAAGTATGGATGGATGGGTGGATTAAAGGAAGGAAGGAGGGATGGTGGATGAATGAAAGAGTAGAAAGGTGGGTGAATGGAAGGAAGGAAGAAAGATGAGAAGTATGGGTGGATGGATACATGAATGATTGATGAATAAAATGAAAGAAGGAAGGAAGATGGATGAAAGGAAGGAGGATGGATAAATGAAAGAATGAAGGAAGGATGGATGGATAATGGGTGAATGGATGGATGAGAAGAAGGGTGAGTGGAAGGAAGGAAGAAAGAAAGGAAGGAAGGAAGGAAGGAAGAGATAGATGGATGGGTTAATGGAAGGAAGGAGGATGGATAAAAGAAGGAAGGATGGATAAATAATGGGTGGGTGAATGGATGGATGAGTAGAAGTGTGAGAGGAAGGAAGGAAGAAAGGAAGGAAGGAAGGAAGGAAGATGGATGAAAGGAAGGAGGATGGATAAATGAAAGAATGGAGGAAAGATGGATGGATAATGGATGGGTGAATGGATAGATGAGAAGAAGGGTGAGTTGAAGAAAGGAAGGAAGGAAAGAAGGAAGGAAGGAAGGGAGGAAGGAAGGAAGGGAGGGAGGGAGGAAGGAAGGAAGGAAGGAAGGAAGGAAAGAAGGAAGTCAGGCAGGCAGACTAAAACCAAATACAGCCCAGAAAGGTAGACTGACTTGCCTAAGTTCCCATCATGGCAGAGTTGGGATTCAAGCCCAGTCTGACTCTTCAGTCTGAGTCCGTACCCTTTGCTCTCACACACTTTCTCCAAGCGCTTATGTCAGGGGCCTGTGGGGGAGGCCAGCCCCCAGGCTCCAGTCTCAAAAGAAAGACCCTGAAAGCTTGAGGTCCCTGGATGGAGTTGGGGCACAGTTAACATCAAGCCCTAATGGTGTGTGGCTGGCTGGGACTGAGGTCTTGGCAAAGGTCCTGGTGACAGCCTCCAGGCTGCTTCACGGAAGGTCTCCTGGGGTGGAAGATGTGGCATCTAGGAGGTGCACCCTTGAGAGGGCAGGGGCCGGGGAAATGTCTCATGAACACAGTTCAGCTCCAGCTCCACCAGGGACCAAGACGGTCAGGTTGTGTCTGTTGAGTCTTCAGGAAGCAGACTCAGATGGAGCCAGGCTGAAATGGTCAAGCCTTTATACTCCCTTGTCAATCAACCATTGCCGATGGGCTGCCCAGAAAGGGGGCTGAGAGCTGACAGTTCTTTCTCCCACAGCCTCTGGGGATCTCAGTGACTTTCCACAACATCCGCTGCACTAAGGAAAGAGGGTCTGTTATGGTTAAGCCATAAAGGGCAATTCATGTACCCACACTTGTCATTTTATGGAAGGGGACACTGAGGGGCTGGGCACGGTGGCTCACACCTGTAATCACAGCACTTTGGGAGGCCGAGGTGGGCAGATCACTTGAGGTCAGGAGTTTGAGACCAGCCTGGCCAACATGCTCAGCCTGAGCCAGCCTGAGCAATGGGGTAAAACCCTGTCTCTACTGAAAATAAAAAAATCAGCCGGGCATGGAGGTGTGCACCTTTAGTCCCAGCTACTCAGGAGACTGAGGCAAGAGAATCGCTTGAACCCAGGAGGTGGGGATTGCAGTGAGCCAAGATCACACCATTGCACTCCAGCCTGGGTGACAGAATGAGGAAAAAACAAAAAGACATTGAGATGCAAGAAGTGAAGGAATTAGTCCAGATGTCATGGAAAGTCCCGGGTGAAGGATCACAGAACTGGGACTAGAGTTTAGCCCTGCACCTTCCCTGGGATCTGAACCTCTTTGAAAGAGAACCATGGGATGCAGGCAGTTGGGTGGATAACACGGCAATGGGGGGACGGTGGGCTCTGGGGAAGCAGGGAGGCCTGTGAGTAGGCAGCAAGGCTGTGGCCCCACCCCCTGGCAAATCTGCCTCCTCTTCCTGAGTCTCTATTCTCATCATCCACGTGGTCACCAGAGCTGGAGGCCCGGGCACTTTCCTTGCCCCTCCCTCTCCCATCAGGCACCAAGTCCTGTGAATGGTGAACCCCAAGGACCCTCGATTTCTGTGCATTGCACCCTCCTTCCCCTTCCCTGGTGGTGGTCCCCATCATAGCTCCCCCAGGTCATCTGCATGGGTGTCCTGGCTGGGCCACCTGCCTGCATCTTGGCCCCATCCAAGCCCATCGCTGCTCTGCAAGCTTAATACATTTTTTTTTTTTGAGACAGGGTCTCACTCCATCACCCAGGCTGGAGTGCAGTGGCACAATCTCAGCTCACTGCAACCTCCACCTCCCGGGTTCAAGAGATTCTTGTGCCTCAGCCTCCTGAGTAGCTGGGATTACAGGCACACACCACCACGTCCAGCTAATTTATGTATATTTAGTAGAGATGGGGTTTTGCCATGTTGGCCAGGCTGGTCTCAAACTCCTGGATTCATGTGATCTGCCCGCCTTGGCCTCCCGAGGTGCTGGGATTACAGGCGTGAGCCACCGCGCCCAGCCAGCAAGCTGAATAATCTTTCTGAAGGCCAATCACTGCCCTCCCTACCACCACTGTTGATTAAATCTATGCTTTGGCCAGCCAGACTCGTGTTCCCCAACTGTCCACATCTCCAGCCATAGGAACACTGGCCAGTTGCTTAAAGGTGCCATGAGCTCTCCAGCTTGCAGACTTCTAGATGTCCTGTTCTTTCACTGCCTGGAATATGCTTACCTGCAGTATCTGCCTAGCCAGCCCCTACTCAGTCCTCAGACTTTCACTTGCTGCCATTTCCTCCAGGAAGCCCTCCCTGATATTCTTTGGACAGCGTAATCTGTTCCCCCGCAGATCTTCCCCAGCCTGCTGGCTGGAACCTTCTAGCATTCTTGATTATAATGGTTGGGCTTAATCGTCTATCTTCTCCAATTTGCTCCGTGAGGATAGTGGAGACCGTGTGATTCGATTTGGGGCTATCAGAGGCTTGCTCAGAGGAAGGGTCCTGACTCCTGAAATTTATTTATTTTATGTAATTTAATTATTTATTTGTAGAGATGGGGTCTTGCCCTGTCACCCAGGTTGGAGTGCAGTGGTGTGATCATAGCTCACAGCAACCTCTGCCTCCTGATCTCAAGCAATCCTCTCACCTCAGTTTCCAGAGTAGCTGCGACTACAGGTGCACGCCACCACATCCGGCTTGTTTGTTTGTTTTTTGAGACGGAGTCTCACTCTGTCGCCCAGGCTGGAGTGCAGTGGTGCGATCTCCGCTCACTGCAAACTCCACCTCCCGGGTTCACGCCATTCTCCTGCCTCAGCCTTCCGAGTAGCTGGGACTACAGGTGCCCGCCACCTCACCCGGCTAATATTTTTTTTATTTTCAGTAGAGACAGGGTTTCACCGTGTTAGCCAGAATGGTCTTGATCTCCTGAGCTTGTGATCTGCCCACCCCAGCCTCCCAAAGTGCTGGGATTACAGGTGTGAGACACTGTACCCGGCCTTTTTTTTTTTAAAGATGGGATCTTGCTATGTTGCTCAGGCTGATCTCAAACCCCTAGCCTCAACTGATCCTCCTACTTTGACCTCCCAAAGCACTGGGATTACAGGTGTGAGCCACGGCCCTGGCCCCCGACTCATGACATTTAAAAACAGCTACCATAGCAGGATGCAAACCTTGACTGAGGTCTTTCTACCCAATGACCATTTGAAAACCATCTGCCCTGCGAGGCACGGTGGCTCATGTCTGTAATTCCAGCACATTACAGACTGGGTGGCTGAGGTGGGAGGGTCACTTTAGCCCAGGATTTTAAGACCAGCCTGGGCAACATAATAAGACCCTTTCTCTACAAAAAATAAAAAAAAAAAAATTAGCTGGAGCCAGGCATGGTGGCTCACGCCTGTAATCCCAACACTTTGGGACGCTGAGGCAGGTAGATCACCTAAGGTCAGGAGTTCGAGACCAGCCTGGCCAACGTGGTGAAACCTGTCTCTACTAAAAATACAAAATTTAGCCAGGTGTGGTGGTGGGTGCCTGTAGTCCCAGCTACTCAGAAGGCTGAGGCAGGAGAATCACTTGAACCCGGGAGGCAGAGGTTGCAGTGAGCCGAGATCGCACCATTGCACTCCAGCCTAGGCAAGAAGAGTGAAACTCTATTAAAAAAAAAAAAAATATATATATATATATATATATATATATATGTACGTGTGTGTGTGTGTGTGTGTGTGTATATATATATAAATTAGCTGGGCATGGTAGTGCACGCCTGTAGCCCCAACTACTCAGGAGGCTGAGGTAGGAGGATGCCTTGAGCCCAGAAATTCCAGGCTGCAGTGAGCTGTGATGGCGCCAATGCACTCCAGCCTGGGTAACAGAGCAAGATCCTGTCAAAAAAAATAAATAAATAAAAAAGAGAGAGGAAGGAAAGAAGGAAGGGAGGGAGGGAGGGAGGGAGGAAGGAAGGAAGAAGAAAGGAAGGAAGGGAAGGAGGGAGAGGAGAGAAGAAGGGAGGGGAGGGGAGAGAAAAGAAGGAAGGAAGGAAGGAAGGAAAGAAAGAAAGAGAAAGAAAGGCAGGAAAGAAAGAAAGAAAGAAAGAAAGAAAGAAAGAAAGAAAGAAAGAAAGAAAGAAAGAAAGAAAGAAAAGAAAGAGAGAAAGAAAGGCTATCTGCTCTATGATTTATGCCATTTTGTTTGAAATCAAGCCACTTTTTTACATGACAAAATGGGACCAGGGACACATTATGCTTGAAGCTGCTTTGGTGTGTTATGTTTTTCCAATACACAACAAGATCAATAGCTATTTACATTTTTAAGAGAAGCATTTATCCACGTACTACGAAAAACTGTGCGTGGTGAGCCCTTCTGAAGAGTGGGGAGCCCTGGGCTGCTTCGCCTCTGGGTTTGACAGCGGATCCCATCCCCCAAGGCTCCCCCGGGTGTAGGGAACAGGAGCCTGGATTTATAGCATCCTCTCTGGGGTGTCAGGGCCAGCGGGGCAGCATACGATGTTTACTCAGATACCTGGAAGGACCCCACTGGGCTGGTTCTCATCTTTTCTTGCCCAAGATATGTCAGAGCAAAAGTGCAAGCTCCAAAATAAAAGATGAGACACTCACTGTCTCCCTCCCTCAATGTACTTACCAGTGGGAGCTGGAACAGCCTGTACTGCCCGGCTCCCGACTCCCCGGCTCCACCCCCATCTCTGGCCTGGCTCCCACCTCTGCCTCCTCTGAGGGAGGCCAGATGCAGGAGAAAGAGGGAGGCTCAGCCAGGCCAAGAGGCTGTCCTGACATGTTTATATTTACGGGAGGATGAAAACCAGAGACACAAAAAAACCTTTGGGGGCAGAGACAGAAAAGACAGTAGGAGGTTGTCCAGGCACCGGGGGTAGGAATGGAGCCATTTGGGGGGTAGGTGGGGATTTGAAAGGAGGCTGCCACCCAAGTCACATGAGGGCCAGCCAGAGCTAGAGCTGTGGCTCCTTAGAAAGAGACTGAAAAAGAGGGACCCCGGTGATCAAAAGGCAGAGGGAGGAAGAGGAGGCAGAGGAGGAGTCAGCAGGGAGGTGGGAGGGAAACGAGGATGGTGGCCACAAAGGAGAGATTCAGGAAGAAGGCAGGCTGTGGAAACAGTAGAGTGAGTCCTTAGGAAGCTAAACCTAAAATTAGCCAGGCACAGTGGCTCACGCCCATAATCCCAGCACTCTGGGAGGCCGAGGCGGGTGAATCATGAGGTTAGGAGTTCAGGAGAGCAGCCTGGCCAAGATGGTGAAACCCTGTCTCTACTAAAAATACAGGCCGGGCGCGGTGGCTCAAGCCTGTAATCCCAGCACTTTGGGAGGCCGAGACGGGCGGATCACGAGGTCAGGAGATCGAGACCATCCTGGCGAACATGGTGAAACCCCGTCTCTACTAAAAAAAAATACAAAAAGGCCGGGCGCGGTGGCTCAAGCCTGTAATCCCAGCACTTTGGGAGGCCGAGACGGGCGGATCACGAGGTCAGGAGATCGAGACCATCCTGGCTAACACAGTGAAACCCCGTCTCTACTAAAAATACAAAAACTTAGCCGGGCGAGGTGGCAGGCGCCTGTACTCCCAGCTACTCGGGAGGCTGAGGCAGGAGAATGGCATGAACCTAGGAGGCGGAGCTTGCAGTGAGCTGAGATCCGGCCACTGCACTCCAGCCTGGGCGACAGAGCGAGACTCCATCTCAAACAAACAAACAAACAAACAAACAAACAAAAAAATAGCCTGGTATGGTGGCAGGCGCCTGTTATTCCAGCTACTCGGGAGGCTGAGGCAGTAGAATTGTTTGAACCCGGGAGGCAGAGATTGCAGTGAGCTGAGATAGCGCCGTTGCACTCCAGCCTGGGCGACAGAGTGAGACTGCATCTCAAAAAAATAAAAATAAAATAAAAAAAGAAAGTTAAACCTAAAATTGCCACGCAATTGTGCCACTGAACTCCAGCCTAGGTGACAGAGTGAGAGGCTGTCTCAAAAAAAAGAATAAAAGAGTTTGGGCACAGTGGCTCACGCCTGTCTTCCCGGCACTTTGGGAGGCCGAGTGGGAGAGGATCACCTGAAATCAGGAATTTGAGACCAGCCTGGGCAACATGATGAAACCATGTCTCTACTGAAAATAGAAAAATCAGCCCGACGTGGTGGTGCACACCTGTATTTCCAACTACTCAGGAGGGTGAGGCACGAGAATCGTTTGAACCCAGGAGGCAGAGGTTGCAGTGAGCCGAGATGGTGCCACTGCACTCCAGCCTGGGTGACAGAGCGAGACTCTGTCTCAAATAATAATAATAATAATAGGGCCGGGCGCGGTGGCTCACGCCTGTAATCCCAGCACTTTGGGAGGCCGAGGCGGGCGGATCACAAGGTCAGGAGATCAAGACCACGGTGAAACCCCGTCTCTACTAAAAATACAAAAAATTAGCCGGGCGCAGTGGCGGGCGCCTGTAGTCCCAGCTACTCAGGAAGCTGAGGCAGGAGAATGGTGTGAACCCAGGAGGCGGAGCTTGCAGTGAGCCGAGATCGCGCCACTGCCCTCCAGCCAGGGGGACAGAGCAAGACTCCATCTCAAAAATAATAATAATAATAATAATAATAATAATAATAATAAACCATACAATCCAGCAATTCCACTTCTGGATATCTTCCCAGAAGAACTGAGAGCAAGGACTCACAATATTCGCACACTGATGTTGATAGCAGCGTTATTCACAAGAGCCAATAGATGGAAAGAGCCCAGGTGTCCGTTGATGGATGGATGAATAAATGCGATGTGATCCATCCACACAATGGAATACAAGTCAACCTTAAGAAGGAAGGAAATTCTGACACGTGCTGCAATGTAGAGGAACCGTGAGGATGCTATGCTCGGTGAAATAAACCAGACACAAAAGGACAAATACTGCCTGATTCCCCTCGTAGGAGGTCTCTGGACTCGTCGGGTTCAAGATTTACCACCCCCCGCTTTTTTTTTTTTTGGAGACAGGGTCTTTCTTTGTCACCCAGGCTAGAGTGCGGTAGTATGATCACAGCTCACTGCAGCTTCGACCTCCAGGCTCAAGTGATTCTCCCACCTCAGACTCCCAAGTAGCTGGGACTACAGGTGCCTGCCACCATGCCCAGCTCAATTTAAATTTTTTTTTTGTAGAGATAGGGTCTTGTTGTGTTGTCCAGGCTGGTCTCAAACTCCTGGGCTCAAGCGATCCTCCCAGATTGCTGGGATTCCAAGGCATGAGCCACCACGCCAGGCCTGGTCAGATTCATGGAGACAGAAAGTAGAAGGGTGGGTGCCAGGGGCTGGGGAGGGAAATAAGGAGCGAGTGTTTCATGGGAACAAAATTTTAGTTTGGGAAGATGAGAAAGTTCTGGAGATACATGGAGGTGGTGGTTGCACAGCAATGAGAATGTGCTTAATGATGCTGAACTGGGCACTTAAAAATGGTTAAGAGATGGGCCCGGGAACGGTGGCTCCCGCCTGTAATCCCAACACTGGGAGGCTGAGGCAGGCAGATCACCTGAAGTCAGGAGTTCAAGACCATCCTGGCCAACATCGTGAAGCCCTGTCTCTACTAAAAAATATATATATAAATTATCCAGAAGCAGTGGCACATGCCTGTAATCCCAGCACCTCGGGAGGCCGAGGCAGGCGAATCCCCTGAGGTCAGGAGTTCGAGACCAGCCCGACCAACATGGTGAAACCCCATCTCTACTGAAAATACAAAAATTAGCTGGGCATAATGGAGGGTGCCTGTAATCCCAGCTTCTCAGGAGGCTGAGGCAGAAGAATCGCTTGAACCCGGGAGGTGGAGGTTGCAGTGAGCCGAGATCATGCCACTATACTCCAGCCTAGGCGACAAAAGACTCCATCTTGAAAAAAAAAAAAAAGGTTAAGATGATAAATTTTATGTGATGTGTATTTCACTGCAATAAAAAGAAGGGAGCGGCCAAATCTATAAAGACATCAACATGGGTGAGTTCAGGTAAAAGGGCAAACCCTGCATACCTCCTCCTTGCTCATCCCAAGATAGATGTGGACACGGACCCCCTGCCTCCTGCCGGCCAAGATGTGCAGCTGACAAATTGAGAGCATCCACCAAGGGCTGCCTGAGGTCACATGGATGCCTGGAGCCACATCTCAGCACTGGCCTCACATGGAGCCATGGGGGAAGCCTACCCACCCACCTACCCACCAAATCCTGTGTGCAGACAGTCCTAACAAAGGCCTGAAAAAGGACAATTCCTGTCCTCCAGATCCTGACAGCCCAGAGGAGGGGCATCTTACCAACCTTGAGGAGTCAGGAAAGCAACCTGGAGGGCATGCCCAAGTTGGGTTTTGACGGATGCATAGGAGTTCACCAGACAGACTCAGGATGGGCCGGGTGGGAGAGGAGGTTTTGCAAGGAGAAGAAAAGGTAGGTGCCCTGGCTGGACAGAATGACAAATAGAATGACTGGGAGGAGAAGAGGGAAGTGAAGGACAAAAGAAGGGAAGGAAAAAGAAATAGGAACAGGAGCAGGAACTGTACCAAAAAAAAACAACCAAAAAAAATAGATAATCAGATGGAAACTCAGTGACGAGAAGTACTTTGCCAAGGCTAGAAGTAGGGGAATTTGGCATGGAAGACCAGACTTCTGGTCCTTTTGTGGGGGTGAGGTCTTGAAGGTCCAGGTTAGACAGGGCACTGGGGGATTACTCCCTCCCATTCCATTCCACTCGCTGTGAGAAGGGCACTAAGCCCAGGATGGACAGGTGGGGGACAGGCAGGGTCTGAACATTGGGAGCAGGGACCTTGTGGTCAAGAGACCCCAGGCTCTGCTGCCCCTTGGTGAACATCTTCTCTCTCCTCACCCTCCCAACCTACAGGAGGATGATTTTCCCAGGCGGCTCAGCGAGAGTGCGGAGGACCTCAGCCTGGATTTGGGGGCCCTTCAGGGCAGCGAGTATCTGCAGGACCTGGGCCTTGGGGCCCCTTCCCACAGCCAGCCTGGGGAGGCCCCAGACAGCCGCGCCCCCAGTGAAGAACCAGGAAGGGATTCTCTTTTCTCCAACTTGGCGGGGTCCCAGGACTTGTCAAGGCGGCGCAGCTGGGAAAGGTCGCGGAGCTGCTCAGAGAGCTGGCGGAGGTCAGCTGCTGACTGCCTGCCTCCCACAATGCACCCCTGGGACAGGGCAGGGGTCCAGAAGGCCAGAGCCAGGTCTTGAGACAAGCTTCCCCTTGCACCTGCCATGGTCCCCAACCTTTTTGGCACCAGGGACCGGTTTCATGGAAGATAATTTTTCCATGGACCCAGGGGGAAAGGGGATACTTTCTGGATAATTCAAGCATATTCCATTTATCGTGCACTTTATTTCTATTATTATTACATTGTAATACATAATTAAATAATTATACAACTTATCATCATATAGAATCAGTGGGAGCCCTGAGCCTGTTTTCCTGCACTAGCTGGTCCATTTTGGGGGTGATGGGATCATCAGGCATTAGATTCTCTTTTTTTTTTTGAGACGGAATCTCACTACATTGCCCAGGCTAGAGTGCAGTGGCGTGATCTCGGTTCACTGCAATCTCCACCTCCCGGGTCCAGGCGATTCTCCTGCCTCAGTCTCCCGAGTAGCTGGGATTACAGGCGTGCACCACCACACCAGGCTAATTTTTGTATTTTTAGTAGAGATGGGGTTTCACCATGTTGGTCAGGCTGGTCTTGAACTCCTGACCTCATGATCCACCTGCCTTGGCCTCCCAAAGTGCTGGGATTACAGGCGTGAGCCACTGCGCCTGGCCGTCCGTGACCTTTTAGCCTGGGCGACAGGGTGAGACTCCGTCTTAAATAAATAAATAAATAAATAAATAAATAAATAAATAAATAAATAAATGGTCACGGACCAGTACCTACCAGTCTGTGGCTCAGGGTTGGGGATCCCTGCTGTAGGGACATGAGGGGCATCTGCACCATCAGAGGCAGCCCAAAAAACTTGCACGTGAGGCCAGGCACAGTGGCTCACACCTGTAATCCCAGCACCTTGGGAGGCCAAGGCGGGTGGATCACCTGAGGTCAGGAGTTCAAGACCAGCCTGGTCAACATGGCAAAAACCCCTGTCTACTAGAAATGCAAAAATTAGCCTGGCATGGTGGTGCACACCTGTAGTCCCAGCTACTTGGGAGGCTGAGGCCCGAGAATTGCTTGAACCCAGGAGACAGAGGTTGCAGTGAGCCAGGATTGTGCCACTTGCACTCCAGCCTGGGGGACAGAGCAAGACTCTATCTAAAAAAAAACAAAAACAAAAACAAAACAGAAAGAAAGAAAAAAAAATCGACTGCACGCACACACTGCAAGCACACACACTGCAAGCACACAAAAACCCAATCTTGCACACCTGCTGAGAGTACAGCCATGCTCAGCCCCCATCAGACCCATGCATATAAGCCTAAATGTGATGTGCATCCATGCACTTATGATCAAACCGGAAATGTGTGAGATGCCAGGCACCCCACAGTAGCAGCACCAAATAGTAGGAGGGGCGCTCTAGCCACCTCTAACCTGTGTCTCTCAACCCCTTCCAAGTCATCCCAAATAGAAATTCAGGCCGGGTGCAGTGGCTCATGCCTGTAATCCCAGGACTTTGGGAAGCAGAGTCAGGGGGATCACCTGAGGTCAGGAGTTTGAGACCAGCCTGGCCAACGTGGTGAAGCCCTGTCTCTACTAAAAATGTAAAAATTAACTGGGTATAGTGGTGCATGCCTGTAATCCCACCTACTTGGGAGGCCGAGGTAGGAGAATCGCTTGAACCTGGGAGGCGGAGGTTGCAGCGAGCCGAGATTGTGCAGAGGTTGCAGCGAGCTGAGATTGTGCCACCGCACTCCAGCCTGGGTGACAGAGTGAGACTCTGTCTCAAAAAAAAAAAAAAAAAAAGAAAGAGGGAAGGGAAAGGGAAGGGGAAGGGGAAGGGAAAAGGAAAAGAGAAGAAAAGAGAAAAGAAAAAAAAAAACAGTCTGTGTAAAAACGATCTGAGATGCAAACGTAGCTCCAACAAATATAACCAGGCTGGCTTTCTTTGTACTCTCCCCTTGTCACCAACTCCTCTCATATTGGGAGGTCTAGACCCCTCTCTGTGGCCTGTGCACCCTTCCCTGTCCTGGAAGGGCCCCCTTGCATGTTCTTTCAAGTCCCCCTGGATGCCTGGGGCAGCAGCCAGGTGGGCAAGACCTGCGGAAGCCCCAGTACCTTGTCTTCTCCCACTAGGCTCAGCCTCGATGCCTCAGCTGTGGATGAGGAACCCTGTCTCCCTCGAACACTGGCCAGCCTTGCTTTGAACCTGCCGGGAGGAGGGCTGAAGACTTGGACTCAAGAGTGTCTGTCTGGGGGCGGGACCCCTGCAGAGAGCCCAGGCAAAGTGGGTGTAACCTGCAGCCACCCCTGACAATAGCATATTTTTGGGTCCAGAAGCCAGTGCTATGGGTAGGAAGGAGAGGCTCGCCAGGGCTGGTGGTGTTTACCCACCATGGCGGGGTGGGGGGTGCTTATCTACGGCGTGGCCCGTGCCTCGGTAGTCTCTGGGTCCTAAGATTCCAGCCCAGGCCTAAAGGGTTTTCCCTGGGTAAGCATCTAGGGCAGGCTATGCATGGCCATGACTGCAACCCAAGGGCTGGAGACAAGCGGGTGGGGGATGTCTTATCTTGCAGTTTTAGCCAGGCTTGGAGGATCTTTGCCTGGAGTGTAGCCTGCAGCCGGAAGGCAGCTGTGTCTGTGGTTGGGGTAGGCAGCTAAGGAGAATTGTCTCTGACCTGAGATCCCAGCTCACACCTGAGGAATGCATGCTTGGAGTGGCTGGTGGCTGAGACATCTCTGGCTGTGATCACAAATGACCCTGGGGGAAATTTCTGGCCATTGTTGGAACCTGTGACCCTGATACCTGGGGCTCCAGCTCATAGCTGGAGGCTCCTCGGCCAGGACTACATCTCTGTGACTGGGGAGGGGGTGGCTGAACCCATGCCCTATGGCCAGGGGGGAATGGCTGGAGGCTGAGGCTTGGATGAGTGTGTCACCCGGTTTCTGTGGAGGTGGCCCTGGCTGTGGGTGGGGACCCTCAACCTAGGGAACCTGCCTGCCGTCCAGGCTGCCTTCCCAGCTTAGTGAGATGTTTAATTCCCTGCAGGAATGTGACAGCCCCAAGAAAAGAGTGAGGTCAAGGTCCGTTCCTGTGTCCTCCTATGAGATCCGCTCCCCGGAAATCTCTCCGGATTTGGAAGTGCCTGCTCCACCTGTTCAAGGTAGCCAGCCTGGGAGTTTCCTTCATTCAAACCAAGTCAGGGAAAGAGGAACCTGGCCAACATGGTGAAACCCTGTTGGGGTTTCATCCTTCATCCTGGAGAGTCCCCCTGATGGGGCTCCCAATGGGCCCCAGGGAACGGAAGGGAGCTGGCTTAGGGTCCCCTGGGCAGGGACTGGGCAGAATGTTGGGGGAAACCAGAGAGGGGAAAGGACCTCCAGCATCTGTCCCTCCTCCTCTCCCTGCAGCCCTCGAGCCAGTGTGAGATTGCCCCATTGCAATGACCTTGCCTCCGAGATTCTCTCTCTTCTCTCTCTGATTCTTTTTTTTTTTTTTTTTTTTTTTTTTTTTGAGACAGAGTCTCGCTGTGTCACCCAGGCTGCAGTGCAGTGGTGCAATCTCAGCTCACTGCAACCTCTGCCTCCCGGGTTCAAACGATTCTCCTGCCTCAACCTCCCAAGTAGCTGGGACTACAAGCACCCGATACCACGCCCGGCTAATTTTTGTATTTTTAGTAGACACAGGGTTTCGCCATGTTGGCCAGGCTGGTCTCAAAGTCCTGACCTCAAGTGATCGGCTCGCCTCAACCTCCCAAAGTGCTGGGATTACAGGCGTGAACCACCGCGCCTGGCATTCTGTTTATCTCTTTCTTTATCTCTGAATTTTTATCGTGAGACCTTGCACCTCTCTGGCATCAGACAAACCTGGAGTCTAAACACATAACAAGTCTCTGAGCCTCTGTGGCTTCCTCTATTAGAAGAGGCGCGGCACTTTGGGAGGCCAAGGCAGGTGAATAGCTTGAGCCCAGGAGTTTGAGGCCAGCCTGGGCAACATGGCAAAACCTTGTCTCTACTAAAAATATAAAAACAATTAGCTGGGCATGACGGTGTGCACCTGTAGTCCCAGCTACTTGGGAGGCTGAGATGGGAGGATTGCTTAAACCCAGGAGGTCAAGGCTGCAGTGAGCTCTGATGGCAGGACTGCACTCCACTCTGGGTGACAGAGTGAAACTGTCTCAAAAAAAAAAAAAAAAAAGGTCTGGCGCGGTGGCTCATGCCTGTAATCCTAGCGCTTTGGGAGGCCGAGGCAGGTGGATCACATGAGATCAGGAGTTTGAGACCAGCCTGGCCAACATGGTGAAACCCCATCTCTACTAAAAATACAAGAATTAGCCGGGCATAGTGGTGCGTGCCTGTAATCCCAGCTAGAGGCTGAGGCAGGAGAATCGCTTGAACCCAGGAGGCGGAGGTTGCAGTGAGCCGAGATTGAGCCATTGCACTCCATCCAGGGTGACAGAGTGAGACTCTGTCTAAGGAAAAAAAGGGGAGGGGGGATAATAAGCGTTATCTCCTTAAGGCCACTTGGAGAGTCTGCTGAGCTCACACATGTAAAGCATTTAGTAGGGTGTAAGCACTCACGAGACACTGGGGACAGCTGCGTTTGTCCCTGGCTGTCTGTCCTCTTCTTGTCTCTGTTCCCTGAGAGTACAGGCCTTGTCTGCATGGCCTCCAGTTCTGCAGGGACTCGGGGTGGCATCTGGGAGGGCTCTGCTGGGCTGGTCCTGTCCCAGAACTCCTCACAACTGTGCTTCCTGGGATGGGGGGGGGGCTTCTTCCAGGCCTGGAACCTCCAGTGCTGGAGTGCATGGAAAAAGACCACGTGGAACCAGATCACGTGTGAGTTTCTGCCTCGTGGTGGGGGAGGGACCACCAGGGAACAGACCGGAAAGTCAGGGCTGCGGGAGGAGGGCTGAGGGAGGAGGGCTGCGGCAGGAGGGCTGCCAGGGTGCAGCGTTGCTGGCCATAAGTGACCAGGGCCAGACACCGTCCCACTAGTCCCCCATAACCTCATCTTCTTTCTGACACCGTCCTTCTCCCGGCGGGAGAGGCCCAGGCCCCTCAGAAAGGTTCTCAGTGTAGCCTTGGGAGATAATTGTGGCTTTTTTTTTTTCTTGTGAGACTTGGTCTCCCTCTGTCACCCAGGCTGGAGTGCAGTGGTACAATCTCGGCTCACTGCAGCCTCCGCCTCCCAGGTTCAAGCGATTTTCCTGCCTCAGCCTCCAGAGTGGCTGGCTTTGAGTAGGGTCTGCATCAGGACCTGAGGCCTGGTTGGGCAACCCCAGCTTGTCTCTGGGAGGGTGTCTGTCACCTGGAGCTAACGTGGGCTGTTCTAATCCCACCCCAACCCCCACAGGCTGATTGTCCAGCAGGTGCTTCAAGAACTTCGACAGTACCATGGGTAAGTGGGAATCGGGACAGGCATGAGGGGACAGACGTGGAGGAACAAAGTGGGAGACAAGAGTAGGAGACATGCAGGGGCGTGTACAGGTGTGGGAGACAGGGGTAGAGAAGACTGGGTGAGGGCTGGGTGAGGTGCCTCATGCCTGGAATCCCAGCACTTTGGGAAGCCGAGGAGGGTGGATCACCTGAGGTCAGGAGTTCGAGACCAGCCTGGCACACATGGCAAAACCCTGTCTCTACTAAAAATACAAAAATTAGCCAGGCACAGTGGCGGGCACCTGTAATCCCAGCTACTTGGGAGGCTGAGGCAGGAGAATCGCTTGAACCCGGAAAGTGGAGGTTGCAGCGAGCCAAGATCGCGCCATTGTAGTCCAGCCTGGGTGACACAGCGAGACTCTGACTTAAAAAAAAAAAGAAAGAAGAAAGGGAAGGCTGCATTCAAGGGAAGAAAAATGAGGCAGGAGAGGAAGGAGGAGGCTAGAAGACAAGAGGTGGAGTGGGGCAGGCTGCCCCGGCACAGGGGGCCCTTGGAGCAAACAGGTAAAGGTGCCTCCTGCCTAAGACACTACCATCTGTTACAAAGTCTTCTTGTAGCCGGGTGCAGTGGCTCACACCACTGTAATCCCAACACTTTGGGAGGCCAAGGTGGGAGGATCATTTGGAGGCCAGGAGTTTGAGACCAGCTTGGGAAAAATAGTGAGACCCTGTTTCTACAAAAAAAAAAAAATTTGCTGGGTGAGGTGGCTCATACCTGTAATCCCAGCAATTTGGGAGGCTGAGTTGGGAGGATTGTTTGAGCCCAGGAGTTTCAGACCAGCCTGGGCAACAGAGTGAGACTCTGTCTGTATAAATTTTTGTTGTTGTTGTTAGCTGGGCGTGGTGGCACATACCTGTAGTCCCAGCTACTCTAGGGGGTGTGGGGGTGTTGACGCAGGAGAATGGCTGAGTCCAAGCATTGAAGGCTGCCATGAGCCATGATTATGCCACTGCACACCAGCCTGAGCAACAGAGCCAAACCCTGTTTAAAAAAAAAATTGCGTAAGATTTAAGTACTTGGTTAAAAAAAAAATTAAAAATTAGCCAGGCATGGTGGCACATGCCTATAGTCCCAGCTACTCAGGAGACTGAGGCGGGAGGATCACTCAAGCCCCACAGGTCGAGGCTGCAGTGAGCTGTGATTGTACCACTACACTCCAGCCTGGGCAACAGAGCAAGACCCCATCTCTATTTAAAAAGAAAAAAAAAATCTTCCTGCTAACACTGATTTTGTTCAGCCAAGACACATTACTGCCCTCTGCTGGAAAACTTGTCACAATGTCTCACACACAAGCCCAGAGTGTCAAGGACGGGTGGGCTCTTAGACGGGGTACCTGGTACCTGCCTGTACTTGGTAGCACTGGGGTAGGGGAGTGGGAGAGGAGGCTGCCGACCCAGGTATCTGTCCCCTCTGATCCTGCAGGGCCCGGCAGAGGGCTTGCATGTCACCCAGCTCCGGAGAAGCCCACTCGAACCTGACCTGGTTTGAATTCCTGTCGGAGTAAGTATACAGACCTGCTGCAAGTGAGAACGGCAGGGGAGGGCAGCCTTGGATTTGAACAAGGGTTTACGGATGGTCCTTTGGGTCAGGCCCCCTGTGCTGGAGGCAGGAGCTGGGGCCCCCATCAGGGCAATGGGGGGAGCTGGCAGGGAAGGGAGGGATGAGGCTCTTATACCGTGAGAGAACAGAGGAAGACTTCCTGGAGGAGGTGACGATGTAAGCAGGGTTCTGACGGAAGGGTAGGAGTTTGCCAATATGTGCAGATGAGGATGAAGGAAACAAAATGGAATTAGAAGGCTTAGGGAATGACATCAGAGTAGGGCGGGGAGGAGGGAAGGTGGGAGAAGTCAGCAGAGACCAGACCACCTCAGCCACACGACAGAGCTCAGACTTTATCCTAAAGAGCAGTGGGGCTCGGGCGTGATGACTCATGCCTATAATCCCAGCACTTTGGGAGGCTGAGAAGGGTGGATCGTCTGAGGTCGGCAGTTCAAGATCAGCCTGACCAACATGGTGAAACCCAATCTCTACTAAAAATACAAAAATTAGCCGGACGTGGTGGCGGGTGCCTGTAATCCCAGCTACTCAGGAGGCTGAAGCAGGAGAATCACTTGAACCCAGGAGGCGAAGGTTGCAGTGAGCCGAGATCGCACCCTTGCACTCCAGCCTGGACGACAGAGTGAAACTCCCTCTCAAAAATAAATAAATAAATAAATAGCAGGGGGGCCTACGAGCATGAGCATCATCAGTTCTGGTGATAGGATGGGGACAGGATGAGGATCACAGACAGGGCTGAAGGTCCCTGAATCCTTCTCTCTCCCTTCTTTCCTCCCTCCCTCTCTCATTCACTCATTCATTCATTCAACAAACATTTACGGATATTTACAAAGTTCCAGAAGCCACTTGGACTGGGATCGGGGGCACAGACTGGAGAAATGGCATCTCTGCCCAGAAAACAGATCCTACCAGAGCAGGAATCATGTCTGCCTTATATGTCACTGACCTAATATTTATTAAATGAGGGTGTGCCTGAAATCCAGGAAGCTATGCCAGTGACCCGGGGATGGAGTTGGGGATGGGGGAGGAGACAGAAGAACGAGCAGGATTTAAAGACCAATTAGGGCCGGGTGCGGTGGCTCATGCCTGTAATCCCAGCACTTTGGGAGGCTGAGGCAGACGGATCACCGGAGGTCAGGAGTTCGAGACCAGCCTGGCCAACATGGTGAAACCCCGCCTCTACTAAAAATACAAAACAGGTTGGGCGTGGTGGCTCACACCTGTAATCCCAACACTTTGGGAGGCCGAGGCGAGCGGATCATGAGGTCAGGATCGAGACCATCCTGGCTAACACGGTGAAACCCTAACTCTACTGAAAATACAAAAAATTAGCTGGGCATGGTGGTGGGCGCCTGTAGTCCCAGCTACTCGGG
The DNA here is from genome assembly GCF_049350105.2 of Macaca mulatta. Lineage (NCBI taxonomy): Eukaryota > Metazoa > Chordata > Mammalia > Primates > Cercopithecidae > Macaca > Macaca mulatta. Next base: position 8,271,278 of record NC_133424.1, read on the forward strand.
AGGCTGAGGCAGGAGAGTGGCGTGAATCCAGGAGGCAGAGCTTGCAGTGAGCCGAGATCGCACCACTGCACTCCAGCCTGGGCGACAGAGCAAGACTCAGTCTCAAAACAAAAACAAAAACAAAAAACAAAAGAAAAACCAACAATTAGCTGTGGCACACACCTGTGGTCTCAGCTACTCGGGAAGCTGAGGCATGAGAATTGCTTGAACCTGGAGGCAGTGGTTGCAGTGAGTGGTGATTGCACCACTGCACTCCAGCCTGGGTTACAAAGTGAGACTCTGTGTCAAAAAATAAATAAATAGGCCGGGCGCGGTGGCTCAAGCCTGTAATCCCAGCACTTTGGGAGGCCGAGACGGGCGATCACGAGGTCAGGAGATCGAGACCATCCTGGCTAACACGGTGAAACTCCATCTCTACTAAAAAATACAAAAAACTAGCCGGGCGAGGTGATGGGCGCCTGTAGTCCCTGCTACTAGGGAGGCTGAGGCAGGAGAATGGCGTAAACCCAGGAGGTGGAGCTTGCAGTGAGCTGAGATCCGGCCACTGCATTCCAGCCTGGGCGACAGAGCGAGACTCCGTCTCAAAAAAAAAATACAAATTTAAAAATAATAATAAATAAATAAATAAGGTCAATTAGATACCGGGTGGGGGTGGGGGGTGTGAATTAGAGGTAGAAATCACAAGTGAACAGAGTTGAAATTCCTAGCCCAGGCATTGAGGGACCTCAAACCTGAGATCATGTTGCATTTCTGTCTGCAAACCCAGTCCCCAAAGCTCCCAGAACTTTGCAAACATTCATTCATGTTTGCTGAGTGAATAGGTAAGAGAGGGAAGGAGGGAGGGAAGGAGGAAGTCAAGGGCCAGGGAAGGGGTAAGGCAGGACCGGGAGGCCACAGGGAGACAGGTTCCAGGTGGGTTCCTGGAGCAACCCACAGGGCTGCCTCAGAATGGCCCCTGGCCCCCTCTAGTGGATGTTCCCTCTTGTCCCCCAGGAGCGAGGACAGTGCTGGCAAGAATGAGAAGAGTGACAAGAGTACCAGCGTGAAGCGCAGGCTGAGCTGCCTCCGCAGTCGAGTGACCAGGCAGAAGGAGAAGGTCAGGGGAGCTGAGCCACGGGGGCCCCCCTCTGCCTTCCCCAGCTTGGCATGCTGCCCTTAACCCGGGAGCCCTGTGACTGGGGCTGGCGGTGCACTGCGTACACAGTACCTAAGAGGGCCAGCCCCTGCAGAGGGCATCCTGAGACCTGCCTCTGTCCCATCCAGGGGAAGAGCCCGGCACATCTAAAGGACAAGGGCCAGGATGCACGAGAGAGGCGGGAGTGTGTCAATGGGCACCAGCTCGTGCAAGGGACCTTCTCCAGCCCCTCCAGCTGCCCCCTGTGTGGCAAACCCTTGTTGAGCTCGGGTAAGTCTGGTGGCCCAATCCATCCTCCTGGAGGGCAGTCACCTTCTCTTCTTCGTGTCCTTTCAGTCATACTTCTGGGCTCTCTTGATGTGTGTGTGCATCCTCGTTCTGTTTTGCCCTCTCCTTGGCGGTTCCCTGGAAAGAACCAAGGATGGCTCCCTGGGCACAGGGTCCCTTGGGCTAACTCAGGACTGGCAACAGTCCCTTTAAGTCCCAGCTTTTGACAATGTGGGAATCCTCCTGCAGCATCTGGACTTGAGCCATGGATGGGTTTGCTAGGGCTGTCATGACAAAGCACCACTTACCAGGTGGCTTAACCATCAGAGATATATTCCCTTGCAGTTCTGGAGGCTTAAAGTCTAAGATCAAGGGCTGAGCTTCATATGAAGGTGCCAGGAAATGATCCGTTCCAGGCATCTCTCCTGGCTTCATCCCTTAGCGTCACATGGCCCTGTCTGTATCCCAATTTCCCGTTTCTATAAGGATACCAGCCACATTGGATTAGGGGCTCACCAGACTCCAGTGTGGCCTCATCTTAGCTTATTTACACTCACAAAGACTCTATTTACAAATAAGGTCACATCCTAAAGGATGGAAGTGGGGGAGTAGGATTGCAACATATGAATTTGACGGTGGGGAGGCATATAATTTTTTTTTTTTTTTTTTTTTTTTTTGAGACGGAGTCTCACGCTGTTGCCCAGGCTGGAGTGCAGTGGCGCGACCTCGGCTCACTGCAAGCTCCGCCTCCCGGGTTCCCGCCATTCTCCTGCCTCAGCCTCCTGAGTAGCTGGGACTACAGGCGCCCGCCACCGCGCCCGGCTAATTTTTTTTTTGTATTTTTAGTAGAGACGGGGTTTCACTGTGGTCTCGATCTCCTGACCTTGTGATCCGCCCGCCTCGGCCTCCCAAAGTGCTGGGATTACAGGCTTGAGCCACCGCGCCCGGCCGAGGCATATAATTTTATCCATAACAGGTCGTTTTCTGCTTCTTGGGGCTCTTGGTGGTTGCGGGGTTGCGAGGGGAAGAGTCTCTACTCAAGAAAGAGTACCGGATTCAAGAGACTCCCAGAAAGAGATGGCTCTGGTCATGGCTGGGATTTAGAACTTAGTCTTTTTGCAAATAAGCTCCACTTTGAAGGGAATGAAGAAGAGGAGGTGGTGGCGATTGTGTGTCAGAAAAGATGCGTGCGCCGTTTGTAGCAAGAATCCAAACCGCCGTCTGTGGCTGGCAGAACTCAGGCTAGTTCACAGTTTCTGGACCTTAGCGCTGTCAACATTTGGGTCCAGGTAATTCTTTGTTCTAAGGGGCTATCCTGTGCATCGTAGGATATTGAGTAGCATCCCTGGCACCTGCCCTCTAAATGCCAGTAATAACCACCTCCTACCTCCAGTTGCAACAACCAAAAATGTCTCCAGCCATGGCCATAAGTCTGCTGGGGGGCAGAATTGCCTCCAGACAGGAATCAATGGGTGAATGAGATGGGCAAGCAGATCCTAGATAGGCTTAGACCATGCAGTGAGAGCAACATCTCCACCCCGGGGCAAGTGCTTCTGAGCAACCTGACCGCAGGTTTTGCATTTGTTGGCTTTACCTGCTCCAGGCGCAGGAATTTTCCTTCTTTCTCGTTTCCCTCTCTTTCTGTAGTGCCGTTGCTGGCCATGGGGCTGGGCGTGGCTGTTGGTGGTCAGTGGTGTCAAGGCTGTTCCTCTTTGAGCTTTTCCTTTGTTAGGCAATCCTCATCCAGCTCTGTGACCCATGAGCCGTCCTCAGCAGAGGCTGGCATGGGCTTTTTGCAAAATCTTTTTTTTTTTTTTGCGACAGGATTTCACTCTGTTGCCCAGGCTGAAGTGCAATGGTGTGATCTCAGCACACTGCAGCCTCTGCCTCCTGGGCTCAAGCAATCCTCCCACTTCCTCCTCCCGAGTAGCTGGGTCTACGGGTGTGCACCACTGTGCTTGGCTAATTTTTAAACTTATTTTTGTAGAGACAAGGTCTCACTCTATTGCCCAGGCTGCTTTCAAACTCCTAGACTCAAGCGATCCTCCTGCCTCAGCCTCCCAAAGTGCTGGAATTACAGGTGTGAGTCACCCCACCGTGCCCAGCCTTTGCCAAATCTTCAGTGCACCAACAAAGTCGGCATGTTGAAGTCCTTAATTTGGGACAGCAGGTGACTCCCTCTTTTCCCTGGCACCTTGTTCTCTTCTGCAGGGCATGAGGTGTGCTCAATCTATCTTAGGCATCAGATGCAAGGGGCAGGTAGGAGGTTGGAAGTTGGGTGAGTAAAGCCAGAGATCTAGAACCAAGGCTGCACAGAGCAGGTTCTGGGAGCCCGCTCTTGGGTGCCCTTGCTTGAACAGCTCCAGGTTGAGCTGAACCAGACACTTCCTTCTATGATTGCTGGTTCACTATCATTCTCCATTTGTTTCTGTTCCTGCTTTTGCTTTGCTTCTCAGAAAAATCCTGAGGTCTTTAAACTCTGATTTGGGGTCATCCAAGGTCTTGTATGTCCATGTGGCCCACTGACTTAGAGCATCACCATCATCTGGGAACTTCATCATTATTATTATTATTATTATTTTGAGATGGAGTCCCATTCTGTCACCCAGGTTGGAGTGCAGTGGCATGATTATAGCTCACTGCAAATTTCACCTCACAGGTTCAAGTGACTCTCCTGCCTCAGCCTCCCGAGTAGCTGGGACTACAGGCACCCACCACCATGCCCAGCTAATTTTTGTATTTTTAGTAGAAACAGGGTTTCGCCATGTTGGCCAGGCTGGTCTCGAACTCCTGACCTCAAGTAATTTGCCTGCCTCGGCCTTCCAAAGTGCTTGGATTACAGGTGTGAGCCACCATACCTGGCCTGTCACCTGGGAACTTTTAAAATTTTTATTTTTATTTTAGAGACAGGATCTCTCTCTCTCTCTCTCTCTCTCTCTTTCTCTCTCTCTCTGCCCCAGGCTGGAGTGCAGTGGTGTGAGCATAGCTCACTGCAGCCTTGAAATCCCTGGCTTAAGCAATCTTCCCATCTCAGCCCCCCAAATAGCTGGGACCACAGGCATATATAACCACATCCTGCTAATTTTTAATTTTTTTTGTCTGTCTGTAAAGACGGGGTCTTGCTATGTCGCCCAGGCTGGTCTCACACTCCTGAGCTCAAGGGATCCTCCTGCCTCAGCCTCTCAAAGTGCTGGGATTATAGGCATGAGCCACCATGGCTGGCCCACCTGGGACTTTTTTTTTTTAATTATTTATATATTTATTTATTTTGAGACGGAGTCTTGCTCTGTCACCCAGGCTGGAGTGCAGTGGCACGATCTCGGCTCACTGCAAGCTCCGCCTCCCGGGTTCACGCCATTCTGCTGCCTCAGCCTCCCGAGTAGTTGGGACTACAGGTGCCCGCCACCATGCCCGGCTAATTTTTTGTATTTTTAGTAGAGACTGGGCTTCACCATGTTAGCCAGGATGGTCTCGATCTCCTGACCTCGTGATCCGCCCGCCTCAGCCTCCCAAAGTGCTGTGATTACCGGCGTGAGCCACCGCTCCCAGCGTTTTTTGTTTTTTGTTTTTTGTTTTTTAAGATAGGGTCTGGCTCTGTCACCCACGCTGAAGTGCAGTGGTGCAATCTCAGCTTACTGCAACCTCTGCCTCCCAGGTTTAAGTGATCCTCCCACCTCAGCCTCCCGAGTAGCTGGGACTACAGGCGCGTGTCACAAATACTTGGCTAATATTTTGTAGAGACAGGGTTTTTCCATGTTGCCCAGGCTGGTCTCGAAATCCCCAGTCCAAGTGATCCTCCCACCTCAGCCTCCCAAAGTGCTGGGATGACAGGTATCAGCCACTGCACCTGGCCCACCTGGGAACTTTTAATATCAAATCCCAGGTCCCATCTCAGATGGACTGAAACAGAATCTGCATTTTAACAAGAACCAGGAGTGATTTGTACGCCGTTAGTTGGCTCATTGCTGCTCACAGGCAGGTTTCACAGACTCAACACTATTGACCTATTAGGGGCCCAATCACTTTCTATCATGAGGGCCTCTCCTGTGCATTGCAGGATGTTGGCTATCATCCCTGGCCTTTGGACCCACTCAATGCCAATAGCAACCCCCCTCCCCCCCAATTGGGACAGCCAAAAGTATTTCCTGGCCGGGTGCGGTGGCTCACGCCTGTAATCCCAGCACTTTGGGAGACCGAGGCGGGCAGATCACTTGAGGTCAGGAGTTCAAGACCAGCCTGGCCAACATAGTGAAACTCATATCTACTAAAAATACAAAAATGTGCCGGGCGTGGTGGCACAGGCCTGTAATCCCAGGTACTCAGAGGCTGACTCAGGAGAATCGCGTGAACTCGGGAGGCGGAGGTTGCAGTGAGCTGAGATCGTGCCACTGCACTCCAGCCCGGGCAACAAGAACAAAACTCCGTCTCAAAAAAAAAAAAAAAGCTGGGCATGATGGTGCATGCCTGTAGTCCCAGCTACACCGGAGGCTGAAGCGGGAGGATCGCTTGAGCCTGGGAGGCGGAGATTGCAGTGAGCTGAGATTGCACCGCTGCACTCCAGCCTGGGCGACAGAGGGAGATTCTGTCTCAAAAAAAAAAGACAAAGGAAAAATATGAAGTTGGAAAAGGAGACAGAGTGATTACAGAGTTTGTCAACCTCAGCACTACTGACATTTGGGGCTGTCGTGTGGGGCCGCCCTGTGCCTGGGAGGAGGTTGAACAGCGTCCATGGCCTTCACCCACTTGGTGGCAGGAGCACCCCTAGCTATGATGACCAAGTTGCTGAGTGTCCTCTAGTGGCAGGGTAGGAATGCAGTCACCCCCAGGTGAGGACCACAGCTCTCCCTTAAGTGTCCAGGGATAGCCTCTCCAAATTGGTGACGTTGGAATCCAGATGTGGAGGAAGTAGGGAAAGGGCCCTGTGGATATGTAAGGAAGAGTATTCCAGGTCATAGGTGCAAAGGTCCTGGGGCAGGAATGTGCCCCAGGCAGCAGACAGGCCAGTGTGCTTGAAGTGGAGGTAGAAGAGGTCTGTCGGAACCCGCTGCAGGTCACACAAACGTGCATGCCTGCCCCCATCTGAGGCATTGCTCAGAGGACCCTGTCACTTGTCACTTGATGGCTGGGCTTGCTGTCTGCAAATCCAGCTTCCACCTAGACTCTTCTCAGGGAAGGCAGGCTTCAGTGGCCCCTCTTTGAGCCCGGAATTTGCCATTGCTGCTTGGGATCCCTTCTGCACTGGGAGAGCTGCAAAGACAATTCCTGCCTTCTAGCTGGGAATTCGGGCGGGACAGCCTCTGGCACCCGTGTATGAGCTTTCAGACCCCCTGGAGTTGTATACCACATCTGCTGTGTCCCTGCATTTTTTGCAGGAGGTGAGCATCCAGGGTTTTCATCAGATCTCCAAATAGAACACACGACCTCGGAAAAGGTTGGCAACAATTTACTAAGTCAGGGACTGGCACATTGCAGTCCATCACCTGTTTTTTTGTTTTTTTGAGTTTTTTTGTTTGTATACGCTGAAAGCTAAGAATAGTGTGGGTTTTTTACATTTGTAAGTGGTTGAAAACAAATATTTGGTGACACACAACCATTCTATGAAATTTGCATTTTGGCCGGGCGCGGTGACTCAAGCCTGTAATCCCAGCACTTTGGGAGGCCGAGACGGGCGGATCACGAGGTCAGGAGATCGAGACCATCCTGGCTAACACGGTGAAACCCCGTCTCTACTAAAAAAAAAATACAAAAAAAACTAGCCGGGCGAGGTGGCGGGTGCCTGTAGTCCCAGCTACTCGGGAGGCTGAGGCAGGAGAATGGCGTAAACCCGGGAGGAGGAGCTTGCAGTGAGCTGAGATCCGGCCACTGCACTCCAGCCTGGGTGACAGAGCGAGACTCCGTCTCAAAAAAAAAAAAAAAAAGAAAAGAAATTTGCATTTTACAGTCTGCAAATAAGGTTTTGTTGCAGGACAGCTCTCCTGTTCATTTATGTATCATCTTCGGTTGTTTCCAAGCTACATCTTTGTTTTTTGTTTTTTGTTCTGAGACAGAATCTCGCTCTGTCACCCACGCTGGAGTGCAGTGGCACGATGTTGGCTCACTGGAGCCTCTACCTCCCAGGTTCAAGCAATTCTCATGCCCCAGCCTCCCGAGTGGCTGGGATTACAGGTGCCTGCCACAATGCCTGGCTAATTTTTTTCAGTAGAGATGGGGTTTCACCATGTTGGCCAGGCTGGTCTCAAACTCCTGACCTCAAGTGATCCACCCACCTCCGCCTCCCAAAGTGCTGGGATTATAGGCATGAGCCACCATGTCTGGCTCAAGCTACACTTTTGGTTGGCAGAGTTGAGTTTGCAGCATTACAGAGCAAGTTTGCCAACCCCTGAATGAGGTTATCTGGTAGCAAGCAAGGCGAGTAGCTTATCATGTCCTGCAGATCAATAAACCCCTTACAAAAATGACCTTGAGCGATGAGAGTTCCAACAATGTCTAATTTCCTGAATGTCACTTTATAATCATAAAAGACTTTGCACAAATAATAACAATGGTTAGCATTACCGTACGGAGCACTTACACTATCGCAAACACTGTAAGTGCTTTAGTTTGTTTTTATTTATATATATATATTTTTAATAGAGACAGGGTCTTGCTATGTTGTCCAGGCTAGTCTCGAATTCCTGCCTTCAGGTGATCCTCCTGCCTATGCCTCCCAAAGTGCTGGGATTACTGGTATGAACTACCGAGCCCAGTCTGTCAGCGCTCTAAACCGATTTCCTCATTCAGCTTTGTAACTCTATAGACACTAGCACTTTCTCTCTTTCACAGATGAGGAAACTGAGGCCCAAAGAAGTTAAGTTTTTGCTTAAGTCAGGATTTGAACTCACAGCCTGAGCTCCTGATCACCAGTCCATTGCCACATGATGCCCTTTGATTTTGATGTATTTATTTGTTTGTTTGTTTGTTTCTAGACAGAGTCTCGCTCTGTCACCCAGGCTGGAGGGCAGTGGTGCCATCCCGGCTCACTGCAACCTCCTCCTCCCAGGTTCAAGCCATTCTCCTGCCTCAGCCTCCCAAGCAGCTAGGATTGCAGGCATGTGCCACCATACCTGGCTACTTTTTGTATTTTTAGTAGAGACGGGGTTTCACCATGTTGGCTAGGCTGGTCTCAAACTCCTGACCTCAGGTGATCCACCCGCCTCAGCCTCCCAAAGTGCTGGGATTAGAGGCGTGAGCCACTGTGCCCAACCTGCCCTTTGATTTTTTAAAAAATATACTTTTAATTTTATATTTATAGGAAAGTACAAAGAAAACAGAGACAGTCCCCTTAAGCCCTCTTCCCCATCTTCTCCTCATGTTATTTTTAATTTTTTTGAGACAGAGTCTCACTCTGTTGCCCAGGCTGGAGTGCAGTGGAATGATCACAGCTCACTGCAGCCTCGACTTCCTGAGTTTGTGAGATCTTCCCACCTCAGCCTCCCAAGTAGCAGGGACTACAATCTTATACCACCAAATCTGGCTAATTTTTTTTTTTTAATGAGACTGGGTCTCGCTCTGTTGCCCAGCTGGAGTGCAGTGGTGTGATCTTGGCTGACTGCACCCTCCACTTCATGGGCTCAAGCAATTCTCTCACCCCAGTCTCCCAAGTAGCTGGGACTGGAGGTGCATGCCATCACACCAGGATAATTTATTTTATTTTTATTTTTATTTTTGTAGAAACAGGGTTTTGTCATGTTGCCCGAGCTGGTCTTGAACTCCTGGGTTCAAGCGATCCACTCACCTCAGCCTCCCAAAGTGCTGGGATTACATATGTGAGCCACTGCGTCCACCCCACATTATTTTTATTTATTTATTTATTTGTTTAATTTTATTTTTTTTGAGACGGAATCTCACTCTGTCATCCAGGCTGGAGTGCAGTGGTGCCATCTCGGCTCACTGCAACCTCCGCCTCCCAGGTTCAACGATTCTCCTGCCTCAGTCTCCCGAGTAGCTGGGATGACAGGTGCGCACCACCACGCCTGGCTAATTTTTGTATGTTTAGTAGAGATGGGGTTTCACCATGTTGGCCAGGCTGGTGACGAACTCCTGACCTCAAGCGATCCGCCCTCCTCGGCCTCCCAAGGTACTGGGATGACAGGCGTGAGCCACCGTTCCTGCCTTACATCATCTTAAATCATGCCCTCTCCCTAATGTCTCTGGCCTGTGAGGGTCTCTCCATCTTACCTTACTGCTTATGACTGTGACAGTCTTGAGAAGTACTAGCCAGGTATCTGGTACACAATCTCCCAATCTGGGTTTGTCTGATGTTTTATTAGAATGAGCCAGGGGTTGTGGTTTTTTAGAACTCTCCGGTCTCATCAAATCAGGAGGTCCATGCTATCCGCAGGACATCCCTGGAGATGTCAACCTTAATCATTGTGAAGGTAACGTCTCCAAAAGTAACTGCTTTTCAGTTTCCCTACTCTATTCTTTGGAAGCAAGTCATGACATCCATCCCACTCTCAGGGTGGTGGGAATTTCTTTCTCCTACAGACATCATTTGATTTTGATTTGCAGGACAACTCTTTGAGTTCAAGAAAGATTTGAGTTTGTGTGAAAGAAATGATATAGGGCTGGGTGCAGAAGCTCACGCCTGCAATCTCAACGCTTTGGGAGGCTGAGGCAGGAGGATCCCTTGAGCTCAGGAGTCTGGGCAATATAGTGAGACCCTTTTCTCTACAACAAAAATGTTAAAAATTTAGCCAGGTGTGGTGGCACTCGCCTATAATCCTAGCTACTCGGGAGGCTGAAGTGGGAGCATGGCTTGAGCCCAGGTGTTCAAGGCTACAGTGAGCTATGATCTGCCACTGTGCTTTAGCCTGGGCCACAGAGCAAGACCCTGTCCCTAAAAAGAAAAAAGAAATAATGTGGGTAAAGGCCAGGTGTGGTGGCTCATGCCTGTAATCCTAGCACTTTGGGATACCAAGGCAGGAGGATGACTTGAGGTCAGGAGTTTGAGACCAGCCTGGCCAACATGGTGAGACCCCATCTCCATTAAAAACACAAAACAATTAGTGGGGCGTGGTGGCGCACGCCTGTAATCACAGCTACTCAGGAGGCTGAGGTGGGAGGATCCCTTGAACCCAAGAGGTGGAGGTTGCAGTGAGCCAAGATTGCACCACTGCACTGCAGCCTGGGCGACAGAGTGAGACTCTGTCTCAAAAAAAGAAAGAAAGAAGGAAGGAAGGAAGGAAGGAAGGAAGGAAGGAAGGAAGGAAGGAAGGAAGGAAGGAAGGAAAGAGGATGTGGGTAGCACTTAGCATGATAGCATGATGTCTGGCACATACGGGCAACGGTACCTTGTATCATCATCATCATCCTCTTCATTTTTTTTTTTTTTTTTTTTTTGAGACGGAGTCTCGCTCTGTCACCCAGGCTGGAGTGCAGTGGCCGGATCTCAGCTCACTGAAAGCTCCGCCTCCCGGGTTCACGCCATTCTCCTGCCTCAGCCTCCCAAGTAGCTGGGACTACAGGCGCCCGCCACCTCACCCGGCTAGTTTTTTGTATTTTTTAGTAGAGATGGGGTTTCACCGTGTTAGCCAGGATGGTCTCTATCTCCTGACCTCGTGATCCGCCCGTCTCGGCCTCCCAAAGTGCTGGGATTACAGGCTTGAGCCACCGCGCCCGGCTTCATTTTTTTGTTATTGTCATATAAAGCCTTTTAGCCAATAAGAGGCAAAGCTAGCATTTAAATCATAGACCCTTGCCTCTGCAAAGCTGCAAAAATAAATAAAAATAATAATAAATCACAGACTCAGCCAGGTATGGTGGCTCATGCCTGTAATCCTAGCACTTTGGGAGGCCGAGGAGGGAAGATCATGAGGTCAAGTGATCGAGACCATCCTGGCCAACATGGTGAAAGCCAGTCTCTACTAAAAATACAAACATTAGCTGGGCGCGGTGGTGCCTGCCTGTAGTCCCAGCTACTCGGGAGACTGAGGCAGGGGAATCACTTGAACTCGGGAAGCAGAGATTGCAGTGAGCTGAGATCATGCCACTGCACTCCAACCCGTTGACAGACTGAGACTCTGTCTCAAAAAAGTAATTAAAAAAAAAAAAATCACAGCCCCTAACCCTGTTCTCTGACCGCAAACCCCTCCCCACCTGTGTCAGGAGGCATGCAGGGGCCAGAACACCCGTGTCTCATTCCCAGCAGACTGAGAAAGGTCCTCCCAAGGTAGGCCAAGGTAGGCCAAGGTAGGCCTCCCCACAGGCCTACCTGCTTTTAAAGGTATTCAAAGCCAGACGTGACAGTCTCTCCCATGGAGGAAACAGCCTCACAGCAAGTTAAACAAACAGAACAGAGAATGAGTCACACTCCAGGTAATTAGAGAAGGTGGGCCTCTATGATAAAGTCGGGATGCTTTTCAGAGAACAGACACCACACCGGACAGTCCTGTTCCTAGCCTTGACCTTTGAGGTTCTTTATGATTCGACCCCACCTATCCCCCCATGCTTCTCTCCCACTACTCAGGCCCCCCAGACTCCACGGCCCAGCCACCCTGAAGTCTCATGGCTGTTCATACACATCACCTGTGCCTTGCTCATCCGGCGCTGTTCCTGGAACTCCCTCTCCCACCTAACTCTTACTCATCCTTTTAAGACAAAGCCCAGGCCCACTTCCTCCAGGAAGTCGGAATTAGGCTGGATAAGTGTCTGAATGTCTCTTAGGCCAGTTGCTCTCAGCCAAGGAAACATCTGGAGGCATTTTTTTCAGGACCAGGGGAGCCACTGGCATCTAGGAGGTAGAGACCAGGGATGCTGCTCAACACCCTGCAGTGCATAGGAGACCACCCCTGCCACCACCACCGAGAATTATCCAGCCCTAATTGTCGAAAGTGCCAAGACTGAGAAAACCCTGCTCTGGGCCTAAGCTCATTGCATCTCCTTAGCTCTTAGAGCCCCCGATGCTTTATGATAAAGACTCATAAATGAGGCTGGGTGTGGTGGCTCACACCTGTAATCCCAGCATTTTGGGAGGCTGAGGCAGGCAGACCACCTTGGGAGGCTGAGGCAGGCAGACCACCTAAGGAGTTCAAGACCAGCCTGGTCAACATGGTAAAACCCTATCTCTACAAAAAATACAAAAATTAGCCAGGTGTGGTGGTGGGCACCTGTAATCCCAGCTACTCGGGAGGCTGAGGCAGGAGAATGGCTTGAACCTGGGAGGCAGAGTTTGCAGTGAGCCAAGATTACGCCACTGAACTCCAGCCTGGGCAAGAGAGTGAGACTCTGTCATCTCAAAAACAAAACAAAATAAAAAAAACAAAACAAAACAAGAGACTCATAAATGCGGAATGGTTGGATGGATAAAAGAAAGACGAGAGATGCTTCTCCTTCCTGATTATCTCTGAGAAAGTTGGTTTCTATGTTGAGGGGAGGACTGCGTCCACCTGAAAGTTCCTATAACCAAGATAGCTATAGAAATAAGGTTTATGGCCAGATGCAGTGGCTTACGCCTGTAATCCCAACACTTTGGGAGGCCAGGGTGGGAGGATCACTTAAGGCCAGGAGTTCAAGACCAGTCTGGCCAATATGGTGAAACCTTGACTCTACTAAAAAAAGTATATATATATACAAAAATTTGCCAGGCTTGGTCATGCACACCTGTAGTCCCAGCTACTTGGGAGGCTGAGGCAGGAGAATCACTTGAACCCAGGAGGTGGAGGCTGCAGTGAGCCGAGATGGTGCCACTGCACAGCAGCCCGGGTGACAGAGGCTCCGTCTCAAGAAAAAAAAAGAAAAAAGAAAGAAAGGAAGGAAGGAAGGAAAAGAGAAAGAGAAAGAAAGAAATAAGGTTCAAAGGCCAGCCACGATGGCTCACGCCTACAGTCCCAGCATCTTAGGAGGCCCAGGCAGGCAAATCACTTGAGCCCAGGAGTTCAAGACCAACCTAGGCAACATGGCGAAACCCCATCTCTACAAAAAATACCAAAAAAGTAGCCAGGTGTGGTGGTGCATGCCTGTGGTCCCAGCTACTCGGGAAGCTGAGTTGGGAGGATGACTTGAGCCCAGGAGATGGAAGCTGCAATGAGCTATGATTGTGCCACTGCACTTCCAGCCTGAGTGACAGAGTGAGATCCTGTCTCAAAAAAAAAAAAAAAAAAAAAAGAAAAAAATAAGGTTCATGGCCCTAAGTCCAAAAGTCATAGCTACTCAGAGAAGAAACAGCTGCTCATTCATTGAGCCCTCATAAACTCCCGTGTTAGGGTTTCTGGCCTCAGCTGCAGTAGGGTGCCTGACGAATTATGTCTTGCATTTCTGGGCCATCCAATTCCCTGAACATGCTCCCTTCCTCTGGACCATGAAGGTTGGACTTAAATTGAAGGCTGGTCCATTTGGGGATGTCACCCCCCAGCTTCTCAACTGGGGACTCTCAACAACATATTGTGCATGTTTTGAAGTGATTTGGTTTGGGGAAATCTTTTTTTCTAAAATAGACACTGGGTCATGCTAGGTTTCCCAGCCTGGTCTCCTGGACTCAAGTGATCCTCCCTCCTCGGACTCCCAAAGTGTTAGGATTACAGGCATGAGCCATCTTGCCTGGCCAGGGGGAGATCTTCTGGGCCTGGCTGACCAGCCAACCTTGGTGAGAGCTGCTCTGCTAGACTCCTGGTTACTGTTCAACTGCCTCCCCTGTGGGGGGGACTTGGATTAGACAGGCAACCTCAAGGCTGGGGTGTCTGATGGTAATTGAGAGGCTTCTGGTGCTGGGAGAAGCATCTGGCCTGTCCCCATCTGCCAAATAGCACCTGTGTGGAAGTGGATGGGGGAGGGTATGGTACGTGTTTCAGACTCTCAGCGCCCGTTTGAGGGTATCTGACAGCATCTGTATTGGGATTATCTAGTATGTGTTTGGGGGTATCTGCTGGACCTACGTAGAGTGTCTGACATATTTGGGGGTTACCTGGAAACCTGTTTTGGGTATCTGATGGCACCTGCCTGGGTGTCTGTGTTTAGGGGATCTGATGGTATGTATGCTGGGGTGTCTGAGACCACTGGAGGGATATATGATTCATTTTTCCCAGACCAGCCTTTCTGAAGTCTAAGCTGCCTCTTTTCTGTTGTTGTTGTTTTGAGACAGGGTCTCACTCTGTTGCCCAGGCTGGAGTGCAGTGGCGTGATCATAGCTCAATGCAGCCTGGACCTCCCAGGCTCAAGTCATCCTCCCACTTCAGCTTCTGGAGGGGTTGGGACCACAAGCAGGTGCCTCCACGCCCTGCTCATTTTAAAAAATGTTTTGTAGAGATGGGGTCTTGCTATGTTGCCCAGACTGGTGCTCCTGAATTCCTGGGCTGAAGTGACCCTCCCGCCACTCCCTGATGCTGCTGCTTTTTCTCAGGTGACAGACCCTGCCCTCTCCATTTCTTGGACTCTCCCCGCTAAGACTCGCTACCACCGGGGTGCCCCGCTTAGGTACCTCCAATCCTAACAAGCCCCACTGACAACCCTTCCAGGCATCCTTTGATTCTTCCAAAACACCCCCAGCTCCACTGTTCTCCCTTCTCCCTTGGGGTTCCCCCAACCCCGCTGTCCTCCCTCAGGGTCCCCCTAACTGTGCTGTACCCCCCTTGAAATCCCCCAACCCGCTGTCCTCCTCAGGACTCCCTCTCCAGCCCCGCTAATCACCCAGGCTTCCGTTAACCCCACAAAACGCCCACCTAACCCTGCTGCTCTCCCTCCGGATCCCCGCAACCCAGCTGTGCCCTCAGAGCCCCCGGCCCTACTGATAGCCAGGCTCGCATTGATCTCCTTCAAAAAGCCCCCCAACCCCGCTGCTGCCCCTCAAAAGTCGCCCTTATCCTCGCTGCGAGAACCCTCCCACTTCGGTGCCCGCACCCAGCTCAAGGCCGAGCCGACGACCCTCCCCGCGGCTCGGGGAGCAGCAGCCCCAGGTACCTGGGAGCGCCCCGCCCTCGAGGCCACGCCTCCTTCCGGGTCACGCCCTCTGCCCCGCCTCCAAGGCGGGTCGCGCATGCGCCACTCTCCTTGCGCGGCTTCCCGCTTCCGGCTCCCAGCTGCTGGTGACTGTGGCTCCGCGGAGGCCAGGCGGAGGTCGGGCGGAGGCGTCCGAGGCGGCTGCGAGAGTGGCAGAGGAGCTGGCGGAGAGCGGCCAGCGGGCGATCGGGCCGAGGTGAGGGGGGCGGCGGCGGGGCGGTCACTAGGAAAACGGGGCTCAGGAGGGGGCCCTCGCTCTTTTCAGGGGGTGGGCTGGGGCGCGGGACCCCCGAGGCTGCCTCGGGCCTCCCACCGGCTCCTGGGGGACTCCTCCAGGCAGGCGAACGGATGCTGGCGTGCAGGCTGCTCCTTCAATGCGTGGAGGCTCTAGGCGGCGATTGCAGGGTGCACAGGTGCAGACGATGCCCGCCGGCTCCGTCCGAGCCCCAGCCAGTCCTGGGGTGCTGCAACTTACCCTCCTCCAGGAGAGGAGAGGAGGGGTCACTCGGGCCCCAGCCTCTGCTCCTCGTTCAGGAGCGCCCGGGGCAAGACCAGGGATGGCATGGAACCCACCACAGTACCCAGCGCCGTCGTGTTTCAGGCCTCCCGGAGCAGACAGCCCTCCCTGGCAGGGAGCGTTTGGGTGTAAAACAATGAGAACTATCTGTGCCTTGGGTTTTAGTTTCTTGTGTAAGAACTCAGCTGGTGCTTTCATTGCGGACGGGAGCGAGAAGCTTGCCCCTGGTCCTTGTATGTTTCCTTTTGTTTTACGTTTTAAAATTTCAACTTTTATTTTAGATTGAGGGGGTACATGTAAGGGTTTGTTACCTGGATATATTGCGTGATGCTGAGGTTTGGGGTGCGACTGATCTCGTCACCCAGGTACTGAGCATAGTACCCAATAGTTAGTGTTTCAACCCTTGCCCTCCTCCTTCCCTCCCCGCTCTGGTGGAGCCCAGTTTCTGTTGCCTTCTTTGTGTCCATGAGTTCCCAAGGTTTAGCTCCACTTACAAGTGGGAAAGTGCAGTATTTGGTTTTCTGTTCCTGCGTTAATTCGACTAGTGCTTGAGTGTTTTGCTGTAGCTATCTGCCCCTTATCTCTTGCTCTGTTGAGATTAAAGCCTGGACCACAGGGTTAAAAAACATTCTTAAAGTTCTACCATAGAAGCAAAGCGGCCAACACAGCGTTTGCCCCTTTGCCTTGTTTTCGTGGAGATGAAACTCCAGCCAATAGCTTTGAAGGGCCCCATTCTCTTCCCATTGACCAGAGAGAGAGAGTTCAGGACAATGTAGACAGCCCAGTGGCCAAGGGATGAGCTTTGCAGGTGTCTGGGTGAATGATTAATTCTCCACCTGTAAGAAGTGTCAGGAGCGGCCGGGCGCGGTGGCTTAAGCCTATAATCCCAGCACTTTGGGAGGCCAAGGCGGATGAATCACGAGGTCAAGAGATCGAGACCATCCTGGCAAACATGGTGAAACCCCGTCTCTACTAAAATACAAAAATTAGCCCGGCATGGTGGCGGGCGCCTGTAGTCCCAGCTACTCTGGAGGCTGAGGCAGGGGAATCACTTGAACTCGGAAGGCGGAGGTTGCAGTGAGTCGCGATCGGGCCACTGCACTCCAGCCTGGCGACAGAGCAAGACTCCGTCTACAAAAAAAAAAAAAAAAGAAGTGTCAGGAGCACAGGCTTGAGGTCAGATCCAAGCTGGGTTCTGGTCCCAGTTCTACCACCTGTTAGCCGTGTAACTTCACTAAGTTTCCGTCTTCCCGTCTTTAAAATGGGAATAAGGGTTGGTTGGGGTTTCTATGCGATAATCTGTGTAAGGTGCATCATAGAAGTGTCTGGCATATGGCAAACTTTCCATCAGTGTTCTATACCGTTTGCCTACGTGTGAATGCTGCCAGGCTTGGATGTTTAGGTTAACATTCCCAATATAAAGAGTTTGGAAAATTTGAGCATCTCGGATGTTGTTTGGAACGGGTCAGGGTTTACACTTTGTCAGTAGTTTGCTATTTTCTGCAGGTCAACAAGCCTTTCTGAGAAAAGAAAAAAAAAATGAAGATGTGTTTGTTCTAGAGCAAAAAAGAGCAAACAGCTGGAAGGCGTAATACATTTCATTTTTGTAAACGTTACTTTGTTTTGGTTTTGTACAGCTTATTTCACTTTTGTTTTCTTCTGAAATTAGTATGTGATTTTACTTAAAAAAATTTTTTTTTTCTTTTTAGAGACAGGGTCTCACTCTGTTGCCCAGACTAGAGTGCAACAGCACAGTCATAGCTCACTACAGCCTCGAACTCCTGGGCTCAAATAATCCTCCTGCCACAAACTCCCAAGTAGCTGGGACTACAGGCATGTGCCTACATGTCTGGCTAGTTTTTAAAAATTTTTTGAGCCGGGCGCAGTGGCTCACGCCTGTAATCCCAGCACTTTGGGAGGCCGAGACAGGCGGATCACGAGGTCAGGAGATCGAGACCATCCTGGCTAACATGGTGAAACCTCGTCTCTACTAAAAATACAAAAAATTAGCTGGGCATGGTGGTGTGCGCCCGCAGTCCCAGCTACTTGGTAGGCTGAGGCAGAAGAATGGCGTGAACCCAGGAGGTGGAGGTTGCAGTGAGCTGAGATCGCGCCACTGCACTCCAGTCTAGGCAACAGAATGAGACTCTGTCTCAAAAAAAAAAAAAAATTTTTTTTGGTGGAGTCTTGCTATATTGCCCAGCTGGTCTTGAAGTCCTAGACTCAGGCGATCCTCCCACCTCAGCCTCCCAAAGTGCTAGGATTACAGGCATGAGCTGCCAGAGCCTGTGGTTTTTGTTTTTGTTTTTTTAATTGACAGATAACAGTGTATGTATTTATCATGTACAACATGACGTATTCTTGAAAAATGCAAGAGGAGCAGATGTTAAGTACTCTCACCACAAAAATGAGAGCTATGCGAAGCGCTGTGTTTGTTGCTAAGCTAGATATAACCATGCCATGGTGTATATATACTTCAAATGTGTTTCGTTTTTCCTTTTTCTTTTTTTGTTGAGACGCTCTCGCTCTAGCACCCAGGCTGGCGTGCAGTGGTGTGATCTTGGCTCACTGCAACCTCCGCCTCCCAGGTTCGAGCAATTCTCCTGCCTCAGCCTCCCAAATAGCTGGGATTACAGGCATCTATCACCTCGCCCGGCTAATTTTTGTATTTTTAGTAGAGGCAGGGTTTCGCCATGTTGGCCAGGCTGATGTTGAATTCCTGACCTCAGGTGATCTCCCCTCCTTGGCCTCCAAGAGTGCTGGGATTACAGGCATGAGTCACCACGCCCGGTCGGTCATATTTCATTTTTAAGTGGCATACCTTAGAGAAGCAGAAAAGAGACCGGGCACCATGGCTCACACCTGTAATCCCAACACCTTGGGAGGTCGAGGTGGGCAGAGAGGCCAGGAGTTCAAGACCGGCCTGGCCAAGAGGGTGAAACCCCATCTCTACTAAAAAATAACAAAAATTAGCTGGGCATGGTGGCGTGCGCCTGTAATCCCAGCTACTTGGGAGGCTGAGGCAGGAGAATCGCTTGAACCCGGGAGGCGGAGGTTGCAGTGAGCTGAGATCGCACCACTGCACTCCAGCCTGGGCAACAGAGCTAGACTCCGTCTCAAAATAAAAAAAAAAAAAAAGAAGAAAGAAAGAAAAGAGATTCTTTGGTTCTTTCTCTCTTTCTTGCTTAAATGGACTTGAGAATGTCCCTACTTTGAAAGGGGAAGTGGCACATGCATTGTTTCTGGCGTAGCTGTGGTATAATTTTCATTCTTGTCACACAGTAGCAATTACAGCTTCAAGGCCATTGCCCTTGGTGGGCCAGGGCCGTGGTGACTGGCTGTGCCTCCCTGGGTGTTTACCTAGCACATGTTTAACATAGTTCCGACCCTGTGTCAAGATCTCCCTTATTCTCAGTCGTCCTGGGTCACGTTCCCATGTCTTCCAACTCTATGACTTACAAAACATTTTTGCTGCCAGCTCTCTGAAAATCATTTAAAAGCCCAGAGTCCTTATATGACGTCCAGCCAATCGCTGTTTCTTTGTTATTTGTTAGGTAAACTTTACTTTCCCCCTGAGATGGTCAAGAGCTACCGTGTTTTGCAAACCCTCTCTCTAGGTGCAAAACAGCACCGGGGAAGCGCCACAGCTGCCTGGAGGAATGTTTTAGGAGGAGGATTGTGGCTGACTGGGCAAGGGAGGGAAACTGGGTAAACTAATGTCCTCTGAGGGCGTTCAGTGACAGCAGTTGTTCTCATTTTTATGATGCAGATTAAGTTGTATGTGAGCTAAATTAAGTTTGCTTGCTTCTCTGCTTTTGTCGGAGATAGATTCATAGTTTCAACTGAGTATAGAGTTCTAGTCTGGTTATGTTCAATGTGTTCAAGCAGTAGATACACTCATGTTTTTGTTTTTCCTTTTTTTTTTTTTTTGAGACAGTTTTGCTCTTACTACTCGGGCTGGAGAGCAGTGGTGCGATCACAGCTCACTACAGCCTTGACCTCCTAGGCTCAAGCAATCCTCCCACTTCAGTCTCCCAAGGAGCTAGGACTATAGGCGCGCACCACCGCGCCCAACTGATTTTTGTATTTTTGTGTGTATGTTAGAGACAGGGTTGCCCAGGCTGGTCTCAAACTCCTGGGCTCAAGCGATCCTCCTACCTTCGTCTCCAAAGTGTTGGCGGTGAGTCACTGTGCACGGCTTCGTACACTGATTTATGGTCATATATTGAAAAAAATATATATTCTAAAGGTTTCACTAACAGTACACATTTAATACATTGTAGATGGTTACTTTTTTTTTGTTTTTTTTTTGTTTTTGAGACGGAGTCTCGCTCTGTCACCCAGGCTGGAGTGCAGTGGCCGGATCTCAGCTCACTGCAAGCTCCGCCTCCCGGGTTCACGCCATTCTCCTGCCTCAGCCTCCCGAGTAGCTGGGACTACAGGCGCCCGCCACCTCGCCCGGCTAATTTTTTGTATCTTTTAGTAGAGACGGGGTTTCACCGTGTTAGCCAGGATGGTCTCGATCTCCTGACCTCGTGATCCGCCCGTCTCGGCCTCCCAAAGTGCTGGGATTACAGGCTTGAGCCACCACGCCCGGCCAGATGGCTACATTTTAAATTCATGTCACTTTTTAAATACAGCAGCTTTGTTGAAATATAATTAGCACAGCATAAAATTCACCTTTTAAAAGTGTACCATTTGGTGTGTTTTGGTATATTCACAGAGTTAAGCAACAGTCATCAGTATTTAATTCCAGGACATCTTATCATTAAAAAAAAAAAAAAAAAAGCCGGGCACGGTGGCTCAAGCCTGTAATCCCAGCACTTTGGGAGGCCGAGACGGGCGGATCACAAGGTCAGGAGATCGAGACCATCCTGGCTAACACGGTGAAACCCCGTCTCTACTAAAAAATACAAAAAACTAGCCGGGCGAGGTGGCGGGCGCCTGTGGTCCCAGCTACTCCGGAGGCTGAGGCAGGAGAATGGCGTAAACCCGGGAGGCGGAGCTTGCAGTGAGCTGAGATCCGGCCACTGCACTCCAGCCTGGGCGACAGAGCCAGACTCAGTCTCAAAAAAAAAAAAAAAAAAAAAAACAGATAGGGTCTTGCTGTGTTGTCCAGGCTAAATTCAAACTCCTGGGTTCAAACGATCCTCCTGCCTCAGCCTCCTGAGTAGCTGGGACTACAAGCGTCAGCCACCATACCTGGCTCAGCTCATCGTTCTTATGGGTGAGTTTCAGGAGGAGAGAAAGTGAAAAGAGGGAGTTGGTCTGGAGAAAGTCTTGCCACAAAAATGAAAACAAAAATTGGCCGGGCACGGCAGCTCACACCTGTAATCCCAATACTTTGGAAGGCTGAGGCAGGAGGACTACTTGAGGCCAGCAGTTCAAGACCAGCCTGGGTAGCATAGCAAGAATCCTATCTCTACAAAAAATTGAAAAATTGGCCAGATGTGATGGCTCACACCTGTGACCCCAGCTACTTGGGAGGCTGAGATGGGAGGATTGCTTGAGCCTGGGAGGTCAAGGCTACAGAGAGCTGTGATCACACCATTGCATTCCAGCCTTGGTAACAGAACAAGATCTTATCTCTAAATAAATAAATATTTATAAATGAAAAGAGGGAGTCCTGAGCAGGTGCTTTCTCATTGCAGTGTGGGATGGAAGGAGGGGAGGACTGTGTCAAATTACTTGGCAGGAATCTAGCATCATCTTGCATACAGGGACCTCCCAGTTACGCTCTGTGTATAGATACCTCTAATTTGCCGAGGTTTCATTTGAAGAGCGAAATTGAATTTAGAAATAGTAGTAAGTTGGGAAGTTATCCACAGTAGGGGTTACCGGACTCAGTAGTTCCTTTACAAGGGTGAAATGGATAGTGACGGACCAGATAGAATGTAGAGCAAAGGATTTTAGCATCCTTGGGCGCTGGAGGCAGCAAGGGGTCAGCTCTGTGGTGCTGACAGTGCCAGGGTGTGGTGGCCAATGGTGGGTCCGTGTGACCCTTTGTGATGTCCACTTGGGGGATCCTAACCAATGAGGTTTTGTTTGTTTTGGTTTTGAGTCAGGGTCTTGCTCTGTCGCCCAGGCCGCAGTGCAGTGTCATGATCATAGCCCACCGCAGCCTCAACCTCCTGGGTTCAAGTGATCCTCCCACCTCAGCCTCCCAAATAGCTGGACCCACAGGCGCACACCATCACGCCTGACTAATTTTTTTATATTTTGGAGAGAGGGGTCTTACCATGTTGCCCAGGCTGGTCTTGAACTCGTGCACTCAAGCAATCTGCCCGCCTTGGCTTCCCGAAGTGCTGGGATTATAGGCATGAGCTGTTGTGTCCATCCCTAAGAGAGACGGGAAGATGAAAAAATTGGGACCCTCCTACGGGGTTGGTGGGAATATAGGTTGGTGTAGCTGCCTTGGGAAACAGGCAGTTCCTCAAAAGCTTAAACCTTGAATTAACATAGGATCCAGCAATTCTGTTCCTCCATATATTCCTAAGACGAATGAAAACATAGGTCTACACAAAAACTTGCAGAGGAATGTTCATAGTAGCATTATTCCAAATAGCCAGAAAGCAGAGGCAACCTAAATGTCCATCAGCTGAGGAATGGATACATAAAATGTGGTCTCACCATACTGTGGAATATTACCTGGCCATGGAAAAGAAGTTCTGATACACAGATGAACCTGGAAAAAACTTGCTCAGTGAAAGAAGCCAGCCCCCAAAGGCCACCTGCTATGTGATTCCATTTATATGAAATGTATACAACAGGCGAATGAATCCACAAGGACAGAAAGTGGATTAGTGGTTGCCATGGGCTAGGGGTAGTGGAGTGGGGAGTGGTGGCCAAGGTAACGGGTTTTCTTTTTAAGGGGATGGAGGCATTCTAAAATTGATTGTAGGCTGGGCACAGTGGCTCATGCCTGTAATCCCAGCATTTTGGGAGGCCAAGATGGGCAGATCACGAGATCAGGAGTTGGAGACCAGCCTGGCCAACATGGTGAAGCCCGATCTCTACTAAAAATACAAAAATTAGCCAGGCGTGGTGGCGCGTGCCTGTAGACCCAGCTACTCGGGAGGCTGAGGCATAAGAATTGCCTGAACCCCAGAGACGGAGGTTGCCGTGAGCCGAGATCCTGCCACTGCACTTCAGCCTGGGAGACGGAGCGAGACTCTTGTCTCAAAAAAAAATAATAAATACAATAAATCAATCAATAAATAAAATAGATTGTGATGATAGATGCACAACTCTGTGAATATACTAAGAACCATTGAATTGGACGCTTTCAAAGGGTGAATCGTGTGGTACAAGAATTCTATCTCAATAAACCAGTTACAAAGAGAGGAAGAGATGGGATAAGAACTGGAAGCACAGTGACAATGGGACAGAATTTTAAGGAACAGTTTGAGACTGAGTAGCAGGAAGACTGGGGGGTAAAGCTAAGAGAACCCTAAAGGAAGGGGGACCAGCTTGCCCTGTAAGTGGTGTGGGGCTAGGTTAATAGATTGCCTAATGCTCAGGAGAATGAATGTCAGTATGCCCACATGCTGGTCCCTGCCATGTAGGACCACGTAGGAGAAGGTTACAAAGTGTGTCTGTGCCATCCAGTGTGACGAGGTGAGAGCCTCGCAGCAGGTATAGCCCAGGCATGACCCAGAAAGCCCTCTTGACCAGCAGCTGCTGGCCAAGATAATTATATTATCGCAATTTATATTATCGCAAATTTAAAATTGGGATAATGTAATTCACATACCATACAATTCACCCTTTTACAGTGTACAATTCAATGTGTTTGTTTTGTTTTTTTCGAGACAGAGTCTCACTCCGTCACCTAGGCTGGAGTGCGGTGGCACAATTTCGGCTCACTGCAACCTCCGCCTCCTGGGTTCAAGCGATTCTCCTGCCTCAGCCTCCCAAGTAGCTGGGACTACAGGTGCAGGCCACCATGCCCGACTAGCTTTTGTATTTTTAGTAGAGATGGGGTTTCACCATGTTGGTCAGGCTGGTCTCGAACTCCTGACCTCAAGTGATCTGCCCGCCTCGGCCTCCCAAAGTGGTGGGATTACAGGCATGAGCCACCACACCCGGCCAAATCAGTGATTTTTACTATGTTCACAGAGTCATGCAGCTGTCACTACTATAATTTCAGAACATTGTCCTCACCCACAAGAAAAGCTCACACCCTTAGCTTTCACTGCCCATTCCCCTATCCTCCCAGCCCCCAGCAGCCACGACCCTACTTTCTGTCTCTAGATCTGTCTATTCTAGATTTTTCATATCAGTGGAATCTTACAGTATACTTGACGTATTAATGTGGCTTCTTTTACTTAGCATAACGATTGTAAGGTTCATTTACGTTGTTGCCTAAACTTAGCTTTTTCTTTCTTTTCTTTTTTTTTTAGACAGTCTTGCTCTGTTACCCAGGCTAGGAGCAATCATAGCTCACTGAAGCCTTGACCTCCTGGGCGCAAGCGATCCTCCCGCCTCGTCCTCCTAAGTAGCTGGCACTACAGGTGTGTGCCACCATGCCCGGCTAATTTTTTATTTTTTGTAGAGATGAAGCCTCGCCATGTTGCCCAGGCTGGTCTTGAACTCCTGGGCTCAAGAGATCCTCCTGCTGGGCGCAGTGACTCACACCTGTAATCCCAGCACTTTGGGAGGCCAAGGCAGGCGGATCACCTGAGGTTGGGAGTTCAAGACCTGCCTGGCCAACATGGCAAAACCTCATCTCTACTAAAAATACAAAAATTAGCCAGGCGTGGTGGCTGGTGCCTGTAATCCCAGCTACTGACGAGGCTGAGGCAGGAGAATTGCTTGAACCCGGGAGGCGGCGGAGGTTGCAGTCAGCTGAGATTGAGCCATTGCACTTCAGCCTGGGCAACAGAACGAGACTCCCTCTCAAAAAAAAAAAAGAGAGAGCGCGATCCTCCTGCCTCAGCCTCACAGAGTGCTGGGATTACAGGTGCGAGCCGCTGCATCTGGCCTAGTTATTCGTGATCTGTAAGAAGAACTTTGAAGGAATAGTAAGGAGCACCTTGCCAGAGGCAGGTACGGGCTGCCCTGGGGCCGTTTCTCTCAGTTGACCTGACCTTGTGTGCTCATTGTTGATCCCTTCCCTGTCCTGGCTCCAGGGAGCCAGTTAGATGCTTGAGGGGCTTCTTGGGCTGGGTTCTCTGTTGTCCTGTAAATACCAACTGATCTGGACAACTGTTGTCAAGTCACAAAAAGCAGAAAGAAACACAGTTAGTTAGAAACCCAAAGCAAACCCACTCTGAGAGGCTGAGGCAGAAAGATCTCTCTCTCTCTCTCTCTTTTTTCTTTTTTTTTTTTTGAGACGGAGTCTCGCTCTGTCACCCAGGCTGGAGTGCAGTGGCACGATCTTGGCTCACTGCAACCTCCACCTCCTGCGTTCCAGCGATCCTCCTGCCTCAGCCTCCCCAGTAACTGGGATTACAGGCGCCCACCACCACACCCGGCTAATTTTGGTATTTTTAGTAGAGACGCGGTTTTGCCATGTCTTTACTAAAAGGCCTTTTAGATAGATCGTGGAGCTAATCTGACCTGAACATCCCAGTCCTGGAGTATGTTAGCATGAGGGTAGCTTCCCGTTGGTCTGGAAGGTTCGCCCGATGGTTGGGCCTGAAGACAGGAGCCTCTGGCAGTCTCTTGTAGCTCCTTCAGATAGGTGCATTTTGTTTTGACCAAAAACAGAACATTCTATACCGTGACCCAGTGGGTACACATACAATAATAGGTTGCAAAGTGTTACCAAACCGTACTCATCTTTATTGTGTGCGACAGACTCGGGTGCTTTATTTTTATTTTTATTTTTTTTTGAGAAATGGAGTCTCACTCTTTCACCCAAGCTGGAGTGTAATGGCATGATCTTGGCTCACTGCAACCTCTGTCTACTGAGTTCAAGTGATTCTCCTGCGTCAGCCTCCCCAGTAACTGGGATTATAGGTGTCTGCCACTATGCCCAGCTAATTTTTTGTATTTTTAGTAGAGATGAGGTTTCACCATGTCGGTCAGGCTGGTCTCGAACTCCTGACCTCAGACAATCCGCCCACCTCGGCCTCCCAAAGTGTTGGGATTACAGGCGTGAGCCACTGTGCCCTGCGACCTCTTCCAACTTCTAAAAGTGGCCCCAGGGATTCCTTGGCTTGTGGCCATGTCATTCCCCACCCTCTGTGGTCACGTGGCCTTCACTTGTGTGTGTGTTTCCCGTCTGTATCCGTGTCTCTAAATCTCCCTCTTCTTTCTCTACACAGACACCAGTCATAGGCTCTAGGGCCCACCCTAAATTGAAATTTCATCCCGAGATCCTTAACTAATGACCTCTGCCCAGGCTCCTTCTCGAAAGAAGTCCACCTTCCAGGGTTCTCGGTGGACATGAATTTTGGTGGGACACTGTTCAGCCCACTTCAGGAACCTCCTATTTCTAGTGATTTGTAAACAACAAATTTGTTTTGTTTTAGTTTTTGAAACAGGGTCTTGCTCTGTTGCCCAGGTTGGAGTACAGTGGTGCGATCATAGCTCACTGTAACCTCTACCTGCCTGCCTCAAGCAGTCGTCCTGCCTCAGCCTCCTGAGTAGCTGGGACTGCAGGCATGCACCACCACACCTGGCTAATTGTGGGTTTTTTAAATGTTATTTTGTAGAGACGGGGTTTCGCCATATTGCCCAGGCTGGTCTTAAACTCTTGGGCTCAAGGGATCCTCCTGCCTCAGCCTCCCAAAACACTGGGCTTCCAGGTGTGAGCCACCATTCGCAGCCTAGAACAAGTTTACAAGTCATTGGTACTCATTTCTTAGGTTCTTTACACCACAGTGATTTTCCAGTATTTTGAAGTTGAAGTAAATGTAGAAGGGCTCACTCTTTAGAACCAGTTAATTGCAGAGAGGAAATAGGACGTCTTCAGGAGAACTCCACATTCTTTGTTGTTGTTGTTTTCGTTATTGAGACGGAGTCTCGCTCTGTCGCCCAGGCTGGAGCGCAGTAGCGCTTTCTCAGCCCACTGCAGCCTCCACTGCCCGCCCAGGTTCAAGCGATTCTCGCGCCTCAGCCTCCCAGGTAGCTGGGATTACAGGCATGTGCCACCACGCTTGGCTAACTTTTTTGTATTTTTAGTAGAGACAGGGTTTGACCACATTGGCCAGGCTGCTCTCAAACTCCTGGTGATCCACCCACCTCAGCCTCCCAAAGTGCTGGGATTACAAGTGTGAGCCACCACACCTGGCCTCCAGGTTCTTTTTGAAAACTTCTAAATCTGATTTCTCTGTGAATTTGCCAAAAAGTATGAGTAGGAACCTGATGTTATAGTATGTCAAATGTCTGGCCATGTGCCTATACTCCATATCATCTACTCCTTCCCCTGCATTCAGATACCACCTTCATCAAACACAAAAGTTTTGTAGATTCAGAGAGGGCGGCGAAAAACAAAGCAGCTGCCTACCCCTGCACCTAGCTTACAAGCTGCCCTTGAGACACAGGGTATGTTAAAATATATTCAAGCTCACGCTGTTGCAGTTCTAAAAGGAATACTGATGAAGGTCTTTGCAAGGTTCTGGAATTTTCCTAGCGTAGGAGCTGGTTGCTGACTTACATTAATAGTTATAGCCATCATACTCAGGATGATAGGAAACTTGAGATTTGAGGTGCTCAGAAACCAACCACTGGCCAGGCACTGTGGCTTAAGCTGGTAATCCCAACACTTTGGGAGGCCAAGGTGGGCGGATCACCTGAAGTCAGGAGTTCGAGACCAGTGTGGCCAACATGGTGAAACCCTGTCTCTACTAAAAATACAAAAATTAGCCAGGCGTGGTGACGCACACCTGTAATCCCAGCTACGTGGGGGTCTAAGACAGGAGAATTGCTTGAACTCAGGAGGTGGAAGTTGCAGTGAGCCAAAATCGCACCACTGCCTCCAGCCTGGATGACAAAGTGAGACCCTGTTTCAAAAAAAAAAAAAAAAAAAAAAAGAGCCAGATAGTAAATATTTCAGGCTTTGCAGACCACATAGCTTCTGTCACAGCAACTCAAAACAAGCTGCAGACAACAGAGAAACAAGTGGGTGTGGCTGTGTTCTGATAAAACTTTATTTACGAAAACAGGTGGCCAGCCCACAGACAGTAGGGGTTCACCAGCCCCTACAGTAGACTCATCATTTTTACAGTTCTGTTTCTAGGGCCACAATGATCTGACTGTAAATTTGGCGAGGGACGCGGGTTAGGGAACAGGAGGACCTCGCCTGTCTCATGAGCTCAGCAGCTGTGTGCCAGGTTGGCGTCTGCACAGTCTGGGCCCGTGCATGAGTAGCAGCTCCCCAAGGGGCCCCTCTTTATCCTGCAGTGCATTTTCTAAGGGGATAATGATCTGTTGTGGTGTTTGCAAGCCTGGGGGTGTTCACCATAGAGTTTGGGTCCCCCCACCCGGGTTAAAACAAGACCGAGTGCAGTGGCTCATGCCTGTAATCTCACACGTCAGGAGGCTAAGGCGGAAGGATCTCTTGAACCCAGGAGTTCAAGACCAGGCTGGGCAACATAGTGAGACCTCATCTCTACAAAAAGAAATATATAAACTTAGCCAGGCATGGTGACTACAGGTAGGTAGCGTGCACCTGTAGTCCTAGCTACTTGGGAGGCTGAGGCAGGAAGATCGCTTGAGTCCAGGAGTTCGAGACTGCCGTGAGCTGTGATTGCACCACTGCACTCCAGCCTGGGCAAGAGCGAGACCCTGTTCCTTTTAAAAAAAAAAAAAAAAAGAAAGAAAGAAAAAGAAAAAAAAGACCTATGGCAGTCCCAGTCCATGCTATGGAAAGACTGGCCTCTGTGAGAGTTGGGATTAGATTGGAAACTCCCTGTGAAGGGTTTTTTTTTTTTTTCTTTTTCTTTTTTTGTTGAGATGGAGTCTCACTCTGTCACCCAAGCTGGAGTACAGTGGTACAATCTTGGCTCACTGCAACCTCCACCTCCTGAGTTCAAGCTATTCTCCTGCCTCAGCCTCCTGAGTAGCTGGGATTACAGGCGCCTGCCACCACCTCCAGCTAATTTTTGTATTTTCGGTTTTTTTTAGTAAAGACGGGGTTTCACCATGTTGGCCAGGCTAGTCTCAAACACCTGACCTCACACTTGAGCCGAGGGCCACCTCGGCCTCCCAGAGCGTTGGGATTACAGGCGTGAGCAACTGTGCCCGGCCTGTGAAGGGCTTTTCTCAGGTTCACCCGCCCTCACATCGTTTCAGTTCCCTTTTTGCAAAAATGCAGTGCCCTTGAATAATTTCCCCGCCCATTGAAGGCAAACAGGTTTTTTTCTGGCATTCTGCACTCCTGTTTTTCTGCCCTGCCTTCCGCCTGTGACAGATTGCTTTTGATCTGCTGAAAGAGAAACCCCGGCCTCTCTCAGGTGTTTGGTTTCCTCTGCCCCTCTTAGAGATACCTCTGCTGACATTTATTTGCTGTTTATTTACCACATTAAAATTGTTGGCTTAAAATATATATATACACACAAGTATATATACATATACATATATACACACATACATATATACATATACACGTATACATATACACACACATATACATATACATATATACACACATATCTATATACATATACACGTATACATATACACATATATACATATACATATATACACACATATATACATATATACATATACACACATACATATATACACACATATATACACACATATATACACACATACACACATATATACACACATACATATATACATATACACGTATACATATACACACATACAGACACATACATATATACACATACATATATACATATACATATATACATATACACGTATACATATACACACATACATATATACATATACACGTATACATACACACATATACATATACACACATATACACGTATACATACACACATATACATACATATATACACACATATATACACATACACACATACATATACACACATACATATATACATACATATATACACATACATACATATATACACACATACATATACATACATATATACACATACACATATATACATACATATACATATATACTTACATATATACATATACACACATATACATATATACACACACATATATACATACACACATATACATATATACTTACATATATACATATACACACATATACATATATACACACACATATATACATATACACACATATACACACATACATACATATATACACACGTACACACACATATATACATATATATGTATATAAATCTTCCAGCTTTCTGGAAAATTTCGGCTATGTAACTAGACCTGAATTAATCTTTTCAGAATCAGTTTTGTTTTCATCAAAATGTTTTTCAGGGGCTGGGCGTGGTGGCTCACGCCTGTAGTCCCAGCACTTTGGGAGGCTGAGGCGGGCGGATCACCTGAGGTCAGGAGTTCGAGACCAGCCTGGCCAACATGGTGAAACCCCGTCTCTACTAAAAATACAAAAATTAGCTGGGTGTGGTGGCATGCACCTATAATCCCAGTTACTTGGGAGACTGAGGCACGAGAATCACTTGAACCTGAGAAGCACAGGTTGCAGTGATCTGAGATCGCGCTACTGTACTCCAGCCTGGGCAGCAGCGTGAGATTCCATCTCAAATTAAAAAAAAAAAAAGTGTTTCACCCTTGTCATTTTGATTTCTGCCCAGTCAATAGAATTTAGTAATTGTTTAAAAGATGCTGCACGCTGCCCTTCCTGAGAAGGCCTCAGGGGGTGGAATGATTTTCTGGGCCCTCTTTTACTTCAGCATCTGGCCTGTGCCCAGTGTCAAGAGAAATACTCACAAGGCAGATGCTTTGTCAGCATCTGCAACATCTGTGGGTGATACTGAAGGTCCCTCCATTCTGATACCAGAAAATAGTGTGAATTTTACACAAAAGGAAGCAGAGGATCTCAGAACAAGCCTGGGCAGCGTGGGCCTCTCCGCCTGAGACCTGGCCTTAGGCACTTTCTTTTATGTTAAAAATGAAGTTGCACACCAAGCTTCTCTCTTTCCTTCCTTCCTTTCTTCCCGTTCCTTTCCCCTACCTCTTCCCCTTCCCCTTTCCCTCCCCTCCCCTCCCCTCCCCTCCCCTTCCCTTTTCTTTTCTATTTATTTTCTTGACAGAGTCTTGCCCTGTTGCCCAGGCTGGAGGGCAGTGATGTGATCTCGGCTCACTGCAACCTCCGCCACCCAGGTTCATGCCATTCTCCTGTCATTGTCCCAAGTAGCTGGGACTACAGGCGCCTGCCACCACGCCCAGCTCATGTTTTGTATTTTTAGTAGAGATGGGGTTTCACTGTGTTAACCAGGATGGTCTCAATCTCCTGACCTCGTGATCCGCCCATCTCAGCCTCCCAAAGTGCTGGGATTACAGGCATGAGCCACCGCGCCTGGCAAAAAAAAGCGTTTTTAATTAGCTGTGGTGGTGTGCGCTTGCAGTCCCAGCTACTTGGGAGAGAGGGAGAAGGATTACTTAAGCCCCAGGAGTTTGGGACTGCGGTGAGCTATGATCACACCACTACACTCCAGCCGAGACTCTGTCTCCAAAAAACAAATAAAATAAACAAACAAACAAGAGAGTTGTGAGGTAATCATCTTTTAGCCACGCTCATCGGTGGATGGAAGTTCACAAAGCTGTTAATTAATGGGCTGGTGTTAACTTGGTAGGAAGCCACCCACGGTTCTGTCCTCTGCTGTGTCTCGGTCAGTCATTTAACTTGTAATTTGGGAAGATAAAGATGTAGAAAGCTTGCTTATCAAAGCTGGAGATGACAGACAGCTAGAGAGGTAGCTTTAATCACCAGGTGACAGAGTGAGCACTGGGATGCTTAGATTCCTGTGCGTAGGCCTAAATCAGGGTTTCCCAGCCTAGACACTGTAGGCATTTGGGGCTGGATCGTTCTTTGGGATGGGACCTACCTGGGCGCTGCAGGGTGCTGAGCAGCATCCCTGGCCTCCATCCATCAGATGCCAGGAGCACCCCTCTTCCCCCGTCACTCCCATAACAACCAAAAATGTCTCCAGACTCTGCCAAATGACCCTGAGAGCAAGAATCGCCCCTGGTAGAGAATCGCCGGTCCAAGTAAGCAACTATATAAATGCAGGATGGGGAAACAGAACCTAGTGACAGCTTGCGAGGAAACAACTTCAGGATTTCTGTCAATCATTTTTTTAAAAAGTCATAATAATACTAGTTTGAGGGCCGGGCGCCGTGGCTGACGTCTGTAATCCCAGCACTTTGGGAGGCCAAGGCAAGTGGATCACCTGAGGTCAGGAGTTCGAGACCAGCCTGGCCAACATGGTGAACCCCATCGCTACTAAAAATACAAAACTTAGGCCTGGCACGGTGGTTCACGCCTGTAATCCCAACACTTTGGGAAGCCGAGGCAAGCAGTTCACAAGGTCAAGAGATCGAGATCATCCTGGCCAAGATGGTGGAACCCCGTCTCTACTAAAAATGCAAAAATTAGCTGGGCATCGTGGCATATGCCTGTGATCCCAGCTACTCTGGAGGCTGAGGCAGGAGAATCGCTTGAACCCAGGAGGTAGAGGTTGCAGTGAGCCGAGATCGCGCCATTGCACTTCAGCCTGGCGACTGCGAGACTCCGTCTCAAAAACAAAATAAATAAATAAAAATAAAAATACAAAAATTAGCCGGGCATGGTGGCGTGCACCTGTAATCTCACCTACTTGTGTGGCTGAGGCAGGAGGATCGTTTGAACCCGGAAGGCAGAGGTTGCAGTGACCCGAGATTGTGCCACTGCTCTCCAGCCTGGGCCACAGAGTGAAATTCCATCTCAAAATACATAAGTAAATAAATAAAATAATACTAGTTTGAGCCAGTGGTTATGATACAGCTGTGTTCTCCCTTCCCCCAAAATAAAAACCATTCAGGCCATTCACCTATTCTGGTCCCAAGACCGCTTTCAACAAAGCTGGACCCAAGGACCTTAGTTCCATCCCTTATCCCATTGAATCTCCAGGCAGCTCCGTTAAACCACCTCTCTAGCCCTGCTCCTGGGCACTCCTGGATTCTCCTAGGCTCCAGGTAGCACCTTAGGCCCAAATTTCCTTCCCTTTCCTAGAGCACCCTCCTGAGCGGCACACCCCTGTGCCAGTGGCCCCTGCTGCCGAGCTCACCATTCTGCCCCCCACCTCATGGCCCCTGCACTGCCCCTCTCTGCCACTCTCCACCCTACCCTGAAGGTCCAGGTCCCCCTGCGTCCACCAGCAACCCCTTCCGGTGTGCCCCGCTCCCCACGCTGCGGCCATCATTTCTAGAAGCAGAGCTCATCCATTCCTACACATGGCTTCAGGTTCAATGAGAAAGTGACTCTCCAAAGGCCCCCAAGGCCCACGACAGCACCTCCTGGAATAAGACATTCCCTCCACCCTGCCCTTTCCTCTCTCCTCTGACCGGTCCAGACCAGGTCCCTCCCAGACGCCCTCTCCCTCCCTGCCTGAAGCGCATATTTGTTAAGCACCCACCCACCACGTGACAGGCCTGGTGCCAGCCATGACCACAGGGACCCGCAGCTCCCGGAGTTTCCCTTCTAAATAAACACAACTCCAGTCGAGCCTCGGGGTTTGCGGAATCAGTGTTTACTCCTTGGAAGATAAACCCAGGAGTAGAATTGCTGGATCGGATGGTGATTCTTTGTTTAATTTTCACCTGGCTTGCTAAAATTTCTCTGTAACCGCAACATCAATCCATTCATATTGGTGCAGAGTGGAGAAAACTTGGAGTTCCCACTCACGTTCCCAGCTGAGGCTGAGCGAGGCGACACTCTGCCTTCTTGTTCAGCCTCTCACGCTGTAAACACATGCCCTGTTTAAGGTCTGTGGACTGCCACGGTTTTCACATTTGCGTGCTTCTTGTTGGTGATGTTAACGTTGAAAATGACCCCTCGCTGGGCGAGGAGACTCGTGCCTATAATCCCAGCACACTGGAAGGCCTAGGCAGGAGGATTAGTTGAGCCCAGGAGTTTGAGACCAGCCAGACTGGGCAACATAGCAAGACCCTATCTCTAAAAAAATGTTTTTTTTTAATTAACCAGGCATGGTGTCACACACCTGTGGTCTCAGCTACTTGGGAGGCTGAGGCAGGAGGATCCCTTGATTCCTTGAGCCCAGGAGTTCAAGGCTGCAGTGAGCTATGATCACACCACTGCGCTCCAGCCTGGGCAACAGAGACCTCATCTCTAAAATAATGATATAATAATAAAATTTTTAGAAAAGAAAATGACCTTCAAACATAGTGCTGAAGTACCAGAAAGTGCCCCTGAGTGCAAGGAGGCTGTGATGTGCCTCATGGAGAAAATTCATGTATGTAGGTGTTTTGGGGTGGATAATATTTTATTTGGGTGGTGGTTTTCTTTTTCTTTTCTTTCTTTCTTTTTTTTTTTTTTTTTTTTGAGACAGAGTCTTGCTCTGCCGCCCAGGCTGGAGTGCAGTGGCGCGATCTCGGCTCACTGCAAACTCCGCCTCTCGGGTTCACGCCATTCTCCTGCCTTAGCCTCCCAAGTAGCTGGGATTACAGACACGCACCACCACAGCTGTGTAATTTTTGTATTTTTTGGTAGAGACGGGGTTTCACTATGTTGGTCAGGCTGGTCTCAAAGTCCTGACATCAAGTGACCCACCTGTCTCAGCCTCCCAAAGTGCTGGGATTATAGACGTGAACCACTATACCTGGCCTGGATGATATTTTAAGCAAAGTGGCCTCTGGGGCCTCACTGAGAAGGCAGGCAGGCCAGACAAGATGGCTTACCACCTGTAATTCTAGCACTTTGGGAGGCAGAGGGAGGAGGACTGCTTGAGGCCAGGAGTTCAAGACCAGCCTGGGCAGTATAGCAAGACCTTGTCTCTATGTCAAAATTATTTATTTAAAAATAAAAGTTGGCCTGGCACGGTGGCTCACACTGTAATCCTAGCACTTTGGGAGACCGAGGCGGGCAGATCACTTGAAGCAAGGAGTTGGAGACCAGCCTGGCCAAAATGGCAAAACCCCATCTCTACTAAAAATACAAAACGCAGCCAGATGTGGTGGCGAGCGCCTGTAATCCCAGCTGCTTGGGAGACCGAGGCACGATAATCACCTGAACCCAGAAGGTGGAAGTTATAGTGAGCTGAGATTGCGCCTTTGTGCTCCAGCCTGGGTGACAGAGTGAGACTCAGTCTCAATAAGAATAAAATGAAAAAGAAGATGGGGGCAGGCAGGAGGAGCAGCAGCCACAGGGGCCCAGTGGGGTGGTGACATGTTTGGAGGAGGCCAGGGTGGGTGGAGCCAGGTGGCTCAGGAGAGGGGGAGAGTGAAGGCAGGTGGTAGCTGGTGAGGAGATGGCCTGGGTGGGGCCAGAGGTCCTGGACTCTCTGTAGGAGACCAGATGGTACACACTTTGGGCTTTCTGGGCCACATAAGGTCTCTGGTGCATACTTTTGCTTTACCAAAGCAGGTGCTGGATTTGGCCCTGGGGCCATAGTTAGCTCACCGCTCTTGCAGGTCACAGTAAAGACAGGGGTTCCTGGGGAAGATGGGAGCCATGGCAGGGCTTTGAGCAGAGGAGGGAAATGCCTGACTTGGTTGTTAGTGGAACCGTTCCAGCAGTTACGGAGGAAGTGAGCAGTGGTACAAATAGTCAAGGATAGTATTTGCCTTGTGCCAGATGGCATTCCAGAATGTTCTTCATCACAGCCAACCCCCAGAGAGGGCATTACTGGTTTTTTGTGTTTGTGGGTCTTCGTTTTGAGGCAGGATCTCACTGTCACCCCGGATGGAGTGCAGTGGCACAGTCACAGCTCACTGCAGCCTAGAACTCCTGGGCGCACCATGAACTCCAGGCGTGCACCATGCTTGACTAATTTTTTATTTTTTGTAGAAATGGGGTTTTGCTGTGTTGCCCAGACTGGTCTCAAACTCCTGGGCTCAAGCAGTCCTCCCATTCTGTCAGTGACAGGTGGCCACTCTGTCACCTTGCCACCTCAGCCTCCCAAAGTGCTGGGATTACAGGTGTGAGCCACTATGCCCAGCCAGTGGGCACTACTACGATCCCCATCCTACAGATGGGGGAAACGGAGGCAAGGTGCTGTTAGGTCCCTCGCTCTGAATCTCAGAGGTGGGGGTTTGAGCCCGGGCAGCGTGGCTGCAGTGTCTGTTCCTAGCACAGCTGCCCTCTCTGCCCCGGCACGTGTGGCTGATGGAGTCGTCGGTGTGGATTCAAGGGGGAGAGAGGGAGGAGAGGAGGGGAAGGTGGCGCGCATTGACGGCTCTTTTGAGTTTCCACAAATACTTGTTTCCTGGAGAGTCTTTCCTTTCAGATGTCTGCTACTCCCCCTGGCACCCGTTCAGTAAGCACCAGGGAATGGAAAGGCCTCTTCCTTCATTTCTGCATTGCAGGTGTGTCTGCCCTCCGGTCCCCAGCAGGCCCCTCACCCCAGGTGCACCCACACTCGGCCCCAATACCCCAGCTGTACCCACACTCGGCCTCTGTACCCCGATGTACCCACACTTGGCCCCTGCACCCCAGGTGTGCCCACACTCGGCCTCTGCACCCTGGGTGCGCCCACACTCGGCCCCCGCATCCCGGGTGCGCCCACACTCGGCCCCTGCACCCTAGGTGTACCCGCACTTGGTCCCCACACCCCAGATGCACCCACACTTGCCCCCTGCACCCCAGTGCACCCACACTCAGCACTGGGATGGATGGCAGACAGCTCTGTTCAAAACTGCTTTTTGTTTTTTGTTTTTGTTTCAAAACAGTCTTGCTCTGTCGCCCAGGCTGGAGTGCAGTGGTGCGATGACGGCTCACTGCAGCCTCCACCTTCCGGGCTCAAGTGGTTCTTCTACCTCAGCCTCCCGAATAGCTGGGTCTACAGGCGCATGACACCACACCCAGCTAATTTTTGTATTTTTTGTAGGGACGGGATCACACTGTGTTGTCCAGGCTGGTCTCAAACTCCTGGGCCCAAGCGATCTGCCCACCTCAGCCTCCAAATGCCGTTCCTCAAGATTCTGTCTTTGACTACAGCCGACCCTTGAACAGCACGGGTTTCAGCTGCGTGGGTCCAGTTACACACAGACTTTTTTCCAGTCAATACAGTTGGCCCTCTGCAGCCACAGCTTCTGCTTCTGCAACCAAAGGGGATCAAAAATACAGTGTCCTCAGGATGCAAACGTGCGGATTCGGAGGGCCGGCTTTTCCCATCTGCAGGACAACTGTACCCTCCTCTTCTTTTCTGCTTCTGCACGGGGATTGCTCCCAAATAGGTATCCCCAGCCTTGGCCGGTTGCAATGGCTCACATCTGTAATCCCAGCACTTGGGGAGGCCAAGGCAGGTGGATCACCTGAGGTCAGGAGTTCAAGACCAGCCTGGCCAACATGGTGAAACCCCATCTCTACTAAAATTACAAAAATTAGCCAGGCATGGTGGTGCACGCCTGTGATCCCAGCTACTTGGGAGGTTGAGACAGGAGGATCACTTGAACCCAGGAGGCAGAGGCTGCAGTGAGCTGAGATGGTACCACTGCACTCCAGCCTGGGCAACAGAGTGACACCCCTCCTCTAAATAGATAGATAGATAGATAGATAGATAGATAGATAGATAGATAGATAGATAGATAGATAGACAGACAGATAGACAGACAGACAGACAGACAGACAGACAGACAGACAGACAGACAGATAGATAGATAGATAGATAGATAGATAGATAGATAGATATCCCCAGCCTTGATGATGACCCTGACTCTACACATGTCTCAACAGCCTTCGGGACTTCTGAGCAGAGTGTCCTGGGTGGCATTTCAGACTGACCGTGTCTGCTAGGAGAGCTGTTGTTCTTTTTCCCACCTCTGTCCCCTTCTCCCTTCCTTCTTCCAGGTCCCACCTCAGTAGCCCAAACCAGACATCTTCGTCATCCTGGCCTCCTCCATCCGCGTCCGTGTTTACCAGGGCACCAAGCCCTGCTGGTTCTGCCTCTGACCTCCTATCCCGACTTTTCACCCTCTGCCTTCCTTAAGGACTTTGTCACCTCGCACTTAGGCTGCCAAACTGGTTCCCTGCCTCTGTCATCTCTCTGTCCCCATCTAATCATTTGCCTCTCCTATCACTGGTTACCTCTGTAATGCAGGTCTAGGCATGCCTCTCCCTGCCTAAAACCTTCCCCTGGCTCCCATTTTGGAAGAGTGCCGTAGGGCAGCATGTAAAATGCCACACATGCCACGCCCAGCCTGCCTTTCATCTTCATCTCCCACCACACTCTTCTGGCACTGCCTGCCTGCCCAGCTCCTGCCCATGGCTCCCCCCATCCCCTTATCCTATAACCACCTTCCCCACAATATGCCATCATTCCCCCTGTTAATGCCTCTGCCCTTGCCCACTGTCCTCTCCTAGAATGACCTTCCCTCATCCTTCTTTCTTCTAATGACCTCCTATTCATCCCTCAAAACCCAGTGCAAAGGATCCCATGACCTTCTGCCTCCAGGCAAAATGACTCACCTTCCTCCTCAAGCCACCCCAGCTCCCACTATTGGCGATCCCATCATCCTTTGCTAACACATCACCTCCTGGATCACCTGGGCTCCTCTGGACTGGAGACCTCCTCTTAAACACCACATCATCAGTCCCACAACAAAATGTGTTCTAACTTCTTTTCCTTTCTTTTTGAGATGGAGTCTCACTCTGTCACCCAGGCTGGAGTGCAGTGGCATGATCTCAGCTCACTGCAGTCTTTGCCTCCCAGGTTCAAGCAATTCTCCGGCCTCAGCCTCCCAAGTAGCTGGGATTACAGGTGCACACCACCACACCCAGCTAGTTTTTGTATTTTTAGCAGAGATGGGGTTTCACCATGTTGGCCAGGCTGGTCTCAAACTCCTGATCTCAAGTGATCCGCCCATCTTGGCCTCCCAAAGTGCTGGGATTACAGGCATAAACCACGCCGCCCGGCTGTTTTAACTTTTCTAAACAGATGTGTAAATAATTTTTCTTTGGAAACATGGCTCATGGGTCATCATGACTGTCTGGCCAGCGCAGGGATTAACAGCCAGGAGGAGCTGAGCCCCAGTTCCTCCTCGTTCCAGTGTGCTGGCGTTTCACGGATTGTTACTGAGCCCATTTGCACGGTCCTGTCTGCGTTCAGGAGAATGTTGTCCGATCTTTCTTCAGTTAGCTGTTTGAGTGTTTGGGTTGGGCGTGAGGGAGCTGACAGTTGGCCCCTTGCTCTGTTCTCAGATTCTTGAGGTTTATTTCCCCATTGAATTGTCCTAACAGTCCTATGAGGTGGGTGCTGTTGAATGCTTCTGCACAGATGACTAAACAATCTCAGGGGAACCAGGTCATTAATTGACCACGATCACAAAGGTAATAAAAGCACGTGGCAGCACTTTGGGAGGCCGAGGCGAGCGGATCACTTGAGGCCAGGAGTTTGAGACCAGCCTGGCCAACATAGTGAAGCTCCCTTCTCTACTACAAATAGAAAAAAATTAGCCGAGCGTGGTGATGCATGGCCGTAATCCCAGCTACTCGGGAGGCTGAGGCACGAGAATCACTTGAACCAACCCAGGAGGCAGAGGTTGCGCCACCACACTCTAGCCTGGGTGACAGAGTGAGAGACTCTTATCTCAAAAAAAAAAAAAAAAGCACATGGCAGAATAAGATTCAAACCCCTGTTCTACCTGATGCCAAAGCCTGGGTTTTGGAAGAGAAATGTCATGTATCGAGATGCCCCTAATTGTACAGCCCCCACCCCCACACTTGGGAAAGGAAACAGAGGAAGTGGGTCTAGTATTAATAGAAGCAGGCTATGTGTTCTAGTGGATCTAACAGAAGTGGATCTCATAGAAGCAAGCCATCTGAAAACTGACACCCTATTGA
Source organism: Macaca mulatta (assembly GCF_049350105.2). Taxonomy (NCBI): domain Eukaryota; kingdom Metazoa; phylum Chordata; class Mammalia; order Primates; family Cercopithecidae; genus Macaca; species Macaca mulatta. The sequence goes on from NC_133424.1 coordinate 8,311,079, forward strand.
TATGAGGTGGCATCAAAAATGGTGGCCATCCACCTTGAGGTTTTTTATTTATTTATTTATTTATTTATTTATTTATATATATATTTTTAGATGGAGTCTTGCTCATTTTGCCCAGGCTGGAGTGCAGTGGCACGATCTCGGCTCAATGCAACCTCCACCTCCCGGGTTCAAGCAATTCTCCTTCCTCAGCCTCCCAAGTAGCTGGGATCGCAGGCGTGCGCCACCATGCCCAGCTAATTTTGTATATTCAGTAGAGACAGGGTTTCTCCATGTTGGTCAGGCTGGTCTCGAACTCCCGACCCCGGGTAATCCGCCCACCTCAGCCTCCCAAAGTGCTGGGATTACAAGCATGAGCCACCACGCCAGGCTGGAGTTTCTTTCTTGAGCCAGATTTTCCTGCAAGGTTACACTTATTAGCAGAGTCCTTGGGAAAAGCAGTTTGGTAATGCAAGTCTAAAAATCAGACAGGATTTGTAACCTCTGCATCCAAAATCTCGTCTCACAGAGACTCATGTATGAAATTGGAAGGCATCGAATGTCTAACAGCAGGGAAATGATTAAAGCAGTACTTACAAAGCCCATAGCAATGTGAAATATTCGTGTGTTCCCTGCAACTATAACTGAACATATACACCCATGTCAATACAGATGGGGGCATGGAGACATTTATAAGTGATGGTAAGAGTGCTGGTCAATTTTAATTTAATTTTAAATTTTAGTTCACTCTTGTACTATTCATTAAGAAGGCTCAAATTTAGGCCGTGTGCGGTGGCTCATGCCTGTAACCTCAGCACTTTGGGAGTCCAAGGCGGGCAGATCACGAGGTCAGGAGATCGAGACCATCCTGGTCAACATGGTGAAACTTTGTCTCTACTAAAAATGCAAAAATTTGCTAGGCATGGTGGCAGGTACCTGTAATCCCAGCTACTCGGGAGACTGAGGCAGGAGAATCGCTGGAACCTGAGAGGCGGAGGTTGCAGTGAGCTGAGATCGCGCCACTGCACTCCAGCTTGGTGACACAGTGAGACTCCATCCCCTCCCCCCTTCCCCCCACAAAAAAAGGCTCAAATTCAGGTAACAGTGCTATAGGTGACATTTTTTCATGAGCCTTATCAGTATTTCATGAGAGCCGTTTCTTATCAGCCAGGAATCTTTGCAGATGAAGAGTTTGTACCACATTTGTACTTTTTTAAGGCCATAACATGCAGCCAACTGGTTTTATGCCCAAGAATGTTCCATTTTGTTCCCTTTTTTTTTTTTTCTAATCCCCCTAAGGTGTCTCACCTAGAGCAGTTTGCCTTAGTTCTTATCTTTATTAAACAAGAGTAGGGCTCTGGCTTGGTCTTACACATTTAGAGAAATGCCTTCTATATCAATGGAAAAAAGCTGGGGGTCTCCCCCTGCTCCCCTACAAGAAAACACAAACGTTTGGAGTTAAAGCTGATTAAGAATGGACCAGGCGCGGTGACTCACGCCTGTAATCCCAGCACTTTGGGAGGCCGAGGCGGGCAGATCACGAGGTCAGGAGATCGAGACCATCCTGGCTAACATAGTGAAACCCCGTCTCTACTAAAAATACAAAAAATTAGCTGGGCGTGGTGGCGGGGGCCTGTAGTCCCAGCTACTTGGGAGGCTGAGGCAGAAGAGTGGCGTAAACCTGGGAGGCGGAGCTTGCAGTGAGCTGAGATCATGCCACTGCACTCTAGCCTGGGCAACAGAGTGAAACTCTGTCTCAAAGAAAAAGAATAGGCCGGGCGCAGTGGTTCACACCTGTAATCCCAGCAATTCGAGAGGCCAAGGTGGGCGGATCACGAGATCAGGAGTTCGAGACCAGCCTGGCCAACATGGTGAAACTCCATCTCTACTAAAAATACAAAAATTAGCCAGGCATGGTGGTGGGCACCTGTAATCCCAGCTACCTGGGAGGCTGAAGCAGGAGAATCGCTTAAACCTGGGAGGCGGAGATTGCAGTGAGCTGAGATCGCGCCACTGTACTCCAGCCTGGGTGACAGAGAAAGACTCCGTCTCAATAAAAAAAAAAAGCTTAAGAATGATGGGAGGCCAGGCACAGTGGTTCATGCCTGTAATCTCAACACTTTGGGAGACCAAGGCAGGAGAATCGCTTGAGGTTAGGAGTTCAAGACCAGCCTGGGCAACATAGCAACACCCTGTCTCTACAAAAAGCATAAAAATTAGCCAGGCATGGTGGTGTGTGCCTGTAGTCCCAGCTACTCAGGAGGCTGAGGCAGGAGGATTGCTGGAACTCAGGAGTTCGAGGCTACAGTGACCTATGAATACACCACTGCACTCCAGCCTGGGCAACAGAGTGAGACCCTGTCTCAAAAAATAAAATAAAATAGGAAATTAGCCGAACTTGGTGGCACATGCCTGTAGTCCCAGCTACTTGGGAGGCTGAGGCAGGAGGATTGCTAGAGTCTAGGAGTTGGAGACTGCAGTGAGCCATGATTGCACCACTGCACTCCAGCCTGGTCAACAGAGCAAGACCCTGTCTCAGAAAAGAAAAAAAGCACCAAAGAATGAGCCAGGCACGGTGGCTCATGCCTGTAATCCATTCAACGCTTTGGGAGGCTGAGGCGGGTGGATCACCTGAGGTCAGGAGTTTGAGACCAGCTTGGCAACATGACGAAACCCGTCTCTACTAAAAATACAAAAATTAGCCGGGCATGGTGGAGCGCACCTGTCGTCCCAGCTACTCGAGAGACTGAGGCAGGAGAATTGCCTGAACCTGGGAGGCGGAGGTTGCAGTGAGCTGAGATTGCGCCACCACACTCCAGCCCAGGCGACAGAGTGTGACTCCGTCTCAAAAAAAAAAAAGAAAAAAAAGCACCAAAGAATGATGAGAATTTACTCTTAGTCAGTATACCAGACACCTAATCGACATCTAGTGATTTGGGCACCAAAATCCACCTCTTTGCCTGCCTTTCCCACCTCCACCTCAGTTTTCCCCTTATGCAAAATCACGTAATATTCTCCTATGTCACAGAAATGCGGCTGCCCTGGATGAGAGAACGTTTGCTCAGAACAGAACACTCCCACCAGGATAAAGGCCTTAGGACGTGGGTATTTCCAGCCAGCAGCAAGTGTGTTTTGTACTGTGAGGCATCCCTTACTCTTACGATGAGACTGGTCCCAGGGGGAAAAAACGGCTTCGATGGGTTGCCATAGAGAATGCGGTTTCTCACCGTGGACGCTTGAGTTCTTAGTTATGCTGTCAAATATTCTAAAATCACAGGTTACCTCGCTGTGTTGAAAGGTTCTACAGAGCCTTCGGAATCTCAGAGAAAGTTAAGTTTGAATGATTGGGGTGGAGGAGCTTTGGGGTTAGAGATGACCCCGCCCTCCTTTTTCCCTCTCATAAGCTCGGGATGGGGAAAACCCAAACCCCCACCGCAGGCAAGAATGTGGTTCCGTCTGGCCTTTTTGCTGTCGCAGAACCTGCCAGGAAAGTCTCACACAGGATGTTTTAGGGCCCGATTCACCGCAGGCTTCTGGAGAGCCCCCCAGTGAAGAAACGAGTCTCCCTGAGGTCACATGTTGCCCCAACAGCCTAACTTTTGCAAGCTGGGCCCAAGGGCAGGTGCGTCTACCCAGTACCCTGGAGCAGGGATGTGTGTGGGCTTCATGTGTCCAGGCACTGTCCAGAAACAAAAAGGGCTGTCTTGGCCAGGCACAATGGCTCTCGCTTATAATCCTAGCACTTTGGGAGGCTAAGGTGGCAAGATTGCCTGAGCACGGGAAGGAATTCAAGATGCCTGAGCAACATAGCGAGACACTGTCTCTACAGAAAATACAAAAATCAGCCAAGTGTGGGAGTGCCTGCCTGTAGTTCTAGCTACTTGGGAGGTTGAGGTGGGAGGATCACTGCACTGGAGCCCCGGAGGTCAGGGCTGCAGTGAGCTATGATCACGCCACTGCACTCCAACCTGGATGACAGAGTGAGACCCTGTCTCTAAAAAAAAAAGGAAGGCCGGGCGTAGTGGCTCATGCCTGTAATCCCAACACTTTGGGAGGCTGAGGCAGGCAGATTGCTTGAGCTCAGGAGCTCAAGGCCAGCTTGGGAAACATGGTGAAACGCTGTCTCTACTAAAAATACAAAAATTAGCCAGGTGTGATGGCACACGCCTATAATCCCAGCTACTTGGGAGGCTGAAGCACAAGAATTGCTTGAATCTGGGAGGCAGAGTCTGTAGTGAGGCGAGATCACGCAACTGCACTCCAACCTGGATGACAGAGTGAGACTCTGTCTCAAAAAAGAAAAAGAGAGAGAGAAAAAAATGAAAATCACCTCTCTTGTAAAGGAATAGAATAAGAGTTTGTAACAGGTCAAACCTCTGGGCAAACATGTTCAGAACTTAAATAAACAGTGAGAAGAAGAAGATGATAAAACCAGAAAGTAGCCCAACAGTTAATTCCTGCGGTCGTGTTGAGAATGTGTAAGGATTTTCGTGTTTATGTGAAACTGACTGGGGGTGGGTGGTGGCTAAGTCGAAGAGTCCTACAATTCCACTTAAGAAATAGCAGTGCTTAAAATGCATTTTTTTCAGGCAGTTTTTAACTCGATTTTCTTGGGTGAGTAACCCCTGGCTTTGCGAGGTAGTTTGTGTTCCCATCTGTCAGGCCAGGCACCCACTTGGTTCCTGGTTGTAGCCTTCCTTCACCTTCCAGCAGAGCCTAGTTGACCCCACAGCCTGTCGCGTGGATATTTTCTTTCTTCTGAAATGGACTCTCACTTCTCTCCCAGGCTGGAGTACAGTGGTACGATCATAGCTCACTGGAGCCTTGAACTCCTGGCCTCAAGTGATCTTCCCACCTTGGCCTTCTAAAGAGTTTTTTTTTTTTCCTTTTAAGTGGAACTTAAAATCCCACCAAAGATAATGGCCCTGAAGGTGGCTGTTGTCTTTAATGGTTCAGGAGGCTGAGGCAGGAGGATCACTTGAGCCCAGGAGTTGGAGGCTGCAGCGAGCTGGGACCACACCACTGCACTCCAGCCTGGGCAACAGACTGAGACTGTCAAAAAAACGAAAGGGAAATGGCCGAGAAGGAGATTACTCTGGACTCCCTGACCTCTGTCCTCATTCTGCCCCCTGCCCTCCCCGACTGCACCCTTCGCCACAGGGCCGTGGTAGCCTGCATGGCTGTGTGCTCGTGCCGCAACGGGCTGAGTGCGTAGATCTGATGTGACGCCAGTGCCTGGAGATGAACAGCACCTGACCCTTGCTCCCAGGGAGGTCAAGGTGCAGCAAGGCAGGGTGATAAAGTCATGAGCATGGTGAGCTGTAAAGGAAGCCTGCAGGCCTAAGCCACGGGGCCCGAGGGCGGGGGTGCGCCATGCAGAAGGACTCTGACCTGGCCCCACAGCTGGCCAGATAAGGGAGACGCCTTGAGCCAAGGGGCCCAGGCGTCTGAGGCTTCCTGGTATGGCACGTCAGTGTAGTTGGGATGCAGGGTACAAAACGTGGCAAGAGGTGAGGCCAGGGAGCGTCTGGACTCTGTAGATGGGGCGGGATGAGAATGGGTGAGTCCGGATGGGCAGCCACTCACGGTGATCTCAGCCTGGGCTAAGTGACCAGGGGGTAGCCCCAAAGCTCGTTAAACAGAAGGCCGGGTGCGGTGGCTCATGCCTGTAATCCCAGCACTTTGGGAGGCCGAGGCGGGCGGATCACTTCAGGCGGGCGGATCACTTCAGGCGTTTGAGACCAGCTTGGCCAAGATGGTGAAACCTCATCTCTACTAAAAATACAAAAATTACCCGGACATGGTGGCAAGTGCCTGTAATCCCAGCTACTCGGGAGGCTGAGGAGGGAGAATTGCTTGAACCTAGGAGGCAGAGGTTGCAGTAAGCTGAGATCGTGCCGCTGCACTCCAGCCTGGGCAACAGAGTGAGACTCCATCTCAAAAATAAATAAATAAAGCTGGGCACGGTGGCTCACGCCTGTAATCCCAGCACTTTGGGAGGCCGAGACGGGCGGATCACAAGGTCAGGAGATCGAGACCATCCTGGCTAACCCGGTGAAACCCCGTCTCTACTAAAAATACAAAAAAATTAGCCGGGCGCGGTGGCGGGCGCCTGTAGTCCCAGCTACTCGGGAGGCTGAGGCCGGAGAATGGCGTGAACCCGGGAGGCGGAGCTTGCAGTGAGCCAAGATCACGCCACTGCACTTCAGCCTGAGTGACTGAGCAAGACTCCATCTCAAAAAATATCAAATAAATAAAATTAAATAAATAAATAAATAAATAAATAAAAATTTTAAGAAACAGGCAGAAGGCAGGACTGTGGCCGATTGGATTTCAAGGTACAAGAGAAGTTATCGTCCCATAGGCGCCCCAAGCTGGGGCTCATGTCCCTGGCACTGAGAGAGGGCCCCACATCCGTCAGAGGAGGCTCTAGAAGATCCCACAGGAGGGGCCCAGAGGGCAGTGGCATGCATGCCACAGAGAGGGCGCTGTCTCAGTGCCAGTGAGTTCTGGTTCTTTCTTAAGTCAGAGCACCCCCGTGCATATGCCTTACCAAAAACTCTGTTGTGTTTAACAAGCCTCAGTGCGTCCTGGAAGGACTTTTTTTTAAAAATTGATTCGTGCCTCAAAAAACTTTTTTTTTTTTTTTTTTTTTTTAAGGAACCTATTGCTTGGGAATAATTTTCAATTTACAGAAAAGTTGCATAGATAGAAAAGAGAATATTAATGTACCCCACACCCAGTTTCCCCTCACATTAATAACTGTTGACTAAACTCCCAGGCTTTATCCAAATTTCACTTATTTTTCTGCTCCAGAATCCAGCTCAGGCTACCACATTGCACTTGGTGGATTTAACTTTTGAGATACTTCCCTGTCTTTTTTTCTTTTCTTGAAAAGAGATGAAGGCCTGCTCTGTCACCCAGGCTGGAGTGCAGTGGCATAATCATGGCTCACTGCAGCCTTGAGGTCCCAGGCTCAAGCGATCCTTCTGCCTCAGCCTCCTGAGCACCCAGGACTACAGGCATACACTACCATGCCTGGCTAAGTTTTTTTTTTTTTTTTTAATTTTTGGAGAGATGAAGTCTCACCATGTTGGCCAGGCTGATCTCAAACTCTTGATCTCAAGTGATCCTCCCACCTCGGCCCCCCAAAGTGCTGGAATTATAGGCGTGAGCCACTGTACCCAAATATACAGCTCCCAAAATTAACACAGGCCAGGCATGGTGTTGCCTGTAATCCCAGCACTTTGGGAGGCTGAGGTGGGAGACAGCTAAAGCCTGGAGTTCAAGATCAGCCTTGGTAACATGGAGACCCTCTCTCTACAAAAATATCTAAAAAATTAGCTGGGCATGGTGATATGCACCTAGAGTCCCAGCCACTTGGGAAGCTGAGGCCAGAGGACTGCTTGAGCCCAGGAATTCATAACTGCAGTAAGCTATGTCTGTGCCACTGTACTCCAGCCTGGGTGACAAAGCGAGACCCTATCTTCAAATAAATAAATAAATAAAATAGAACAATAATGCCCACATCCATAGACGATAAATAAATCAACCAACCTCAACCTAAATGTTATACTTCATAACAAAAATGAACTCAAGCACTTTGGGAGGCCAAGGCAAGAGCATCACTTGAGTCCAGGAGTTCGAGACCAGCCTTGGCAACACAGCCAGATCCCATCTCTAAATTAGCCAGGCGTGATAGCACACATCTGTGGTCCCAGCTACTCGGGAGGCTGAGGTGGGAGGATCACTCGAGACAAGGAGGTTGAGGCTGCAGTGAGCCGTGATAGTGCCTGTGCACTATAGCCAGGGTGACAGAGTGAGACCCTGTTTCAAAACATACAAAGATAAAATAACAGTAGTACCTACTGTTGAGTCATTGTGAGGACTGCAGGACTTAAGAAATACTAAGTGAGGCCAGGCACGGAGGCTCACCCCTGTAATCCCAACACTTTGGGAGGCCAAGGTGGGCGAATCACTTGAGGTCAGGCATTCGAAACCAGCCTGGCCAACATGGTGAAACCCCGTCTGTAGTAAAAATATAAAAATTAGCCAGGCGTGGATACGGGCAGCTGTAATCCCAGCTACTCAGGATGCTGAGGCAGGAGAATCGCTTGAACCCGGGAGGTGGAGGTTGCAGTGAGTCAAGATCATGCCACGGCACTCCAGCCTGGATGACAGAGTGAGACTCCCTCTCAAAAAAAAAAAATATTAGGTCCTCAGGACCCAGCCTGGAATGCAAGAAGCACTCAATAAGTAAGACCTGTTGCTACGAATTACCACATTTTTTTAAAATGGTATTTTGGGGGTTTGACATGTAATTTGAAGTAGGCGGCTTTTGGTTTTGTTTCTTGTTTTTGGATAGTACCAGGTTTGGGAAGAATATTCTGAGTCATACTTACCTTCTAAGCTGCAAGATGTCTTTTTAAATTTTTCTTTCTCCCCTGAGGTGTGGGACGAAGGGGTTTTTTTCTTCCTCCTACCTTTTTATTCTTTTTAATACTATCTTGCTTGTGTAACATCAAAATGAGGCAAGAAAGAGAAATCGATGAAGTCGCCTTCTCATCGATTTAGTCTATTCCCAGGTGGCTGAAAAGGCAGGAACTGTGAACTGAAAACTTCATCTGGCATCAGATTTTCTCTAATTGTCTCTCGAACACTCGCCGGTAAGCCAGTGCTTGCTAGAACTCTCTAGAGCCAGGTTGCGCTCTCAGCCTAAAAGAAAAGTCTGGGCTGAAACAAAGAACAGAAGGATGGGTGGGGACAGAAAATCCCCCTAAATGTGAGAAAAGAAGCCATTATTTCTGAGGCCAGGCCTTGAAACCGAGACACTTGTCTGGTTCACTTGTTTCTTTCTTTTTGTTGTTTTTTTTTTCAGAGACAGGGTCTCGCTATGTCACTCAGCCTGGAGTACAGTGGTGCCATCATAGCTCACTGCAGTCTCGACATCCTGGGCTCAAGGGATCCTCCTGCCTCAGCCTCCCAAAGTACTCAGATTACAGACTTGAGCCACCACTCCCAGCCCCATGTGTTTCTTGAACAGTCCTTTGCAGAAACTGTGGAGACTTATGGACCAGGGCCCAGCTGCCTTTAAAAGATGGTTGGGGTGCCTTTACAAGTGAGAGGCTATATATAGGAATCTGCAATTTAGGCTTACAAATTGGCATTTCTAGAAGGCATTTCTAGAAGTCAGTGTGCCTTTAGATTATATATAAAAGACAATTTGAAACCAGTTAAGGCAGTCACTTAATATGTCATATCAAGGCCGGGTACAGTGGCTCATGTCTATAATCCCAGCACTTTGGGAAGCCAAAGTGGGAGGATCCCTTGAGGCCAGGTATTCAAGACCAGCCTGGGCCACATAATGAGATCCCCGTTGCTACAGAAAAATTTTAAATTAGCTGGGCATGGTGTCACGCACCTGTAATCCCAGCTACTCAGGAGGCTGAGGCCGGAGGGTCCTTTGAGCCCAGGAATTGGAGGCTTCAGTGAGCTGTGATCATGCCACTGCACTCCAGCCTGGGTGATGGAGTGAGACCCTGTCTCTCTTAAAAAAAAAAAAAAAAAACAAGAAGGCAGGCTGGGCTCAGTGGCTCACTCCTATAATCCCAGCACTTTGGGAGGCCTAGGCGGGTAGATCACCTGAGGTCAGGAGTGTGAGACCAGCCTGGCCAACATGGCGAAACTCCATCTCTACTAAAAATACAAAAATTAGCTGGGTGTGGGCGCGTGTAGTCCCAGTTACTGGGGAGGCTGAGGCAGGAGAATCACTTGAACCCAGGAAGCAGGGTTGCAGTAAGCCAAGATTGCACCACTGCAGGGAGGTGAAGGTTGCAGTGAGCCGAGATTGTGCCACTACATTCCAGCCTGGGTGACAGATCAAGACTCTGTCTCAAAAAAAAAAAAAAAAAAAAAAGTGTATCAGGATTTTCTTGAATATTACTTTGAACAGGCTAGTAACTACTCAGCCATTTTCATGTAATTTTTGGTGAGTCCTGTTCCTGTAAGACCTAATGAGGAGTGTCCTTGGATATCAGAGGACAAAGCCTGTGACTTACAGGATTTATGAGAGACTGAGTCACAAAGGAAGCACAGAGGCACTAGAAAAAGTCTGGGGTCGGCCAGGCGCGGTGGCTCACGCCTGTAATCCCATCACTTTGGGAGGCCGAGGCAGCCGGATTACGAGGTCAGGAGATCAAGACCATCCTGGCTAACATGGTGAAACCCCGTCTCTACTAAAAATACAAAAAATTAGCCGGGCGTGGTGGCGGGCCCCTGTAGTCCCAGCTACTCGGGAGGCTGAGGCAGGAGAATGGCGTGAACCCAGAAGGCGGAGCTTGCAGTGAGCCGAGATTGCACCACTGCACTCCAGCCTAGGCAACAGAGCGAGACTCCGTCTCAAAAAATAATAATAATAATAAAAAAGTCTGGGCTCTTACGCTGGGTGAGGTGGCTCAGGCCTGTAACCCCAACACTTTGGTAAGGCTGAGGCAGGCGGATCACTTGAGGCCAGGAGTTTGAGACCAGCCTGGACAACATGGAGAAATACCATCTTTACAAAAAAATACAAAAATAGCCAGACGTCGTGGTGGGCACCTGTAATTCCAGCTACTCAGGGAGCTGAGGCAGGAGAATCACTTGAACCTGGGAGGTGGAGGTTGCAGTGAGCCGAGATCGCGCCACTGCACTCCAGCCTGGGTGACAGAGTGAGAGCTGTCTCATAAAAAAGAAAAAGAAAGAAGAAGAAGAAGAAAAGTATGGAATCTTTTGTCCCAGTAAAGTAATGCAGGTGGGATCCTGACACCTGTTACGAAAGCTGTGTCATCTAACTTGCTCAGATTGCTCTTGTTTTAGTGTTTAAAAAAAAAAAAAAAAATTATAGAGACAGGGTCTCACTATGTTGCCCAGGCTGGTCTTGAACACCTAGCCTCAAGCGATCCTCCCACCTCAGCCTCCCAAAATTCTGGCATTACAGGCGTGAGCCACTGTGCCTAGCCAGAGACTACTCTTGAATTTACGAAATCAAGACAAAACCAGCTTTTAAAAATCACCCTGAAGATAGGCCACCGTCTGTGTGTGTTGCTGAGAATAGGGTATATTTTTTCCCCCTCAGGTCAGAACTGTTTTGATTTTCACCGTTCACTTCTTTCCATCCATCCTCCAGGTCCCCTTGCAGAAAGAGCTCTGCGGCATACAGTGGCCACAGCGGGCCAGGTGCTCGCCAATCGATCGCATCTCAGCAGTGGGCAGGAGGCGCTAATTAGACTCTTGAGTAGCTTTTGCAGCTGCACAGAAAGTGCTGGACAGCACAAGCTGAACCCCAAGCACCATGGCCGTCTGCTGTAGGAAAAGCCGTAGCAGGAGATAAATACGTATCCCTGTCTCTCTCAGAGCCAAGAGCAGAGCGACTAATTCCCACCGTATGTTGAACTGCAAATCAAGTATCTTGCTCTCCCCCTGCAGAAGGAAGCCTGTCCATCACAGGTGTGAATCTGTTGGTTGAGCAGGTTTATTGAGACGTAATTCACAGACCATACAATGCACCCATTAAAGAGTACAACCCAGGGGCTTTTAGTGTATTCACAGAGTCACCGCAATGGATCGTAGAACCCCAAAAAGAAACACCGTAGGCCAGGTGCGGGGGCTCACGCCTGTAATCCCAGCACTTTGGGAGGCCAAGGCAGGCAGATCACTTGAGGTCAAGAGTTCGAGACCAGCCTGGCCAACATGGTGAAACCCTGTCTCTACTAAAAATACAAAAATTAGCTGGGCAAGGTGGCAGGCACCTGTAATCCCAGCTACTCAGGAGGCTGAGGCAGGAGAATCACTTGAACCCCGGAGGTGGAGGTTGCAGTGAGCCGAGATCACCCCCACTGCTTTCCAGCCTGGGTGACAGAGCAAGATTCCATCTCAAAAAAAAAAAAAAAAAAAAAAAAAAAGGTGGCAGACGATCTGAGGCTCTCCCATCCCTGGCAAGCAGACCTCTGGTCCTTGGGCAGCTGTCGTTTTAGGATACCTGGGATTTGTCTGAACCCAGTATGGTGAGACTCGCAGACCCAGAAATGACCATCAGGAAGGAAGAAGTTTATATTCACAGTCCTCTGGAAGCAGGAGGCAGGGCACACCACACAGGGGCCACACGGGGAAGCACCAGGGTCGGTTGGGGGACAGGGGAAAATATGGACAGGAATCTTCATTGTGGTTTCCTGGGGAACAAATGGACCAGGCAGGGTGAGCAGGCTCAGGACGGGACCCCGAGGTGATGAGGGCAGTGGGACCACGGCCAGGAGTGTGACAGCCCCATAAAGGAGGCAACTGGGGGTCTGAGCTCTGCATTGGCTGCAGACCGTTTACTATCTCTAGAAACTGGCCAGCCCTGGGAGGGGCTGTGCGTCCTTGCTCAGCAAAGCCCCAAGAGGTCAAAGCATCACAAATACGGAATAAAAGGACATAATCAATGCAGCGGGTCTGTGGCAGGGCCACTGACTCATGTCTTGACCCGTCAGCTATTTCAGCGGCCGCACGTGTTCCAGGAAGACTGTATTTATGACTGTCCACCTCTTATTCTATTTCATTTTGTTTCATTTTTTTCAGAGTCTTGCTCTGTCACCCAGGCTGGAGTGCAGTGGGGCAATCATAGCTCACCACAGCCTTGAACCCCAGGGCTCAAGCGATCTTCCCACCTCAGCCTCCCAGGTAGCTGGGACTCCTGGCACACACCAACATGCCTGCCTAATTTGTTGTTGTTGTTTTTTAAGAGACGAGATCTCACTGTGTTGCCCAGGCTGGTCTCTCACCTGGTGTCCCCTGGTCATGACCCCAACATGTGAAAACTTCAGTGTCTTCTAAATCATGAAAGGAAGATTTACATCTGTTCCCATAGATTTAGCATTACCAATAGTTTATTAAAATTCTTTGGAATCAGCATTTCTTTCTCTCCTTCCTTCCTTCCTTCCTTCCTTCCTTCCTTCCTTCCTTCCTTCCTTTTCTTTCTTTTTGCCATCAACTTGATTTTGGGAATTGGCATTGCTTTACATGCTATTTTTTTGTTTTGGTTTGGTTTTTTTTTTTTTTTTTTTTTTTGAGACAGGATCTTACTCTGTTACCCAGGCTGGAGTGCAGTGGCATGATCTCGGCTTACCACAACCTCTGCCTCCCAGGCTCAAGCAATTCTCCTGCCTCAGCCTCCTGAGTAGCTGGGATTACAGGTGTGCACCACCACCGCCAAGCTAATTTTTGTATTTTTAGTAGAGACAGGATTTCACCATGTTGGCCAGGCTGGTCTTGAACTCCTGACCTTAAATGATCCACCCCCCTTGGCCTCCCAAAGTGTTGGGATTACAGGTGTGAGCCACCGTGCCTGGCCAAATGCTGTTTTTAGTGACTTTTTCTTCTATGGACTATTGTGCTAGAGCAGAATTCATCTGATTTCAGTCAGGACCTCAGTCCACAAGCAACCATGTGTCAGCCGTGCCAGGATGCTGCTGGGCAAAGGATACATCTCAGGTTTTGCACTGTATTTGTATGTTTAGGTCATAATCGTCTGGGTGGAGTTGTTGGACAGAAATGGCAGGAAATGCCTGTCCTGGACCGTGTCGCCTTTGGTTCAGGATTCCTGTTTTTTCACATAGGTGTTGCTTTGTGAATTACATCGTCAACTGCTTTGTCTCCTATAATAATAGGAATTGTTAGTCATGTATTATCATGACGTCAGAATGTTTCTGGCCACTGAACAAATGTCATCCTCGCTGTGCTAGGCCGTGGAAAGAATGAACAGCGACTGAGTATGTGTGTGATGTGCTGTCACACAGCTTAGTGGCTGATGTCTTAGTCGGCGAGAATTCTTGGCTCCTCTGCCAGAAAATCTCTAACACACACCCACTTGCACATTAACAATCACCTTCAATTTACAGCTAAATTAAAAGTTGCTCAGAGGCCGGGTGCGGTGGCTTACACCTGTAATCCCAGCACTTTGGGAGGCCGAGGCGGGTGGATCACCTGAAGTCGGGAGTTCCAGACCAGCCTGACCAACGTGGAGAAACTCTGTCTCTACTAAAAATACAAAATTAGCCTGGTGTGGTGGTGGGGAGCCTGTAATCCCAGCCACTCGGGAGGCTGAGGCAGGAGAATCACTTGAACCTGGGAGGCAGAGGTTGCGGTGAGCCGAAATGGCGCCATTGCACTCCAGCCTGGGCAACAAGAGCGGAAATCTGTCTCAAAAAAAAAAAAAACAGAAAAACGAAGAAGTTGCTCAGAATGCTGAATCCTCTCCCAGGAGAGCTGCTGTGAGTACATTTTCCACTAGGGCAAGCTCTGCCCACCCCATGGTTTATAACTCCATGTTCCCCAGAAAGAGACTTCCAGCTGCTCTCTTCCTGTAACACAGACAAAGCAAGACATCCTAGCTATGTCAGTACCTAGGACCCAGGAGGCCACTGGACAGATTAGATTTCTTTTTTTTTTTTTTTTCTTTTTTCTCTTTTTTTTTTCAGATGGAGTCTCACTGGTGTTGTCCAGGCTGGAGTGCAGTGGCATGATGTCGGGCTCACTGTAACCTCTGCCTCCCGGGTTTAAGTGATTCTCCTGCCTCAGCTTCCCGGGTAGCTGGAATTACAGTTGTTCCCCACCATGCCCAGCTAATTTTGTATTTTTAGTCATCATGTTGGCCAGGCTGGTCTCAAACTCCTGACCTCAGGTGATCCACATGCCTCGGCCTTCCAAAGTGCTGGGATTACAGGCATGAGCCACTGCACCCAGCCTGACAGATCAGATTTCTATTTTTCTTCTCTCTTCTCTTCTCTTCTCCCCTCCTTTCTCCTCCCCTCCCCTCCCCTCTTCTCTTTTTTTTGAGATGGTCTCGCTCTGTCGCCCAGCCTAGAGTGCAGTGGCACGATCATAGCTCACTGCAGCCTTGAACTCCTGGGCTCAAGTGATCCTACTGCCTCAGCCTCCCGAGTAGCTGGGACTACAGGTGTGCACCACTGTGCCCAGCTAATTTTTTATTTTGTGTAGAAACAGGGTCTTGCTATGTTTCCCAGGCTGGTTTTGAACTCCTGGCCTCAAATGATCCTTCCACCTCTACCTTCCAAAGTGCTAGGATTACAGGCATGAGCCACCACGCCCAGCCCAGATTTCTTTTTAATGCTACTCTTTGTCCTTATCTGGGCAGAGCTTGAAGATACAATTTTATAAAATGTAAGAATAAACTAGCCAAGTAGCCCATCTCAACTACACTTGTCAAGTAGGAGGGGAAAACTGAACCTAATGAATGATAGTTGAGCTTTATTTATTTTATTTTATTTTATTTTATTTTATTTTATTTTATTTTATTTTATTTTATTTTTGAGGCAGAGTCTCACTCTGTCGCCCAGGCTGGAGTGCAGTGGCACGATCTCCACTCACTGCAACCTCTGCCTCCTGGGTTCAAGCAATTCTCTGCCTCAGCCTCCCGAGTAGCTGGGATTACAGGCATCTGCCACCACACCCTTCTAATTTTTGTGGGGGTTTTTTTGTTGTTTTTTGTTTTTTTAGTAGAGACAGGGTTTCACCATCTTGGTCAGGCTGGTCTTAAACTCCTGACCTTGTGATCCACCCACCTTGACCTCCCAAAGTGCTGAGATTACAGGCGTGAGCCACCGCGCCCAGCCATAGTTGAGCTTTATTAAGAGTTGCATCTTGGGAGGCCCAAAGCAGGAGGACCACTTGAAGCCAGGAGTTCAAGACCAGCCTGGGCAACATAGTGAGACCCCCATCTCTCTACAAGAAAATATTTTAAAATTATACAGCACACCTATAATCCCAGCTCCTCAGGAGACTGAGGCAGAAGGATTGCTTGAGCCTAGGAGTTTAAGGCTGCAGTAAGCTGTGGTCGGCCACTGCACTCCAGCCTGAGCTAGAGTGAGACTGTCTCTAAAAATAATAATAATTAATTAAAAGAGTTGCATCTTTCCATGAGTAGGTGAGCTTATCCGCGGGCACATGTATCCTATGATCTGAACCCTTAAATGAACGAACAGATGGGTGTAGACAACTGTTTGCAGCCCCTGTTGATGTTGGATTGGTTTATAATCACGGTGTGGAACAGAATCGGAGCCTCAGGTCTGCTTCGATGGTAGAATTCTATTCGAGTCCTGATGACCAGGGGCGGCTAAACACCGTGTCTTGCCATCTCTGGGTCTTAGAGTCACCCTAACATCTGATCTCAGATTAATTATCATCACGTGCGAGGTTTTGGCATGAAGCGCGCCAGACGCACAGTTTCATGATCTTAGACTATTTACAGCAAACTGAAACAGCTCACTTGGTTTTTACACCCTGCAAAGACCAAAGGAGAGCCTAGAGGGGTTTTTTTTTTTTTTCCTGTTTTATTCTATCAAAGCAGCAAATACTGTGCAATTTCCACAGTAAATGGTCACAGTGGGGACCAATATCCTGCCCTCCAGACCCGCTGCTTCAGCCAATACAGCAAGGGAAGACGCAGCTCTGTTTTCTAGAAGGATCCCACCGAGGCATAAAAACGGCGCAGCCCAGCCTGGCACCGCGCCGGGTCCCGGAGCCCCGGGCGCGAACATGGGGAATGCTCACTCCAAAAGCGGGGACAGGCACGGCACGCTCCCCGGCCGCCCCGAGCTGTCTTTTTACGGCTCTTTCCCCAGGAAATGGAGCGAGAACGTCTTCTTGGATAACGAGCTGCTGACCTCCAAGATCCTGTCCGTGCTGCGGCCGCAGTCGGAGCGGGGCTTCCGCGCAGGCGACCTCCACTACCCGACCCACTTTCTCAGCACCAACTCTGTCCTTGCCTCTGTCACAGCCTCGCTCAAGGAGAACCCCCGGGGCACCCTCCTGTCCGATGGCAGCCCGGCCCTGTCCAGGAATGTCGGTATGACGGTCTCTCAGAAAGGGGGTCCCCAGCCAACACCGAGCCCGGCTGGCCCTGGGACGCAACTCGGGTAAGCCGGAGTCCCCTCTCCGCCCTCGGGTGGGTGGCGTTCCCCGGGGAGCTGTTGACAGCCTCCCCAGAGGGAGACCCCGACTTAGATCCGTGTGAATCCACACGGCAGCCCCTGTGCCAAGCAGAGAAATTCCCATTAACGCTTGCTTCCGGGATCCACGCCTTTTTGCAAAAACGATGTGTCCCGGGGTGTATTCAACCCCTGGTGGAGCCAGTTTGCCTAGTGGCCTCAGGGGATCCTTGGACTCGCTCCTTAGGCCAGGCTCCTTACTCAAGGTGATGCTCAAAGTCCTGCTGGGTGTGTGTGGAGGTGGCGTCCCATTATCTGTGCCTTACCTCGTTTTATAGGACTTCAAAGTGGTTCCCTTGATAATGCCTGCAGCGGTGTCCGAGTACAAAGTGATGCTAGAAGCTGATACGTTTGTGGTGGCTATTCCATGAGTTCGTGGGAAAGGGAATAGATTATCTTTTTCCTCTGAGTAAGGACTGCCCTCCCACCTTTGACCATGAAGCCATTTCCACTTAACTCCTGGTAGACAGGATCCTAGGGGCCCCAAGTGGGCTCCAGTGGTCTGTCAAGGACGCAGCAATCCACACCCCATTAGGATGTAACTAAACATTGAAGGAAGTTACTATGGAAGAAATCCTGATGTGACATTGACAGATAATCTCCCCCGCCCCTGCTTTTTTTTTTTTCTATAGACAGAGTCTCACTCTGTCGCTTAGGCTGGAGTTCACTGGCACAATCTCAGCTCACTGCAACCTCCACCTCCCGGATTCAAGTGATTCGCCTGCCTCAGCCTCCCAAGTAGCTGGGATTACAGGCACCTGCCACCACGCCCGGCTAATTTTTGTATTTTTAGTAGAGACAGGGTTTTGCCATGTTGGGCAAGCTGGTCTCGAACTCCTGACCTCAGGTGATCTGCCTGACTTCGGCCTCCCGAAGTCTGGGATTACAGGCATGAGGCACCGGACCCAGCAAATCTCCCAATTTAAAAACAATGATCTGTAGACAAAGTTGAGGCTTCTGTGAAAATCTGGAGAGTTCTCGGAGAGTATCGAATCGAATGTGCGTGTGTGTTTAATTCACTTTTCTAAAACAATTGTTTTTATTGTTTGCACCCAGACCACTCACAGGAGAGATGGATGAAGCCGATTCTGTGCTTTTAAAACTTAAGCAGACAGCTGATGACTCTCTGTCCCTCACAGCTTCGAACGTCGAGTCCATTTTTGTAGAAGGTATGGTCATCTCCGCTCTCTCGCGGCTGCCACACAGTCCCTGTCCCTCCTGGGAAGAGCTGGGGCCTGTGTCAGCACGTCCACGGGAGGGAATCCGGGTGACATGGCTCTGGGCCCCCAGCAGCCGCCCCTCGCTCTTCCCTCAGATCCCTACGCCGCCTCTCTGAGGAGTGAGATTGAGTCAGACGGCCACGAGTTCGAAGCTGAGTCCTGGAGTCTCGCCGTGGACCCGGCCTACGCCAAGAAGCAAAAGAGGGAGGTGGTGAAGAGACAAGATGTCCTTTACGGTGGGGAGTCCACAGCCCTGTGCCACCACGCCGGCCCTCCACTCTCTTCTCTGCTCCTTCCCCCCTCCCTGCCTTCCTTCCTTCCTTATCTTTGTCTTTCTCTCTCTCTTTCTCTCTTTCCCTCTTTTGTTCTTTCTCTCTTTATTTATTTATTTTTCTTTCTTGAGACAGAGTCTCTCTCTATTGCCCAGGCTGGAGTACAGTGGGACAATCAGAGCTCAGCGCAGCCTCGACCTGGGCTCGAGCAATCCTCCCACCTCAGCCTCCCCAGTAGCTGGGACCACACCGCATCTGGCGAATTTTTTTATTTTCTGTAGAGACGGGGGTCTCACCATGTTGCCCAGGCTGGTCTCAATCTCCTGAGCTCAAGTGACCCGCCCGTCTGGGCCTCCCAAAGTGTTGGGATTATAGGCGTGAGCCACGGTGCCTGGCCTCCGTCTTTCTCTCTCCTCCCCTGGTGCAGCCCTTCCTCCCACGCCAGGGAAGAGACGGTCGGAGAGGATTTTGTTAGAATACGTCCCTGTGGACGCATCTGGCTGAATGCCCACATCCATCTTCTTCTTCCCTTGTTTTGTGCTGTCCTAGCCCGTGTAGGCAGCTCTCATAGAACACCATACACAGGGTGGCTTAGAAGCCACAGAAGTTTATTGCTCACGGTTCTAGAGGCTGGGGCGTCTAAGATCAAGGCAGCGGCAGACAGTGTCCATGGAGGCCCCATTTCCTGGCTTCCTGTGGTGGCATCTGGCTATGTCCTCACAAGGTCTTCATGGTCTTTCTCAGGTCCTTTTTTTTTTTTTTTTTTTTTTGAGACAGGGTCTCACTCTGTCACCTAGGCTGGATGCAGTGATGCAATCTCAGCTCACTGCAACCTCCACCTCCCAGGTTTAAGCGATTGTCCTGCCTCAGCCTCCTGAGTAGCTGGGATGACAGTGCCTGCTACCATGCCCAGCTAATTTCTCTTTTTTTGAGATGGAGTCTCACTCTATCGCCCAGGCCGGAGTACAGTGGTTCCATCTCGGCTCACTGCAACCTACAACTCCCGGGTTCAAGCAATTCTCCTGCCTCAGCCTCCCGAGTAGCTGGAATTATAGGTGCCTACCACCATGCCCGGCTAATTTTTGTATTTTTAGTAGTGACAGTGTTTCACCATGTTGGCCAGGCTGGTCTCGAACTCCTGACCTCATGATCTGCCCACCTCAGCCTCCCAAAATGCTAGGATTACAGGCATCAGCCACCATACCTGGCCATGCCCGGCTAATTTTTTTATTTTTTGGTACAGACAGGGTTTCGCTGTGTTGGCCAGGCTGGTCTCCAACTCCTGACCTCAAGTGATCTGCTCACCTCGGCCTCCCAGAGTGCTGGGATTACAGGCGTGAGCCACCACCCCCAGTTCTCAGGTCCTTTTCCTAAGGGCACTAGTCCCACCATGAGGTTCTCTCCCCTTCTGACCTCATCACCTTCCAAGGGCCACACCTCCTGTACTATCACCTTGGGGGTTCGAATTTCAACATACAAATTTTGGGGGACGCAAACATCTTGTTCATTGCAGTCTAGGTCTGGTCAGGGACACACACAGATGTGACGTGTGAGTTTTGACAGCCACAGGAGTGTTCCTCAGAACACT
The DNA here is from genome assembly GCF_049350105.2 of Macaca mulatta. Lineage (NCBI taxonomy): Eukaryota > Metazoa > Chordata > Mammalia > Primates > Cercopithecidae > Macaca > Macaca mulatta. Next base: position 8,331,156 of record NC_133424.1, read on the forward strand.
CTTCTTCCTAAAAACAGACTTGATAGCTGGGCCTGGTGGTGCGCACCTGTAATCCCAGCTACTTGGGAGGCTGAGGCAGAAGAATCGCTTGAACCCAGGAGGTGGAGGTTGCAGTGAGCTGAGACTGCGCCACTGCACTCCAGCCTGGGTGACAGAGCAAGACTCCATCTCAAAAAAACACAAAAAACAAAAAAACAAAAACCACACGGACTTAAAATGTTGTCCGTTGGGTTGACACTGGGCACAAAACCCTCCTGTGATAGGGAGGTCCCAGGGCTGTCTCCTTCCCCTGCTCCTTTAGGCTGGGACCCCCTGCAGCACTCTAAACCCTGAATGCCCTGGAAGTAAGAAAGACCCCAAAGGCGCAAGGCCTTAGGCAGAGAACTCTCAGAAGCCAGTTCAGTACGTGAAGGGCAGGCAGCACCCACGACTGCCCAGCAGGGCCGTGGAGCCAGCGTGGCTAAGTCCTGCCGTCCGTGTCCCTGCAGAGCTGATGCAGACGGAGGTGCACCACGTGCGGACTCTCAAGATCATGCTGAAGGTGTACTCCAGGGCCCTGCAGGAGGAGCTGCAGTTCAGCAGCAAGGCTATTGGCCGCCTCTTCCCATGTGCTGATGACCTGCTGGAGACGCACAGCCATTTCCTCGCTCGGCTCAAGGAGCGCCGCCAGGAGTCCCTGGAGGAGGGCAGCGACCGGAATTATGTCATCCAGAAAATCGGCGACCTCCTGGTTCAGCAGGTGGGTGCAGCCATGTTCATCTCAACAGTCTTCAAAGCCTCTGCCCTGTCTCTATCCCTTTCTTCTTTTTTTCTGAGATAGCGTCTTGCTGTGCCACCCAGGCTGGAGTGCAGTGGTGCAGTTACAGCTCAATGCAGCCTCAACCTCCCAGGCTCAGGTGATCCTCCCACCTCAGCCTCCCGAGTGGCAGGGACTGCAGCTGTGCACCACCATGCTCAGCTAATTTTTTATTTTTTGTAGAGATAGGGTCTCACTATATGGCCCAGGCTGGTCTTGAACTCCTGAGCTCAAGTGATCCTGCCTCAGCCTTCCAAGTAGCCAGGACTCCAGGGAACACCACGCCTGGCTAATTTTTTATTTTTTGTAGAGATGGGGTCTCGCTTTGTTGCCCAGGCTGGTCTCAAATTCCTGGCCTCAAGCAATCCTCCCTCCTCGGCCTCCCAAAGTGCAGAGATCACAGGCATGAGCCATTGTGCCGGCCTGTTCCTTTGAATAAGGAAACGAGAGTGGCTCCTGTTTGTTGAGTACCTGCTCCCCTGAGGACACACAGCTCTGGGCCCCTTATAGCGATGCCTGCAGTTCATATTCTAGAAACACAGAGGCCTAAATCAGCCAGTGTCCCTGGCTGAACACTATTCAGTGTTACATTCTTCTATGCTCGTTTGGTTGGTTGGTTTTTGTTTTTTGGTTCAAATCACTTATGCTTTCAACCGTTCAAAATATGCCTATTGACTGAGTGCAGTGGCCCACACCTGTAATCCCAGCACTGTGGGAGGCCAAGCAGGTGAATTGCTCGAGCCTAGGAGTTCTGGACCAGCCTGAGCAACATAGCAAGACCCCGTGTCTACAAAACGTGAAAATAAATTAGCCAGCTGTGGTAGCATATAGCTGTAGTCCCAGCTACTCAGGAGGCTGAGGTGGGAGGATTGCTTGAGCATGGGAGGTCAAGGCTGCAGTGAGCTATGATCATGCCACTGCCCTCCAGCCTGGGCAACAGAGCAAGACCTGATATCGGTGGGGAGGGGGGAAGCAGGGAAGCATACCTGTGGACCAGCACCATCCATGGTAGTGGTATTAACCCCAAATGACCACCCTAGGCCAAGATTTACCCAGGGGAGCTGTGCCCCTCGTGTGACCTCGAACTATTTGCTCAAAGCATCCTGGGCCAACTAATTAGAAGAACACTCCTTTTGCTTTTTATGTTTCTTTTTTTTGAGATGAAGTCTCAGCCTATTGTCCAGCCTGGAGTGCAATGGTGTGATGTCAGCTCACTGCAACCTCCACCTCCCAGGTTTAAGCAATTCTCATGCCTCACCCTCCCGAGTAGCTGGGATTACAGGTGCCCACCACCACACCTGGCTGATTTTTTTTGTATTTTTAGTGGAGACAGGGTTTCACCATGTTGGCCAGGCTGGTCTCGAACTCTTGACCTCAAGTGATCCACCTGCCTAAGTCTCCCAAACTGCTGGGATTTTTTTTTTTTTTTTTTTTTTTTTTTTGAGACAGAGTCTTGCTCTGTCGCCCAGGCTGGAGTGCAGTGGCGCGATCTCGGCTCACTGCAAGCTCCGCCTCCCGGGTTCACGCCATTCTCCTGCCTCAGCCTCCTGAGTAGCTGGGACTACAGGCGCCCGCCACCGCGCCCGGCTAATTTTTTGTATTTTTAGTAGAAACGGGGTTTCACCGTGGTCTCGATCTCCTGACCTTGTGATCCGCCCGCCTCGGCCTCCCAAAGTGCTGGGATTACAGGCGTGAGCCACCGCGCCCGGCCAAACTGCTGGGATTACATGTGTGAGCCACTGTGCCCGGCCTGCTTTTTATGTTTCTAACGTCCTTTGGCTGACATTTACTTTTTTTCTTGGCTCTCAGGAAGTTTTATAGCATCTGTGATGTAGCAAAGCCCCGAAGCAGGTTTTTTTATTTTACCTTTTTGACACCTTGTGATTAGACGCCCCAAACTGAAGCATTTCTCTGTTTGAGGACGTATTAGAAAGTGGAGCTGCAGCCGGGCGCTGTGGCTCACACCTGTAACCCCAACACTTTGGGAGGCTGAGGGGGGTGGATCGCTTGAGGTTATGAGTTCAAGGCCAGCCTGACCAACATGGTGAAACACTATCTCTACTAAAAAAAAAAAAAAAAAAAAAAATTAAAAATTAGCCGGATGTGGTGGTGGCACCTGTAATCCCCAACTACTCAGGAGGCTGTGGCAGGAGAATCGCTCAAACCCGTGAGGCGGAGGTTGCAGTGAGCTGAGATCGCACCACTGCACTCCAGCCTGAGCCACAGAGCAAGATGCTGTCTCTAAAAAAAAAAAAAGGAAGAAAGAAAATGGAATTGTAAATAAATATTTATTTTAGCAGAGTCAGATGAATTAGATGAAAATATGCTTTGGCTGGCCAGGCACGGTGGCTCGCGCCTATAATCCCAGCGCTTTGGGAAGCCGAGGTGGGCAGATCAAGAGGTCAGGAGTTCGAGACCAGCCTGACCAACATGGTGAAACCTGGTCTCTACTAAAAATATAAAAATTAGCCGGGCATGGTGGTTCACACCTGTAATCTCAGCTACTCAGGAGGCCGAGGCAGGAGAATCACTTGACCCCGGAAGGTGGAGGTTGCAGTGAGCCAAGATCACGCCACTGCACCCCAGCCTGGGCAACAGAGCGAGACTCTGTCTAAAAACAAATTAGCCGGGCGTGGTGGCGGCACCTGTAATCCCAGCTACTCAGGAGGCTACAGCAGGAGCATCGCTTGAACCCAGGAGGCGGAGGTTGCAGTGAGCTGAGATCGTGCCACTGCACTTCAGCCTGAGCCACAGAGCAAGATGCTGTCTCTAAAAAAAATAAATAAATAAATAAAATGGAATTGCAAATAAATATTTATTTTAGCAGAGTCAGACAAATTAGATGAAAATATACTTTGGCAGTTTTCATGTTTAATTAACGTTTCCGTTCTTTTGTCTATCAGTTTTCAGGTGAACATGGGGAGAGAATGAAAGAAAAGTATGGTGTGTTTTGTAGCGGCCACAATGAAGCTGTTAGTCATTACAAGTTGCTGCTTCAGCAAAACAAGAAATTTCAAAACTTGATCAAGGTAAAAACAATTTTTTTTTTTTTTAATCAAAAACTTATATTCTGGCCGGGCTCAGAGGCTTACGCCTGTAATCCCAGCACTTTGGGAGACCAAGGCGGGCGGATCACGAGGTCAGGAGATCGAGACCGTCCTGGCCAACATGGTGAAACCCCATCTCTATTAAAATACAAAAAATTAGCCGGGCGTGGTGGCACGCATCTGTAATCCCAGCTACTTGGGAGGCTGAGGCAGAGGAATCGCTTAAACCTAGGAAGCGAAGGTTGCAGTGAGCCGAGATCACGCTACTGCGTTCCAGCCTGGTGACAGAGCAAGACTCCATCTCAAAAACAAAAAACAAAAAACTTATATTCTTCACTGTCGAGTTTTTCCACAGAATTGTAGAGTCTTGGGACCTGGGAATTATAAGGCATTTGTTATGTAGCAGTGATTTTCAAGGTTTGGTTTGGGTTTTAACCACAACTCCATTCAGAACACATCAGTGAAATCTTACGTAGAATCCTGAGATGTAAAATAAAGCAGGCCAGATGCAATGCCTCATGCCTGTAAATCCAGTACTTCTGGAGGCCAGGGCGGGAGGATCGCTTGAGTCCAGGAGTTTGAGACCAGCCTGGGCAACATAGCAAGATCCTGTCTCTACAAAATATTTAAAAATTAGCCAGGCATGTTGGTGCACACCTGTAACCCTTGCTACTCCAGCAGCTAAGGAGGGAAAATCAGTTGAGCTCAGGTGTTTAAGACCAGCCTGGGCAACATAGCAAGATCCCATCTCTATTATATAAAATACATAAATATACACATACACATATTAACAAAATCAATCAAAGAAAGCATGTCTAGACTTTGTTCCTTGCCAGGCCACAGTGGGCCCTGAGAGATCCCTGCAGCCCTCAGCATGGGACCTGCTGACCATCACTGTGTCATCACTGTTTGGATGACACAAAGGATTGTTTGAAGGGGCTGCCCTGCCCCAGGAACTGGCCCTCCAGAGCCGGCCTGTTTTGCCTTGGGGATGCTGTCTGTCTTGAGGGTTATTCCAGCTGGGTGCGGTGGCTCACACCTGTAATCCCTGTAACTTTGGGAGGCCAAGGCGGGCAGATCACCTGAAGTCAGGAGTTTGATACCAGTCTACCCAATATGACAAAACCCCGTCTTTACTAAAACTACAAAAAATTAGCCAGGCGTGGTAACGCGTGCCCGTAATCCCACCTCCTTGGGAGGCTGAAGCAGGAGAATCGCTTGAACCCGGGAGGCAGAGGTTGCAGTGAGCCGAGATCGCACCACTGCACTCCAGCCTGGGGAACAAGAGCGAAACTCTGTCTCAAAAAAATACAAAATATAAAAAGGAGGGTTACTCCAAGCCTTTGTCCCCTTGCTGGTCCGTGTTCACCCCCGGAGCCTATAGATGGATCTTCCTGCCTCCTTTGTGTGAGTGTGGGTAGGTGCTCGAAGCCCAGCCAGAGTCAGCCAAGTCAAGGGAGACCCCACCTCCCGCATCCTAGAAACCGCACTTGGATGATGGCTAGTTGGTTCTATCAACATTCGCCTCTTTAGAGGCCCTCACACCGCTGATTCCACACGAGCTGCATCACCTGTGGCCTGGCCGGGACTTGATTCTGCAGTGGCATTCTACGTCCAGTAGTCCAAAGTTAGGAGTGACATGCATTTTTTTTTTTTTTTTTTTTTTTTTTTTTTTGAGACAGAGTCTCGCTCTGTCGCCCGGGCTGGAGTGCAGTGGCCGGATCTCAGCTCACTGCAAGCTCCGCCTCCCGGGTTCACGCCATTCTCCTGCCTCAGCCTCCCGAGTAGCTGGGACTACAGGCGCCCACCACCGCGTCCGGCTAATTTTTTGTATTTTTTAGTAGAGACGGGGTTTCACCGTGTTAACCAGGATGGTCTCGATCTCCTGACCTCGTGATCCGCCCGTCTCGGCCTCCCAAAGTGCTGGGATTACAGGCTTGAGCCACCGCGCCCGGCCGGAGTGACATGCATTTAAACTTCATTGTGTTATAGGATAGGTGGGAAAGGGAGAGGATCGTTTTGGAGCCGCAGTTCTTCGAAGCCAGGAGGGGGATTCCAGTGAAGCCTCCATCATGGACTCTTGCAAATCCCACAGCGGCTCTGGGCCTCTTCAGTGGCTCTTTGCAAGTGCTGGCATCCCTAAAATGTACACAAGAGCAGCGGGAGCAAACAAGCAGAAAATGTGCTGTGCTCCCAAGTGGGCGTCAGGTGACTGCTCTTGGTTCTTAGCCAGAGGTGAGCATCAGAAAGCACCCAGGCTGGGTGCTGTGGCTCACGCTTGGAATCCCAGCACTTTTGGGGAGGCCAAGGCGGGCGGATCACTTGAGCCCAGGAGTTTGAGACCAGCCTGAGGAATATGGCGAAACTTCATCTCTACTAACACTACAAAAATTAGCCAGGTGTGGTGGCACACGCCTGTAATCCCAGCTACTCGGAGGCTGAGACAGGAGAATTGCTTAAACTCCGGAGGCGGAGGTTGCAGTGAGCCAATATCACACCCAGGGACCCAACCAAAAGGCACAAGCCCACTCTAGTTCTGGAGGGTTCCAGCAGTCATGGGTTAGGGAGTGTGTGTTCATTTGTACATCGTGTTTGTGGACAGCTTGACAGATGATTTCCATATCCACCCCCTGGCTGGTTCTCATTTCTTTTATTTTTTGAGAGTCAGGTCTTGCTCCGTCGCCCAGGCTGGAGTGCAATGGCTCACTGCAGCCTCAAACTCCTGGGCTCAAGCAAAGCCTCCTGTCTCTGCTTCATGAGTAGTTGGGACTACAGGAGTGTGCCACCATGCCCACCTAATATTTTAATTTTTTGTAGAGATGAGGTCTTGCTGTGTTGCCCAGGCTAGTCTCAAACTCCTGGTCTCAAGCATTCCTCCTGCCTTGGCCTCCGAAAGTGTGGGATTACAGGCATGAACCACCACATCTGGCCTTTGGTGGCGTTTGTGTGTACAGCAGGTGATCCCTGCTTTCAGATATCTGGTGTCTGTCTCCTCCAAAGTGGCAAAGGAAAGGTCCTGGTGAGCTGAGAAAGAAAGCAGCCCCCAGCCTTGGCAGCCGATTGTTGACTAATTGGACAGGAGCCGAGATGTTAATGCGGGATCTGGCTTTCCGTTTCCGAGACGTTAATGCGGGATCTGGCTTTCCGTTTCCGAGATGTTAATGCGGGATCTGGCTTTCCGTTTCCGAGATGTTAATGCGGGATCTGGCTGTCCATTTCCGAGATGTTAATGCGGGATCTGGCTTTCCGTTTCCGAGACGTTAATGTGGGATCTGGCTTTCCACTTCCGAGACGTTAATGCGGACTCTGGCTGTCCGTTTCCAAGATGTTAATAAGGGCCCTTGCTGTCCGTTTCCGAGATGTTAATGCGGGATCTGGCTTTCTATTTCCGAGATGTTAATGTGGGGCCTTGCTGTCCGTTTCTGAGATGTTAATGCGGGATCTGGCTGTCCGTTTCCAAGATGTTAATGCGGGATCTGGCTGTCCGTTTCCAAGCTGTTAATGCGGGATCTGGCTTTCCATTTCCGAGATGTTAATGCGGGGCCTTGCTGTCTGTTTCTGAGATGTTAATGTGGGATCTGGCTGTCCATTTCCGAGATGTTAATGCGGGATCTGGCTGTCTGTTTCCGAGATGTTAATGCGGGATCTGGCTTTCCGTTTCCGAGACGTTAATGCAGGCTCTGGCTGTCCGTTTCCGAGACGTTAATGCGGGATCTGGCTGTCCGTTTCCGAGATGTTAATACGGGATCTGGCTGTCCGTTTCCGAGATGTTAATACGGGATCTGGCTTTCCATTTCTGAGATGTTAATGTGGGCTCTTGCTGTCCGTTTCCAAGCTGTTAATGCGGGATCTGGCTTTCTATTTCCGAGATGTTAATGTGGGGCCTTGCTGTCCGTTTCCAAGATGTTAATGTGGGATCCGGCTTTCCGTTTCCGAGATGTTAATGTGGGGCCTTGCTGTCCATTTCCGAGATGTTAATGCGGGATCTGGCTTTCCGTTTCCGAGATGTTAATGCGGGATCTGGCTTTCCGTTTCCGAGATGTTAATGCGGGCTCTGGCTGTCCATTTCCGAGTTGTTAATGCGGGATCTGGCTTTCCATTTCCGAGATGTTAATGCGGGCCCTTGCTGTCCATTTCCGAGATGTTAATGAGGGATCTGGCTTTCCGTTTCCGAGATGTTAATGCGGGATCTGGCTGTCCGTTTCCGAGATGTTAATGTGGGATCTGGCTGTCCGTTTCCGAGATGTTAATGCGGGCCCTTGCTGTCCATTTCCGAGATGTTAATGCGGGATCTGGCTTTCCGTTTCCAAGATGTTAATGCGGGATCTGGCTTTCCATTTCCGAGATGTTAATGTGGGATCTGGCTGTCCGTTTCCGAGATGTTAATGCAGGATCTGGCTTTCCGTTTCCGAGATGTTAATGCGGGATCTGGCTTTCCGTTTCCGAGATGTTAATGCGGGGCCTTGCTGTCCGTTTCCGAGATGTTAATGCGGGATCTGGCTGTCCATTTCCGAGATGTTAATGTGGGCTCTTGCTGTCCGTTTCCAAGCTGTTAATGCGGGATCTGGCTTTCCATTTCCGAGATGTTAATGCGGGGCCTTGCTGTCCGTTTCCGAGATGTTAATGCAGGATCTGGCTTTCCGTTTCCGAGATGTTAATGCGGGGCCTTGCTGTCCGTTTCCGAGATGTTAATGCGGGATCTGGCTTTCCGTTTCCGAGATGTTAATGCGGGCCCTTGCTGTCCATTTCCGAGATGTTAATGCGGGATCTGGCTGTCCGTTTCCGAGATGTTAATGCGGGCCCTTGCTGTCCGTTTCCGAGACGTTAATGCGGATCTGGCTGTCCGTTTCCGAGATGTTAATGCGGGATCTGGCTGTCCGTTTCCGAGATGTTAATGTGGGCTCTGGCTGCCCGTTTCCGAGATGTTAACGCGGGCTCTTGCTTTCCGTTTCCGAGATGTTAATGCGGGATCTGGCTGTCCATTTCCGAGATGTTAATGTGGGATCTGGCTTTCCATTTCTGAGATGTTAATGCGGGATCTGGCTGTCCGTTTCCGAGATGTTAATGTGGTATCCGGCTTTCCATTTCCGAGATGTTAATGCGGGATCTGGCTGTCTGTTTCCGAGATGTTAATGCGGGATCTGGCTGTCTGTTTCCGAGATGTTAATGTGGTATCCGGCTTTCCATTTCCGAGACGTTAATGCGGGATCTGGCTGTCCGTTTCCGAGACGTTAATGCGGGATCTGGCTGTCCGTTTCCGAGATGTTAATGTGGGCTCTGGCTGCCCGTTTCCGAGCTGTTAATGCGGGATCTGGCTGTCCATTTCCGAGATGTTAATGTGGGATCCGGCTTTCCGTTTCCGAGATGTTAATGCGGGATCCGGCTGTCCGTTTCCGAGTTGTTAATGCGGGCTCTGGCTGTCCATTTCTGAGATGTTAATGCAGGGTCTGGCTTTCCATTTCCGAGATGTTAATAAGGGCCCTTGCTATCCGTTTCCGAGATGTTTATGCGGGATCTGGCTTTCCATTTCCGAGATGTTAACAAGGGCCCTTGCTGTCCATTTCCAAGATGTTAATGCGGGATCTGGCTGTCCGTTTCCGAGATGTTAATATAGGATCTGGCTGTCCGTTTCCAAGATGTTAATGCAGGCCCTTGCTGTCCGTTTCCGAGATGTTAATGTAGGATCCGGCTTTCCGTTTCCGAGATGTTAATGCGGGCCCTTGCTGTCCGTTTCCAAGATGTTAATGCGGGATCTGGCTGTCCGTTTCCGAGATGTTAATATAGGATCTGGCTGTCCGTTTCCAAGATGTTAATGCAGGCCCTTGCTGTCCGTTTCCGAGATGTTAATGTAGGATCCGGCTTTCCGTTTCCGAGATGTTAATGCGGGCCCTTGCTGTCCGTTTCCAAGATGTTAATGCGGGATCTGGCTGTCCATTTCCGAGATGTTAATGCAGGATCTGGCTGTCTGTTTCGTTAATGCGGGCCCTTGCTGCCGTTTCCGAGATGTTAATGCGGGATCTGGCTGTCCGTTTCCGAGATGTTAATGTAGGATCTGGCTGTCCGTTTCCGAGATGTTAATGCGTGCCCTTGCTGTCCGTTTCCGAGATGTTAATGTAGGATCTGGCTTTCCGTTTCCGAGATGTTAATGCGTGCCCTTGCTGTCCGTTTCCGAGATGTTAATGTAGGATCTGGCTTTCCGTTTCCGAGATGTTAATGCGGGCCCTTGCTGTCCGTTTCCAAGATGTTAATGTGGGATCTGGCTGTCCGTTTCCGAGATGTTAATACGGGCCCTTGCTGTCCGTTTCCGAGATGTTAATGTGGGATCTTGCTGTCTGTTTCCTAGAAAATCGGCAACTTCTCCATCGTGCGGCGGCTTGGTGTGCAGGAGTGCATTCTCCTGGTTACACAGCGCATAACCAAATACCCAGTGCTGGTGGAGCGCATCATCCAGAACACGGAAGGTAGGCCTTCTCCCCACTGCCCCGCCCGCCCGTGCTGCTGCAGCATGGGGCTCTCACTGAGCACCCACTCCCTATTTAGCAGCGGACTGGATAAATTCCCTTGGGAATCCACTTTGCTGGGTGCTGGGGTTCCTTTTTTTTTTCTTTTTTTTTTTTTTGAGACAGAGTCTCACTCTGTCGCCCAGGCTGGAGTACAGCGGCCAGATCTCAGCTCACTGCAAGCTCCGCCTCCCAGGTTTACGCCATTCTCCTGCCTCAGCCTCCCGAGTAGCTGGGACTACAGGCGCCCGCCACCGCGCCCGGCTAGTTTTTTTTATTTTTAGTAGAGATGGGGTTTTACCACGTTAGCCAGGATGGTCTCGATCTCCTGACCTCATGATCCGCCTGTCTTGGCCTCCCAAAGTGCTGGGATTACAGGCTTGAGCCACCGCGCCTGGCCTTTTTTTTCTGTTTTTAAAGAGACAAAGTCTCACTCTGTTGCCCAGGCTGGAGTGTAGTGGTGAAATCATAGTTCACTGTAGCCTCCAACTCCGGGGCTCAAGTGATCCTCCTACCTCAGCCTCCCAAGCACCTGGGACTACAGGTACATGGCACTACACCCAGTTAATTTAAAAAAAAAATTTTTTTTTTTTTTTTTTTTTAGAGATGGGGTCTCGCTGTGTTGCCCGGGCTGTTCTGGAACTGCTGGGTTCAAGTGGACCTCCCACCTCGGTCTCTCCAAAGTGCTGGGATTACAGACATGAGCCATCACATCTGGCCTGGGTTTTGTTTTGTTTTGAGACAGACTCTCACTCTGTCCCCCAGGCTGGAGTGCAGTGGCACCATCTCGGCTCACTGCCATCTCCACTTCCCAGGTTCAAGCGATTCTCCTGCCTCAGCCTCCTGAGTAGCTGGGGTTACAGGCGCCCGCCACCACATCTAGCTAATTTTGGTATTTGTAGTAGAGATGGGGATTCACCATGTTTGTCAGGCTGGTCTTGAACTTCTGACCTCAAATGATCTGCCCACCTTGGCCTCCCAAAGTGCTGGGATTACAGGTGTGAGCCACCGTACCGCACCCAGCCTGGCCTGGCCTGGGGTTTTTGATGCAAGAAAGATGGGGTGGTCAATACCATGAAAGCAAGAGCCAGGTTTTATTTGCCAACTGTTTCCCCCAGCCCCTAGCACAGGCTGGGCCAGTGCAGGCCCTCAGTGTCAGTGTCTGTGGAAAGGATGAATGGATGGAGATGGTGCCGTGGTGGTTCAGACAGACCCAGACATGGCCCCTGTGTCACATGCCCAGGGCTGAGCAAGGAATGTGCGTGGAGCCAGGGAGGCAGAGAAGGGCGGGCAGTCCAGCCAGGAGTTCTGGGAGCCGGGGCCATGCTGACCATAGCTCTCCCTTCACCAGTGAATTCAGGCCATGAGAGGATGAACAAGCTTCCCCGCTATAAAAGCTACATCCTTGGAGTGGGAGGAGCCAGATCCCAGTCACAACGGGAGGTGGAGGGAGTCTTTTCATTTTTTTTAATTAATGAATTAATTTATTTATTTATTTTAAGACGGAATTTCACTCTTATTGCCCAGGCTGGAGTGCAGTGGCACAATCTCGGCTCACCACAACCTCCACCTCCCGGGTCCAAGTGGTTCTCCTGACTCAGCCTCCCGAGTAGCTGGGATTACAGGCATGCGCCACCACGCCTGGCTAAGTTTTGTATTTTTAGTAGAAACGAGGTTTCTCCATGTTGGTCAGGCTGGTCTTTTTTTTTTTTTTTTTTTTGAGACGGAGTCTCACGCTGTTGCCCAGGCTGGAGTGCAGTGGCGCAATCTCGGCTCACTGCAAGCTCCGCCTCCCGGGTTCCCGCCATTCTCCTGCCTCAGCCTCCTGAGTAGCTGGGACTACAGGCGCCCGCCACCGCGCCTGGCTAATTTTTTGTATTTTTAGTAGAGACGGGGTTTCACTGTGGTCTCGATCTCCTGACCTTGTGATCCGCCTGCCTCGGCCTCCCAAAGTGCTGGGATTACAGGTGTGAGTCACCACACCCAGCTGGGAGTCTTTTATGAAGGGATTGGGACAGAGGAGAGTGTGTTTACCAAGCAGTAGATGGCAGAGCTAGTCGTGGCAGTTTTGCCACTTGAATTGCACCTTAGCTTCTGCATTTGATAGAGGCTATACCTGGATAAAAACGAAACTCTGAGCCAGGCATGGTGGCTCATGCCTGTAATCCCAGCACTTTGGGAGGCTGAGGCAGGCAGATCACTTGAGGTCACGAGTTTGAGACCAGCCTGGCCAACACAGTGAAACCCTGTCTCTACTAAAAATACCAAAAAAAAAAAAAGGAGTTGGGCGTGGTGACGGGTGCCTGTAATCCCAACTACTCGGCAGACTGAGGCAGGAGAATTGCTTGAACCTGGGAGACAGGTTGCAGTGAGCTGAGATTGTACTCCAGCCCGGATGACAGAGCCAGACTCCGTCCCCCTCCCCTCTGCCAAAACCAGAAAACTAAACTCTGAGGTGTTGCATTTATTTTGGAGAAGTATTTGCATCTCGGGAGATTACAGCTGGGAAGTGATCTTGAGGGTCTTCTGAGTGGTGGCCTTGGAGAACACACCTCATAGATTCCACACGCTCATACATACTGTGTCCACATACCTCATAGATCCCACACACCCATACTGTGTCCACACTCCTCATAGATCCCACACGCCCATACATACTGTGTCCACACGCCTCATAGATCCCACACACCCATACTGTGTCCACACACCTCATAGATCCCACACACCCATACATACTGTGTCCACACGCCTCATAGATCCCACACACCCATACTGTGTCCACACACCTCATAGATCCCACACACCCATACATACTGTGTCCACACACCTCATAGATCCCACACACCCATACATACTGTGTCCACACACCTCATAGATCCCACACACCCATACATACTGTGTCCACACACCTCATAGATCCCACACACCCATACATACTGTGTCCACACACCTCATAGATCCCACACACCCATACATACTGTGTCCACACACCTCATAGATCCCACACACCCATACATAGTGAGTCCACACACCTCATAGATCCCACGCGCCCATACATACTGTGTCCACACACCTCATAGATCCCACACACCCATACATACTGTGTCCACACTCCTCATAGATCCCACACACCCATACTGTGTCCACACACCTCATAGATCCCACACACCCATACTGTGTCCACACACCTCATAGATCCCACACACCCATACATACTGTGTCCACACACCTCATAGATCCCACACATCCATACATACTGTGTCCACACACCTCATAGATCCCACGCGCCCATACATACTGTGTCCACACACCTCATAGATCCCACACACCCATACATACTGTGTCCACACGCCTCATAGATCCCACACACCCATACATACTGTGTCCACACGCCTCATAGATCCCACACACCCATACTGTGTCCACACACCTCATAGATCCCACACACCCATACATACTGTGTCCACACTCCTCATAGATCCCACACACCCATAGTGAGTGTGTCCACACACCTCATAGGTCCCACACACCCATACATACTGTGTCCACACTCCTCATAGATCCCACACACCCATACTGTGTCCACACACCTCATAGATCCCACACACCCATACATACTGTGTCCACACACCTCATAGATCCCACACACCCATACTGTGTCCACACACCTCATAGATCCCACACACCCATACATACTGTGTACACACACCTCATAGATCCCACACTCCCATACATCCTGTGTCCACACTCCTCATACATCCCACACACCCATACATACTGTGTCCACACTCCTCATAGATCCCACACACCCATACATACTGTGTCCACACACCTCATAGATCCCACACACCCATACTGTGTCCACACACCTCATAGATCCCACACACCCATACATACTGTGTCCACACACCTCATAGATCCCACACACCCATACATACTGTGTCCACACACCTCATAGATCCCACACACCCATACATACGGTGTCCACACTCCTCATAGATCCCACACACCCATACTGTGTCCACACACCTCATAGATCCCACACACCCATACTGTGTCCACACACCTCATAGATCCCACACACCCATACATACTGTGTCCACACACTTCATAGATCCCACACACCCATACTGTGTCCACACACCTCATAGATCCCACACTCCCATACATCCTGTGTCCACACTCCTCATAGATCCCAGACACCCATACATACTGTGTCCACACTCCTCATAGATCCCACACACCCATACTGTGTCTACACACCTCATAGATCGCACACACCCATACTGTGTCCACACACCTCATAGATCCCACACACCCATACATACTGTGTCCACACTCCTCATAGATCCCACACACCCATACTGTGTCCACACACCTCATAGATCCCACACACCCATACTGTGTCCACACACCTCATAGATCTCACACACCCATACATACTGTGTCCACACACCTCATAGATCCCACACACCCATACATACTGTGTCCACACACCTCATAGATCCCACGCGCCCATACATACTGTGTCCACACACCTCATAGATCCCACACACCCATAGTGAGTGTGTCCACACACCTCATAGGTCCCACACACCCATACATACTGTGTCCACACTCCTCATAGATCCCACACACCCATACTGTGTCCACACACCTCATAGATCCCACACACCCATACATACTGTGTCCACACACCTCATAGATCCCACACACCCATACTGTGTCCACACACCTCATAGATCCCACACTCCCATACATCCTGTGTCCACACTCCTCATACATCCCACACGCCCATACATACTGTGTCCACACTCCTCATAGATCCCACACACCCATACATACTGTGTCCACACACCTCATAGATCCCACACACCCATACTGTGTCCACACACCTCATAGATCCCACACACCCATACATACTGTGTCCACACACCTCATAGATCCCACACATCCATACATACTGTGTCCACACACCTCATAGATCCCACACACCCATACATACTGTGTCCACACAACTCATAGATCCCACACATCCATACATACTGTGTCCACACTCCTCATAGATCCCACACACCCATACTGTGTCCACACACCTCATAGATCCCACACATCCATACATACTGTGTCCACACACCTCATAGATCCCACACACCCATACATACTGTGTCCACACTCCTCATAGATCCCACACACCCATACTGTGTCTACACACCTCATAGATCGCACACACCCATACTGTGTCCACACACCTCATAGATCCCACACACCCATACATACTGTGTCCACACACCTCATAGATCCCACACACCCATACATACTGTGTCCACACTCCTCATAGATCCCACGCGCCCATACATCCTGTGTCCACACACCTCAAGATCCCACACACCCATACATACTGTGTCCACACGCCTCATAGATCCCACACACCCATCCATACTGTGTCCACACGCCTCATAGATCCCACACACCCATACGTACTGTGTCCACACACCTCAAGATCCCACACACCCATCCATACTGTGTCCACACGCCTCATAGTTCCCACACACCCATACATACTGTGTCCACACGCCTCATAGATCCCACACACCCATACATACTGTGTCCACACACCTCATAGATCCCACACACCCATACATACTGTGTCCACACACCTCATAGATCCCACACACCCATACATACTGTGTCCACACTCCTCATAGATCCCACACACCCATACATACTGTGTCCACACACCTCATAGATCCCACACACCCATACTGTGTCCACACTCCTCATAGATCCCACGCGCCCATACATACTGTGTCCACACACCTCAAGATCCCACACACCCATACATACTGTGTCCACACTCCTCATAGATCCTACACACCCATACATACTGTGTCCACACACCTCATAGATCCCACACACCCATACATAGTGAGTGTGTCCACTTCTGTTGTGTTAAAGTGGAAAAGAAAGACGCTAACTCTGCTATGTGTGGCAGCTGGCACTGAGGACTACGAAGACCTGACCCAGGCCCTGAACCTCATTAAAGATATCATCTCACAAGTGGACGCCAAGGTCAGCGAGTTTGAGAAGGGCCAGCGCCTCAGGGAGATCGCAGGGAAGATGGACCTGAAGTCCTCCGGCAAACTCAAGAACGGGCTCACCTTCCGCAAGGAAGACATGCTTCAGCGGCAGCTTCACCTGGAGGGCATGCTCTGCTGGAAGACCACATCAGGGCGCTTGAAAGGTAAAAGCCTGCCCCTGGCCACCTCTAGTGGGTGCCATCTTGGATCAGTGGGCACTGCCTTAGATTAGTGGCACCATCTTGTATCAGTGGGTACCATCTTGGAGTGGTCACCGTCTCAAAGTGGTGGGTACTGTCTTGATTGGTGGCACTATCCTGTTATCAGTGGGTACCATTTTGGAGTGTTGGTTGCCATTTTTTATTGGTGGGTGCCATGTTGGATTGGTGGCACTAAATTGGTTGTTGGGTGCTGTCTTGGGTTGGTAGCACCATCTTGGGAGTTGTGGGTGCCATGTTGGATCAGTAGACATCATCTTGGATTGGTGGGTGCCATATTGGATTAGCAGCACCATCTTGGAGTGGTGGCACCATATTGGATTGGTGGGTGCCATCTTGGATCAGTGGCACTATCTTGGGAGTTGTGGGCACCCTCTTAGAGTGATGGGTGCCATCTTGGATTGGTCGTACGGTCTTGGGAATGGTAGTACCATCTTGGATCAGTGGCACCATCTTGGTGGGTGCCCTCTTGAATCAGTGGGCACCATTTGGATTGGTGGGTGCCATCTTGGATTGGTGGCACGGTCTTGGGAATGATGGCACCATCTTGGATCAGTGGGTGCCATCTTGGGGGGTGCCATCTTGGATTGGTGGCATAGTCTTGGAAGTAATGACATCATCCTGGATCAGTGAATACCATCTTGGATCAATGGGCACCATCTTGGAATGGTGTCATCATCTTGATCAGTGGGCTCCCTCTTGGATCAGTGGGCACCATTTTGATTGGTGGGTGCCATCTCAGATCAGTGACATGGTCTTGGGAGTGATGGCACCATCTTTGATTGGTTGGTGCCATCTCGGACTGGTGGCATGGTCTTAGAAGTGGTGGCATCATCTCGGATCAGTGGGTGCCCTCTTACATCCGTGGGCACCATCTTGGTTTGCTGGGTGTCAACTGACACAGAACCACTGAAGTCTGGCTACTTCATGGCTGAAGGGAGGTTATGAACTGAGTCAGGATGAGCAAGGCAGCTGGGGTGTAGCATAAAAGAGGTGGTTGTATCACCGTCCTCCTCCTCTGGTCTTTGGAAGGATGCAGTACAAACCAGGAGGCCATGCTGAGTCGTTGACTTCCAAGTGGAAACCCAGGGCATTGGTGACACATCGTGACAACCCAGGTCCAGAATTCCAAACACGCTCAGCTGCCCATCTGGGCAGTCATGGGCCAGCCTGCCATGGGCCCAGCCACTGAGAGGCCCCCATATGGATAGAGAATACCCCCAGGACTGCTGGTCAGTGTCCCCAGGCATCCCACTCGCTGCCCAGGGTGTGCTCCGAGCCCTGCTTTCGAGACCCATGTTGCAGTTCAGACCAGAGAGTACTCAGGATTCATCCCTGGGTTTCCTCTTCATTTTTGGAGCCTCTAGAAACATCCCAAGCTATCTATTTGCATCAGCATCTTTAAGGATCTTGAGTGAGTCATTGAAGTGGCCAAATGACAGCATTTGCCCACTCATCATTTGAGTAGGCATGTATTTGGCAGACAGGTTTAGCGCCTTCTGCCTGCCAGGTGCCAAGTTGGATGGTAGGAATACACCCCACCGGGCAGGACCTGGTGCCCAGCCTTTTAGGGCATCAGTCCCTCGGGCTGAAAGAGAGAAACAAGCAAACAAACAGAAAAACTAGTTATAAGTCCAGCAAATGCTTTAAGGAAGCCAGCAGACTGCAATACGAGAGAATTAGCGAAAGCGTATCTGACTTAGACAGGGGTGTTAGAAGCAGCTCCCCAAAAGCGGTGTTGCCCTTGAACGCAGCTCTTGATTTGCATCTATGTGCAGCAAGCCTTACAGCACGAGACGTTCATACAGGGACAAGGCAGCGAGGGGGACTGAGGGGCACGAGGGGACTGAGACCACCTCTGGCCTGCATCACTGCAGTGGCTCGGGTCCTGGTGACCCAGGAGCAGGGAGAAC
This sequence comes from Macaca mulatta, assembly GCF_049350105.2. NCBI lineage: Eukaryota > Metazoa > Chordata > Mammalia > Primates > Cercopithecidae > Macaca > Macaca mulatta. The sequence continues at coordinate 8,349,710 of NC_133424.1, forward strand.
AGAGAGCTCCATTCACATCTGAGAAATCAGAGGGAGAGATGCTGTATTAGTCTGTGTTCACGCTGCTAATAAAGACATACCCGAGACTGGGCAACTTACCAAAGAAAGAGGTTTAATAGACTTACAGTTCCACCTGGTGGGGAAGGCCTCACAATCATGGCAGAAGGCAGGAGGAGCAAATCACATCTTACATGGATGGCAGCAGGCAAAGAGAGAGGGAGCTTGTGCAGGGAAACTCCCCCTTATAAAACCGTCAGATCTTATGAGACTCATTCACTATCACGAGAACAGCACGGAAAAGATCTGCCCCCATGATTCACTTACCTCCCACTGGGTCCCTCTTACAGCACGTGGGAATTCAAGATGAGATGTGGATGGGGACGCGGCCAAACCATATCAGACTCTCAAAGGTCAGATCCAGCAGATGTTGTTACAGCAAAGAGAACTGTGGGGCCCAGTGGCCTGACATGGGCAGGAGCCCTGGTTGGAGCTCTGCACACGGAAGGGACTTAGAGGAGGCTCCAGCTGCTCATTGGTGCTGAAGGTTGAGACCTGGAAAGGCGTTGGTGGGGGCATGCAGGCAAGGCAGAAAGGAAACTTCTAGGTCCAGGCAGAAGCATCACGCTGCTTACACCTTTCTGGGAGGTGGCATCCACGGGGGTGCCCAGCAAGACCTGCTGGCCATGGGACTTTTAAGATGCCTCCTTCCATACTATTTTCCCAGATGTCCTGGCCGTCCTGCTGACCGACGTACTTTTGCTGCTACAAGAAAAAGATCAGAAATACGTCTTTGCTTCTGTGGTATGTATCCTGTCTCTTCAGACAAAGGGTCGGCCGGGTGCAGTGGCTCACACCTATAATCCCAGCACTTTGGGAGGCCGAGGTGGGCGGATCACTGGAACTCAGGAGCTCAAGTCCAGCCTGACCAACATGGTGAAACCTCACCTCTCCTAAAAATACAAAAATTAGCCAGGCATGGTGGCCCATGTCTGTAGTCCCAGCTACTCAGGAGGCTGAGGCAGGATAATCACCTGAACCCAGGAGGCGAAGGTTGCTGAGATTGTGCCACTGCACTCCAGCAAGATTGTGTCACTGCTCTACAGCCTGGGCAACAGAGTGAGACTCTATCTCAAAACAAAAAAACACAAAAAAGCAAAACAAAAAAACAGACAAAGGGCCCTGCTTGCTGGGACCTTGTTGGGAGGTTGGCTGAAACTGCCCATGAAAGGTGCCCCTGTGAGTTTCCCAGGCCCACGTAGGTGGGACTACAGGCTCCCGCCACCACGCCTGGCTAATTTTTTGTATTTTTAGTAGAGGCGGGGTTTCACCATGTTGGCCAGGCTGGTCTCCAACTCCTAACCTCAAGTGATCCTCCTACCTTGGCTTCCCAAAGTGATGGGATTACAGTCGTGAGCCGCTGCGCCCAGCTGCTGGTGTGTTGTTAACCAGTGTATTTGTTTGCTGCGGCTGCTGTAAACAAAGTACCACGGACTGGGTGGTTTGGACCACATAAATTTATCGTCTCCCGTTTCTGCAGGCTGAAAGTCCAAGATCAAGGTGTCGGCAGGGTTGGTTTCTTCTGAGGCCCCTTGGCTTGTAGACAGCCATCTGCTCGTCTGTTCTCTGTGTCCTCGCGTGGCCATCCCTCTGTGTGTGTCTCTGTGCTCATCTCCTCTTGTTAGAAGGATGCCAGTCAGGTTGGATTCGGGCCCACCCATATGACCTCATTTTGCCATAATCATCTCTCTCTCTTTTTTTTTTTTTTTTTTGAGACAGTCTCACTCTGTCACCCAGGCTGGAGTGCAGTGGCACAATCTCGACTCATTGCAACCTTCACCTCCCGAGTTCAAGTGATTCTCCTGCCTCAGCCTCCTGAGTAGCTGGGATTACAGGCGCCCGCCACCACGCCCGGCTACTTTTTATATTTTTAGTAGAGATAGGGTTTCACCATGTTGGCCAGGCTGGTCTCGAACTCCTGACCTTAAGTGATCCACCCGCCTCAGCCTCCCAAAGTGCTGGGATTACAGGAGTGAGCCACCGCGCCCAGACCTTAATCTCCTCTTTAAAGGCCTCATCTCCAAAGACAGCCACATTCTGAGGTACTGGGGGTCAGGACCCCATATGGATTTGTGGAGAACACAGTGTAGCCTACTCTAACCAGTTAAAATGTGCATTTTGCTGGTCTGTGGAAGCATTGTCTCTTGAAGGATGCGTGACAGACTGGGTGGCCTGAGGCACAAGACAGAGGCTTATTTGTTGTTTTATACTACACACTGTTGTATCTTTTGAGCTTTGTAGTGTGTATGTGCATTGCTATTTTTAAACAAATTTTTAAGCTGATGAAATTGACACATTATCGGGATACTAAGGGGCAAGATGGCTCACTCCTGTAATCTGAGCACTTTGGAAGGCCGAGGTAGGAGGATCACTTGAGCTTAGGAGTTCAAGACCAGCCTGGGCAACATAGTGAGATCCCATCTCTACAAAAAATACAAAAATTACCTGAGCCTGGCGGCACATGCCTATAATCCCAGCTACTCAGGAGGCTGAGGTGGGAGGATCACTTGAGCCCAGGAGGTCAAGGCTGCAGGGAGCAATGATTGCACCACTGCACTCCAGCCTGGGTTACAGAGCAAGACCTGGCCTCCAAGATAGTTAAAAAAAAAAAGGGGCCGGGCGCGGTGGCTCAAGCCTGTAATCCCAGCACTTTGGGAGGCCGAGGCGGGCGGATCACAAGGTCAGGAGATCGAGACCACAGTGAAACCCCGTCTCTACTAAAAATACAAAAAATTAGCCGGGCGCGGTGGCGGGCGCCTGTAGTCCTAGCTACTCAGGAGGCTGAGGCAGGAGAATGGCGTGAACCCAGGAGGCGGAGCTTGCAGTGAGCCGAGATCGCGCCTGGGCAACAGCATGAGACTCCGTCTCAAAAAAAAAAAAAAAAAAAAAAAAAAGGATTCTAGGATTTCATTGCAATAGCGTCTTTTGTCCCCCAGATGGCAAAATATTTCTGCTTTGAATTGTTTGAAAATAAACGAGGAGCGTGACCCCCACTCTTCGTTCCCCTTACCAGGCCCTTGACCTCGCTGCTGTTTGGGTGCGGTGGGGTAAAAGGTGACCTCTCCAATGCCCTTTACCCATGCAGGACTCAAAGCCACCCGTCATCTCGTTACAAAAGCTCATCGTGAGGGAAGTGGCCAACGAGGAGAAAGCGATGTTTCTGATCAGCGCTTCCTTGCAAGGGCCAGAGATGTATGAAATCTACACGAGCTCCAAAGAGGACAGGAACACCTGGATGGCCCACATCCGAAGGGCTGTGGAGAGGTGAGGAGGGCCTGGAGGATCTCCCCACTCCCTGTATTCCTTCCGCTGACTGGTCCACCCTTGGCTTTGATGGTTGGCCATTGGCTGTGACCTTGAATTCGTTCATCCCACCTTGGGACCCATGATGCTATGCCAGCTCCTTCTGATGACTCAGCCTGTTGGATGTTGAGGCTAACGGGCCTGGAAAGGCAGCTGTAACCTGGGTCTTTCTGCATTCGTGGGCCACTGCACCTGACATGGCGGGCTGTTTGCATTCTAGGGCCAGAGTTGTTGGAGCAGGGCATGGTATCTTGTCCTTCCTCCTTGGGCCGAGCACCCCTCAGGGCCCGGGACCAGCTGGCTTCCCCTCTCTCTCTCTTTTTTTTTTTTTTTTTTGAGACAGTCTCGCTCTGTCCCCCAGGCTGAAGTGCAGTGGTGCAATCTCGGCTCACAGCAGCCTCCGCCTCCCAGGTTCAAGTGATTCTCCTGCCTCAGCCTCCCAAGTAGCTGGGATTACAGGCATGAGCCACTGCACCCAGCCTATTTTGTTTTGTTTTGTTTTGTTTTGTTTTTTAGAGTCGGGCTCTTGCTCTGTCACCCAGGCTGGAGTGCACTGGCACAGTCATAGCTTCCTGCATCCCAAACTCCTGGGCTCAAGCCATCCTCCCCCTCAGCCTCCCAAGTAGCTGGAACTATGGGCACACACCACCACACCCAGCTAGATTTTTGATTTTTGTAGAGATGGGGCCTCTCTGTGTTGCCACTGTGGCTGGTCTTGAACTCCTGGCCTCAAGCCATCCTCCTTCCTTGGCCTCCCAAAGTGTTGGGATTACAGGCATGAGCCACCATGCCCGGCCACTCCCTCTATTGATTCCTGGAGGCTTCCTGGTGCCTTAGCCTGGTTCAGACTCCCCCATCCACAGTCGCTGTAGCTCTGTGGGGCTTGCAGCCACCCATCTGCACCTGGCAGATCCCTTGCAAGCCTGCCGTCCCCTGGACTCCTCCTCCAAGTCACAGACAGGCACGTAAAGTCTCTTCCTGGTTATGCCCTGGCGCTTTGGGGCCGGATGAGTGTCAGTGGCTCTCTCTCTTCCCCTCCTCATCCTCCTGCACCATGAACAAGCTAAATCACTCCCACAGTCAGAGACGGTCGTGGCGGCTGGTTCTGTAGAACCAGCGTCTGTGCGGGAGCCCGGCCTGCCTGGGAGGCACAGTTACCCTCCTGACTCCTCTCCCTGCAGCTGCCCTGACGAGGAGCAGGGGCCCTTCAGCCTGCCCGAAGAGGAAAGGAAGGTGGTCGAGGCCCGCGCCACAAGACTCCGGGACTTTCAAGGTGAGGGGGAGACGGCGTTTTGGGCATACCCCGTGTGTGGTGAGCCCTGGGCCCCCCTATCAGGGTTGGCCACAGAGGGCAAACTGCCCCCCCAGTGACCCGTGTGAAACCCCCAAAGTGACCCAGTGTTTTCCTGTGGGCTGTGCCGTGTCCTGCAGCTCTGTGAAGCATTAGAACTGGGCTGTGCCATGACATAGCGATCTCCAGAGGTCACTTAGCCCTGCGGGGTACGTAGGAGAGGGAGGGAGGAGAGCTCAGGAGCCCTAAGCCCCTTCCAGAGCCGATCACGCAGCCACAAAACGCCGCCACCACCCTGTCCTCGTGCAGCCAGGAGCTCGACAGGGCATCCCAGTCCCCTACGAAGGAATAGCACAGGGCCCCCACAGCCTCCTTCCAGAGCTTCCTCCTCCCTGTTTGTTTAATTACGTTATTGAGATGTAATTCACACACCACGCCACTCACCCTCCCAAGCGTTGGGTTCGGTGGCATTTTACTGCATTTCCAATTATGCAGCCAAAATCACGTTAACTTTAGAACATTCCACCACCCAAGAAAGAAGCCCCTTCCTCCTTAACAGTCACTCCCCACCCCGGGCCCCAACCCTGACAACAGGAATCTACTTCCTGTCCCTGTGGATTGGCCTGTCCTGGATATTCCACATAAATGGAGTCACACACTGTGCGACCTTTTGGGTCTGACTTCTCTCACTGGGTGTGATGTTGTCAAGGTTCGTCTGCGTTCAGTGAGCACATTGTCAAGAACAGTTCCTGGTACCCTGTAGCCTATAGCAAGCTCCCTTCTTCCCTTTCACTGTCTGTACTTTTTTTTTTTTTTTTTTGAGACGGAGTCTCGCTCTGTCACCAGGCTGCAGTGCGGTGGCGCGATCTCAGCTCACTGCAAGCTCCGCCTCCCGGGTCCAAGGGATTCTCCTGCCTCAGCCTCCTGAGTAGCTGGGACTACAGGCGCGTGCCACCACGCCCCGCTAATTTTTATGTTTTCAGTAGAGAATTTTAGAGTTTTTAGGGTTTCACCATGTTGGCCAGGATGGTCTTGATCTCTTGACCTCGTGATCTGCCTGCCTCGGCCTCCCAAAGTGCTGGGATTACAGGCATGAGCCAGTGTGCCCGGCTCTGTATTATTCATTTTTATATTGGATAATACTAAAATAGTAAGTGGCCTGCTATGGTGGCTCATACCTGTAATCCCAGCATTTTGCGAGGCTGAAGCAAATGGATCACTGGAAGCCAGGAGTTTGAGACCAGCCTGGACAGCATGGCGAAACCCCGTCTCTACAAAAAATTTAAACATTAGGCTGGGTGCTGTGGCTCATGCCTGTAATCCCAGCACTTTGGGAGGCCGAAGCGAGTGGATCACCTGAGGTCAGGCGTTTGAAACCGGCCTGGTCAAGATGGTGAACCCCATTTCTACTAAAAATACAAAAAATTAGCCAGGCATGGTGGCGCATGCCTGTAGTCCCAGCTACTCGGGAGGCTGAGGCAGGAGAATCACTTGAATCTGGGAGGTGGAGGTTGCAGTGAGCCAAGATCGTGCTACTGCATTCCAGCCTGGGCAACAGAGCGAGACTCCTCCTCCAAAAAATAAGGAAAGAAAGAAAGGGAGGAAGGAAAACTCAGTTTTCTAAGGCTCTAAGTTGGTCCCAGACTAATAAACAGGCCTGATACAATCCTCACTCACACCCTACTGTGTTTGATTTTCTTTCTTTTAGAGACAGGGTCTCGCTTTGTTGGCCAGGCTGGAGTACAGTAGTGCGGTCATAGCTCACTGCAGCCTTGAACTTTTGGGCTCAAGCGATCCTCCTGCCTTGTTTCCCAGACATGCACCACCCCAACCAGCTAATGTTTTATTTCTTTCTAGAGACAGAGTCTCATTATGTTGCCCAGGCTGGTCTCGAACTCCGGGCTGCAGGAATCCTCCTACCTTGGCCTCCCTAAGTGCTGGGACTGCAGGCCTGAGCCACCACAGCTAACCTGATTTTTATAACGAGGGGGAAAATAATCAGAGGACAAGGCCATGCCCTCCCCCACCTCCCAGGAATGCAGGACGCAGGGGGCAGCCTATCTCAGGGCAGGGGCAGCGGGGGTCCTCCTCCTTAGGCCAGTCCCTGGGGCTCAAACAATTCCAGGGAAGGCTGACCAGGCTGACTGCCACCTCCACCATCACTCTGCAGAGCGGTTAAGCATGAAAGACCAGCTGATTGCACAGAGCCTCCTAGAGAAGCAGCAGATCTACCTGGAGATGGCAGAGATGAGCGGCCTGGAAGACCTGCCCCAGCCCCGAGGCCTATTCCGTGGAGGGGACCCATCCGAGACCCTGCAGGGGGAGCTAATTCTCAAGTCGGCCATGAGCGAGAGTAAGTTGGCTGCCCACACCTCAAGGGTGCAGTCCTGCCTGGGTGGGCTCAGGGGAGCCCAGGACAGGCTCACGGCTCAGTGTGGCCAACACGGCACTCTGTCCAGGACAGGCTTCTATCTGGGGAGACCGAGGAGCAGCACTGACCCCCCGACTGGTGCCTGCTAGAGCCAGAAGGGCCTTAGACACAATCTGGGCCAGCCCCTCCTTGCAGACATAAAGCACTTTCCCCCCGCATTCAACAACCGCTCTGATGCTCCCTGCATGCGGAGAACTAAGCCGGGCTGGGGAGGATCTGAAGTTGACTGACACTGGTTCCCTACCCATCAGAGGTTCCTCTTCTTCCTGGGAGGTGGGTCTATGGTGATATCCCCAGAAAAACACACGCATGCTCCCTCAGGGGTTCCCCAAGCACAGCTCCAACACAGCCACTCCAAGACAGCCGCTCCAACACAGCCGCTCCAACACAGCCACTCCAAGACAGCCACTCCAACACAGCCGCTCCAACATAGCCACTCCAAGACAGCCGCCAGGCCCCTGAGCTGGCCGCTTGGGCAGGCAGTCAGTGCCCAGTCTGCTCTTTCTTTTTTTCTTTTTTCTTTTTTTTTTTTTTGAGATGGAGTCTCGTTCTGTCACCCAAGCTGGAGTACAGTGGCATGATCTCGGCTCACTGCAACCTCCACCTCCTGGGTTCAAGCAATTCTCCTGCCTCAGCCTCCTGGGTAGCTGGGATTATAGGCACCTGCCACCACACCTGGCTAATTTTTGTATTTTTACTAGAGATGGGGTTTCACCATGTTGGCCAGGCTGGTCTTAAACTCCTGACCTCAGATGATCCACCCCACTTTGCCTCCCAAAGTGCTGGGATCATAGGCGTGAGCCGCCGTGCCCTGCCCCAATCTGCTCTTTCAACAGTGAGGGAGGCCGACACAGCCCCTGCCTTCCAGAGCCTTTCCGCAGAGTAAGAAGGCAGAGACGGGGGTCACCCTTTCCCCTCCAGCCCCACTGACATCCTTCCACCCGGCTCCAGTGGCCGTTGTTCTTGGCCCCCGGGGACACTCTCATATCCCGCACCTTGGCCTGGAATGTTCTTGTCCCCACCTCTGTGCACACCAAGTGTGTCCTGCTGGCCCTGGGCAGGGCCACATCCAGCATTCTCCAGCCCCTGGCCCAGGATTGCCTGGTGGAAGGTGCGGCAGGAGCCTGTACCCGCCCTCCCCATGGCTGCCCTACAGCCCTGTCCTCTCACTTAGATGCGGATTGGCCTGTCCTGGTGGCCATACCTGAAGTAGGGGTGTGCACAGGGATAGTGGGGCTGAAATCCCATTGCAGACAGTGCGGGCCAGGCCATCACCACCCTAACGAGTCCCTCCATCCGCCCCGGTCTCACTGCCCCAGCACTCCATATTCCCCCGTACACTTCCGCAGGGCGACCCGTGCCTCCTGTCCCCTTCCTTCCACAGTTGAGGGCATCCAGAGCCTGATCTGCAGGCGGCTGGGCAGCGCCAACGGCCAGGCGGAAGACGGAGGTAGCTCCACAGGCCCGCCCAGGAGGGCCGAGACCTTCGGGGGCTACGACTGCACAAACAGCCCCACCAAGAGTAAGAGTGGGGCCATCGCCCCTCCCGCCCCCAGGGCCACCCTTCAGGACACACATTAGCTTGTATGGGGTTTTCTGGAAGCTTCTTTGTTGTTGTTGTTGTTGAGACAGGGTCTCGCTCTGTCGCCCAGGCTGGAGTGCAGTGGCGCAATCTCGGCTCTCTGCAACCTCCACCTCCCGGGTTCAAGTGATTCTCCCGCCTCAGCCTCCCAAGTAGCTGGGACAGCAAGCACACACCACCACGCTCGGCTACTTTTTGTATTTTTAGTAGAGACAGGGTTTCGCCATGTTGGCCAGGCTGGTCTCGAACTCCTGACTTCAGGTGATCCACCCGCCTCGGCCTCCCAAAGTGCTGAGATCGTAGGCGTGAGCCAGCGCGCCCAGACAGTTTTCTGGAGCCTTCTGAAACCCTGCAGACATTGTCGGTTGTGTTGTGACAGCAGCACCCGGACCAGCCCCCTCCCCCCAGCAGGTGTCTGTGCTGCAGACGCCTCCATTCGGGCCCCACCTGGGTTTCCTACCTGGGCAGGGGCTGGGGGTGGACTGGGAAGGTTTCCCCTCCCCATGGGATGGCAGCAGCCTCACGCCTCTGGCTTGGGGTTCTCAGATGGCAGTTTCAAGAAGAAAGTCAGCAGCACCGACCCCAGGCCCCGAGACTGGCGAGGCCCCCCAAACAGCCCAGACTTGAAGCTCGGTCACACTGACGTTCCTGGGGGCTCTGAGGAATCGCCGCAGGTGGTACGTGGATATCCGTTTGCTCGGTACAGTCTGAGTCGTCGTAAGGATTCAGGCGTGTGAGCGGCTTCTGCTGGGGTTGTCTAGTTTTAGTCTTACCAGCATCGACAAGCATGGTTCGTTTTGTGGTGAATAACAGTATCTCAGCCCAGATGAACACGCCGGCAGCTGCGTTCTTCCTACGGCCTCCCTGGAAAAGCAAGAGGTCCCCAGGAGGAAGGCTGGGGAGGGGACAGGCTCAGGGCACTCACCGTGGCTTCATCAACAGGCGAGAAACCCCCCTACAGGGACCACCAGGTTTCAGCCAGGGCAGGTGAGGTGGCGCCTACCAGATGCCAGAGCTCCCTGGCTGTTCCTTTGCCTTTGAATCAGAAGGCCAGGTGCCTACTCGGCCCTGCCCAGGTTAGGGGTCAGAGGCCAAGGCCAGCTGCCTCTGGTCAGCTCTGAGGCTTGGACTTGCCGCTGTGGCCAGAGCTGGCACGCAGGCCTTATAGCCAAGCCCACTCTACCTCCCAGGTGGCCCCAGCCCCTCGTTTTCCAAACACCTAGATTTGCACAAGTCAGGTGACCGGCAGGGCCAGTGTTCCCAGTCATGTCCTGGTCCTGGGTCCTTCCTGTTATCCAAACTAAGGGATGTATTTTCAACAAGAAGCAGGGGCCAGGTGCAGTGCCTCACCCATAATCCCGGTGTTTTGGGAGACCAGGATGGGAGGATCACTTTTTTTTTTTTTTTTTTGGAGACAAGGTCTCACTCTGTCACCCAGGCCGGAGGGCAGTAGCATGATCACAGCTCATGCAACCTCTAACTCCTGGGCTCCAGCAATCCTCCCACCTCAGCCTCCCAAGTAGCTGGGACCACAGGTGCGCGCCCCCACACCTGCCTAATTTTTTAAATTTTTGTAGATATTGGCTCTATGTTGCCCAGGCTGGTTTCCAACTCCTGAGCTCAAGCAATCCTCCTGTCTTGACCTCCCAAAGTGTTGGGATTACAGGCAAGGCTGTCATACCTGGCCTTGGGAGGATCACTTGAGGCCTTGGGAGGATCACTTGGTTTGAGACCAGCCTGGGCAACAGAGCAAGACCATGTCGACAAAATATTTTTAAAATAGCTGATCCTTTGGCCGGGCGTGGTGGTTCATGCCTATAATCCCAGCACTTCAGAAGGCCGACTCGGGTAGATCACTTGAGTCCAGGGTTTGAGACCAGCCTGGCCAACATGGTGAAACCCTGTCTCTACTAAAAATACAAAAATTAGCTGGGTGTGGTGGTGGACACCTGTAATCCCAGCTACTCAGGAGGCTTAGGTGGGAGAATCGCTTGAACCTAGGAGGTGGAGGTTGCAGTGAGCCGAGATTGTGCCACTGCACTCTAGCCTGGGCGACAGAGCAAGACTTTGTTTCAAAAAAGTTAAAAGTAGCTGCTGGGCGTGTTGGCTCACGCCTGTAATCCCAGCACTGTGGAAAGCCAAGGCAGGTGGATCACCTGAGGTCAGGAATTCAAGACTAGCCTGATCAACATGGTGAAACCCTGCCTCTACTAAAAATACAACATTAGCCGGGCGTGGTGGCGCATGCGAGCAATCCCAGCTATTTGGGAGTCTGAGGCAGGAGAATCACTTGAACCAGGAAGGTGGTGGTTGCAGTGAGCTGAGATCGTGCCATTGCACTCCAGCCTGGGCAACGAGCAAAACTCCATCTCAAAAAAAAAATTTTAAAAAGCTGATCCGGGTGGTGCACACCTGTAGTCCCAGCCACTTAGGACTGAGGTAGAAGGATCAGGCCACTACACTCTAGAGTTAGACCCTGCCTCAAAAAAAAAAAAAAAAAAAAAAAAAAACCCGAAGCGCGGCATGGTGGCTCACGCCTGTAATCCCAGCACTTTGGGAGGCCGAGGCGGGCAGATCACCTGAGGTCAGGAGTTTGAGACCAGCCTGGCCAACATGGTGAAACTCCGTTTCTACTAAAAACACAAAATTAGCCAGGCCTGAAGGCGCACGCCTATAATCCCAATTACTTGGCAGGCTGAGGCAGGAGAATCACTTGAACCCAGCAGCAGGAGGGTGCAGTGAGCCGAGATCGCGCCATTGCACTCCAGCTGGAGCAACAAGAGCAGAACTCCGTCTCAAAAAAAAAAAAAAAAAAAAAGCAGCAGCAGCAGCAGGCTTGGGTCTAGTCGGATGGGTCTTGAGCGTTCTCTGTGGTTTGACGGTGTCCTCTTCCCAGGTGGAGGCGCCAGGCATGGAATCTGATTCCCGTCTACCCACCGTCCTGGAGTTGGAGGTAGGCGCCCGCTGTCCATCTCCCCAGGGCCGTGTACACGCGCCTGTGGCCTCAGGCCCGAGAACTAGCGTCAATCTCCCTCTCCTCCCCGCAGCTTGTCCAGCGGATCCAGACACTGTCCCAGCTGCTCCTGAACCTCCAGGTACAGGGGCGGGGTAGGGCCGGCCACACGTGCCCTTTCCTGGTTGGCTGGGGCGCGGGTGCGGCTCTCACCCACCTGGCCCTGGCCCTCCGCAGGCGGTCATCACCCACCAGGACAGCTATGTAGAGACGCAGCGGGCAGCCATCCTGGAGCGCGAGAAGCAGTTCCGCCTGCAGTCCACGCGTGGGAACCTGCTGCTGGAGCAGGAGCGGCAGCGCAACTTCGAGAAGCAGCGGGAGGAGCGCGCGGCCGTGGAGAAGCTGCAGAGCCAGCTGCGGCAGGACCAGCAGCGTTGGGAGCGCGAGCGCCAGCGGCAGCAACAGGAGCTGGAGCGTGCGGGCGCCCTGCTGCAGGAGCGCGAGGGCGAGGCGCGGCAGCTACGCGAGCGGCTGGAGCAGGAGCGCGCCGAGCTGGAGCGCCAGCGCCAGGCCTACCAGCACGACCTGGAGCGGCTGCGCGAGGCCCAGCGCGCGGTGGAGCGCGAGCGGGAGCGCCTGGAGCTGCTGCGCCGCCTCAAGAAGCAGAACACCGCGCCGGGCGCGCTGCCGCCCGACACACTGACCGAGGTGAGCGCTCAGCAGCCAGTGTGCGCAGGTGGGGGTGACCGGCTTGCGCGTGCATTTGCACGAGTGCATGCAAGTGACAGGGTTCGCAGGTGCATGCGTGCAGGAGTGTAAGAGCAAATGGCACAAGATACCCTGGCATTAACAGCTCATGCCACAATGCAGAACGTTTCTCAGAGCTGGCTAAATGCTTAACAGAACACTGTTGCTCAAAACATTCCATAAATGTTAGAAACTTCTTTAAGAAAAAAAAAAAAAATGCACTCCTGTAATCCCAGCACTTTGGGTGGTGGAGGCGGGCGGATTGCTTGAGCACAGGAGTTCCAGGCCAGCCTGGGCAATATGGCGAAACTCCATCTCTACGAAAAAATACAAAAATGAGCTAGGCATGGTGGCATGCACCTGTGGTCCCCGCTACTTGGAATGCTAAGGTGGGAGGATCCCTTGAGCCCGGGAGGCTGAGGCTGCCATGAGCCATGATCACGCCACTGCACTCCAGCCTGCGCAAAAAAAAGAAAAAAATTGGGTGCCATGGTGTGTGCCCTAGCTACTCCGGAGGCTGAGGCCAGAGGATTGCTTGAAGCCAGGTCTTTGAGACCAGCCTGGGCCATGGAGTGAGACCTCGTCTCTAAAAAAAAAAAAATAACAAAAATTAGCAGGGCATGGTGGCATATACCTGTAATCCCAGCTACTTGGGAGGCTGAGGCAGGGCGATCATTTGAGCCCAAGAGGCTCAAGGGCTGTGACTGTGCCACTGCACTCTAGCCTGGGTGACAGAGCAAGACTGTGTCTCTGAAAACAAACCTATAAACCATGGGTTGTGTGAATGGGTGTGGACACGAATGTGTGAGGTGTTTGTATATGAGTATGTGACAGTATGGGTGCCACCGAGTGTCACAAGTATGCACATGTAACAGGGGTTGGGGACAGGCAATGACCAGCAGCTCCTTCAGGCTGCACCTGGCTCTGTCCAGAACAGGAGAGGTCGAGGGTCTCCTGTGCACGACCCTCGGGGGCTCTCCAGAGGCCACACAGCAGGAACCTGGCATTGGGATGTATGTGCTGTTGTCCCCCCAGGCCCAGCCCCCAAGCCACCCTCCCAGCTTCAACGGGGAAGGGCTGGAGGGGCCTCGGGTGAGCATGCTGCTGTCCGGTGTGGGGCCAGAGTACGCAGAGCGCCCTGAGGTGGCTCGCCGGGACAGCGCCCCCACTGAGAGCCGGCTGGCCAAGAGCGATGTGCCCATCCAGCTGCTCAGCGCCACCAACCAGTTCCAGAGGCAGGCGGCCGTGCAGCAGCAGATCCCCACCAAGCTGGCGGCCTCCACCAAGGGTGGCAAGGACAAGGGCGGCAAGAGCAGGGGCTCTCAGCGCTGGGAGAGCTCAGGTGAGCCGGCCCCGCCCCTTCGCCTGGGCCTGGAAGGTGCAGCCGTGGGCAACTGGTCAGGCTGTAGGGGCTCGCTGGGAGCCAGGAAATTCAGGACACCTGTGCCATCCTCCGGAGAGGAAAACCAGAAGGCAGAGCTGGCATCATGGCTGAGGCCACCCCACACAGGGCCATGTTTGGTCTCCAGGCCCAAAACTGAGATGATCCACTGTGTGTCTTCCCCACCTCAACCCTCAAACAGTGGGATGGGGACCAGGAGCCTTAGGGACACGGGCTAGAAGGTAGAGAGCCCTGGCCACCTGGGATCAGCACAGCCGGGGCGGGGACAGGTGCAGGCACCTCTGCTCATCGTCCCCGTTCCACAGAGCTATTCCACAGAGGGGGACACAGAGCCCAGAGCAGCCCCAGTGTTTCCATGGAGGGTGCCCAGGGGCTCCTCTGGCACGAGAGCCGGCCCTGCTGCTCTGGGGGACACCTCCCTGGGGGACAACCAGGGATGTTCTGAGACATTCCCTGAAGATTAGGTGTGTCCCGTGGCCACTGGGGCCTGTGCTGTTTCCACAGGATGCCAGGTGACTCTGCAGGTCCTTCCACAGCGAGGCTGGGGCCATTCTCCCTGAATTTGGGGCTTAGCATCTGAGCAGCTCAGGTCATGGGATCCAGGCTGCCCGTGGGAAGTGTCAGGTGGGGGTGGCCAGGCCCCTCTGCTCTCGGAGGCTGCCCTAGGGAGCGGGGACAGCTAGGCAGCCTGGAGCTGGCCCAAGCGCCTTCCCTCTTCCAGCGTCCTTCGACCTGAAGCAGCAGCTGCTGCTCAACAAGTTCATGGGGAAAGATGAGAGCACCTCACGGAACCGCCGCTCGCTGAGCCCCATCCTGCCCAGCAGACACAGCCCCGCGCCACCGCCAGGTGAGCCCCCACCTGCTGACATGAGCCCAGTCCCACTTGGCAGCTGTGGCACCACCCGGCAACTGCTCAGTCTGGACCCCCTCTCTGTTCCAGACCCTGGCTTCCCCGCCCCAAGCCCACCGCCAGCTGACAGCCCCTCTGAGGGCTTCTCTCTCAAGGCCGGGGACACAGCCCTCCTGCCCGGGCCCCCAGCTCCCTCGCCACTGCCGGCCACACCACTCAGCGCCAAAGAGGACGCCAGCAAGGAAGACGTCATCTTCTTCTAAAAGGGCCGTGACTCAAGGTGCAAGGCCCCTCCCTGCCCTGCCCAACCTTCCTGCTCTCTGGGGACCCCCATGGGGTCACCATGCCCACCCAGCTGTCCCCTCCTCTTCCCTAGCAAACCACCGATGACCGCCTGGCAGGGGCTGGCCTGTCGGTGCTCTGGGCCTCGCAACTCTTTCTGTAGGATTAGCAGTGGTGGCCTGGGTCACTTTCTGAACCTCTTTTTTTTTTTTTTTTTTTTTTTTCCAAAAAGGAAAGTTTTTAATGGAAAGTTGAGCCAGGACTAAACCAGGGAGCTGTCTGAAATCATAGCGCCCCATGCTGGCGGCGGGGAGACCCACTGCGCGCTGTTTTTCTGAGGCAGTGAGGAACGGCGCCGGCTCTGCATGGAGCCGAGGACAGGACAGATCTCGCTCTGAGAAGGAGCTGCCGGCCGGGGCCACGCTCCACGGCCACCACGCAACACTGGAGTCAGGGGTTAGGGCACCAGGAGGAGCCAGGTGGCGTCGGCAGCATCTGTCCCCAGAATCAGGCAGAATCCACTTCCCAAGCAGAGACTCACGCAGGTTCACTGTGAACCTCAGGGCCAGGGAATGAGCCAGGCACGGGGGCATGGGCAGAGAGGGCCACGGGGCAGGGCCCACTGAGGGGACATCAGTGGCCCTCCCGGCAGTTCTGTGGGTTTGGAAGCCCACTGTGAAAGGGGCTGACCTTTGCCCCTTTTTACTTGGCATTGGTTTTGAAACCAGCTGTTTCCCAAACTCTGCTTCCCGAGGTCACCCATTGCTGTTCACACGCTACATCTGTCTGGGCAGCCGGGTCTCTAGCTTCAGCCAGGGCGCATATACACCCCGGACACAGGGTCCTCAGCCCCCGAGAAATGAGCTCCTGGGGCTGGCATCCCACCTTCCAGGCAGGGCTGGCACGTCACAGACTGTCGAGAGTGCCACATCCCAGGACGTGCGGAGGAAGCACCTAGAGACGTTGCAGCGAGTGGCCAAGTGGCCGCTGTGCGGGCCCCTCGCTTGTAGTGAGCTGTTGCAGCTCATGGCCCCTCCCTTGGAGGATGGAGGAAGGAGTGTTGGGCAGTGTCAAAGGTGCTGGGACGTCCCATGGTGGCGATCCCGGGACGGTGAGATCCAGCCATGATCCAGCTCTGGTGGAGAACGGGACACATTTCAAGCCTTGTTCTGCACCCCAAGCATTAGTGGCAGGACTGGGTCCTGGCTGGTCATCCTTGTTCCCAGTGGGGTACACGTGAGCCCCCGCCAGGGCCAAGTCCTTCTCTGGAACCCAGGGTCCTGGGAACCGCAGATCCCGGGGGGATTCAGCCCTTCTCCCACTGTGCTGGCAGAGGCGCTCCTGTGACCCTGAATACAGTGAATAGGGACATTCCCGCCACTCGGGGACAGACGGGCACAGGGGATGGGAAACTCCATCAGGAAGTGCTCCCCTGGGCAGAGGCGCCCACTGGGTGCTGTGGGCTCAGGAGGGGACGGGGCAGGAGCTGGTGCCAACTAGGACCAGAGCCCCACAGCCATACAGCCCATTGGTGACAAGGTCCTGAGAACACAGTGAGTGGCCAGGCGTCCCAAGACGCCTGGCCCCTCCGACGACCTCGACTCCACCCAGCCCAGCCGTTGGCCATCAGCGACGCTCTCTGTCCCCCGTCGGATCCCATGTGTGCCATGTTTATCATCAGTGTTTTGTATTTTTGTACTGAGTATCAGAGCACTTTACAAAAGCTGACTGTACATTCCTGTTCTGTTGTGAAGAGAACATTCCCAGACCCTCGCACCCTCCTGAGCCGGCATGTGCCGGTCCAGCCCTCCGAGATGCCACAATTCCTTGGATGGGGGAGAAGTTCAAGGAATTTCTGCTCGGCCACTCGGTGGGAACCCTGCGTCCCCGCCACATGGCCGAGGGGTCTCAGTTGTGCTAGGCATGGGGCGGCGGCATTGACAGCCCTTCCCTCACCAGTGCCCCTCGGCCACTCTTGGGTTGGAGCCCGATTTTATTTGTAAAGTTGACAGTCGAGCACATGTTCGTATTTTCGTGGGATCTGCACACGTCTTTGTCAGTCGTGATCGTGATCTTAGTCACTTGCTAATTATGTTTACGATGATTACAACGTTTCCTCACCACAGGATATTTCTGACCTGCTTTAGAACTTAAGACCTGATTCTAGCAATAAACGTGTCCAAGATGAGCAGTGACTGGCGTGCACGTTCTTGGGGGTTTTGTTTTAGGATTTTCTTCTGCCCAGACGTCGCTGCAGGAGTAGCGGGTTCTGGTGAGGGTCTCCCGTGGCTCCTGCACCTCAGCTCGCCCCCCTGCCCTCCGTGTCCTGCTTAACACTCTGAAGGCCCCTTCAGGCACAGAGTTGTTGGGGGTTCTTTTTTGTTTTTGTTTCTGCTTTTTTTTTTTTTTTTTTGAGACGGAGTCTCGCTCTGTCGCCCAGGCTAGAGACCAGTGACAGGATCTCAGCTCACTGCAACCTCTGCCTCCCGGGTAGCTGGGATTACAGGTACACGCCCCCACACCCAGCTAATTTTTGTATTATTTTAGTAGACATGGGGTTTCACCATATTGGCCAGGCTGGTCTCGAACTCCTGACCTCAAGTGATCTGCCCGCCTCAGCCTCCCAAAGTGCTGGGATTACGGACAAGAGGCAGGAGTGGGGCGTGGAGGTGCCTGTGGAGGGTCCTGCCCACCGGGTACACTTCAGGCTTTTGTGACGCCTCCACAAAAATCTTCTTGCTTTTAATCCAAAATAACCCCCAAGAGTGTAACTTTCAGTTCCTCCATCTGGTGTGAGAGGCAGCTTGGCTATGAGTGTGAACTCAGCATTTCCACCTGGTCTGAGTTCCAGTGGGGCAAGGACACTGCTGTTTCAACAGAGGGTTTCCCGTCACGAGGTGACTAGGTGTCAAGTCAATCACTAGGTCACTAGGAAGTGCAAAATGAGAACTCTCAGGCAGCACTCTCCACCAGGAAGATGATGCAGGCCACGTGTGGAATTTTTCATTTTTAGTAGTCATATTAAAAAAGTAAAAGGAGGGCCGGGCACAGTGGTTCATCCCTGTAATCCCAGCATTTTGTTAGGGCGGGGGCTGAGGCAGGAAGATCGCTTGAGCCCAGGAGTTCAAGACCAGCCTGGGCAACATAGTGAAACCCCTTCTCCACAAAAGTAAAAAATTAGCCAGGTATGGTGGCATGCACCTGTAGTCCCAGCTACACAGGAGGCTGAGGCAGGAGGATTGCTTGAGCCTAGGGGTTCGAAGTTGCAGTGAGCTATGATCGTGCCACTGCACTCCGGCCTGGGCAACATGGTGAGACGCTATCTCTAAGAGCTTAAAAAAAAAAAAAAAAAAAAAAATTGGGGGGGATTGAAAAAAGAAGTGAAATTTAAAAAAAAAAGAAAAAGGGCCGGGCGCGGTGGCCCATGCCTATAATCCCAGCACTTTGGGAGGCCAAGGCGGGAGGATCACCTGAGGTCAGGAGTTCAAGACCAGCCTAGCCAATGTGGTGAAACCCTATCTCTACTAAAAACACAAAAATCAGCCGGGCATGGTGGCAAACGCCTGTAGTCCCAGCTACTCCAGAGGCTGAGGCAAGAGAATCGCTTGAACCCGGAGGCGGAGGTTGCAGTGAGCCGAGATTGTGCCATTGCACTCCATCCTGGGGGACAAGAGTGAGACTTTGTCTCAAAAAAAAAAGAAAAAAGAAAAAGGATGAAATTAATTTACTATTTCATTTTTACTTATTTTTGAGATGGAGTCTTGCTCTGTCACCCAGGCTGGAGTACAGTGGCATGCTATCTTGACTCACTGCAACCTCCGCCTCCCGGGTTCAAGCGATTATCCTGCCTCAGCCTCCCGAGTAGCTGGGAGAGTAATTGGGTCTCCAGGTAGATAATGAGATGTCCTCATCATGCAGGTGCTGCTAGGGGCTGGGAAGGTGGCCTTTGCTGAGGACCCGGACAGGCCTGCACCCCCGACAAGGGAGAGAAGGGGGAACCCACCAAGCCCGGCCCACTCGTGAGTCCTGGGCAGAAGGAGCCCCACAGATGGGATCTCCTGCACCCATTTGATCCTGAGCAGTCCCCGGCCTCCCAGCTGCTCAGAGCCACCTGGTGTCTTCCTTGTAAAAACAAAACAAACCACAAATGTACTCTGGGAGGCCGAGGCAGGCAGATAGCTTGAAGCCAGTTCAAGACTAACCTGGGCAATATGGCGAGACCCCGTCTTTACAAAACAATTAAAAATTAGCTGGGCGTGGTGATAAATGCCTGTAATTCCTGCTATTCAGGAGGCTGAGGTAGGAGGATCCCTTGAGCCCAGAAGTTCGAGGCTGCAGTGAGGTTATGATCGCACCACTGCACTCCAGCCTGGGTGACAGAGTGAGATCCTGTGTCAAAAAGACAAAAATCAAGGCAGTGCAATTGATATCACGAGGCCCGAGGGCACACATACTGACTATTGTGTATTCCTGGGCCAGGCTGTGCACCAATGTCTGCCAGAAGCCACATGTGCACGGACTCTGAGGCGTCGTTCTCAGCCAGCAGACTAAGAAGTACCGTCATCCCATCCCACCACACACTGGCTGACGTGGAGGCCCCACGTGTCTATCGGTGTGTGTTGCCCAGTCTCAGCCTGGAGCCCTCAAAACGCTCACAGTGACCCTGCGTCTGCAGCACAGCGGCATGAGGCCATGCCCTCAGGTGGCCTGACCGGAGGTGGTACCTCTGGCCGTGTGCCCAGGACTCTGGGGAGTAGAGAACAGCCCTCAATGGCTGGAGGCCACTTGGGGTCCGTAGGCAACGCTTGCTCCAAGACGGAGAGGACCCACCGGGCCGAGGGCATTCCTGAAGGTGGGCTGGGGAAGTGTGGTTTCCAACTGTGGCTCCATCCCATGGAGGGGAAGGGGCCAGGAGCCACCAGTGTAATAACCTTCACCCTGAGCCAGGCGCCAGCACCACAATGTTTAATTGATTCCCGTCCCAGCTTTCCCAAGGCACGACAGGCTCCCTCCTCCTCCTCTTGATTTGGATACAAAACTCCAGCTGGCAGGCAGGAGGTGCCGCTGAAGCCCCCCGCAGCCCCTGAAAACTCCGGCTCAGGAGCTCAGGGCTGAGGCCCGCGAGACCTCGCATCAGTCCCTCCACCCACCCTGCCCATGGGTTTTGCCACAGGCAGCTCCACGAGAGCCCCGGCTCCTGCCCTGCTGGCTTCTGCTTTGCAGGAAGGGCCCTCCGTGGGCTCCGGCTGCGTCCCTGTGCTCTTCTGGCAGTGTCAGGGGGTAGTGGCCTCGGCCTGGCCGCCGGCCCGGGCCGCCTGGTACATGCTGAGGATCGAGGAGATGGTGCCCATGAGGCCCACCAGCCATGGCGGGAAGCGGCCGGCCCACAGCACGCCCCGGGGCAGCCAGTGCACGGCGTTGGCCAGGTCGGCCAGGTTGCTGAGAAGTGACAGTGCTTCCGACTGCATCTGCGCCTCCATGGCCCTCCGCTTGCCCCGGGGCAGCGGGCTGTGGGGCAGAGAGGAGCCACTCACACTCACGCTCACGCTCACACCTGCCTGCCTGCCCTTCCCAAACCCCCGAAGGCCCTGTGTGGCCTGGCAGCCCTGAGCCCCTGCCTGTGAGTGGGAGGAGCTGGCAGGGCCGAGGTGGCCTCAGTGACCCTCCACAGAGACTGAGTCCCCATCACCCCCACGGCCCAAGCACAAACAGGGCAGGGACCTGGGTCCAAGTCCTCAAATCCACACCTCACTCCTCCTGAACACCCGGAGATGGGGGTTTCTTGTAAAAAACAGAAAGCACAAATGCACTTTGGGAGTGCTATGGAGGCAAGGGGGAACCCCAGGAGCGTGGCCTGTGCCTGCCCAGCCTTTCTTTTTCAGGATGACACAGTGACGACAAGCCTGGCCAATGCGGCGAGACCCCATCCCCACCAAAAAATAAATACCAGAATCAGCCAGGCATGGTGCCACGTGCCTGTAGTCTCAGCTACTCGGGAAGCTGAGGCAGGAGGATCAGTTGAGCCCGGGAGGCGGAGGTTGCAGTGAGCCGAGATGGCACCACTGTGCTCCAGCCTGAGCGACAGAGCAAGGCCCTATCTCAAAAAAGAAAAAGCAACACTAACAATGGCCATGGCCCTCGGGAAATTGATCATTCTCTCCTGCTGGGGGCACAGCCATGAAGGCTCAGCCCTGGAGTCCTCCCTCAAGCAAGCCTCAGTTTCCCCATCTGTCAAAGGTACTGCCACCCACCAGAGGCTGCAGTGAGACCGCCATGACCTGAGCACAACAGACCCCAGCACGGGCCTGCACAGGGGTAGCTCTGAGCCGGGATCCCACGCCTGCTGGAGGGAGTGGGCCTTCCTGCTGGGTAATCGCAGGCTCCTACCTGGTGAAGGGCGCCGTGGGGCTCCGCAGCCTCTGTCTCAGTTTCAGCAGCATCCACAGGGACCTGCAGCACCAGAGCCCGAGGGAGGATGCCCCGGGGGGTGGAGCAGGAGGGTTAGCTCCGCAACGCTGGCCCCAGACAGACAGTCTGGGACAGGTGCTGCATCTCGAATAAATGGCCTGCCCTCTCCCTGCCCCCACAGTCCCACGCCCTCCCGCTGTGCCTCAAACTCCCGGGGACTCATCCCTAACATGGCCCCGTCCCACCCTGGACATCGTCCTGCACTTCTGACATGGCCATCCAGGGCCTGGCCCAGCCTCTGCAAACCGCTGGCAAGTGCTCAAAGGAACATCAAGCCCCGTGAGGTGTTCACAGCCTGGCAGGGAGTCCTAGACAGAAGAGGATGCCAAGGGGCCTGCAGTTGGACAGGCCTGGGGACGCCACTTCCCCTCCGGGCCTCAGCTGCCTCGCCTGCTCTGTATGGAAAGGCCCAAACCAGTGCCATGCCAGCGTCCCCTGCACACACACCCTGGACATTGGCTGGATCTATCTGGATGATCCCTTGGGCCCCCAGGGCTGGCATCTGCAGGCTGAGGAAGGGGCTACCCAGTGGGCAGCCTCTGTGCTCCCAGGGGACTCTGTAGCCATGCATGGCACCCACCCGGGCCGGTCCACCAGGCACCTGCACTCTCCAGCCTCGGCAGTGGGGTGTGCCAGGTTGTGACTGTGACCTCCTGACTAGAATGGGCAGGGCCTGGTCACATCTTCTCTGGCCACCAGGTACCCAGGGTGCAGGATGCAGGGTAGCACCAGTGGTACAGCAGGTGGGAGCCTCCTGGGGGGCTAGGGCAAAACACTGATTCCTGGGCTCCCTAGACCCACAGAATCAGAAGTTCTAGTCCAGGCACAGTGGCTCACACCTGTAATCCTGGCACTTTGGGAGGCCAAGGCAGGCGGATCACC
The DNA here is from genome assembly GCF_049350105.2 of Macaca mulatta. Lineage (NCBI taxonomy): Eukaryota > Metazoa > Chordata > Mammalia > Primates > Cercopithecidae > Macaca > Macaca mulatta. The sequence goes on from NC_133424.1 coordinate 8,371,958, forward strand.
TGAGGTCAGGAGTTTGAGACTAGCCTGGCCAACATGGTGAACCCCCGTCACTACTAAAAATACAAAAATTAGCCGGGGGTGGTGGCAGGCGCCTGAAATACCAGCTACTCGGGAGGCTGAGGCAGGAGAATCACTTGAAACCGGGAGGCGGAGTTTGCAGTGAGCCAAGATCACACCACTGCACTCCGGCCTGGGCAACAGAGGAAGACTGTGTCTCAAGAAAAAGAATCAGAAGCCCTGGGCACTGGACCCAGGCATCTCCATTTAGCAACCTGCTGGCTAATGCTCTGGCAGCCTGGGCCTTAGGGCAGATGTCTGGTCATGATGAGCACACATGGAATGCTCTCCACCCACTCCCCCTGCTCACCCCAAACCCAGAGAAATGATGAAAAACCACATGCCCGAAACAAGAATGCCGCAGCAGGCAGGGCACAGAGGACGTTGATGGCCGTGCAACAATTCCATTTGATACTGCAATGGGGGACACGTGTCAGCGTCCAAACCCATAGGATGCCCAAAACCTAGCGTGAACCCTAACGTGAGCTATGCACTCAGGGTGATGGTGGATCCATGGAGGGGCATCAGTTGTAACAAATGCACCATGGGGATGGTGCCAGTAGTTGGGGAGGCTGTCTAGGGGAGGGGTTGGGGGTATATGGGAGCTTTCTGAATGTTATACTCAATTCTGCTGTGAGCCTAAAATTGCTCTAAAAAAATAAAGTCTGGGCTGGGTGTGGTGGCTCACGCCTGTAATCCCACCACTTTGGGAGGCTGAGGCAGGGGGATCACCTGAGCCCAGGAGCTGGAGACCAGACTGGGCCACATGGCAAAACCACATCTCTAAAAAGAAAATTACAAAAGTTAGCCAGGTGTGGTGGCACATGCCTGTGGTCCCAGCCACTCAGGAGGCTGAGGTTGGAGGATTGTTTGAGCCCAAGAGGCGGAGGTTGCAGTGGGTCAAGATTGAGCCACTGCTCTCCAGCCTGTCTCAAAAAAAAAAAAAAAAAGCTTATTTAAGCAAAAAAGAAAGGAACCAAGGCTGCCCCTAAAATACAAACCAGAGGTCACGAGGCACCCAGAGGAAGGTGGAGGAAGAGGGGCTGTGAGCCAAAGCCCCGCTCTGACCTGAGCCCCAGGAGCATCCGGGCTGGGCCCAGGCACCCTTCCCCGGGTGTGCCAGGACATGAGGAAGGCCAGCACTACAGACACTGCGGCCTCCAGGGTCCATGGCCATGAAACATGACCCTTTTGAGACAGTCGAAACGCGTAGACAGGGTTTTAGGTCAAAGGCTGGAAAAGAACCACCGAAGCTTGAACAGTGGGAGTCTCTGGGTTGGGTTGTGGGTGATTCAAATCTTCTACTCTGAGGTTTATCCATTTTCCAGATTGTCTACAGTAAGCATGTAATTAGGACATCTGTGTCGGGGGGAAACGAGAACTACTGAGAGTCAGAACCTCACCCAGGGAAAAGCAAATGCTTCCCCCAGAACCAACGACACAGCCTACCCCGAGGCTGGGATAGCCGCACCTCAGCCCGGTGATCTAAGAGCCCTTCACAACCACTGAAACATGCAGACCAGGGCGCCCAGCTCCTCCTGGTGTTTACAGGGGCCGGGGATTCTGACTCAGCACATTTGCAAAGAGGAAAATGTTTGGGAGGAAACCATTACTGGAAAGTTCTAGAAACTGTATCGTTTTTGGAGGCACAGAGCTAGTCAGGAAACTGCTGACTGTCTTCTCCGGGGTGGCAGCTGACAGCAATGCCAGCAGGACTCAGGGACCCGGGAAAAGGTCACTCCGCTGGCTGCTTCTCACAGGCCCTAGAGTTACTTCTTCTTTCTGGGTATAGTCAGCAGAGTCATGGCCCCTCCAAAAATGGCCATGCCCTGAGCCTGTGAACATGTTTACCTCTAAGGCAAAGGAGGCTTTGCCGATGGATTAAGCTAAGGATTTTTTTCTTTTTTTGACACGGAATCTTGCTCCGTTGCCAGGCTGGAGTGCAGGGATGTGATCTCGGCTCACTGCAACCTCTGCCTCCCCAAATTCAAGCAATCCTCCTGCCTCAGCCTCCCAAGTAGCTGGGATTACAAGTGTGTGCCACCAAGCCCAGCTAATTTTTGGTATTTTTAGTAGAGAACGGGTTTCACCATGTTGGCCCGGCTGGTCTAGAATTCCTGGGCTCCTCGCCCACCTTGGCCTCCCAAAGTGCTGGGATTACAGGCATGAGCCACCACGCCCAACCTAAGCCTAGGATCTTGAGATGGGGTATTACCCTGGATCATCTAGTTGGTCCCTATGTCATCACAGGGGTCCTTACAGGAGGGAGGAAGGAGGATGAGGGTCAGCGAAGGAGGTGTGACCCTGAAAGCAGAGGTCATGCTTGGAAGATGAAGGAAGGGACCATGAGCCAAGGAATGTGGGTGGCCTCTAGAAGCTGGAAAATCTTCAAGCCTGTAATCCCAGCACTTTGGGAGGCCGAGGCGGGCGGATCACAAGGTCAGGAGATCGAGACCACAGTGAAACCCCGTCTCTACTAAAAATACAAAAAATTAGCCGGGCGCGGTGGCGGGCGCCTGTAGTCCTAGCTACTCAGGAGGCTGAGGCAGGAGAATGGCGTGAACCCAGGAGGCGGAGCTTGCAGTGAGCCAAGATCGCGCCACTGCACTCCAGCCTGGGCAACAGCATGAGACTCCGTCTCAAAAAAAAAAAAAAAAAAAAGAAGCTGGAAAATCCAAGGAAACGGACCTCCCCCTGGGGCCTCCAGAAGGCATCAGCGCCTGCTGACACTAGCCCAGGAAGTGTTCCGACTTCCAGCCTCAGAACCTAAGATAGTAAGTTTCTGTTGCCCAGCGCTATAACGTTGTGGTAATTTGTTTCAGCAGTTATTCTAAACAAATACATCCACAAAAGGAAGAAACAACAAAACCTCCAAGGAAAACTCTAAGAGGCAAAGACCCACATGCCTCAGTCTGAAGCCTGTGCTGTTGCTGGGGCTGCTGCTGTTTTGCTAAGGAGGTCCCGCCCAGGGACCTTGGGTGCTGCCTTCTGGCCCGTGCCACTTACCTGGCAACTCCCAGGAGCAGAGAGAGGGCCCACAAGGCTGTACTCAGCGTCCACCACCGGGAAGAGTCCACGTGGAGGACCCGGGCATCAGCCGCCCAGGCGACGTGCTCACATGGGTAGTAGAGCTGGTCGGCCAGGTTCCCTAGGACGGAGACCAAGCGGACAAAGGCGTCCTCCTCCTGCAGGACCAGGAGCAGAGGGGGCCTAGGGTCAGACTTACCCACTGCTCATTTTAGCACCGTAGCCATGCCAGGAAGCAGAGAGCTATTTCCTGCCCCCAGTCCCTGGGCCGTGTCCAGGCCTGGCAGGCCCTGCAGGAGAAAGGCTCTGGGGCTGGGGTCCCTGCACAGGCCTGATTTCTGTGTCTCGGCAGCATGGTGTTCAGGGCCCCCTGAAGGGAGGGTCTCAACGCATCTGTGCAGTGCAATCCTCTGCGGAGTTCCAAAAACCCCATGCCCAGTGCCAGCTGTGAGGATTCTGCCTCACTCAGCCTGGGGCAGGCGCCAGCACCAGGAATTTTCACAAGGAATTTTCACAAGGAATTTTCATATTCCCAGGGGATTCCCAGGTACGGCCACGTTGGGACCCCTGTGTCAGAACCTTCCTTCCCAAAGGCTTCCAGTTCCCGCACAGGCAGGGACCTCTGATGCCAGACTCTACGCAGGGAGCGTAGAGGTGGCCCGCAGGGAACCCTGACCAGGCTGAGATGGTGTGCCAACCCGTGGGCCACCGCACGCCTAGTGCTGAGCACGCGCCAGGCACAGTGCTGTAGACTCATGGCCTCCCTCAACCCCGAGCAAGTTACTGTCCCCGTTACAGACAGCCATGCTGAGGCTCTCAGGGAAAGCTGCTGGTCCCAGTTCCAGCAGGGATGGTCCTCCAGGCCCTCAAATTGCAATGCACACGCGGGCTCTCGGTGCTGCACGCCGCCCATACCCTCTGCCCCAAGTTCTTAACCACCGCCTACAGCCAGCGAGCCATGACCAGTGGAGGCTGTAGGACCACAGCGCTAAAGCCTGGTTTCTGGGATTGGAGCCCCGCGGCCAACGGGGGCCCCGCCCCCTCCACCTTCACCTTCCTTGTTGCCTGCCACACCCTTCCCCTCCTCTCTGACTTCCCAGGAAGCTCCTCCCCGCCCCACCGCTGATTGCTGATGCTGCTCTCCTTCTTTCTGGCCAGACACTATCCTGCCTTCCTCTGGGCTCTGAACCTCACTCCAGCTTCCCTCATCTGCCTGGCGCGTCCTGGTACATTTCCCACCTCCCTGAGGATGGCGGACCCCGCCCCAATGCGCTCATTCCACCCGGGTTTCCTGAGAAGCCGCGGGGTCCAGGCTAGACGCTGGGGAGGGGCAGAGGCTCACCAGGGCAGGGAGGAACGCAGACATATAAACCGGAAACCCAACAAAGGGGGCTCTTGTTCTGGCCAAGGGACACTCGAGGTGCAAGGGCCCCCACCCCTTGCCTGAGGGCTCTTCCACAGACAAGACAGAGGAGGGAGGGGTATCAGGGATGCACCAGAGCTTTGTCCTGATCAGACACGGAGGAGGAGGACGCCACAGGTGTCAAAACAGGAAGCGGCCCAGAGCAACACTGGTGATGTGGGATGATCGGGCCAAGGACACGTGGAGCTGAACGGGGTGGGCTTGGGGGTTCGGGGCGGGGAGCATCTGAGTAGCAAGTGGCTCAGCGGGGTGATCCCCGGGAGGACAGAGAGAACAGACAGGGCAGCCCAGGGAGGGGCATGACCCTGAGAGGCTGGCCCATGCACCCTCTTGAGATCATCCCCTGGGGGGCCAGATGGCCCTCTAGATAGGCTGGCACGCCTGTGGGACACCGCAGGGACAAGGCTACTCTCTGCACACTGTCGCAATAGCAAAACCTTAGAAATCATTGCCCTGTGCGTCAGCCGGAGGCCGGTTAAATAAATCTGAATCTGTATAGCAGAGCACTATGTGGTCCTGAGAACGGAGCTCTTTCTAGACTGATAAAAAATGATCTGTGGCCGGGCACGGTGGCTTACGCCTGTCATCCCAGCACTTTGGGAGGTCGAGGCAGGTGGATTACTTGAGCCCAGGAGTTCAAGGCCAGCCTGGGCAACACGGCAAAACCCTGTCTCTACAAAAGATGCAAAAAATTAACCAGGTGTGGTGGTGCACCTGTAGTCCCAGCTATTTGGGAGGCTGAGGTAGGAGGATCACCTGAGCCCGGGAAGTCAAGGCTTCAGTGAGCCATGATCACGCCACTGTACTCCAGCCTGGGTGACCGAGTGAGACCCTGTCTCCAAGAAAAAAAGAAAGATAAAGAAATGATGCCCGAGTTGTACTGTTAAATGAAAAAAGCACTATTTATGTAAACCATATGTATCTGCCTATGCAAGTACAGGAAATCTCACAAAGGAGACACAAGAAGCTGACCACAGGACCAGGCACGGTGGCTCACACCTGTAATCCCAGCAGTTTGGAAAGCCAAGGCAGGTGGATCACTTGAGGTCACGGGTTCGAGACCAGCCTGGCCAACATGGCAAAACCCCATCTCTACTAAAAATACAAAAATTAGCCAGGCATGATGGGGGTGCCTGTAATCCTAGCTACGTGAGGGGCTGAGGCAGAAAAATCATTGCCACCGGAGGTAGAGGTTGCAGTGGGCCGAGATCACGCCACTGCACTCCAGCCTGGGTGACAGAGTGAGACCTTGTCTCAAAAAAAAAAAAAAGAAGCTGACCATGGTGGGTGCCTCTGTGGGGAAAAATTGGAGGCCTGGAAGATCAGGAAGGAGGGAGGTTTTTTAAATTATATCCCCCTTTGGAACGTGTGAACATGTTTGCTATTTTTAAAAATTGAAATCATAACGAGAACATCTGATCCTCTCAAAGAAGAAAGTGAAATTTTTAAAAGTAATAAACTTACCCACGCAGGGAGCACTTTGGGACAAGACTATAAAACGCTCATGGTGGCTCACGCCTGTCATCCCAGCACTCAGGGAGGCTGAGGCAGGAGGACCACCTGAGCCTAGGAGTTCAAGGCTGCAGTGAGCTATGATCTTGCCACTGCACTCCAGCCTGGATGACAGAGCAAGACCCTGTTTCTAAAAAAAAAATTTTCTTTTTTTTGTTTGAGATGGAGTCACTCCATTACCCAGGCTGGAGTGCAGTGGTGCCATCTTGGCTCATGGCAACCTCCACCTCCCAGATTCAAGCGATTCTCCTGCTTCAGCCTCCCAAGTAGCTGGAACTACAGGCGTGTGCCACCACGCCCGGCTAATTTTTGTATTATTAGTAGAGACAGGGTTTTACCGTGTTGGCCTGGCTGGTCTCAAACTCCTGACCTCGTGATCTGCCCACCTTGGCCTCCCAAAGTGCTGGGATTGTAGGCATGAGCCACCGTGAGGGGCCAAAAAAGTTTTTTTAAATGTCCACTCAGATCCACGCCGTATTCCCTAGAGCCCCACAAACCCTGTTACCTGTGCCCCCAGGCCGTATTGCTTAGTGTAGACAAACATGGACAGGTCATCAAAGAGTCGCAAGATGGTCCTGCAGTGGCTGAGTTGGGTGGACACCACCAAGAGACGTGTCCCCACTTCGGACCTGGTGGGACATTGTTCAACCAGGACCCCACCAACCAGCTGGCAGCAGTACCCCAGCACTCGGATCTGTGGGAAACCAGAAGCAGTCAGCGTGGCCCTCCTGTTCTGCAGAACTGAGCTGCATCTCCCCCGACCTGGCCGGGGCCCCACTGGATTGACACTGTGGAAGATTCTTTTTGAAACAGAGTCTCTCACTCTGACGTCCAGACTGGAGTGCAGTGGCGCCATCTTGGCTCACTGCCGCCTCCACCTCCCATGTTCAAGTGAGTCTTGTGCCTTGGTCTCCTAAGTAGCTGGGATTACAGACGCCCACCACCACACTCCGCTAATTTTTGTATTTTTTGTAAAGACAGGGTTTTGCCATGTTGGCTAGGCAGGTCTCAAACTCATGACCTCAAGTGATCCACCTGCCTTAGCCTCCCAAAGTGTGGGAATTACAGGCATGAGACACGGTGCCTGACCCAAGGGTCTGGAAACTTCTAAATCCACAAAGTGACAGTAAAAGCTGAAAGTGTAGGTCGGGGACAGTGGCTCACGCCTGTAACCCCAGCACTTTGAGAGACAGAGGTGAGACGATGCCTTCAGACCAGGAGTTTGAGACCAGCCTGGGCAACATAGCAAGGCCCTGTCTCTACTAAAATTTTTTTAAGTTAACAGGGCATGGTGGCTACTTGGGAGGCTGATGCTGGAGGATCACTTGAGCCCAGGAGTTCCAGACTGCAGCAAGCTTTAATCGTGCTACTGCACTCCAGCCTGGGTGACAGAGCGAGACCTAGTCTCAAAAAAAAAAAAAAAAAAAAAAAAAGCTGAAAGTTTAAAAACATACTTGTAGGTGGGACAAATGAAGAAACATAATTATCCAAAGGTACTGTGGGGAGTGCCTGCTCATGTAACTGAAGGGCACAGCCTTTGGGGACAGATGTGACAGGAACAAAGAAAACAAAACTCCTTACTTCCCACCTCCCAGGTCCTTCTTTTCCCAGGTGGCAGGAAGCTGCAGCTAAAGTGTATATTTACATTTACCTGCCTGGACCAAAGACTTTGGCTGTGCTGAACGCTGGGCGCAGGTGAACAGGTTTCAACCCAGTGAACAATAGGATAATTTGGTTGAATTACTTTAGAGAGAAAGAACCTACTCAGTAGGTGATTTGGAGCCTTGTGAAGTAAGTCATCTTCACTACTCTTATATCTTTCTTTTTTTTTTTTTTTTTTTTTTTTTTGGAGACAGAGTGTCGCTCTGTTCCCCAGGCTGGAGTGCAGAGGTATGAGCTCACTGCAACCTCTGCCTCCCAGGTTCAAGCAATTCTCCTGCCTCAGCCTCCCGGGTAGCTAGGACTACAGGTACCCACCATCACACCCGGCTTTTTTCTTTTTTTTTTTTTTTTGAGACGGAGTTTAGCTCTGTCGCCCAGGCTGGAGTGCAGTCGCGCCATCTTGGCTCACTGCAAGCTCCACCTCCCAGGTTCACGCCATTCTCCTGCCTCAGCCTCCTGAGTAGCTGGGACTACAGGTGGCCGCCACCACGCCCGGCTAATTTTTTGTATTTTTAGTAGAGACAGGGTTTCACCATGTTAGCCAAGATGGTCTCGATCTCCCAACCTCATGATCCACCCGCCTCGGCTTCCAAAAGTGCTGGGATTACAGGCATGAGCCACCGTGCCCGGCCTACACCTGGCTAATTTTTGTATTTTAGTACAGACGTTGTCCAGGCTGGTCTCAAACTCCTGAGCTCAGGCAATCCACCCACCTCAGCCTCCCAAAGTGCTAGGATTACAGGCGTGAGCCATCATGCCCGGCCTCCCTTATATCTTTATTTTACCTGCTTTTCAGAAATTGCTTGTTCCTGTTGTTTTATTTTTACTTGTAATTCCTTTCCGGCCCATTATAACGGCAAAACACTGCAATTTGAATGTCTAACTTGGGGGAGATTTGTTAACCCCCCCCGCCCTCCCCCGCCACACCGAGTCATAAGAGATTTGAATGGAATCTAAATGCCTAGCCACCAGTACACCCCCTAGTACAATCTAAATGTCTACCTATAAGAGACCAGTGGGGACAAGCTAAGAGTCCAGACTCAGGGGCATGGATGGCATAACCTAAATGCTCAACCATATGGGACTTGATTGGAACTTAAAACTGTCTAGCCATAGGGAGAGTCTTACAATATCCTAAATCCCCACATGAGATTGTTTGGGACAATCCAGCGATCAACTACAGTGGCCTGGTCAGATCCTAAATGTCCAAACATGGGAATCTGTTTGGTATGTAAACGTCCAGCTAGGCTGGGTTGGTGCAAACGATCTAAATGACCAACTGGGGTTTTGTTGGAATCCATCACTGCTTAGGCATGGCAGGGTCCAGGACACGGTGGGTTCTTTGGTCTACGCTGGCTGAAAAAACCTAAATGCCCACCTATAGGTGATCTGGTTGGAAATGAATGTCCAGCCACAGGGGAGCCCTGCAACACCCCAAATCCCAACATGAGATTGTTCAGGACAACGCAGGGACTGACTTCAGTGGTCTGGTCAGATCCAAAACGTCCAAACACGAGAATCTGGCCAGTGTGTCAATGTCCGGCCAGGCTGGGTTGACAGAAATGATCTTAATGTCCAACGTTGGCCGGGCGCGGTGGCTCACGCCTGTAATCCCAGCACTTTGGGAGGCCGAGGCAGGAGGATCACTTGAGGTGAGGAGATCGAGACCATCCTGGCTAACACGGTGAAACCCCCGTCTCTACTAAAATTACAAAAAATTAGCAGGGCGTGGTGGAGGGCGCCTGTAGTCCCAGCTACTCGGGGGACTGAGGCAGGAGAATCGCTTGAACCCGGGAGGCGGAGGCTGCAGTGAGCTGAGATCCGGTCACTGCACTCCAGCCTAAATAAATAAATAAATGTCCAATGCTAGGTCACCGCGTTTGAGCCTAGCTCGGACGCGGCTTCTGCGACGGAGTATCTTGGGCGACTCTTTCCCCTCTCTGGCCTGTTTCCCCGTCTCTGAGCTTGGGCCAAACTCTAGGCCCTCCGGCCCCGGTCCGCCCCTTCCTCACCAGGCGGTCCCGGCCCCTGTACGACTCCAGCGCCGACGCCAGGCCGCTCAGCGACGCCATGGCAACTCCGTGACGTCACCGCGACGTCGGCGCGTCGCACCAGGGGGCGGGGCCAGGCCGGGGTCCCGGGAGCGCCCCAAAGGCCTGCGCGCAGGCGCGGTCGCAGGCCTTTGTCCCCGGTCCGGCTTCTTGTCCGCTGTAGGGGAGGGACAGAGTTTGCAGAGGTGGGGACGACACGTGTGTGCTTTCCAAGCCTGCAGACCCCGGATGATCCTCGGAGCTTGCTGCATTCGGCCCCACGGCGGTTTGGCCAACTACCCACGCACAAAAAAGTATATTTCCAAGTTTAACCAGCTACCCACACGCTCCCAAAATACTCCAAGCAAAACCACCAACCTGTTAGCAATGGCTCAAGGAGAGATTTTCCTTTTTAATTTTTGTGCTTCACCTTTTCTGCACTGTCTGCTTGCTTGTGGTGAGCAGGAATGACTGCTGTAATATCACAACAAGGCATCTTTCGACGTTAAGGAAATGCATAGAATTGTTCTAGAATGCACAAGAACTGTAACTGGACTTTCTCCAGAAAAGGTAACCCGCGTGATTGGGGAAAATATTACATTTTCACCTTTATGCCATTTTGTAGCTGTTAAATTTTGTGCAATATGCTTGTATCATCTCGTGGAAAAAAAGTCAAATACCATTTTCACCCGTTTTTGTTTGTTATTGAGGTAAAATTCGCACAAGATGAAATTAACCATTTAAAAATGCACAATGTTTGGCCAAGCGCGTTGGCTCGCTCCTGTAATCCCAGCACTTTGGGAGGATCACCTGAGGTCAGGAGTTCGAGACCAGCCTGGCCAAGATGGTGAAACCCCCATCCCTACAAATATACAAAAAAAAAAAAAAAAAAAAAAAAATTAGCCAGGCATGATGGCCGGCGCCTGTAATCCCAGCTACTTGGGAGGCTGAGGCGGAAGAATCGGTTGAACCCTGGAGGCGGAGGTTGCAGTGAGCCAAGATCAGGCCATTGCACTCCAGCCTGGGAGAGAGAGAGACTCCGTCTCAAAAAATAAAATAAATAAAAAATAAGACCGGGCTCGGTGGCTCACGCCTGTAACCCCAGGACTTTGGGAGGCCCAGGTGGGCGGATCACGAGGTCAGGAGATCTAGACCATCCTGGCTAACACAGTGAAACCCCATCTCTACTAAAAATACAAAAAAATAAGTAGGCATGGTGGCCGGCGCCTGTAGTCTCAGCTACTTGGGAGGCTGAGGCAGGAGAATGGCGTGAACTCGGGAGGCGGAGCTTGCAGTGAGCCGAGATCGGGCCACTGCACTCCAGCCTGGGCGACAGAGCGAGACTCTGCCTCAAAATAAATAAATAAAAAAAAATAAAAATGCACAATTCAATGACATTTAGTACATGCCCATGTTGTACAACCATCACCCTTTGCTAGTTTCAGAGTATTTTTATCACCCTGAAAAGAGACCCCCGTAGGAGACCAGCATATGCCACTCTGAAATACGCGACTTTGGTATAGGATTATTTTGAGCTGAGATCAATGGAGCTGATACTGGAAAAGCTCTCTGCTTTTCCCTGATTTGCCTCAAAGCAGGACCTAAATGTACAAAGGTGCCCTCCTCCCCTCTCTACCGGGAAGGACAAAGGTTGATTTATCACCAGGGACACCTTTAGACTCTTGTCTGAGACGTCTTTTTTTTTTTCTTTCTTTCTTTTTTTTTTTTTTTTTTTTTTTTGAGACGGAGTCTCGCTCTGTCACCCAGGCTGGAGTACAGTGGCCGGATCTCAGCTCACTGCAAGCTCCGCCTCCCGGGTTTACGCCATTCTACTGCCTCAGCCTCCCGAGTAGCTGGGACTACAGGCGCCCGCCACCACGCCCGGCTAATTTTTTGTATTTTTTTAGTAGAGACGGGGTTTCACCGTGTTAGCCCGGATGGTCTTGATCTCCTGACCTCGTGATCCGCCCGTCTCGGCCTCCCAAAGTGCTGGGATTACAGGCTTGAGCCACCGCGCCCGGCCTTTTTTTTTTTTTTCTTTGAGAGGGAGTCTTGCTCTGTTCCCAAACCTAGAGTGCAGTAGCGCCATCTCTGCTCACTGCATCCTCTGCTTCCCTGGTTCAAGCAATTCTCCTGCCTCGGCTTCCCGAGTAGCTGGGATCACAGGTGTGCACCACTGTGCCCGGCTAATTTTTGTATTTTTGGTAGAGTCGGGGTTTCACCACATTGGCCAGGCTGGTCTCAAATTCCTGGCCTCAAGTGATCTCCCCGCCTCGGCCTCCCAAAGTGCCGGGATTACAGGCATGAGCCACTGCACCCGGCCTCAATGTCTTTTTCCTTCGTCTTGTCACTTCTCCCAACATTTGCTGCTCTATGTTGAAAGTGCTATCTAAGGCCGGGCGCGGTGGCTCACGCCTGTAATCCCAGCACTTTGGGAGGCCGAGACGGGCAGATCACGAGGTCAGGAGATCGAGACCATCCTGGCTAACACGGTGAAACCCCATCTCTATTAAAAAATACAAAAAAAAAAAACCTAGCCGGGCGAGGTGGCGGGCGCCTGTAGTCCCAGCTACTCAGGAGGCTGAGGCCAGAGAATGGCGTGAACCCGGGAGGCGGAGCTTGCAGTGAGCTGAGATCCGGCCACTGCACTCCAGCCTGGGCGACAGAGCGAGACTCCGTCTCAAAAAAAAAAAAAAAAGAAAGAAAGTGCTATCTAAGCAGGAGTTATATAAGCTATATAAGCCACCTCATTTCTCTTGGCATCTCCCATGTATACATAAGGTATACATGTTAATAAATTTGTTTTTCCCTTGTTAATTCTTTTTTTTTTTTTTTTTTTTTGAGACAGGGTCTCACTCTGGGAGGAACCAAATGTGTAGATGTGAGGCCACCACATGTGTGCTCTCTGGGTCCGAGGACCCAGGATGATCCCCAGAGCTTGCTACATTCTGCCCCATGGTAGCATGACCAACTACCCACAAAAAAGGGTAGAGTGCAGTGGCACGATCTTAACTCACTGCAGCCTTGAACTCCTGGGATCAAGCGATCCTCCCACCTCAGCCTCCTGAGTAGCTGGGACCACAGGTGTCCGCCACCACGAGTGGCTAATTTCTTTTTATTTTTTGTAGAAATGGAGTCTCACCGTGTTACCAAGGCTGGCCTTGAGCCCTGGGCTTAAGCAGTCTTCCCACCTCGACCTTCCAAAGTGCTGGAACTACAGGTGTGAACCACTGCGCCTGCCCCTGTTAATTCTTTCATTGCAAGGATCCATCACAGCTAAGAATTAAGAATAAAGCAAAAAGTATTTTTCCTCCTCTACACCCTGTTCCCATAAAGCAATCACTCAATTCCTCCCTCCTCCCAGCCCCTGCAACCACTAATCTGCATTCTCTGCTGTCTCTATTTTTACCTCTTCTTGATTTTTTTTTTTTTTTTTTTTTTTTTGAGACAGAATCTCACTCTGTTGCCCAGGCTGGAGTACAGTGGCGTGATCTCAGCTTACTGCAGCCTCTGCCTCCCGGGTTCAAGCAATTCTCCTGCCTCGGCCTCCCAAGTGGCTGAGAGTACAGGTGCGTGCCACCACACCCAGCTAATTTTTGCATTTTTAGTAGAGACAGATTTCACGATGTTGGCCAGGCTGGTCTTGAACTCTTGACCTCAAGGGATCTGCCCGCCTCGGCCTTCCAAAGTGCTGGGATTACAGGCATGAGCCACTATTCCTGGCCTTCTTGATATTTCATACAAATGGAATCATACAATATGTGACCATATGTGTTGGCCTCTTCCACCAAGCATAATGGGCTGTTTTGATATTTGCTTGTTGTTGTTGAGACAGGGTCTTGCTCTGTCACGAGGCTGGAGTGCAATGGTGCGATCATAGCTCACTGCAGCCTCGAACTCCTGGGCTTGAGAGATCCTCCTGCCTCGGCCTCCACATTGTCTGGGACTACAGGTGCACGCCACCACATCTGGGCAATTTTTAAAATTTTTCTTTTGTAGAGATGGGGTCTTGCTATGTTCACCAGGCTTCAACCTCCTGGACTCAAGGGATCCTCCTGCCTTGGCCTCCCAAAGTGCTGGGATAATAGGTGTGAGCCACCGCACCCAGCTGAGCATAATGGTGTTGAGGTTCATCTAAGTTGCAGTATGTATCAGAATTTCATTCCACTTGCAGCTGTATAACATTGCGCCATGTGGATGGACCACATTTTGTTTATGCACGCATCAGCTGATGGTCCTTTGGGCTGTTTCTGCCTTTTAATGATCATGAGTAAGTACAGCTAGAAACATTCGTGAATATGTAGTTGCAGTCCCTGGATTCAGTTCCTTTGGGTCCATACCTAGAAGTGGGGTTGCTGGGTCATTTGCTAACTCTGTTGAACTTTTTGAGTAATTGCCCAACTGTTTCCCACAGTAACGGTATCATTTTCCATCCCCACTAGCGTTACACAAGGGTTCCAGTTTCGCCACGTCCTCGCAACATCCTTTTTTGATTATGATAACCATCGTAGTAGGTGTGCAGTAGTATCCCGTTGTGGTTTTGTTTTGCCTTTTCCTGATGACTCACGATGTTAACCAACTTTTTGTTTGTTTGTTTGTTTGTTTGTTTTTTGAGACAGAGTCTCACTCTATTGCCTAGGCTGGAGTGCAGTGGCGATCTCAGCTCACTGCAACCTCCACCTCCCAGGTTCAAGCGATTCTCGTGCCTCAGCCTCCCAAGTAGCTGGGATTACAGCACACCCACCACTGTGCCCGGCTAATTTTATATTTTTAGTAGAGCTGGGGTTTCGCCCTGTTGGCCAGGCTGGTCTCAAACTCCTGACCTCGGGGAATCCGCCCACCTCGGCCTCCCAAAGTGCTGGGATTACAGGCATGAGCCACTGCGCCCAGCCGGGAGGTCACTGTTTTCGCAGCTGAAAAACCCAAGCCAAGCCAGCTGCAGTGGCCTGTGCCTGTGGTCCCAGCTACTCAGGAGGCTGAGGCACAAGAATCAATTGAATCCAGGAGGTGGAGGTTGCAGTGAACCGAGATCACGCCAATGCACTCCAGCCTGGGCGTCAGCAAGACCCATCTCTAAAAAAGTTAAAAAAAAAAAAAAAATCCAAAGCCAAGGTGCAGACATGCAGAGGAAAGAGGCTTCTGGCTGCAAAGCCTGCTGCTGCGTGAATGAGCAGATCCCTCCTCTCGAGCCCAACAGCCTTGGAACAGCGCAGTGCATTTGCCCGAGTGCTTCCTGTGTGCCAGGTCCTGTTCTGGGCAACAGAGATACAGCAGTGAGCTTTGCAGACACAGCCCAGCCCTCCCAGCGTCCCCCCTCTGGCTAGGTCTGAGCTCGACCTTTGAAACAGACCCAGGAGCTGGCCTGGTGTTCACAGCTGGCCTTGGTGTTGCTAGGAGCTGGCCTGGCAGTCCAAGCAGGGCCCTGGTGTCCTCCTGCTGGACATAAACAATCTCACATGACGCCGACATCAGACAAGGCCACTCTGTGACTGTGGCAGAGCAAGACAAAACAAGCCTGCTCCGTAATCATGTCTGAACACAGGCAAAACACGAACACTGTCCACACCATCAGAGTAACTGGACCTCCTCTGCTGCCAGCTAATACCAGTGACGGCTGTTCCTTACCAAGCACAGCTTTAGTCTTCCAACTTCTTTCCTTCCTTCCTTCCTTCCTTCTTTCTTCATTCATTTCCTTCCCTCCCTCCCTCCTTCCCTCTTTCCTACCTTCCTTCTTCCTTCCTTTCTCCCCCTTCCTGCTTCCTCCCCTCCCTACCTCCCTCCTTCCTTCCTTCCTTCTTCCTTCCTTCCTTCCTTCCTTCTTTCTTAATTCCTTTCCTTCCCTCCCTCCCTCCTTCCCTCCCTCCTTCCCTCCTTCCTTCCTTCTTCCTTCCTTCCCCCTTCCTGCTTCCTCCCCTCCTTCCTTCCCTCCTTCCTTCCTTCTTTCCTTTTTCCTTCCCCTCCCTCCCTCCCTTCCTCCCTCCCTCCCTCCCTCCCTTCCTTCCTTCCAGCTTCCCTGGAGCTCTGAGGAGGCAGGATTTGCACCAAAACCGTGCCCCCAAAACACCTAACAGAACTGCAGATCCCAAATCCCTTCCTTCCTTCCTTCCTTCCTTCCTTCCTTCCTTCCTTCCTTCCTTCCTTCTGACTTCTTCACACAGCTGATTGAGATGCTGAATAATAGAGTTCCTTCTCTCCCTAGCTGCTCTTTTGTTTTTGTTCCTGAGACAGAATCTCACTCTGTCGCCCAGGCTGGAGTGCAGTGGTGGAATCATAGCTCACTGCACCCTCACTGCGACCTCAACCTCCTGGGTTCAAAAAATCCTCCCACCTCAGCCTCCCAAGTAGCTGGGAGTACAGGCATGCGCCACCACACCTGGCTTTTTAATTTTTTGTAGAGATAGGGTCTCACTGTGTTGCCCAGGCTGGTCTCAAACACCTGGGCTCAAGCAATCCTCCCACTTCAGCCTCTCAAAAGTGCTGGGATTACAGGCCTGAGCCACTGCACTCGGCCTCCCTTGCTTTTTTTTCTTTTCTTTTTTTGGGGGGCGGGGCTGGGCACAGTGGCTCACACCTATAATCCTAGCACTTTGTGGGGCTGAGGCGGGTGGATCACCTGAGGTCGGGAGTTCGACACCAGCCTGGCCAACATGGTGAAACCCCGTCTCTACTAAAAAAATACAAAAATTAGGCCTGGCGCGGTGGCTCAAGCCTGTAATCCCAGCACTTTGGGAGGCCGAGACAGGTGAATCACAAGGTCAGGAGATCGAGACCATCCTGGCTAACATGGTGAAACCCTGTCTCTACTAAAAATACAAAAAAAAAATTAGCCGGGTGTGGTGGCGGGCGCCTGTAGTCCCAGCTACTCGGGAGGCTGAGGCAGGAGAATGGCGTAAACCCGGGAGGCGGAGCTTGCAGTGAGCTGAGATCCGGCCACTGCACTCCAGCCTGGGCGACAGAGCGAGACTCCGTCTCAAAAAAAAAAAAAAAATACAAAAATTAGCCGGGCACAGTGGCGGGCACCTATAATCCCAGCTACTCGGGAGGCTGAGGCAGGTGAATTGCTTAAACCCGGGAGGTGGAGTCTGCAGTGAGCAGAGATTGCGCCACTGCACTCTAGCCTGGGCGACAGAGTGAGACTCCGTCTGAAAAAAAAAAAAAAAGAGATAGAGTTTTGCTCTGTGGCCCAAGCTGGAGTGCAGTGGCATGATCTCGGTTCATTGCAACCTCCACCACCTGGATTCAAGAGATTCTCCTGCCTCGACCTCCTGAGTAGCTGGAAATACAGGTGCCCACCACCACACCCGGCTATTTTTTGTATTTTTAGTAGAGACAGGGTTTCACCATGTTGGCCAGTCTGGCCTCAAACTCCTGACCTCAGGGGATCCGCCCACCTCAGCCTCCCAAAGTGCTGGGATTACAGGCGTGAGCCACCACACCCAGTTAATTTTTGTATTTTCAGTAGAGATGGGGTTTCACCATGTTGGCCAGGCTGGTCTCAAACTCCTGACCTCAAGTGATCCACCTGCCTTGGTGTGAACCACTGCACCTAGCCACAACAGCCGTTTTCTGGATGGTACTTTGGGAGGTTGAGATTACAAATGTGAGCCACCATGCCTCACCTGTGTGTTGCTTTTATTTGTTTTTATCTACTTATCTCAAAAAAAGAAAGTAAAATTTCCAACCAAGAAATTCATCCCACCCAAACCCCCACTTCCTTAAGCTGTGCCCCCAAAACACCAAGCAGAACTGCAAATCCCATAATGAGTGCTTTCTGGCCGGGCGTGGTGGCTCATGCCTATAATCCCAGCACTTTGGGAGGCCGAGGTGGGTGGATCACCTGAGGTCGGGAGCTCGAGACCAGCCTGACCAACATGGAGAAACCCCATCTCTACTAAAAATACAAAATTAGCCCAGCGTGGTGGTGCATGCCTGTAATCCCAGCTACTTGGGAGGCGGAGGCAGGAGAATCACTTGAACCCGGGAAGTGGAGGTTGCAGTGAGCTGAGATCACGCCATTGTACTCCAGCCTGGGCAACAAGAGCTAAACTCTGTCTCAAAAAAAAAATAAAAATAAGTTCTTTCTAACACCTCCCTACTGAGACCCCCATCGTGCCCTATGACATGTACGAGCTCTCTCTCCCTCTCTCTTTCTCTCTCTGTCTCTCTCTCTTTGATGAGTAATAAGCTTGAATGTGCTCAATCACAAGTACATTGCCGGTGGTCTTTGGCTGTGGGAGGAGGGGAGGGATGACTGTCCCCTTTAAAGGGCACCTTGGAGATCTGTGCGCCCTAGAATAATATTAAGAGGTACAGTGACTCAGGGGAGTGGGTCCATTCTGTGTGGGGTGTGTAGAAGGTAAAGGGACAGAAAAATTTCAGAGGATGATAATAATAATGGACACCAGCAGCCTATTACATCAAGTCCTCAACACTGACACTTTCTGAAGTGGTTACCATCATCAATCCCCTTTTGCAGATGACAAAACCTAAGTTCTAGCTGGGCATAGTGGCACACACCTGTAGACCCACCTACTTGCGAGGCTGAAGCGAGAGGATCGCTTGAGCCCAGGAGTTCAAGTCCAGCCTGGACAACATAGCGAGACCCTACTTCAAAAACGAAACCAACCAAAAAAAAAAAACCCCAGAGGCTCCAAGAAGTCAATTTACTTGCCTGGGTTCCTGGAGCTCTCAGGAGGCAGGATTTGCACCAAGCCTGACTGGTAATTTTCCTCCCGGCTGCCCCTAGAGGTGCTGAGTAGTCATTGTGACAGTACCATTACACAAAGGAAGTTCTTGGGATCACAGTGGACAGGGCAGACCACACTTCGATGCAGCTTGGGAAGGAACACGAGGGTCCTCTGAGAGACCAGGGACAGAGGGAGATCCAAAGATCTAGTCTGTAGCTAAGTGCGTTTTCGTTTGGTTTTTGTTTTTTTTTTTTGAGACAGTCTCGCTCTGTCGCCCGGGCTGGAGTGCAGTGGCCGGATCTCAGCTCACTGCAAGCTCCGCCTCCCGGGTTCATGCCATTCTCCTGCCTCAGCCTCCCGAGTAGCTGGGACCACAGGCGCCCACCACCGCGCCCGGCTAATTTTTTGTATTTTTTAGTAGAGACGGGGTTTCACCGTGTTAACCAGGATGGTCTCGATCTCCTGACCTCGTGATCCGCCCGTCTCGGCCTCCCAAAGTGCTGGGATTACAGGCTTGAGCCACCGCGCCCGGCCGCTAAGTGCGTTTTCTAAGACTCATTGATTCACACGCCATCCCTTGAGGTAGGTACACTGTCCTTGTCCCTGATGTACAGAGGTGAAGACTGAGGCTCATGGGAGCTTAATTACTTATTCCAACATTACCTGGCTAGTAATCTCAGTTGCTGGATTCTCTGATGACCCATTTTGGAGGTCATATTCAACTCTCAACTATTTCAGGTGGCAAACTGATTCTAAAAGCTACAAACTCAGCCAGGCGCGGTGGTTCACACCAGTAATCCCAGCATTTTGGGAGGCCAAGGCGGGTGGATCACCTGAGGTTAGGAGTTCGAGACCAATCTGGCCAACGTGGCGAAACCCCATCTCTACTAAAAATACAAAAATTGGCCAGGCATAGTGGTGGACACCTATAGTCCCAGCTACTCTGGAGGCTCAGGTGGAAGAATCGCTTGAACTTGGGAGGCAGAGGTTGCAGTGAGCCGAGAAAAAAAAAAGAGCAGGCCGGGCGCGGTGGCTCAAGCCTGTAATCCCAGCACTTTGGGAGGCCGAGATGGGCGGATCACGAGGCCAGGAGATCGAGAGACGATCCCGGCTAACACGGTGAAACCCCGTCTCTACTAAAAAATACAAAAAAACTAGCCGGGCGAGGTGGCGGGCGCCTGTAGTCCCAGCTACTCGGGAGGCTGAGGCAGGAGAACGGCGTAAACCCGGGAGGCGGAGCTTGCAGTGAGCTGAGATCCGGCCACTGCACTCCAGCCTGGGTGACAGAGCAAGACTCCGTCTCAAAAAAAAAAAAGAGCAAACTTACACACTGAAAAATTGTGGTTTCATTAAAACACGCACACTTCTTCATCCATGTTTTCTTTCTTTCTATTTTCGTGATGGTGTCTCACTCTTGTCACCCAAGCTGGAGTGCAGTGGTGTGGTCTCGGATCACTGCAACCTCTACCACCCAGGTTCAAGCAGTCCCCCTGCCTTAGCCTCCTAAGTAGCTGGGATTACAGGCGCATGCCACCATGCCTGGCTAATTTTTGTAATTTTTTTCTTTTTTTTTTTTCTTTTTCTTTCTTTCTTTCTTTTTTTTTTTTTTTTTTGGAAACAGAGTTTCACTCTTGTTGCCCAGACTGGAGTGCAATGGTGCGATCTCGGCTCACCACAACCTCCGCCTCCCGGATTCAAGCTATTCTCCTGCCTCAGCCTCTGGAGTAGCTGGGATTACAGGCATGCGCCACCACACCCGACTAATTTTGTATTTTTAGTAGAGATGGGGTTTCTCCATGTTGGTCTGGCTGGTCTTGAACTCCCAATCTCAGGAGATCCGCCCACCTCGGCCTCCCAAAGTGCTGAGATTACAGGCCTCAGCCGCTGTGCCCATCTGGTCCATGTTTTCTAAAGAGGTAGAGGTAAGCAGGTTTTGTGGGTTGAAGTGATCTGGGAGGTCTTCCTGCAGGAGGTGAGCCTGAGAACTTGGAATGCTGGTCTCCAAGGGAGACAGAGAGGAGACCAGGGGAGACACTTGTGATCTAAGCAAAGGCAAAAAAGTCCCAGGTGGCTGAGCAGAGGCGGAGGGTCCAGGAAGGCTTGGAGTCCGAAGCTGAAGGTCGGAGGAGAGAGCTCTCAAAAAGTGTGAAGACAGGAAGAGATTGACAATAGGCAGGACCTAGGACAACTGCAGAGGAGAGGAAAACCAGTAAGAAAGTGTGTGGCAGGCTGGGCATGGTGGCTCACACCTGTAATCCCAGCACTTTGGGAGGCTGAGGCAGACAGAGCACTTAAGGTCAGGAGTTCGAGACCAACCTGACCAATGTGGTGAAACCCCATCTCTACCAAAAATACAAAACTTAGCTGGGCGTGGTGGCGGGCACCTGTTATCCCAGCTACTTGGGAGGCTGAGGCAGGAGAGTCAGTTGAATTCAGGGGAGGTGGAGGTTGCAGTGAGCTGAGATCGCACCACTGGACTCCAACCTGGGAGACAGACTGAGACTCTGTCTCAAAAAGAAAAGGAAAAAAAAGAAAAAGAGAGAGAAGGGAGGGAAGGAAGGAAAGAAGGAAGGAGAGAGAGAGAGAGAAAGAGCGTGGCAGAAGCAGAAATGGCCAGTGGCTGGGGTGCAGGGCTGGAGTCAGGCAGAGGAACAAAAAAGGGTCCGCAGAGGGGAAGAAGGAGAAAACCGTGGCCTTGATAACTGACTGAGGGTGAGAAGACGGGGTTCTCGTATCAGACATACAGTAGAATGCAGTGGTTAATTCTCCAAGTTCTAGAATCAGTCGCCCTGGGTTCAAACCTCAAGCAAATGACCACCTCCCTGAGCCTCAACGTCTTTTGTGAAGCAGTAGTTAAAACCTACCCTTGGCCAGGCATGGTGGCTCACACCTGTAATCCCAGCACTTTGGGAGGCTGAAGCAGAAGGATTGCTTGAGCCCAGGAGTTTGAGACCAGCCTGAGCAACATAGCGAGAACCCTGTCTCGAAGGAAGGAAGGGAAGGAGGGAGGGAGGGAGGGAGGGAGGGAGGGAAGGAAGGAAGGAATCAATTGGCCATGCATGGTGGTGCAAACCAATAGTCCTAGATGCTCAGAAGACTGAGGTGAGAGGACCGCTTGAGCCCAAGAGGTTGAGCCCACCACACTTTTCTAATTTGTGTGTGGGGGGGGATGGGGGGGGGGACGGGTCCCACTATATTGCCCAGGCTGGTCTTGAACTCCCGGGCTCAAGCAATCCTCTCCCTCTGGCCTCTCAATGTGCCTGGATTACAGGTGTGAGCCACAGTACCCGGCTATTACCTTCTAACCTACTCTTCAATTTTTGTTGTTATATTTTTTCATTATTGTCTGTCATCTCCCGCCCCATTATCAATTCCACAAAGTCAGGGATCTAGGTCTATTTTGTGAACTATTAGTTCCTCACCCCTGCTGGCCTCCAGGCCTAGAGTAGTGACAGAAATAATCAATTTATATGGTGCCTATTGTGTGCCAGACCTACACTAGGCACCACATGAATGATTTTTCTTTCTTTCTTTCTTTCTTTTTTGAGACGGAGCCTCGCTCTGTCATCCAGGCTGCAGTGCAATGGCACATTCTCGGCTCACTGCAATCTCTGCCTCCCGGGTTCAAGCAATTCTCCTGCCTCAGCCTCCCGAGTAGCTGGGACTACAGGTGCCACCACCACTCCGGCCTAATTTTTTTTATTTATAGTACAGATGGGGTTTCCTCATGTCGGCCAGGCTGGTCTCGAACTCCTGACCTCAGGTTATCCACCCGCCTCGGTTCTCCCAAAGTGCTGGGATTACAGGCGTGAGCCCCCGAGCCCGGCCATGAATGATTATTTCTATCTCTGCTCTTGCTGGAGGAGGGCACAGAGGCTGTGCCAGTTTCCCGTGATGTCCCCAGCCTCCAGCTCAGTGCTTGGCGAGCAGAAAGGAGTCAAAGGCAGGAGTCAAAGGCAAGTGCCCCGCTGGCCACTTGCTCAGTCCCTCATCTCCACCCTCTCGCAGGTGGCTGGTGTCCCGCGATGGCCGCAGGCGCCCTCCTGCCGTGCCCGCGCCCGTGCCCGATGTCCCAGCAGGACTTCCTCAAGGCCTCACACTTCTCGCTGGGGCCCGACCTGCGGCTGCACGAGGGTACCATGCACACCACGTCGCACCGGGACTTCGCCTACCCGACGGCCACCCGGGAGCCGCCGAGCCTGCAGCCACCGCCCGCGCTGCTTTTCCCAACGGACCCGCGCTGGGACCGGGAAGAGCGCGTGTCGGAGGCGCGCCGCGCGTTCCCGCCGCCGTTGACGCCGCCGTGGGAGCTGCTGCAAGCGCAGGCGCGGGAACGCACGCTCGCCATGCAGGCCAGCAACTTGCACCTGCACGAGGACGCGCACGCCGGGATCGGCCTCTCCAACGCGCGCGCCGCCTACGTCTGGCCCGAGCTGCCGGCGCGCGCCCGAGAGCGGATCCGCGGCGCGCGCCTCATCTTCGACCGCGACTCCCTACCGCCCGGCGACCGAGACAAGTTGCGCATCCCGCCCACCACGCACCAGGCGCTCTTTCCACCCCACGACGCGCGCCCGCAGCCTCGCGCGCCCAGTCGCCACCTTGGTGAGCGCGCACCCGGACTGAGAGGGCGATTTGCTTCACCCAATGGTTCTCAAAGAGGGGCAAGGACTCTTCATTCCCCTTCCCCCAGGGAACATTTGGCAATGTCTGGAAACACTTTTGATGGTCAAGACTTGCGGGGTGGCCAGGCGCGGTGGCTCAAACCTGTAATCTCAGCACTTTGGGAGGCCAAGGTGGGTGGATCGCTTGAAGTCAAGAGTTCGAGACCAGCCTGGCCAATGTGGAGGAACCCCGTCTCTACTAAAATACAAAAATTAGTAAGGCGCGGTGGCGGGTGCCTGTAATCCCAGCTACTTGGGAGGCTGAGGCAGGAGAATTGCTTGATCCCAGGAGGCAGAAGTTGCGGTGAACCGAGATTGTACTGCTGCACTCCAGCCTGGGAGACAGAGCAAGTCTCCATCTGAAAGAAAGAGAGAGAGAGAAAGGGAGGAAGGAAGGAAGGAAGGAAGGAAGGAAGGAAGGAAGGCAGGCAGGCAGGCAGGCAGGCAGGCAGGCAGGAAGGAAGACTCGGTGGGGGGCCGAGGCCATGCGCAGTGGCTCACACCTGTAGTCCCAGTGCTTTGGGAGGCCCAGGCAGGAGGATCTCTTGAGGCCAGAATTGGAGACCTGCCCAGGCAACATAGCAAGACCCATGTCTACAAATATATATAAATTTTATATATATACATTATATATATAATGTATATATACACATATTATATATAATGTGTATGTATATATAAATTTTTTTAGAAAGTGTCTCTCTCTGTCACCCAGGCTGGAGCACAGTGGCACAGTCTCAGCTCACACAGACTGGATCTGCCCAGCTCAAGCGATCATCCCACCTCGGCCTCCCAGGCAGCTGGGACTGCAGACATACTTGTCATCAGGCCCAGCTAATTTTTTGTACTTATTTGTAGAGATGCAGTCTAACTATGTTGCCCTGGCAGGTCTTGAACTCCTGGGCTCAAGCAATCTACCCGCCTCGACCTCCCAAAGTGCTGGGATTACAGGCATGAGCCAACGAGCCCAGCCCTTACAAAATACAATTTAAAAAGACAGACAGAGGTGCTACCAGCAGACAGTGGGTAGAGGCCAGAGACGCTGCCAAGTATCCTCCCACAGACAGGGTAGCCCCCACAGCAGAGAATTAGCCAGCCCCAAATGTCAATCACACCAAGCCTCAGAAACCCTGGAACCACCTTGAGCGTCAGTTTCAGCATCAGGAGGGTGGACATATCCTCTGAATCTATCCAGAGTGGTGCGTGGTTGGCAGAAGTCATGAATGCCAGTTTGGGGTCAGACAAATCAGCTAAGTTTTCCATCTGCACACCCTCCTCCCCACATCCCCCAGCCTTACCACCTTAGTAGCTGTGTGAGACTGAGCGAGTTGACGTCTCCAAGCCTCAGTTTCCCCATCTACAAAATGGGTGCGATCACAGGGCCCAATTCACAGGAGCTGGTAAAGCTGAATGTGTATGGTGTGTCTGGTGCAGAGAGCACCCAACAAAGAGTAGCCACCATTCGTGTGATTTTCCAATTCTGTGACTCCAGGAACCCTTCTGGTGAACGTTACTGGTCAGATGTTTCTAAGATGGCCTCAGGGATTGTCAAACCCTGATTTGACATTTAGTTGTAGTTCCTAGTGTCTGTGGTTTCTGGTAAGTTGCTTAACCTCTCTGAGCCTCAAGGAGACTGTAACATAAGAGAAATAATACCAGGTCCAAGAAGGTGCAACTGGGCACGATGGCTCACGCCTGTGATCCCAGCACTTTGGGAGGCTGAGGCAGGTGGACCACTTGAGGCCAGGAGTTGGAGACCAGCCTGGCCAATGTGGTGAAACCCCATCTCTACTAAAAATACAAAAATTTAGTGGTGCGTACCTGTAATTCCAGCTATTTGGGAGGCTGAGGTAGGAGAATCGCTTGAACCTGGGAGGCGGAGGTTGCAATGAGTCGAGATTGTGCCACTGCACTGCAGCCTGGGCCACAAAGCGAGACTCGGTCTCCAAAAAAAAAAAGAGAAAGAGGGAGAGAGAGATGCTAGGTCCTGGAAGAAGATGCAATGCACTTAACCTATGCGTGGCTCAATATAGTCCTTGGTAGATATTATCGGGATTTTTTTGTTTTTTTATTTGTGTGTGTGTGTGTGTGTGTGTGTGTGTGTGTGTGTTTTGAGATGGAATCTCACTCTGTGACCCAGGCTGGAGTGCAGTGGCGTGATCTCGGCTCACTGCAGCCTCTGCCTCCCGGGTTCAAACTATTCTGTCTCAGTCTCCTGAGTAGCTGGGACTACAGGCATATGCCAACATACCCGGCTAATTTTTATATTTTTGGTAGAGATGGGATTTCACCATATTGGTCAGATTGCTCTTGAACTCCTGACCTCAGGCGATCCACCTACCTTGGCCTCCCAAAGTGCTGGGATTACAGGCATGAGCCACCGCACCTGGCTGTATTTTTAAATTTATCATTATTTTTTAGAGATGAGGGTCTTGCTATGTTGCCCAGGCTGGTCTCCAGCTCCTGGGCTCAAGCCCATCTTCCCACTTCAGCCACCTGAATAGCTGGGATTACAGGCATGGGCCATTGCCCCTGGCTTTTAGTATAACTTATTTTATTTTTATTCTTTGGTGTTTGCCAGACAGCTCTCAGTCTACACTGTTCAGAATGGCCCAGCTGCCCTTCCCAGGCAAAAATTAGAATTCCTTCCAGAGGGCTTGAGATGGCAGAGAATCTCAATCTCTCTCTGTCTCTCTGTCTCTCTCTCTCTCTCTCTCCCCCTCCCCCTCCCTTTCTCTCTCTCTTCTTTTCTCTCTCCCCTCTTGCCTATCCTAAGGAGGCCCCAACACCCTCAAGTGGGACTACACGAGACAAGATGGGACTTCCTACCAAAGACAGTTCCAGGCCCTGCCAGGCCCACCTGCCTTGATGTGTAAGAGGGTAAATTGAGGCTGTGTTGGGGCTGCAGGTGGGGGCAGAATTGGGGGCTGGGTGGTTTGGGCCTTCCTATCCCTGTCTGCCCACAGGCCTCCTCTACAGTGGAGCTGGGAGACTGCAAGATCAGCTATGGATCGATGTGTTCGGAGCAGAAACAGGCCTACAGGCCCCAGGGTCTGCCTGAAGATAGGTATAAAGGGGCCATTGCCGGGCACGGTGGCTCATGCCTGTAATCGCAGCACTTTGGGAGGCTGAGGCAGGCGGATCATGAGGTCAGGAGTTCGAGACCAGCCTGGCCAATATGGTGAAACCTCGTCTCTACTAAAAATACAAAAATTAGCCGGGTGTAATGGTGGGCACCTGTAATCCCAGCTACTCGGGAGGCTGAGGCAAGAGAATCCCTTGAACCTGGGAGGCGGAGGCTGCAGTGAGCCAAGATTGTACCACTGCCCTCCAACCTGTTCGACAGAGCAAGACTCCATCTCGAAAAAAAAAAAAGTGGGGAGGGCACTGCCTTCCCACCCAGATGGGACAATTGGCTTTCAGTAGCATGTGGTATGAGCCCCTTAGGGCTTTAGGACCAATACTCTGCCTTTGAGGTCTGTGTCAGTGGTAGCCAAGGTGCACTATTGTGCCAGGTCTCCCATTATTAGAGCCCCATGGCTTGGTCATTAGGAAACCCTGATCCCCTCCCCCTTTCTGGAGGTTACAAGGCCTCAGATGGATCCACTTTACCTTCTTCTTCTTCTTTTTTTTTTTTTTTTTTTTTGAGACGGAGTCTCGCTCTGTTGCCCAGGCTTGAGTGCAGTGGCATGATCTCAGCTCACTGCAAACTCCGCCTCCCGGGTTCAAGCAATTCTCCTGCCTCAGCCTCCCGAGTAGCTGGAATTACAGGCACGTGCCACCATGCCCAGCTAATTTGGTATTTTTAGTAGAGATGGGGTTTCACCATTTTTGCCAGGCTGGTCTCAAAGGCCTGACCTCAGGCGATCCACCCACCTCAGCCTCCCAAAGTGCTGGGATTACAGGGGTGAGCCACCGCGCCGGCTCACTTTACCTTGTTCTTGATAGAATAATACATTACATGCAGGTATGACAAGGCCCAGGCCGCAGCCCACATCCACTATGTAAATATCCGTCCTGGTGACGGCCTCTTTCACGACAGAACCACCAAGGCCGAGCACTTCTATGCCCGGGAGCCAGGTGAGAGCCTGCGGCCCGCCCCGCCCCGCCTCCCACCGCAGCCTCCCAGGGCAGCTCTGCACCTGTTCGGCTCCTGGCAGAACCTTTTGTTCTTCACCACGATCAGACTCCGGAGTCGCACATCCTGAAAGGAAATTGGTGCCCCGGCCCCGGCAGTCTGGACACCTTCATGCAGTACTTCTACGGCCAGGTGAGCAGGAAGAGCGAAAAGGCGGCAGCGAAAGGGCTTCCCAGACAGAGCAAATAGCAGGTGCAGAAGTCCCAAAGGGGGAATGAGCTTGATATGTATGCAGGAATCTCCTGGATGTACTTGAGTGATCTAGGGCGAGTCATTAACCACTCCGATCCTCGGTGGGGCCCAGAAAGGGCGAGGGAGCTGTTCAAGGTCACACAGAGCCCACCTCCTCCCTCCCGATCCTGGGCCCGGGGACCTCTCGGACGCCGGAGCTTTCAAATGCCATGTGGTCCTACAGCCGCCACCCGCGACACAGCCACCCAGCCGCCACGTGCCTCACGAGAAACTACAGAGTCACGTGACCCTAGGGGAGCCAAAGCTACTCAGATGCTTCTTCAAGACCACCATGGGCTCTGACTACTGCCCCTCCGAGTGGAGGCAGGTGCAGAAAGCGCCCAACCTCCACTTGCAGCCGAGCAACCTGCCGCAGGGGACCGGCGGTGAGCGCTCCCGGGAAGCCCCGCCCCATAGAGCCCCGCCCCGGGAAGCCCCGCCCCAGGAAGCCCCAGCCCTGGAAGCCTCGCCCCCTGCCACTGCTCGGGCCCCGCCCCTAACCAGCCCTCCCCTCCCCCTGGTTTCACCCCCGTAAGGCTAAATCCCACCCCCAATTGACCAGAACCACAACTCTGCCCCTGGATAATCCCGCCCCTTCATGTCATACCTCTCCCCTTCATGTCATACCTCTCCCCTTCATAACTCCATCCTTCTGAACATGGCCCCGCCCCTTCTCCATCCTCTCTTATCCAGTCTTAACTCCTCCTCGATTGTCAGACTCTGGCTCCGCCCCTGACCCGCCAGCCAGCCGTGCGTGGCCCTGCCCCCAGACTCGTCTGGACGGGTCCCACCCCTGATCTTCTTAGCCCTGTGCCCTAGCTCCTGGCTCTTCCCCTAGCTCCTCCCTCCTCCCCCAGCTCCTCCCTCTTCCCAAGCTCCTCCCCCTTCCTCTGGCTCCTCCCTCCTCGGCTCCTTCCTCTTTCCTAGCTCCTCCCTGTTTCCCAGTTCCTCCCTCTTCCCCAGCTCCTCCCCCTTCCTCTAGCTCCTCCCTCCTCCCCTGGCTCCTCCCTCCTCTCCCACCTCCTCCCTCTTCCTCAGCTCCTCCCTCTTCCCAAGCTCCTCCCTCTTCCCCAGCTCCTCCCCCTTCCTCTGGCTCCTCCCTCCTTATTTGGCTCCTCCCTCCTCCCCTCTCCTAATCCTTTCTTCTCCCCTGGTCAACATCAGCGCTAGCCTGGCTTGGCTCTTGAACCCTGCCCTTGAACTTCACCACACCCTCAGCCCCGCCTCTGCCCATAGCCCTCACTCAGCCTCCCTAACCTGAATCTCCAGAATTCGATTTTTTAACCATGAACCAGAAGATGCTGAAGCCACACGGAACAGCTCCGGCCCTGGTGACTGAAGAGATGCTACAGCGGGTGAGGGAGCGGGAGGGGAGCCACCCATCATTAGGCAACCCCCACATGGGTGTAGAGTTGTCTCAGGAAGACTATGCTGTCACCCAGCCTCAGAGTTAGTGACCATCCAGGCTCGGGGGCACCTTTTTTTTTTTTTTTGAGACGAAGTCTCGCTCGGTTGCCCAGGCTGGAGTGCAGTGGCCGGATCTCAGCTCACTGCGAGCTCCGCCTCCCGGGTTTACGCCATTCTCCTGCCTCAGCCTCCCGAGTAGCTGGGACTACAGGGGCCCACCACCTTGCCTGGCTAGTTTTTTTGTATTTTTTAGTAGAGACGGGGTTTCACCGTGTTAGCCAGGATGGTCTCGATCTCTTGACCTCGTGATCCACCCGTCTCAGCCTCCCAAAGTGCTGGGATTACAGGCTTGAGCCACCTCGCCCGGCCGGGGGCATCTTAATATCCCTTTAGCCTCAAGATCATCCCTAGCTTCGCCGGGTGCAGTGGTTCACGCCTGTAATCCCAGCGCTTTGGGAGGCCAAAGCAGGCGGATCTCCTGAAGTCAGGAGTTTGAGACCAGCCTGGCCAATATGGTGAAACCCCGTCTCTACTAAAAATACAAAAATTAGCCGGGCATGGTGGCACACGCCTGTAATCCCAGCTACTCAGAAGGCTGAGACAGAATTACTTGAACTGGGGAGGCGGAGGTTGCAGTGAGCCAAGATCGTGCCATTGCACTCTGGGCTGGGCAACAGAGCAAGACTCTGCCTCAAAAAAAGAAAAAAATAAAATAAAGATAATCCCCAGCTCACTCCCCAGGGTCGTGTCCAGGTCAGCTCAGGGGCATCTTTGCACCACCACCACTGTTATACCCAAGACAAGGGTTAATTCAGAGCCACCGAGGAGCACCCCAGCCCTGGAGTCCTTCCAGGGACACCCCTGGTTACTCTCCAGCTTCTTATCCAGCTCCTTATTCAGCCTCGCCTGGGGCCCTTTTTATCCACCTCTCCCCAGGGTTCAACCTCCCCAGCCTTTGATGCTCTGGCTCTGCCCCTAACTGGCCTCACCCTACCCCTGGCTTCACCTCCTGAAGGGCTAAATCCCACCCCAAATTGACCAGAGCCCAAACTCCACCCCTGGACAATTCGGCCCCTTCGTAGCCATGTCCTACCCTTGCATAACTCCACCCTTCTGGTCATAGCCTTGCCCCTTTCCCTATCCTCTCTTACCCAGTCTTAACCATCCTCCTTCGTCAGACATTGGCTCTGCACTGACCAACTAGCCTGTCCTGCCTGGCCCCAGCCCCTGACTCATTAGGCCTGGAGATCCTGGGGTGGACAGGGTGGGTCAGCCACCTCCCAGGCTGCCCTGCCATGCTGTCCACCCTGACTCCACAGTGCAAGTACAGTCACATGGAGCCCCCACTGGGTGGACTGCGCTTCTTCTCAACCCAATACAAGGACGAATTTCCTTTCAAGTATCCGGGTCCAGCAGCCCTGAGACTGAAAAATCCTCAGGAGGGCTTCGTGCCCCTGGGCACGCCTCACCAGCACGGCTGCAGGGAGAAGATAGACCCTCGGGCTCCCCAGCCCCCTATGTACCCGTGCCCCAGCCAGTAATAAATGCCACCTTGGCAACATTCCACTCTTCCCCATCAGTCAGCCAGTCGAGAGGATGCTTGGGTGGGTGGGGGCTGGGGGAAGGGACTGCACGGGAAAGGATGACTCCATTGTTGCTGCATTGCCATGAAGAGTATGGAGTCAAGGCTGGACGCGGTGGCTCACACCTGTAACCCCAACACTTTGGGAGGCTGAGATGGGAGGATTGCTTGAGCCCAGGAGTTTGAGATCGGCCTGGGCAACATAGGGAGATCCTGTTTCTACAAAAAATAATTGGCCAGGCGCAGTGGCTCACACTTATAATCCCAGCATTTTGGGAGGCCAAGGCGAGCGGATCACCTGAGATCAGGAGTTCGACACCAACCTGGCCAACATGATGAAACCCTATCTCTACTAAAATACAAAAATTAACCAGACGTGGTGGCACATGTCTGTAATCTTAGCTACTCGACAGGCTAAAGCACGGAATCACTTGAACCTGGGAGGTGGAGGTTGCAGTGAGATCACAGCACTGAACTCCAGCCTGGGCAGCAGAGCGAGACTACATCTCAAAAAATAAGTAAGCAAGCAAGTAAGTAAATAAATAAATAAAAATTTTAAAAAACCAGGCATGGGGGTACATGCTTGTAGTCCCAGCTACTCAGGAGGCTGAGGTGGGAGAATGACTTAAGCCCAGAAATTTGATGCTACAGTGAGCTATATGATTGCACTACTGCACTCCGGTCAGGGCAACAGAGCAAGAACTCTGTCTCAAAAAAAGACAAAATGAAAAAAGTTGTAGTGCTGAACAGAGATATTGATGTGTGTGCTTGAGAACATAGATCCCTGTGGGGGCTGGATGGACATAGTCCAAACCCGGACTCCTCCATGTCCTGGAGAGTAGTTTGGGCAAGTCACCTAACCCTGCTGAGCCTCAATTTGCTCATCTATGAAACGGGGATAAGTAGCAACTCTCCCATGAGACTGTTAAACATGAGAAATGTCCACACTTTTCAGTGCATGGGGCTGGGGTCGTGGAGGGAAAGCTCCCCTTCTGAGGATGAAAGTGGGGAAGGCCAGGGTGTGGGGAAAAAGCTTTCAATGGTGGGGACACTGGGTGTGGCCTGTAGAGGACATGGAGGAGTGGACACAGTTGACAATAGCCCAGCAGTTTCTTCCATCATGGGCAGAGACTAGAGACCGAATGGGGCACTGACTGTCTGGGAAACTGGCCCCCAGGTCAGAGCAGAGTCCAGAGGCAAATTGACAAAAGCCATCAAGACATTACCAGGTCCAAGGGGGTGAGTGTTCAGCCAGAGACAAAATGTAAAGGGTCAAAAGGAGGAGGATGTGATGGGGCTCTGCAACAAGTGAGTGACAGGGCTTAGTAAGGGCCAGTACCTTGGACAGCGCCTGACCTTGAAGGTCCAGGGCGTGGTGAGGAGAAAGGTCTGTCTGGGGTAAGGTCTGTCTGGGGTAAGGTGCCTGCCTCTGTGGGCTGTTGAATGTCCAGTTTCAAGGAGTGAATATGGCTTTCCTGAACCGAGAATCAAACCTCCAAAGACCAAGGACCCCAATCCAATGAACCATGAGGTTGAGCCAATCTCAACCCTGCCCAGGAGCCCTTTCCTGGTTGGCATCAGTTCTTCTAGGCCAGGTTGTCATTTCTGCAAGAAAGGCAGGAGGGAATCCAGCTTTGCATCCTGTAGGGACAAGATGACCCTTTGGGCCGGGCGCGGTGGCTCAAGCCTGTAATCCCAGCACTTTGGGAGGCCGAGACGGGCGGATCACGAGGTCAGGAGATCGAGACCATCCTGGGTAACACAGTGAAACCCCGTCTCTACTAAAAATACAAAAACTTAGCCGGGCGAGGTGGCAGGCGCCTGTAGTCCCAGCTACTCGGGAGGCTGAGGCAGGAGAATGGCGTGAACCCGGGAGGCGGAGCTTGCAGTGAGCTGAGATCCGGCCACTGCACTCCAGCCTGGGTGACAGAGCGAGACTCCGTCTCAAAAAAAAAAAAAAAAAAAAAAAAAAAAGATGACCCTTTGGACCACACATGGTATCCACGTTGACCATGCAAGAATCTGCCGGCTGTAGAATATGTCCTCTAAAGATATTTGGCATCATGCTCTTCTGAGTTACTTCAGGATAAACCAGGGCTTGTCATCTATTGATGTCTTAGATCATTCTTTATTGGAGGCTCTCCTGTGCATTGTAGGATATTTAGTGCCATCCTTGTCCTCTACCCACTAAATGCCAGTAGTACCTCTCCCTCCCACTTGTAACAAAATGTCCCAAATATTGCCAAATATCTTCCGGATGGGAAAGAATTGCCCTGGTTGGAAATCACTGCAATAAGCTCATCCTCTTCTGATGAAGCTGGTCTGCCTAGTGACCAGACTACTAGAACAGAAAGGTTTTCTCTTTTTGCCTTGCCTGCTGGGAAGCTCAGAATGTTTATTTGGTCTTAAGTTCTATGTAGCTCTAGTTGTGGGATTATCTTCCTGCCTCATGCCAGGAATGGTTTATTTATTTGTTGTTTATTTATTTATTTATTTTCAGACAGAGTCTTGCTCTGTCACCCAGGCTGGAGTGCAGTGTCATGATCTCAGCTCACTGCAAGCTCTACCTCCCAGGTTCATGCCATTCTCCTGCCTCAGCCTCCCCAGTAGCTGGGACTACAGGCGCCCACCACCACACCCGGCTAATTTTTGTTTTGTTTTGTTTTGTTTTGTTTTAAGAGATGGGGTTTCACTGTGTTAGCCAGGATGATCTTGATCTCCTGACTTAGTGATCCACCCATCTCGGCCTCCCAAAGTGTTGGGATTAAAGGCGTGAGCCACTGTGCCTGGCCTGGAATAGTTGAAAACAGCCTTAGGCATTAGAGGAAAACAGTCCATAGCTGTTAAAAAGAGCTGGATTTCAGCACAACTTGAAGCGTTTTCTAACAATGAAAATGACCAGCCCTAGGATGGCTTGCCAGGGAAGAACAGAAACTGTACTGGAAATGTTTAATCCTTGGGGAAAGACACTACATCAGGATGATTCTGGATGTATTTTATGGATTTATGACTAACCTCCTATATTCCACTCACCCCCTTCCTCCCCCAAAAAGCCTAGGGATTAAGACAAATAATATAGAATTGAATGTGAGAAACTTTTTCTTTTTTTTTTTTTTTCCCCCAAAATGGAGTCTTGCTCTTGCCACCCAGCCTGGAAAGCAATGGTGCAATCTCAGTTCACTGCAACCTCCGCCTCCTGGGTTCAAGCGATTCTCCTGCCTCAGCCTCCCAAACAGCTGGAATTACAGGTGCCCGCCACCGTGCCTGGCTAATTTTTGTATTTTTAGTAGAGACGGGGCTTTACCATATTGCTCAGGCTGGTCTTGAACTCCTGACCTCGTGATCTGCCTGCCTCGGCTTCCAAAGTGCTGGGATTACAGGCATGAGCCATCGTGCCTGGTCACCAAGATTAATTTTTAAAGGAAAACAACTTTCTCAATGGAAAGCATCACCCAGCAGCAGAATTCAGACCTGCCTTTCTGTCCTTAGGCAGGAATACACCCTGACCCTCACTTTCCCTCTCTGTAAAATGGGAATGCCAATAGTTCCCGTTTCAAAGAGTATATACAGGAATTAAATAAAAGGTGCATGTACCATGCTCAGAAGAGGGCCTGGCACTTGACTGCAGCTCAATGAATGGTGACTAAATGTGTTAATGTCTTTTTTTTTTTTTTTTGAGACGGGGTCTTGCTCTGTGCCCCAGGCTGGAGTGCAGTGGCGCGATCTCGGCTCACTGCAAGCTCCGCCCCCCGGGTTCACGCCATTCTCCTGCCTCAGCCTCCCGAGTAGCAGGGACTACAGGCGCCTGCCACCTCGCCCGGCTAATTTTCTTGTATTTTTAGTAGAGACGGGGTTTCACCATGTTAGCCAGGATGGTCTCGATCTCCTGACCTCGTGATCCACCCGTCTCGGCCTCCCAAAGTGCTGGGATTACAGGCTTGAGCCACCGCGCCCGGCTGTGTTAATGTCTTATATCATTTTGTTGCAAGCGACA
This sequence comes from Macaca mulatta, assembly GCF_049350105.2. Classification (NCBI taxonomy): domain Eukaryota; kingdom Metazoa; phylum Chordata; class Mammalia; order Primates; family Cercopithecidae; genus Macaca; species Macaca mulatta. The sequence goes on from NC_133424.1 coordinate 8,406,369, forward strand.
GAAACCAAACTCTATCTGACTCAAGTGAAAAAAAGGAATTTTATTGATTTAGAAAAAAGCCAGACATGGTGGCTCGTGCCTGCGATCCCAACACTTTGGGAGGCTGGGGCGGGAAGATCACTTGAACTCAGAAGTTCAAGACCAGCCTGGGCAACATAGTGAGATCTCATCTCCACTAAAAATAATTTAGAAAATTAGCTGGGCATGGTGGCATGCACCTGTAGTCTCAGCTACTTGGGAGGCTGAGGTGGGAGGATTGTTTGAGCCCAGAAGATTGAGGCTGCAGTGAGCTATTATCACTGCACTCCAGCCTGGGCAACTGAGCAAGATCCTGTCTCAAAAATAATACACACACACACACACACACACACACACAGAAACAAGAAAGTCTGAGTCTGGAATTGGGTCTAATATCAGGCATTTTGCATCAGGACTGTGTCTCCCTGGCCATCTCTCAGTCCTGTGTCCCTCCAAACAACAGCAAAGGAAGATGTTGGTAGTATTTACCAATGCTAATGATTAAAGCCCCTAGAGAAGGGCAGGGTCTTTCCGACATGCTCCCTCTATTGAGTTTTTTGTTTTTGTTTTGTTTTGTTTTGTTTTTTTGAGACAGAGTCTCACTCTGTCACCCAGGCTGGAGTGCAGTGCTGCAATCATGGCTCACTGCAACCTCCACCTCCCGGGTTCAAGTGATTCTCCTGCATCAGCCTCCCAAGTAGCTGGGATTACAGGAATGCACCATCATGCCCGGCTAATTTTTGTATTTTTATTAAAGACGGGATTTCACCATGTTGGCCAGGCTGGTCAGTCTCCCAAAGTGCTGGGATTACAAGCGTGAGCCACCACACTGGGACCCATATTGGAATTTAAGGAACAGGCTGATTGGCCCATTTGAATCACACACCCAGTTGTGGACCAATCACTGTGCCTAGAGGAAAACAATATTGTGATTGGCTTGGCCAGCTCAGGAGCCCACCCCTAGGTTATTTAGTTCCCCAAACCCAGTCAGGATCACGGCGCTGGAGCCCAAACTTAACTGACTGTGTCTCCTAAGGACAGATCTGTGTCCTGCCCCAGGTTGCAATCTGGAGGGTGGATTAGCTCAGCTAATAGGCTCTTCCCAGTGAGAGTGATCGTCAGCTTTGTAGACAAGGAATGTTCAGTGTTTGGGAGTAGCTTAGGGTGTCAGATGTTCTCCCATAATCCCAGTCTTATCTTCCACCTCATCATCTGCCTCATCTTTTAGCCCGGAACAGAAAATTCAGCTCTGACAATCTCACAAGATGAAGCAGATGAGTCTCTGCTTTGAGAAGGAACACATTCCAGAAACTTGTGTCTTTCTTGCAAGACTTTGCTGAAGATTGCATGAAAGCTGCTCCAGGCCCCAGGCCAGGCATGGTAGCTCACACCTGCAGTCCCAGCAAGTTGGAAGGATTGCTGAAGCCAGGAGTTCGAGACCAGTCAGGGCAACATAGTGAGACCCTATCTCTACAAATAAAATAATAATAATAGGCAGGCATGGTGGCTGTAGTCCCAGTTATTCAGGAGGCTGAGTCCCCAGCTACTCGTCTGTAGTCCCAGCTACTCAGGATGCTGAGGTGGGAGGATGGCTTGAACCCAGGAGTTCAAGGCTGCAGTGAGCTACGATTGTGTCACTGCACTCCAGCCTGGGTGACACAATGAGACCCTGTCTCTAAAAAAGAAAGAAAGCTTCCCTATATTCCAATATTCTGGTCCTTAGGAGACACATGGTTAGAGTTCCATGATAAAATAGGTTACTATTTATTTATTTATTTATTTTTAATTTTTGAGATGGAGTCTTGCTCTGTCGCCCAGGCTGGAGTACAGTGGCGCGATCTCGGCTCACTGAAATCTCCGCCTCCCAGGTTCAAGTGATTCCCCTGCCTCGGCCTCCTGAGTAGCTAGGACTACAGGCACCTGCCACCATGCCCGGCTAATTTTGTATTTTTAGTAGAGATGGGGTTTCACCATGTTGGCCAGGGTGGTCTCAAACTCCTGACCTCAGCGATCCGCCCATCTCAGCCTCCCAAAGTGCTGGGATTACAGGTGTCGGCCACCGCGCCTGGCCAGGCAACAATTTAATCAGCTGGTTTTCTTCCACATAACTCTAGTTTTCTGGGGGAAAAGCTCTTTTACATAGCCCCTGTGTACATCTAGACAGGTTGTGCATTCCATAATCTAAGGTGCCCCGTTCACTTTATAGTCCATGTGTGTGGCAATCCTGGCTCTCTACCCCATCTTCCTTTAGTTGGTTCCACATTTTTAGGTTTTATTTTTAAGATTTTTTTTTATTACTCTTTCCTTTCCAGGTAATAATTCCTAAATTAGTCAAGACTGTCACGGATGCAAGAAACAGACATCCACTAAAACTAGCTCAAACACCCAGAATATTTGTGGGTTTTGTGGTACAGGAAAGAATGCGTTCTCTGGCTTCAGGTACAGCTATATCCAGGAGCTCAACAAATATAGCCAGAGCTATCTCTCTGACTCTTACTTGTACATCTTGGTGCATATTGGCCTCAGTCTGCAGACTGTTCTTTTGAACAACTGGGGAAGGTGACTGCAGACAGAATGAGCTCCTTGTGGCTCATAATCCCAGAGGTAGAATGAGAACCTCCAATGTCACCTTTTCATCCCATACCTAATTATTGTGGCCAGGGGATGGGGCCCTTTGATTAGAGTCCAGATCACATGGGACTGGGAAAGGGTGTTAGACATATGTCCATTTGGAGTAGTGGAGGGGACTCCACAAAGGAAAAGAAAGTACTGTTAGATTCTAAGCCAAAGAAACAACAGATGTCATCACAAGTATTTGTAATGGGATCATCCAGGAAGTGGCAGGATAAGGAACTAGGGGCATAATCCAATTGAAGTTATCTCCAATCTCTCAGATCTGCTATGGGCTCTGCGGAAAGATGGAAAGCAGGTCTCAGGCTATGAGTCCAACACACATCTAGAAGGTTCAGGAAGGAAGAAGGAACCATAGGGTGTCTCTATAAGGAGGACATGGGGGCAGAGGAGCATCTTATAGAATTTGGGCTTGTACTTGTTAGTTTGGGTTTTTGTTTTGTTTTTGAGATGCAGTCTTGCTCTGTTGCCCAAGCTGGAGTGCAGTGGTGCAATCTTGGCTCACTGCAACCTCCACCTCCTGGGTTCAAGCAATTCTCCTCCCTCAGCCTCCTGTGTAGCTGGGATTACGGGTGTGCGCCACCACGCCCGGCTAATCTTCGTATTGTTAGTAGAGACAGGATTTCACCATGCTGGCCAGGCTGGTTTCAAACTCCTGACCTCGTGATCTGCCCCCCTTGGCCTCCGAAAGCGTTGGGATTACAGGTGTGAGCTACCACACCCAGCCTATATTGGGTGGTTTTAAAGAGAATTACTAGGGTGGTATTGTTGGGAAGCTGGAAGCACTTTGCTGACTAGGTATTTCGGTGATTTTTATCTCGGAGGTGGGAGGATGGAAGTTGGGTTGGATTTGTGGTCGGTAAGAAGTGGCAGTCATTTGTGTTCACTGGGAGAGGGGGATGAGAACTCATTTTTGTGGTTGCAGAGGGCCCATGTCTCTATCTTGCTTCAGACATGGTCACAGAGTGGCCTTGTCTCATCATTGTTTATGTTCTGTGGCCACTGTTTATATTTAGTGGAGAACATCGCGGCCCAGCCGCCAGGAGCTGATTTCCACTCTCTCTCCTGGCTGGCAGTGGGGATCTGTGTCTCCAAGGCAAGTTTGCCCCCAGCCCTTCCCAGCCCTGCCTAAGGTTCTCCGGAAACCATCACTCACATCTAGCACTTGGAGGCCTCCAGGGACAGCGGTGACCCGCCATCTGGGTAGGAGGCTGAAAACACTAGGGGACGAATATCCCAAATCTGTGCCTTGGCGGGTGTTACCCAGAAAGGGTGACGGGTTTCACCATGCATAAAGGAAACATTGGAGGAAGGCCAGGTTAAGCAAAACTAGACTTATTTTTAGATTGCAGAGCTGAGAAGCTTGGCTGTGCCTGTGTGCATTGCAAGTCTACAAGAACAACATGTGTAGAGTTTTATGAACGAAGATAGAGTCAGAGACATGGGCAGCAGGCAGAGACAGACAGACAGACAGAGAGAGACAGAGGCAGAGAAAGCAACAGAGGCAAAGAGATTGGAACACAGAGAGAAGGAGATGGGGACAGACACAGAGAAAGGAACAGAGATGGGAAGACAGGGACAGAGCAGACAGAGAATGAACAGAGACAGAGAGATAGGGACGGAGAGAGACAGAGAGAGGGATAGAGACGGAGAGAAAGAGACAGGGCCAGGGCCACAGAGGGGCTGAGACAGGCCCAGGAGGAGACTAGGGATGGGGCCAGGGCTGCGTGCGGGCGGGGCATGGTGCAGACAAAGGCGCGGCCGCGCGGCCGGGGTGGCCCGGCCGGGGACAAAGGCCTGCCCGGGGGGCGGGGGCAGCGATGGCGACGGCCGCGGCGGGCGCGGGCGAACTACAAGTCCCAGCAGCTCCCGCTGCGGCCCTCGGCCGGCCCCTCTCGCTCCCCGGGAGCGCCTGGCGGGGCCGCTGGGCCGAGGGGGCCGCCGGCGGGGCTGGCGGGCGGGGGGCTTCCTGCGGGCCCGGGGGGCGCCGGCGGCCGGCGCGGGCGCGGCGGGCCGGGCAGGGGCGAGGGGCGCCGGGTGAGTGTCCCCGCGAACGGGCTGGGGCCGGGGCGGGGGACCGGGCGGGGGGCGGACGGGCGGGGGGGGCTCCAGGCGCGGGGCGCAGCCCGGGGCGACCTCTATTCGTCCCCCGCCCTGCGCGCCGCCAGCCCTGGCCCCGGCGAGTGGGGGTCGCGGGCGCGATGGGGAGGGGACCCCGCGGCCCATCCCGGCCTAGCGAGCCCATCCCGCCGCTGAGGCCGGGGAAAAGGGCCCCGGAGATTGGGAACCTTCAATCGGGCGTGGTGGGGGGCGCCCGCCAGCTCTGGGGTCTGGAGCGCAGGACGCCCCCTCCCAAGAGGCTATCCAGGACCCCCTCCCCTCCTGATTCGAGGAGGGGCTCCGGTATTGTTCCCACCTCCCGCCTGGGGTCGGGAGTTCAGGAGGCCCTGTCCTCAAGAGGGGGATCTAGGGGGTCCCTCTTCCCCCAGGACCCTAGGAAGGGTACCAGCGATTGTCCCCCTCCCCCTCCAGTCTTGGAGTCTGGAGTTCTGGAAGCTCCTTCCCCTGGAGGTGATCCAGGGGGTCCACCTGCCCTCACCCCTGGGAACTCAGGAAAGACTTAAGTGATTTCTCCTCCCACCTTCCAGCTAAGAGATGTGAATTGAGGGGACCCCTTCCCCTGGAGGTAATCTAAGAGTTCTTCTGTCCCCGCAGGAATGCAGGAGGGGTCCCAGGTATTGTTTCCCCTGCTCTCCAGCTACGGGTCTGGGTTGAGGACCCCCTGTCCAGGAACTCGGCTCTGTTTGCCTGCACACTCCCAGCTATGGGGTTGTGGCTCAGTGTATTCCCCTCCCCAGAAGGGGAGCCACAGGTCCCCCCACACCTTCTCCTAGGAGCAGATCATTCATTGTTGGCACCTCAACACCCAGCCATGGGTGGGGAGCTCAAGGCCTCCCCACCCCAGGCAGGTCATCCTGGGCTCCCCTTGCTCCCCAGAAGTGGTTCCAGCTTTTGTTCCTCTACCTCCCAGCCTGCCCCCAGTCACAAACTGGGAGTTCAGTTCAGGATCCTTCCTGCAGGAAGGGCCACAAGTGTGCTGACACTACCCGCCACGTCCCAGCCATGGGAAGAGATGGCTCAGGCATTTCCCCAGTAACTTCAGAGGGTCCCCAGGTATTATTTGTGCCCATCCTCCAGCTAGAAGTTAAAATTCAGGACCTTCCAGCCAATAGTGCAAACAGGTATACTGGCCGGGCATGGTGGCTCATGCCTGTAATCACCATATTTTGGGAGGCTGAGGCGGGAGGATCACTTGAACCTAGGAGTTTGAGTCCAGCCTGGGTACCATACCAGGACCCCATCTCAAACATAAATAAATAAATAAAACAGGTATACTAACAACTGTCCCCACCCTCCTGCCTATGGGGTTCATGAGTCTCCGTGCCCACCCCTCCTCACCAGGAGGGGTCCCAAATATCACTCTACCGTGCTCACCATCTGGCTGTAGGAAAGGGCATTCCCGATCTAAGAGAGAGGATTTGACACTGACTCCCACCTGGCGCTGTGAGTTCTGGAATGCAGGTTTTCTTCTCCCCAGAAGGCAAGCTAGGGTCTTCTTGTCTTTCCCCAGTGACTTGGGAGGGATGCCAGACATTATTTGTTGCATATTCTTATCCCCCAGACATGGGTTCTAGAGCTCAGAATGCTGCTGCTGGAGGGGGGCCTCCCCTACCAGAACTCCCCCCGATAAATTAAGCTGCCACCCCCAAGTATAGGACAAGAATTCAGGCCATGTGCTCAGGAGCACAAGAACGCTGACACCCACACTGTTCCCCATGTGGTGACCTCCAGCAAGGTGGTAGGAACCCAGGACTGTCTCCTCCACAGGACCCCAGCTTCCCATAAGAGGAGCCCAGGATGGAGAGAGGGGCAGAGCCATGGAGTTGGGGACTAGAAACCTCTAGTGCCGGGTCTCATGACCTCTGTCCAGGTTCGGGGCTGAAAGGGGAGGGTCCTACCATGTCCCACCTGGGTCCCTCAACTCCCTGCCCTGGCTGGGGTAAGTCAGAAATCTCCCTGCAGTCAGATACAAGGGAAACATCCACGTGTATGCTCAGAAGTGAGTGGGAGTTGGCCAGGCACAGTGGCTCATGCCTGTAATCCCAGCATTTTCTGAGGCCGAGGTCAGAGGTTTGCTTGAGTCCAGGAGTTTGAGACCAGCCTGGGCAACGTAACGACACCCCATCTCAAAAAAGAGAGAGTGAGAAAGGAAGGAATGAAGGAAGGAAGGAGAGAGGGAAAGAAGGAAGGAGAGAGGGAAGGAAGGAAGGAGAGAGGGAAGGAAGAAAGGAGAGAAAGAGAAAGAAAAGAAGAAAGAAAGAAAGAAAAAGAAAGAAAGAAAGAAAAAGAAAGAAAGAAAGAAAGAAAGAAAGAAAGAAAGAAAGAAAGAAAGAAAGAAGGAGAAAGAGAGAAAGAAAGAATTGAGGTTAGTTGAGTGTGGTGTATCTGTAATTCCAGCTACTTGGGAGGCCCAGGTGGGAGGATCACTTGAGCCCGGGATTTCCATACTGCAGTGAGCTATGATCACATCACTGCACTCTAGCCTGGGTGACAGAGTGAGACCCCATCTCAAAAAAATAAAAATAAAGAAGTGGGGCTGGGCGCGGTGGCTCACGTCCGTAATCCCAGCACTTTGGGAGGCTGAAGGGGTGGATCACCTGAGGTCAGGAGTTTGAGACCAGCCTGGCCAACATGGTGAAATCCTGTCTCTACTAAAAATGCAAAAATTAGCCAGGTGTGGTGGCGAACGCCTGTAATCCCAGCTACTCCCGAGGCTAAGGCAGGAGAGTTGTTTGAAACTGGGAGGCAGAGGTTGCAGTGAGCCGAGATCCTGCCATTGCACTCCAGCCCTAGGGACACAAAAAGACCCCATCTCAAAAAAAAAAAAAAAAAAAAAGTGGGTTCTGAGGGCACAACCGGGTCCCCTTTCTCATCCCTAACCAGACTCCAAAAGACACCCCCGCTCCCCTAGAACCCACCTACCCTCTACCCTCTATTCTTGCCCTTGCAGGTCCTGCCCCAGAAGCTGCCGGCACATCCACGCCTGAAATGCGGCGCTCAGTCCTGGTCAGGAACCCAGGCCACAAAGGCCTGAGACCCGTTTATGAAGAGCTTGACTCTGATTCCGAGGACCTAGACCCCAATCCTGAAGATCTGGACCCGGTTTCTGAAGACCCAGAGCCTGATCCTGAAGACCTCAACACTGTCCCGGAAGACGTGGACCCCAGCTATGAAGATCTGGAGCCCGTCTCGGAGGATCTGGACCCCGACGCCGAAGCTCCGGGCTCGGAACCCCAAGATCCCGACCCCATGTCTTCGAGTTTCGACCTCGATCCAGATGTGATTGGCCCCGTACCCCTGATTCTCGATCCTAACAGCGACACCCTCAGCCCCGGCGATCCAAACGTGGACCCCATCTCCCCTGGCCTCACTGCCACCCCCCAGGTCTTGGCCACCAGCCCCGCGGTGCTCCCCGCCCCCGCCAGCCCGCCCCGGCCCTTCTCCTGCCCGGATTGCGGGCGAGCCTTCCGCCGCAGCTCCGGGCTGAGCCAGCATCGCCGCACCCACAGCGGTGAGAAGCCGTACCGCTGCCCCGACTGCGGGAAGTCCTTCAGCCACGGTGCCACCCTGGCGCAGCACCGTGGCATCCACACCGGGGCGCGGCCGTACCAGTGCGCGGCATGCGGCAAGGCCTTCGGCTGGCGCTCCACGCTGCTGAAACATCGCAGCAGCCACAGCGGGGAGAAGCCGCACCACTGCCCGGTGTGTGGCAAGGCCTTCGGGCACGGCTCGCTCCTGGCGCAGCACCTGCGCACGCACGGCGGCCCGAGGCCCCACAAGTGCCCGGTGTGCGCCAAGGGCTTCGGCCAGGGCTCTGCGCTCCTCAAACACCTGCGCACGCACACGGGCGAGCGGCCCTACCCGTGTCCGCAGTGCGGCAAGGCCTTCGGGCAGAGCTCGGCGCTGCTGCAGCACCAGCGCACACACACGGCCGAACGCCCCTACCGCTGCCCCCACTGCGGCAAAGCCTTCGGGCAGAGCTCCAACTTGCAACACCACCTGCGCATCCACACGGGCGAGCGGCCCTACGCCTGCCCGCACTGCTCCAAGGCCTTCGGGCAGAGCTCAGCGCTGCTCCAGCACCTGCACGTGCATTCGGGCGAGCGTCCCTATCGCTGTCAGCTCTGCGGGAAGGCCTTTGGCCAGGCCTCCAGCCTCACCAAGCACAAACGGGTGCATGAGGGTGCAGCCGCTGCTGCAGCTGCCGCGGCTGCCGCAGCTGCAGCAGCGGCGGCCGGCCTGGGCCTAGGGCCTGGCCTAAGCCCTGCATCCATGATGAGGCCGGGGCAGGTCTCCCTCCTGGGTTCTGATGCTGTTTCTGTGCTCGGCTCTGGCTTGGGCCTCAGCTCTGGCACCAGCTCTGGCCGTAGCTCTGACCCTGGCTCCGGGCCGGGCACTCTGCCGGATCCCAGCTCCAAACCCCTCCCCCGCTCCAGATCCACCCCCAGCCCTACTCCTGTGGAATCTTCTGACCCGAAGGCTGGGCACGACGCTGGTCCTGACCTTGTGCCCAGCCCAGACCCTGATCCTGCGCCCAGCCCAGACCCTGATCCTGTGCCCAGCCCTGATCCCAACCCTGTGTCCCACCCTGACCCCTGCTCTCCCACTGGTGACACTGTCAGCCCAGCCCTCCCTACCGGCGAGAGTCCAGAGTGGGTACAGGAGCAAGGGGCACTGCTGGGGCCTGATGGCTGAAGGGGACTCCGGCATCCTCCAGGGCCTGGGGAAGTTGTGTGTTGTGCAGTTAGTAAAATCCTCCCACTGCCTCCGGCTTCTGTGTCGTGGCTTGCCGTTTGTGCTTTCTTTCTGAGCACAGCCCCTTGCTCCAGAGATGGGACAGTGTGGCCAGGGCCAGCCACGATCTGGAGCTCCAGTGTCCTGGCTTCCTTCTTAGGCCCTGGAGTCCCACCAGCTAGACTTTCCAGTTTAACCCACAATGCCTCACCCTGGTCCATCCCACTAGTCACCACTCTTTGTTCCCCTCACTTACCCCTTGCTCTTCAAAGCCCACACAGTAGGCACACAAGTGGACAAAAAGAGGCTGCTCATGTACGCAATCAACAAACATCTCTGGATTGCTGGGGTCTCTGCAGGAAGCAGAAAAACAGGTTGCTCATTTATGCAATCAACAAACATCTCTGGATTGCTGGGGTCTCAGCAGGGAACAAGATAAGTATGGCCTCGACCTGCACGGAGCTCGCAGATATTAAATCCAGAATACTTAAAAAATAATTACAGGGTATGGTATATTCTAGGAGAAGCATAACAAGACTTCTGATATAAATGGTAGGCAGTTTTCTCAATGAAGGATTTTATAATCCCAATAATCACTAACTTAATAATCAGTACTGTTTGCCCAGCCTTATGCAATAGCTTTTGCATTCTCTCATTTAATCTTCTCAACAGTCCCAGGAGGTAGACGACTTTGATTGAATCTCCGCATTTTGCAAATGAGAAAATTGAGGCACATATGTATATGTTTTTTGTTTGTTTTGTTTTGTTTTAGACAGTCTTGCTCTGTTGCCCAGGCTGGAGTGCAGTGGTGTGGTCATAGTCACTGCAACCTCGACCTCCTGGGCTCAAGCGATCCTCCCACCTTAGCCTCCTGAGTAGCTGGGATTGCAGGTGCATGCCACCACCCACTGCGCTCAGCTTGGAGTTGAAGGGACTTTGGAAGATGTAGAAGTGGCATTTGTCAGTGCCTAGATTTAAATCCCAATTGCCCTCCAGAGTCCAAATTCTTAACCATTACGCTCCAGGGCAAAAGTTTGCAAAGGCTCTGGCACTATAGAAAGATGAGCTTTGGGTGGAGGTAGGGGCCAAATCAGAGGGCCCTGATAGACGAGAGTGGGGACTCTGCCTGTCAGTCCAGAGCAATGGGAAGCCGAGGGCAGGTTCTCGCAGGACGGATAGGCAGTATTCTTTGAAGATGCTTGTGGCTGCTGGGCCGAGAGTGGAGTGGAGGGAGGCTGAGATCGGGGAGGAGGTTGCTGCAAAGATCCAGGCCAGGAATGTTGGAAGACTCTGGGCTGGGGGCCATAGGGGTGGGGATAAGTGGTTCTATTTGATATATAATTAGGAAATCGTGTTTGCTGAAGATCCGCAGGAGAAGGGTAAAAGGAGTTTCTGGGAGAAAGAAAGCGTTGAGAGAGTACGCAGGGTCATCACCAGGCACCAACGAGGATAAGGGGTCAAGCTCTGGACATGGAAGTCACGAGCCTGGCACCGGATTCGGGGGACGGCCGGGAGCCAGGGCGGAGCTCGTCGCTGCCAAGCTCAGAGTCAGCCCATCCCCCGCCACCCAGAGCACGTCGGCGCTAGGACCTGGCGACTGCCTTCGACCCAGAGGGCGCCCGTCGAGGCACGCATGCGCGCTGTTCCGGCAGGCGTTGTCGTGGCGCAGGGGGCGGGACCAGAGGCGGTCACGTGAGGGGCCCTGGGCTACGGGGTCACGTGACCGAGGCACCGATCAGCTGATGCCGGAGGGTTTGAAGCCGCGCCGCGAGGGAGCGAGGTCGCAGTGACAGCGGCGGGCGATCGGACCCAGGCTGCCCCGCGGTACCCGCCTGCGTCGTGCGCACCCGCCCCAGCATGACAGACCCGGCGGGTCCGCGCGGCTCAGGTGAGGGCGCGGGCGGCACCGTGGGGCCCGGAACTCAGGCGGGCGGGCTGCTTCTCCGACCTGGGGCGGCGGAGCTCCCAGTCTCTTTTTTTCTAAGCTCCAGCGCTGACTTTTCAGCCTCCCCACGGTGGAGAAATGGGCAGACGGCTCCTAGAACTTGGGCGGCGGGTGGGCACCAGCCTCTCCGATTCTCCCTCCTGAAGCCAGGCTATGCTGGGTTCCCAAACTCAAGCAGCGATCGCGCCGGGCCGCCAGCTTCTCCCTTTGGGGCGGCGAGGTTCCTGGGATTTCCACTGGGAGCCTAGGTTCCGATTGCTCAACTTCGGCTGGAACTCAGACAGCGGGCACCAGCTTCTCCAACCCGCGCGTGAGACTCCCAGCCTTCCCCTCCCGATTCCAGGAGACAAATGCTCAGCTACCCTAAACTCAAGCGGGGAGAGCTGGAGGGATTACTCCCAGGAGATTAACTCAGTTTTAGCTTTGCAAACCTGGGGAAGCGCAGCCTTCTTAAATTCGGTCTTCCAGCCAATTCTGATGCCACCCCTTCTCGGGGAGGCTAGAGGAAGACCCCTTGTGTTAGCTTCCCCTTCTGGAGCTAGCTGGGGACCCCTACCTGATAGGTGTCCCGGGGTCCCAGCTAGTAGGGTCTGGGGTGGGTTAGCTGTAATCTCAGCTCTGTAGGCGGGCCCTGCTCTCTGACTTTGTGGTAAACAGCCACAGCAGCATCCCATTACAAAGGGAGGGGCCGGGAACTTGTCCCTCTCTGCATGGGAGGTTCTGACAGTGCACACATTTATCCTGACAGCTTTGCTAGGCAGGGGGCCAGGCCCTAGAAAGCACATCCCCATGGGGGTGTGACAGGGAGTTCTGGGCTACTGTGACCGGTTTGGACTCCAGCAGTTGCTGAAACCTTAGATCTCACAGTTAGGCTGGAAAAAAAATAAAATAGTGATTAGAACAGCTTGTGTTTGCGGAAAGGTCTTTATCTGCTGTGTCTCACTGAATTCTCAGAGCAGCTTCAGGATCTCAACCTCAGGGCTCAGGGGGAGGGTGGACTTTTTTTTGAGACTTTTTTTTTGTTGTTACCCGGGCTGTAGTGCAGTGGCATAATCCTAGCTCATTGTAACATTGAACTCCTGGGTTCAAGTGACCTCCCAACTCAGCCTCCCAGGTAGAAGGAGTCCCAGCTACTAACTACGGGCATGAGCTGTCACCACACCTGACTATTTAAATTTTTTTTTTTTTTTTTTTTTTTTTGTAGAGAGGGAGGTCTCGCTGTATAACCTAGGCTGGTCTCAAACTCTGGGCTCAAGCAATCATCCCACCTTGGCCTCCCAAAGCCGTTGGGATAACAGGATGAGCCACTGAGCCCAGCCAAGGGGTAGCCTTTATAAAATTTCCACTCTTCAAATGAGGAGATGGAGGCTCAGGGTGGTACCTGGAGTCACCCTACTGGAAAGTGGCAGGTCTAGGATTTGATGCTAGGGCTGCATGATTTCCAGGAGCTAGTGCTTTTCAGGGAGATAAAATGAGTCTTTAGCAAATGTGTTCCATTATTATTACTTACATTGTCAATTACCCCTTCTCCAGGTCTTTGGCTTCTGAGAGTGTCAGCTGATAGGCCAGGTTATAATGAACCCAGAGGTCATCTTTTGGGTATCTGTCCAGACAAACCTAGAATACAGGCTGAGTTCTATGCTCATGTCCGGAACCTGGAGCTGGGATGAGCCCAGGAGCCTTGGATGCCCAGTGAAAAGCCGGTGGGAGCAGTTCATTCTCTCCCCACAGATCAGTAACGAGAACATTGATGAAACGTTCTGACGTTCACCATGGACCGGCCCCTGTGATCAATGCTTCATAAGCATCCAGTCCTTAGCGTTCCCATGAGACATGATTACTACCCCATTTTGCAGATGAGGAAACTGAGACTCAGAGAGCTGGTGAGCAGGAGGGGCAGGAATCAGCCCAGGCCCTGTACCTCCTGAACCCCAGCTCATAATCTCTGAGCAGGACTGGTGCATAGATACAGACAACGTTGCAGGTTTTCTGGTTTTCTTTAGACCTCTCAGAACTCTTCCTTGGCAGGAGCATGGGGACATGAAGATAGGGTGTGTGCTGCCTTCCTGGTTGGATAAAGGGGAAAAGGGGAGTTGCCCAGCCCTCACCCCAGCACCCTCTCCTATTCCCACAGAGACCGAGCGGCTTCTGACTCCCAACCCCGGGTATGGGACCCAGGTGGGGCCTTCGCCGGCCCCTCCGACACCCCCAGAAGAGGAAGACCTTCGCCGTCGTCTCAAATACTTTTTCATGAGTCCCTGCGACAAGTTTCGAGCCAAGGGCCGCAAGCCCTGCAAGCTGATGCTGCAGGTGGTCAAGATCCTGGTGGTCACGGTGCAGGTGAGGACAGCCAAGCAGGGGCCCCAGCCGAAGGCCACCTGTGGCTGCTGTGCTTCTTGAAGAAGCGTCTTAAAGCAGCACTTTGGGAGGCTGAGGCCGGTAATCACTTGAGGCTGGGAGTTCAAGACCAGTCTGGCCAGCATGATGAAACCCCATCTCTACTAAAAATACAAAAAAAATTAGCCATGCATGGTGGCAGGTGCCTGTAATCCCAGCTACTTGGGAGGCCGAGGCAGGAGAATCGCTTGAACTGGGAGGTGGAGGTTGCCGTGAGCTGAAATCGTGCCACTGCACTCCAGCCTGGGCAACAGAGCAAGACTCTGTCTCAAAAAAAAAAAAAAAAAAAAAAGCTACCTCTGAGGCTCAGAGAGGTTAAGAGACTTGTCCAAAGTCACACAGCAACAGAACATTGGCAGCTGGGATTTGAACCCAGGCAGTCTGACACCATGTTGACCCACTGGCTGCACAGACAGTTGGCTCTCCCTTCCCCATGCCAGACCCTGTGCTGGGCTCTGGGAGCCCCAAGATGAATCAGACCCAGCCACTGCTCTAAGTGCTTGCTTCATGTCTTGGGCTGACCTTAGCGTGTCACCATGCCTCTAATTTTCCCTCGGAAAAGGGACCCAATTGGCCAGGCATGGTGGCTCATGCCTATAATCCCAGCACTTTGGGAGGCTGAGGTGGACGGATCATTTGAGGCCAGGAGTTTCAGACAGCCTGGCCAACATTGCAAAGCCCCGTCTCTACTGCAAATACAAAAATTAGCTGGGTGTGATGGCAGGTGCCTGTAACTCAGCTACTCAGGAGGCCGAGACAGGAGAATTTCTTGAACCTGGGAGGTGAAGGTTGTAGTGAGCTGAGATCATACCACAGCACTCCAGCTTGGGCAACAGAGTGAGACTCTGTCTCAAAAAAAAAAAAAAAAGAAAAAAAGAAAAGGCTGGGTACAGTGGCTCACACCTGTAATCCTAGCACTTTGGGAGGCTGAGGCGGGCGGATCATGAGGTCAGGAGATCGAGACCATCCTGGCTAACACGGTGAAACCCTGCCTCTACTGAAAATACAGAAGATAAGCTGGGTGTGGTGGCAGGTGCCTGCAGTCCCAGCTACTCGGGAGGCTGAGGCAGGAGAATGGTGAGAACCCGGGAGGCGGAGCTTGCAGTAAGCCGAAATCATGCCACTGCACTCCAGCCTGGGCGAGAGAGCGAGACTCCATCTCAAAAAAAAAAAAAAAAAAAAAAGAAAGAAAAGAAAAGGAATCCAGTCATGGTACTTACCCTGAAAGTTTGGGTTTAACACAGAATCCGACATCCAGTAAACATTTAATGGACATTAGTCCCTGCAGTGATATATATGAGTGCCCATCCTGTGATGTATGGGGGAGGACACAGTGGTCGGCGTGACATGGAGCTTATGCCAGGAGTTGGGGTGAAATTAAAGCAAAGAAATGCACAAGTGAAATCCGTGTCTGTGGCCCAAGTTAGCAGGGCCCTGCCCCCACCAGTGGACATCTCTAGGGCCCTCCCTGTCCTCTTCCTCTGCCTATGCCCCAAGGGAGATATCCCCCAATCCCCATCCTAGCCATGCCAACCTCCGCTACCCTCTCCCCAGCTCATCCTGTTTGGGCTCAGTAATCAGCTGGCTGTGACATTCCGGGAAGAGAACACCATTGCCTTCCGACACCTCTTCCTGCTGGGCTACTCGGACGGGGCGGATGACACCTTCGCAGCCTACACGCAGGAGCAGCTGTACCAGGCCATCTTCCATGCTGTGGACCAGGTGCTGGTGGGCGGGCAGGTGCAGGTGGGCGGGCAGGTGCAGGTGCGCAGGCTGCAGAGAGTGGGCCGGACTCACAGGCCCTCCCCTTCTCTGCCCACAGTACCTGGCGTTGCCTGACGTGTCACTGGGCCGGTATGCGTATGTCCATGGCGGGGGTGACCCTTGGACCAATGGCTCAGGGCTTGCTCTCTGCCAGCGGTACTACCACCGAGGCCATGTGGACCCGGCCAACGACACATTTGACATTGATCCAATGGTGGTTACTGGTGAGTGGGCAGGGTGGGGCTTCACTGTTTGGGGCCTGAGCTGCTGGGATTAAAATCAACAGCTGTGGCTGGGCACGGTGGCTCACGCCTATACCAGCACTTTGGGAGGCTGAGGAGGGAGGACTGCTTGAGGCCCGGAGTTTGAGACCAGCCTGGGCAACGTAGGAAAGCCTTGTCTCTACGTACAAAAAAATTAGCCGGGCGTGGTGGCGTGCCCCTGTGGTCCCAGCTACTCAGGAGGCTGAGGCAGGAGGATCACGAGTCCGGGAGATTGAGGCTGCAGTAAGCTATGATCATGCCACTGCACTCCACACTGGGTGACAGAGTGAGACCCTGTCTCAAAAAAAAAAAAAAAAAAAAGAGAAAAAAAAAGTATGCTTAGTGTGAATGTGACTCTTGCCACGTAGAAAGCACCAGGTGTTATTTCTTAATATGGTTCATTCAGTAAATAGCCGTGGTCCCAGAGAGTGTCAGGCCTGTAGGAATGACCCAGCCCTAGGGAAGCACAGGAAAGCAGGCCACTGGGGACTCCGGGGAGACCAGCCTGGCCTCCCCTGCCCCCTGAGGCCCTTCCCTGACTCCCTGTCCTCAGACTGCATCCAGGTGGATCCCCCCGAGCGGCCCCCTCCGTCCCCCAGTGACGATCTCGCCCTCTTGGAAGGCAGCTCCAGTTACAAGAACCTCACGCTCAAATTCCACAAGTACTGCCTGCTGGCTCGAGGGGGGCCCAGGGTGGGGGAGGCAGCACACTAGGCACTCTCACCCTAGTAGCTACTTCCCTAAGGTGGGACAGGGCCCCCCGCCTGCGCTGGCACCTGCTGGGTGAGCACTTCCCCTACCAGCTGCAGAGTCAGCACGTGGCAGGGGCGCTGGCACTTGGGGCCGGAAAGGACCCGAAGACGCCCTTGCCCCTCACCCGAGCCTCCTGCCTAGGCTGGTCAATGTCACCATCCACTTCCGACTGAAGACCATTAACCTCCAGAGCCTCATCAATAATGAGATCCCGGACTGCTATACCTTCAGCGTCCTGGTGAGGCCCCCCAGGGACCCACAGGGCTCCTGAGTTCCAGGGCAGGGACCTGGTCAGGGAGTGTCTTGGAAGCATTGGCCAAGGGCAAGCGTGTGGGTGATGAGGGAGGGAGCCCGGGGTCTGTCAGGCCACCTGTCATGTGGACCTTGGGGCTTGGGGCTGCCAAGGTTTACTCTGCCCCCAACTGGCCCCCACAGATCACGTTTGACAACAAAGCACACAGTGGGCGGATCCCCATCAGCCTGGAGACCCAGGCCCACATCCAGGAGTGTAAGCACCCCAGTGTCTTCCGGCACGGTGAGCCCCTGAGCCCCAGACCAGCGCTGACCAGGGGCCCTGGCCTGTCCTGGGATTCCCCAAGCCCCAGAGCGGCGCTGCCTGGGGCCCTGACCTCCCTAGGAATCCTCTGAGCCTCAGATCAGTACAGATCAGGGACCCTGTCCTGTCCTGGGATCCTCCAAGCCCCAGACCAGCGCTGACCGGGGTTCTTGACTCACCCCAAGCAAGCCCTGAGCCCCACTGACCAACCAAAACCAGCCGTGCAGCCCCCTAGGTCTCCAGCCTGGCCTGGCACCAGCGCTGGCCTCCCAAGGCTCCATGCTACCCTTGGCCCTACCCACTGTGCCCTCCCCACAGGAGACAACAGCTTCCGGCTCCTGTTTGACGTGGTGGTCATCCTCACTTGCTCCCTGTCCTTCCTCCTCTGCGCCCGCTCGCTCCTTCGAGGCTTCCTGCTGCAGAACGTGAGGCTCCTGCGTCACGTGTGCCGGTGTCCTCCCCGCCTTGCCCTGGGGCGATAAAAGCCAGGGCTTCGAGGGTCCTGTGCCTGGTCAGGCGCTCACCCCACCTGCCTTCTGCAGGAGTTTGTGGGGTTCATGTGGCGGCAGCGGAGACGGGTCATCAGCCTGTGGGAGCGGCTGGAATTTGTCAATGGCTGGTACATCCTGCTGGTCACCAGCGATGTGCTCACCATCTCGGGCACCATCATGAAGATTGGCATCGAGGCCAAGGTACGTCCTGCCCACACCCTGGGCCCCAGGTCCCATCCCTGCTGTCAGTGCCTATCCAGGGCTATATCCTCCCCCAGGCCCTCCAAAGGAAGGGCTGGGCCAGGTAGGTTGATGCAGCTCCCACCCGCAGAACTTGGCGAGCTACGACGTCTGCAGCATCCTCCTGGGCACCTCGACGCTGCTGGTGTGGGTGGGCGTGATCCGCTACCTGACCTTCTTCCACAACTACAACGTGAGCTTTTCGCACGCAGCTGGGCCTTCCGCATGGTTACCCCACACCCTCCAAATAAATCCCTACGCAGCCAGCACTCACCAGCCCCGACCAATGACCGCTTGCAAGCCGCCGCCTCATACCTGCCCACACCAGATATATCTGTCGCTGTACCTGGGCGGGGCCCTGGGAGCCTGCTCCTGTGTGCCCACCCTGCTGAGTCCAGCCATGCGGTGCCCTCAGACCCCCTCAGACACAGCCACAACCCCTCTAGGCACCCACTGGCTCCCATGGCCACACCTGCTGTGCCCTCGGCAAGGCCCTGCCCCTCTCACCCCCATCTGGGTGCCCACAGCTGACCTGAGTTGTGACCACACCCTCAACAAGGCTCCCTCTGCCCCAACCCAGATCCTCATCGCCACACTGCGGGTGGCCCTGCCCAGCGTCATGCGCTTCTGCTGCTGCGTCGCCGTCATCTACCTGGGCTACTGCTTCTGTGGCTGGATCGTGCTGGGACCCTATCATGTGAAGGTACGTCTAACCCCTGATGTCCCTGACATCGACCCCGTGACCTTGTCATTGCCACTGTGACCCCCAGATGACCCCTCGGTGACTGCTGGGAGTCTGTCCACTGTCCCCTGTGGTCCTTGGTGACCCTGACACTGACCCTGTGTCACAGTTGCTGATGACCCTAGTTCGACTGGATTACTCCCCTTCTGCTGTATCTACCCAGACCCTAGGTCGGCCCTGTGTCCCTGTCATTGACCTTGGGACCTGGCCATTCACATGGTGACCCCAGCCTGGGACCTGGCTATTCGCATGGGACCCTGGCCTGGGACGTGGCCATTCACATGGTGACCCCAGCCTGGGACGTGGCCATTCACATGGTGACCCCAGCCTGGGACCCAGCCACTCACAAGGTGACCCCAGCCTGGGACTCGGCCATTCACGTGGGACCCCAGCCTGACCCCAGCCCCTGGCTCCTGGCCATGCCTTGGCTCCCTCTGACCCCGCCGCCCTTCTGACAGTTCCGCTCGCTCTCCATGGTGTCCGAGTGCCTGTTCTCACTCATCAACGGGGATGACATGTTCGTGACGTTCGCCGCCATGCAGGCTCAGCAGGGCCGCAGCAGCCTGGTGTGGCTCTTCTCCCAGCTCTACCTGTACTCCTTCATCAGCCTCTTCATCTACATGGTGCTCAGCCTCTTCATCGCGCTCATCACCGGTGCCTACGACACCATCAAGGTTAGCCGCACGCGCCCAGCCCCCAGCTCAGGCTCTGGGTCCCCTGGAGTTTGCCATGAGGGCGTCTTGGGGACACCGCGGGGTGAGCAGAGAAGACCCCAGGAGAGAATATGGGAGACTCTATGAAACCAAAAAGAGGGTGGTTCGGAATTTGGGAGCGCAGGGGGAGCTGATGGCATCTCAGCATTGTCAAGGCGGGCTTGGGCCAGGAGGGGGCCTGAGTCTGCCTTTACCAACAGGGCAACCGACTCATAGAGTTTATTTATTTGTTTATTTGAGACAGAGTCTCGCTCTGTCACCCAGGGTAGAGTGCAGTGGTGCGATCTTGACTCACTGTAACTTCCACCTCCCGGGTTCAAGCAATTCTGTCGCAGCCTCCTGAGTAGCTGGGATTACAGGCACATGCCACCATGTCCAGCTAATTTATATATATATATTTTTTTTTTTTTTTTTTTTTTTTTTTTGAGACGGAGTCTCACTGTGTCACCCAGGTTGGAGTGCAGTGGCATGATCTCGGCTCACTGCAAGCTCCGCCTCCCGGGTTCACGCCATTCTCCTGCCTCAGCCTCCCGAGTAGCTGGGACTACAGGCGCCCGCCACCACGCCCGGCTAGTTTTTTGTATTTTTAGTAGAGACGAGGTTTCACCATGTTAGCCAGGATGGTCTCGATCTCCTGACCTTGTGATCCACCCGCCTCGGCCTCCCAAAGTGCTGGGATTACAGGCTTGAGCCACTGCGCCCCGCCAATTTTTATATTTTTAGTAGAGATGGGATTTCACCGTATTGGTCAGGCTGGTCTCAAACTCCTGACCTCAGGTGATCTACTGCCTCCAAAGTGCTGGGATTACAGGCATAAGCCACCATGCCCGGCCTATTTTATTTTATTATTATTGTATTATTCTTTATTTTATTAGAGATAAGGGTCTCACTATGTTACTCAGGCTGGTTTTAAACTCCTGAGGTCAAGCGATCCTCCCACTTCAGCCCCCAAAACACTGGGATTACCGGCATAAGCCACCACACCCAGCCAAGTTTTTTTTTTTTAATTTTTTTTTATTTTATTTATTTATTTATTTATTTATTTATTTTTATTTTTTTGGAGACGGAGTCTTGCTCTGTCGCCCAGGCTGGAGTGCAGTGGCCGGATCTCAGCTCACTGCAAGCTCCGCCTCCCGGGTCTACGCCATTCTCCTGCCTCAGCCTCCCGAGTAGCTGGGACTACAGGCGCCCGCCACCTCGCCCGGCTAGTTTTTTTTTGTATTTTTTAGTAGAGACGGGGTTTCACTGTGTTAGCCAGGATGGTCTCGATCTCCTGACCTCGTGATCCGCCCGTCTCGGCCTCCCAAAGTGCTGGGATTACAGGCTTGAGCCACCGCGCCCGGCCTTTTTTTTTTTTTTTTAATGGAATCTTACTCTGTGGCCCAGGCTGGAGTGCAATGGCATGAACTCGGCTCCCTGCAACCCCGCCTCCTGAGTTCAAGCGATTCTCGTGCCTTAGCCTCCTGAGTAGCTGGGATTACTTGCACATGCCACCACACCTGGCTAATTTTTGTATCTTTACTAGAGATGGGGTTTCACCACGTTGGCCAGGCTGGTCTCGAGCTCCTGACCTCAGGTGATCCACCTGCCTTGGCCTCCCAAGGTGCTGGGATTACAGGCATGAGCCACTGCACCCGGCTAAGTCATAAGAGTTTCAATGACCTTGTCATTGACCCTGGGACCTTGCTATTAACATGGTGACCCTCAGTTGGCCCCATTCCTACAGCTGACCTCTAAAACCCCCACCCTGACCCCAGCCCCCAGCCATGCCCCTGACTCCCTCTGACCCCGCCCAATGTTAGCTTCTTTATGTATTTATTTATTTTGAGATGGAGTCTCACTCTGTTGCCCAGGCTGGAATGCAATGATGCAGTCTCAGCTCACTGCAACCTCTGCCTCCCCGGTTCAAGCGATTCTCCTGCCTCAGCCTCCTGAGTAGCTGGGATCACAGGCGCCCACCACCATGCCTGGCTAATTTTTGTATTTTTAGTAGAGATGGGGTTTTGCCATATTGGCCAGGCTGGTCTCAAACTCCTGACCTCAGGTGATCCACCCCCCTCAGCCTCCCAAAGTGCTGGGATTACAGGCGTGAGCCACCGTGCCTGGCCCAGGTTAGCTTCTAAGCAGTAAAAATGGGCTCAACCCAGGACTGTCTGATTCCAGAAGCCATGCTCGTAACCCCTCTGTCCTCTGTTTAGTAGGGTGGCTGGGAACAGTGGTTTCCTTGCAAGCTGCAGGGCTCAGGGGACACAGCAGGATGCGGAAGTGGCAGGTAGACAGGATTCTTTCAGCAAATATATCCAAGGGCCAAGATCTGTGCTGGGTTCTGGGCATCGAGGAAAATCAGGTGTGCATGATCTGTCCAAGGCCTGTGGGCAAGGATGGCACAGGAACAGACATCCCATGACCAATGACCTACTTGTAACAGGTATGATGGAAGAGTGGAAGGTTACAGAGGGACTCCTGCTTTAGATTGGTATGAGAGTGGGTCCAGGAGAGCTTCTCGAATGTTCTATCCATCACTAGTCTCTAGCCCCATGCAGCTATTTAAATTTTGATTTTAATTCCGGCTGGGCACGGTGACTCACGCCTGTAATCCCAGCCCTTTGGGAGGCCAAGAGGGGGGTGAATCACCTGAGGTCAGGAGTTCAAGACCAGCCTGGCCAACATGGCAAAACCCATCTCTACTAAAAATAACAAAAAATTAGCCGGACGTGGTGGCACGCACCTGTAATCCCAGTTACTCCCGAAGTTGAGGCAGTAGAATTGCCTGAACCGGGGACGTAGAGGTTGCAGTGAGCCGAGATCAAGTCACTGCACTCCAACCTGGGTGACAGAGCAAGACTCTGCTTCGAAAACAAAACAAAACAATTTTTTAAAAAATTTTAATTCAAATGAAGCACAATTGCAAATTCAGCCCCTGACTCGCACCATCGTGTATCCAGTCCTCAAAAGCCAGTGTGGCTGGTGGCTGCCATATTGGACAGCATAGATATTGAACACTTCCATCGTCTCTAGACCAAAGAGTTGGGAGCCCAGGGGCAGTGCACCCAGGGGGAAGGAATAGCTAAAGCAAAGGTCTAGTAGCCTGAAAAAACTTGGAGAAAAGATGGTCCCTCCATGAGGCTGAGTGAGAGGAAGGAAACCTTGGCTGGTCCCCTGCCACATCCAATGTCACCAGCAGATGGGTACACCCCCTTTTCCCAGGCATGGATTCAGCTGTCCCACAGACATTCACTCAGGCCCTTGGAGCTACTTCCTGTCTTGCCTTAGCGCATAGACATCACACACAGGCATCCACTCTGGTGGGCAGATTCAGGTCCTGCTCCCACGGCTGTGCTTAGTGTGCATCCAGCTCTCTCAATAGATGGTTTCTGACCACCGAGGTCGTGTCAGCCCTGGCTCTAGGTCTCCAGCTGCTGGGCCCATAGCAGAGGGCACCAGACTGGCAAAGACACAGCTTGCATCCACGTTCAGGGGTCAGGGAAGGTCTCTCTCTGCAAGCAAACTATGGAACAACGGGTGGAGCAGGCACAGCAAGTGCAAAGGCCTGGAGGTGGGAAGCGATGCAGATATGGCTGGAGGGGAGGGCGGACTTCAAGGGCCTTGGAGGTTGGGAGCCACTTTCAGGCTGAGCCTCCCAGCTTCTCTCCCCAGCATCCTGGCGGCGCAGGCGCAGAGGAGAGCGAGCTGCAGGCCTACATCGCACAGTGCCAGGACAGTCCCACCTCTGGCAAGTTCCGCCGCGGGAGCGGCTCAGCCTGCAGCCTTCTCTGCTGCTGCGGAAGGTTCGAGTCCCGAGTCTGGCCCATTCAGATTGGGGGTTAGGGACTGGGGAAAGGGGAGCAAGCCAGAGAAAACTGACGCCCCTCATCCCTGCTTCCCTCCTCCAGGGACCCCTCGGAGGAGCATTCGCTGCTGGTGAATTGATTCGACCTGACTGCCATTGGACCATAGGCCTTGGACTGCGGAGACCCCCGCCCCCCACCCCTCTTATTTATTTTTAGGGTTTGCTTTTAAGGATCGGCTCCCTGTCGCGCCCGAGGAGGGCCTGGACCTTTCGTGTCGGACCTTTGGGGGCGGGGAGACAGGGTGGGGAGGGTGTTGAATAAAAGGGAAAATAAATGTGTCGTTCTCATTTTTAGCGGGAGGAGCAGTCCTTGCGTTAAGCGGTGTGAGGCCCTTTAAGGCCTCATTCAGCCGCACTCAGCATGGCGGCCTCAGTCGGCCTTCCAAGTGTGGCTCGGGTGGGGAGGGGGAGGGCGGGGCGGGACCGCTGTGCGCCTTGTAGTGAATAATTTAAAGGGACCGCGCCTGCGGAGCCGGGCGGAACGCTAGCGGTGTTGGCGCGGAGTGGACCCCGGCTGCCGCCCCTGGGTGAGTCGGGGTTTCCGTTGGCCTCGCAGGGGTGTCCCTTCGAGGGTCATTGGCGAGCCTCCGCTTTCCCACATCTGTCCTCCGATTTCTGTTAACTCTAGACTCTGATGTTCCCATCCCCCCACGTCCCGGCAGGTGTTTCTGCACCGGTAGCCAGGTGTGCCCTGGGGTGAAAGAGGACAGGCCACCCAGGAATTTTCCAAGTAACGACTCGCAGGCTCCGAGATTCCTACCCCCCGGCCCCCGAATTCCCATTAATACTCTCAGAAACATCCTCAGCTTCCCAGAAAAATCCCAGTAATGTTCCAGCATCTCAGTATCTTCCAAGGAGCCCGCACGCCCTCCCCAGGCCCGCTCTCATAAGCACCCCAGGAATGTGCCCACCCACCTCCTGGTTTTCCCAGCAGTAGTACTGTAATCCTCAGAATCTCTCAGTAACTTTCCAGTGACCCCCCCATCCCCACCCACTAATTCCAGCGTCTCTGGTTACGCCTCCCAGCAATGGCGCCACCATCGGTCCCGGAGTCCCAGTGATGCTCCGTGCCATAGAGCCCCCATAACTTCACTACTACGTGATAGTAAATCCCTGGCAAAAACCAGCAGCGCCTTGCAAGCCCACACCACACCAAGCATCCCAGGACTCTTCTGAAACGTGGGTATCAGACGCCTTTGCGGATGCCCGACAGTAGTCCCGTGCCTCCCAGCTCCTGGGTCTTCCCGGGGGCAGGCTTGGGTCAGGAGCTGGGTATCTAGGTCCCCACCCCCGGACCCCACGGCTTGCGGGCCCCAGTTTTCCTGGGGTGGGGCATTCAGTGTTCGACGGAGTAGGGAGTGCGGCCTGGAGGGTCGGGTGATCAGGCTTGATCAGTCCCGCAGAGGGCAGTGACCCGGGAGGAAGTCACCAGGTGCAGGGGACCGTGCCCAGCGGGGACCTGCCTTCAGGCTGCTGACAGTCGGTGCCAGGTCGGCCTTTGGCCCCGGGGTGGGGTTGGACGGGCGGAGCGTCTGGTAGGCCCTACGCGTAGGCGAAGGGAGCCGGGGACTCGCCTCACCTCCTGGCCTGGGCCGGGAGGTCCGTTTGCTCCATTCCTTAGTCTCGCAGAGCCCCTCTAGCCGCGCCCCTGGCAGGTGGAGACGCTTCACCCCCCCGGGGGCGGGGCTTAATCTGGGGGCAGGGCTTGAGGCAGGGGAGGGGCGGGCCCAGATTGACGACTTGCACGGATTCCTTCGACTCCTTGATTTCCCAGGACTACGGGCTACCAGATCGGCGGTCCAGCTGGAATCAACCGATGGAGGCTCCGCTGCAAACTGGAATGGTAAGGGGTGGGGCGGGGACCGGGTAGGCGCGGGCGTGGGGCGCCACGGGGACTACAACTGCCGGCGTGCTCAGCGCGCATTACATGATCTGGCGAGAACACGCTGCGTCCGCTTGGGCGGAACTACGTTTCCCGGCATGCACTGCGGGCCGCCGGGCCTCAGGGAAGAGTCGCGCCCCCGGGGAGGGAGCAGCACTGGCCCATTCTGCAGATGGGGACATCGAGTCACGGGCTGGCTACTAACTCCTCGGGGGCGAAGGTGGGGGAGAGGGATGGGTTCCAGGACGTCCCGGAGCCCGGGGAAGTCTCGGCGGGACGGATTTGCGGTGCGCAGCCAGTGCCGTTTGTCCCTCAGGTGCTGGGCGTGATGATCGGGGCCGGAGTGGCGGTGGTGGTCACGGCCGTGCTCATCCTCCTGGTGGTGCGGAGGCTGCGAGTGCCAAGTGAGCACCAGAGGGGCCCCTCTTGGGAGGCTGTGTGGTGGGGGAGCCCAAATGCCCGGGTCCCGAGGCGGCAGAGATGGGGATTTGCTGGCGTCTGTTCGCGGTACCCCAGCTCTAGCAGGGTGGAGTCTGCACAGAGCTCGGAGTGCCCCTGTCCCCACCTATCCCCAGAAACCCCAGCCCCGGATGGCCCCCGGTATCGGTTCCGGAAGAGGGACAAAGTGCTGTTCTATGGCCGGAAGATTATGCGGAAGGTGAGTCTGTGACCCCTGGGGTCTGCCCTGACCACACAGAGGCCGCGCCCCTTCCCTATTTACACGTCTTAGGCTCCACCACCGCTCCTTCCTTGATGGAGACCCCCTGGATCCGTCTGCCTCTCCCCCAGGGTCTGAATTAGCAACTGACCCATCCCGCCTTCATTCTTCCAGGTGTCACAATCCACGTCCTCCCTCGTGGATACCTCTGTCTCCGCCACTTCCCGGCCACGCATGAAGAAGAAACTGAAGATGCTCAACATTGCCAAGAAGTAAGGCTGTGCTGGGTGTGACCTGGTATTAGGGGTTATGTCAGGGGCCTTTTGAGTAATCAACCCACACCAAAGTGTTGTGGAAGTCTTCCCATATTGGCTGGGCGCCGTGGCTCACGCCTGTAATTCCCAGCACTTTGGGAGGCTGAGGCGGGCAGATCACCTGAGGTCAGGAGTTTGAGACCAGCCTGGCCAACATGGCGAAACCTGATCTCTACTAAAAATAAAAAAATCAGTTGGGCGTGGTGGCATGGACCTGTAATCCCAGCTACTCAGAAGGCTGAGACAGGAGAATCACTTGAACCTTGGAGGTAGAGGTTGCAGTGAGCTAAGATCACGCCACTGCACTCCAGCCTGGGCAATAGAGTGAGACTCTGTCTTAAAAAAAAAAAAAAAAAAAAAAAGAACGTCTTCCTGTTTCAGAGGGATATCTCTGGACTCTCCTCTGAGGGGCTATCTCAGAGCTCTTCCACACCAGACACGCTGTCTCTAGGGTCTCTCTTCCCTGAGGGCTACCTCAGTGATGTTCTCCTTCCACTGGGGTATCTGAGCTATTTGTTCCCAAGTCAGTATCTCAGAGGTCTTGCTATATATTTAGTGGGGGAGTCTGCATCAGGGGTCTCCACGTAAGTTATTTCATGAGTCTCCTCACATGAGTGGTTTTCTTCCAGGGTACTTCACTAGGTAACTGTGTTTCTATGATCTCCTAAAGGGGCTATCTGCAGCCTCCAGCCTCTCTTCTCCAGCGGTTATCTCAGGCATCTCTCTACATCAGAAGGCATCAATCCTGTGTTATGGACCTTGGAGTTCTTCCCACACTGAGGAGGCTGTTTCAGGAGTTTCTGTTCCCTAGGGGCTCTTAGGAATTTTCTTGCACTAGAAATATAGGAAGGATGCATCAGAGATCCCTGTTGGCAGCAAGGAGCTATCTCAGGGTCTGTGAGAAAGGCTCTCCAACTCTCTTTGCAAGTTGAGTGCTGGCTCTGGGATCCCCTTATGTCATGGAGTCTACCTGGAGGTCTGCCTCAAGGGTTTCTTCACACCAGGGCTCTCCATGATCAATAGTCCTGCAATGGCAGGCTTTTCTTTCTTTTCTTTTTTTTTCTTTTTTTTTTTGAGACGGAGTCTCGCTCTGTCGCCAGGTTAGAGTACAGTGGCGCAATCTCGGCTCACTGCAACCTCTGCCTCCCAGGTTCAAAAGATTCTCCTGCTTCAGTCTCCAGCGTAGCTGGGACTACAGGCGCACGCCACCATGCCCAGCTAATTTTTGCATTTTTAGTAGAGATGGGATTTCACCATGTTGGCCAGGATGGTCTCGATCTCTTGACTTTGTGATCCATCTGCCTCAGCTTTCCAAAGTGCTGGGATTACAGGCATGAGCCACTGCGCCTGGCCAATGGCAGGGCTTTCTATGAGTTGAGTAGAAGGGCTATCTCGAAGTTCCCTATGATCAGTTGAGGGTCCATATCTCAGGTTTCTCCACATCACAGGAGCTGTCTCTAGTGTCTGCATACTCTTCAGGGACTACCCTGATGTCTTCATGATTGTCAGGGGGCTATCTCAGCTTTCCGTGACCTAGGGAAGAGTTAGCTCAAGGTATCCCTGATCAGAAAAGGAATAATTATTATTATTATTATTATTTTGGAGACAGGATCACACTCTGTTGTTCGGGCTAGAGTGCAGTGGCACAGTCACAGCACACTGCAGCCTTGACCTCCTGGGCTCAAGAGATCGCTCCTGCCTCAGCGTCTTAAGTAACTGAGACCGCGGGCATGCACCACCATGCCTGGCTAATTTTTAAATGTTTTGTAGAGATGGGGGGTCTCGCTGTGTTGCCTAGGCTGGTCTTGAACTCCTGGCCTCAAGCAATCCTCCCGCTTCGGCCTCCCAAAGTGCTGATATTACAGGCATGAGCCACCACGCCCAGCCAAAAAAGGAATTATATTGGAATTTCTTGATTTCATTGAGTTTAACCTAGGGTCCCATCCTCCAAGGTCTATCTCAGGGATCTTTTGCCAGTGGAGAGTCTTGCCTCAGCAATCACTGTGACTTGTGGGGAAGGGCTTGCCCAGGTCCACAATTAGCAGAGGGGCTATCTCTGGATTCTCCATTGATAATGAGGGCTACTTCAGGGACCTCTGCGGCCATCAGAGGGGCTGTCTCAAGGTTCTCTCAGACTGGGAGGAAGGTCTATCTCCGGAATGTTTACATAGAGCAGAGAGGCTGTATCTTCCGTCTTCTCATATATTGGAAGCCATGTCAAAGGCATACTCACGTTAAGGGCAATATCTCAGCAGTCTACTCTGTGACTACTAGAGGGAACGTTTCAGGACGCCCACGACAAACATACGTACCATTTCCGGGCTTGCCTTTATCTTGGAAGCTATGTCGGGGTCTGCCTCCCTAAAGGGTTCAGCTCAGGGGCCTATGCCTAGTGGAGGGGCCATCTCGGAGAACTTTAGGTCTGGAGTCCTAGGGTTTTTCCATAAAGGGCCAGATAGTAAATGTTTCAGGCTTTGCTGGCCACATATGGCCCCGTTGCAACTCTTTGACTCTGCTGCATGGGAGCAGCCATAATGATATGCAAATACACGAATGTGGCTTTGTACCAATAAAACTTTATTTACAAAAATAAATGTGGCCAGCCGGGTGCAGTGGCTCACGCCTGTAATCCTAGCACTTTGAGAGGCTGAGGCGGGAGGATCATTTGAGTTTAGGAGTTTGAGACCAGCCTGGGCAACATGGGGAAACCCCATCTCTACTGAAAATACAAAAAATTAGCTGGGCGTGGTGGCGCACACCTGTAGTCCCAGCTACTTGGGAGGCTGAGGCAGGAGAATCGCTTCAGCCTGGGAGGTGGAGGTTGCAGTGGGCTGAGATTTCACCACTGCACTCCAGCCTGGGTAAAAGAGCAAGACTCTGTCTCAAAAAAAAAAAAAAAAAGGCTGGGTGCGGTGGCTCAAGCCTGTAATCCCAGCACATTGGGAGGCCGAGGCAGGCAGATCATGAGGTCAGGAGATCGAGACCATGCTGGCTAACACAATGAAACCCCGCCTCTACTAAAAATACAAAAAAAATTAGCCAAGTGTGGTGGCAGGCGCCTGTAGTCCCAGCTACTCGGGAGGCTGAGGCAGGAGAATGGTGTGAACCCAGGAGGCAGAGCTTGCAGTGAGCGGAGACCACACCACTGTACTCCAGCCTGGGTGACAGAGCAAGACTCCGTCTCAAAAAAAAAAAAAAAAAAAAAATGGTGGCTGGCCTGATTTGGCCAGCAGGCCAGAGTTTGCTGTACGTGAGCCCTAGGGAAAGAGGATGTGGGGGTCTCAGGTTTGCCTGAGCCTTCTCCCTGTCCCCCTCATCCCCCGGCACCCCTCCCCTCCCACCAGGATTCTGCGCATCCAGAAAGAGACCCCCACGCTGCAGCGGAAGGAGCCCCCTCCCGCAGTGCTGGAAGCTGACCTGACTGAGGGCGACCTGGCTAACTCCCATCTGCCCTCCGAAGTGCTTTATATGCTCAAGAACGTCCGGTCAGTGTTGGGATGCAGGTGGGGGTGGAGGACTACAGACGTGGGGCCACCCTGACCTCCAGCCTGTCCCCCACTGCCTGTCCAACAGGGTGCTGGGCCACTTCGAGAAGCCGCTCTTCCTGGAGCTCTGCCGCCACATGGTCTTCCAGCGGCTGGGCCAGGGTGACTACGTCTTCCGGCCAGGCCAGCCAGATGCCAGCATCTACGTGGTGCAGGACGGGCTGCTGGAGCTCTGTCTGCCGGGGCCTGTGAGTGGGCCTCCCCAGGGGCTGCTGCAGGAGGATGGGTGGTGGGGATGGGCAGCAGGCAGGTCTGTAGAGCTGGTGGTCTTTGGAGACGTGTCATCGGAAGTTAGGGGAACGGGAGTGACCAAGGACATTTGGGGTGGTCGGCATGGTTGCTCAGTAGTTACAGGTATTGAACGACGGGGGATGCCTGCTGGTTGGAAGGCTTGGCAGGTTCCCCTGAGAAGGGATGGGGGGTGTCAGCGATCATTGGGATGGATGAGGGGGTGACATGCCAGTCACCAGGGTGAGGCCACCAAGGATCCCTGGTCCCCTGTGTCTCAGGACGGGAAGGAGTGTGTGGTGAAGGAAGTGGTTCCCGGGGACAGCGTCAACAGCCTTCTCAGCATCCTGGATGTCATCACCGTGAGTGACCAGTCCCTGGGGCAGGGGGGCTGGGGTGCGAGGACCCACCCAAGAGACCAGGTTGAAGGAAATCACCGGATCCCCAATCTCTGATTCATCCCTGATGCTGCCGATGGCCCCTCCTGGGACTGGCGCCAGGAAGGATTGGGGGAGTAGCGAGGGGGACTCGCAGCCCCTGCCCTTGTCTCTCTTCACGCTCTCCCCTCCCCCAGGGTCACCAGCATCCCCAGCGGACCGTGTCTGCCCGGGCGGCCCGGGACTCCACAGTGCTGCGCCTGCCCGTGGAAGCGTTCTCCGCGGTCTTCACCAAGTACCCGGAGAGCTTGGTGCGGGTCGTGCAGGTCAGCGGGCCCTCGCCTCCCGTCACCCCCCGAGGGACCCCACCCTGGCCCCCACCCATTCCAGGTTCCAAGGGGTAGAGGCCCAGCAGCCAGCAGGCGCTGGAGCTGTGGTTATCGGCCTGGAGCAGCCAGATGTCCGCAGCCGCGGACTCCTCCCTTAGCTGCCTCGCCCCATTTCCCCAGACTGTGGGTCTCTCCCTGGTTCCCGCCCCACCCCTTATGCTGCGGACTAGCCCTGCCCACTATCTGGCCCTGCCCCTGACCCCGCCCCTAACCCCGCCCCACCTTATGGCCACACCCCTCGAGCCCTGCAGATCATCATGGTGCGGCTGCAGCGAGTCACCTTCTTGGCGCTGCACAACTACCTGGGTCTGACCAATGAGCTCTTCAGCCACGTGAGTGGGTGGCGGGGAGCGAGCACTGGCGGGATGGGGGCGGGATCAGGATGGGACTCCCAGGACAGGCCACCAGCTGTTCTCTGCCCCCAGGAGATCCAGCCGCTGCGTCTGTTCCCCAGCCCCGGCCTCCCAACTCGCACCAGCCCTGTGCGGGGCTCCAAGAGGATGGTCAGCACCTCAGCTACAGACGAGCCCAGGGAGACGCCAGGCCGGCCACCTGACCCCACCGGGGCCCCGCTACCTGGACCTACAGGTACCCAGGGACCAGAGGTGGGACCCAGCCTTGCCCAATCTCCCAGGAAGCCCCGTCTTAGCCCCCAGACCCTTTTTTAGTTCTACAGAGTCAACGTGACCCTGTCTAGCCCCACAGGGACCCCATAGCTGGGTATCCATGTCTGACTCCTGACTGGTACCCAGGAAGCTCTGGCCTCATCCCCAAGGACCCATTGGAATTGCTTTCACTAGTTCATCCGTCCCCAGCGTCTCCTAATCTCCCAACCTGCTAATCTGCCTAGTGGCTCTGACGAGCAGGAGCCTGAACATGTGTCTCCCCCAGGGGACCCCGTGAAGCCCACATCCCTGGAAACCACCTCGGCCCCTCTGCTGAGCCGCTGCGTCTCCATGCCAGGGGACATCTCAGGTTTGGAGCATTGGGTCTGGGGGGAGGGCCATAGGGCTTCCGGATTTGAATCCAGGTCCATTGCCTGCCCATCTTGACTTTTTTTTTTATCTGCGAAATGGGAATACTGCCAGTACTTCCCCGGGCACTTTTTGGTAGGTATTCATTGAGATAGTGCTTCTCCCACCTGTATTTAGAAGGATTCAGAGAGAGAGTGCAGGCATTGATTGGTCATGTCTGCTACAGCAGTGGCCCATGGCGCGTTGCTATCCATTAGTCTCAGACCGCAACTGTGGTTACTCTCATCTTTTTCTTTTCTTTTCTTTTGAGACCTGTCTCCCAGCCTGGAGTGCAATGGTGCTGTCAAAGCTCACTGCAGCCTCGAACTCCTGTGCTCAAGTGATCCTCTAGC
The DNA here is from genome assembly GCF_049350105.2 of Macaca mulatta. Lineage (NCBI taxonomy): Eukaryota > Metazoa > Chordata > Mammalia > Primates > Cercopithecidae > Macaca > Macaca mulatta. The sequence goes on from NC_133424.1 coordinate 8,438,346, forward strand.
CCCAGCCGCCCAAATAGCTAGAACTACAGGCCTATACCACCATATCCGGCTCATTTTTTAAAAATCTTACTCTCATCTTTATGGCTTTTGTTGCCCTCCTGCCCACCTGCAGGCTTGCAGGGTGGCCCCCGCTCCGACTTTGACATGGCCTATGAGCGTGGCCGGATCTCCGTGTCCCTGCAGGAAGAGGCCTCCGGGGGGTCCCAAGCAACCCCCGCTCGGGTAAGGCCTGGGACCCTGGCTGGTGGTGGAGCCCGCTGGGGAAGGTGGCTGGGAGGGAGCATCAGGAGGTCACAAGCCTGCCCCACTCAGACCCCTACTCAGGAGCCCCGTGAGCAGCCAGCAGGTGCCTGCGAATACAGCTACTGTGAGGATGAGTCGGCCACCGGCGGCTGCCCCTTCGGGCCCTACCAGGGTCGCCAGACCAGCAGCATCTTCGAGGCAGCAAAGCGGGAGCTGGCCAAGCTGATGCGGATCGAGGTGGGCAGCCGAGGGGAGCTGGGCCCAGGGCATGAGGGAGGCCTGGCTGCCCCCATCTCAACCCCCCTCCCTCCCCAGGACCCCTCCCTCCTGAACAGCCGAGTCTTGCTGCACCACGCTAAAGCTGGCACCATCATTGCCCGCCAGGGAGACCAGGTGAGGCTGACCCCTGACCTGTAACCATGCCACCTGAGATCATTCCCTCTGTCTTCTGTGACCTCTGATCCCTGCCCTTTGACTGTAAGACCAGCACCTTCTCCCATGGAAACAGACCTCTCTCATCCTATCATTTCCAACCTCTAACCCTTGGATCCTGTGACCCCCACCCCCAACCCCACCCCATGTCCTCTGGACCCATCAACTCTTCACCTGTGACCCCTGAACCTTTCGCCCTAGGACCCCAACTCCGAGATCGCTCCTGCCTGCCCTGGCTCTTCCTGTAATTCTGTTTTCTGAACTTCTGATCCTGCAGTATTCGCTAACGTGTCTGCTTCTCACGCTGACTGCTGCCAGGATAGGGGCTCGATAAATGGCTACAAATTGCCATCTGGCCCTGGAAGGCCATGAACCATGGGGGCGGGGTTTCAGGGCCTTGTAGCAGCACCCAGGATGTGTAGGAAAATATATCCCACTATTCTGTCCACTGTTCATATGGGGAAACTGAGGCTTGTCAAGGGTTAGTGACCCGACTACCAGCTGAAAGTCAAGAAGTCCCAGGGTAGGAGGAGGAGGAGGAGGAAGAAGAGGAAAGTTGAAACCCACACTCTGCCCCCAGAGTGTGGCAGATGATCTAGAAGGTTCTCTGCTTCCTCATCAGTGGAATGGGGTAATAAAGAAGAGATGCCCAGTTTGCAGAACCCCAATGAGCCTTTTTTTTTTTTTTTTTTTTGAGACAGAGTCTTGCTCTTGTCACCCAGGCTGGTGTGCAGTGGTGCAATCTCAGCTCACTGCAACCTTCACCTCCTGGGTTCAAGCAATTCTCCTGCCTCAGCCTCCCAGATAGCTGGGATTACAGGGTTGTGCCACCATGCCTGGCTAATTTTTGTATTTTTAGTAGAGATGGGGTTTCGCCATGTTGGCCAGGCTGGTCTCAAACTCCTGACCTCAGGTGATCTACCTGCCTCGGCCTCCCAAAGAGCTGGGATTGCAGGCATGAACCACCATGCCCGGCCTGCTGCGACATTTTTGATTGTTAGGATTTCACCGGGTACTGTTTCTGACACCTGGTGGGTAGAGACCAGGGATGCTCAAATGTACAGAAGCAACAGGCTGGAACCATCCAGTCTATTATCCACAGTGTGAGGTTTGTAAGAGTGACAGGTGGCCAGGGAGGGGGTTTAGCAGCAGCTAACTCTGAGGAGGGCCTGTGGTGACAGTGAGCTGTCATAGGCACTGGGACCCCAGCACTGCCCCAGGCTCGGGGGAGAGAAGCCTGGGGCAAGGTCGGGGTGGGGTGGGAGCTGTGGTCCTACTGTTAGCCAGCTAGGGTGTTGCTGTGTCACTTGACCCAGTGACTCTGCTGTCCCCTTGAACCACCCATGGCAGGGATGGGCTCTTTTCTGGAGAGGAAGTCGAGGCTTTTGCGAGCTGTTCTTAGTACAGCTGAGGAAGTAAGGTTACCTTGTGGCTTCTTTGGGGGCCCCTGGGCCCTGCTTATCTGGGAGACTGTTGGCCACAACCCAGCCCTGGCCTGTCAGTGTACCAGGCTGGTCTGCAGCCCCTCAGAGCTTCTCTGGGTTGGCAGGACTTTTGTTAGAGACCCCCTGCTTTCCTGTGCTTCTCCTTGAAACTTTTTTTTTTTTTTTTTTTTGAGATGAAGTCTTGCTCTGTTGCCCAGGCTGGAGCGCAGTGGTGCGATCTTGGCTCACTGCAACCTCCGTCTCCCGGATTCAAGCGATTCTCCCACCTCAGCCTCCCTAGAAGCTGGGACTACAGGCACGTGCCACCACACCTGGCTAATTTTTATAGTTTCAGTAGAGACAGGGTTTCACCGTGTTGGCCAGGCTGGTCTCAAACTCCTGGACTCAAGTGATCCACTCGCCTCACCCTCCCAAAGTGCTGGGATTACAGGCATGAGCCACCGTGCCTGGCCACAGTCTGGAAATTCTGTCTTAGAAGGTTCCAGCATGTGTTTATATCTCCTGGGACTGCGCCTCACCCAGGGGTCCCTGCAGTGTTTTGGCAGGTGGAGCTTCACTGGGTGCCAGACAAGTTGGTGTGGTGGATAAAGAGGGAATCTCTCCATTTCTGGGCAGTTTCAGTTCCTTATTTATAAAGGGGTGGAACAGGAAGGTGTCTAGCTGGTCAGGCTACCCAAAGAAGAAAGAAACATGTGTTTACCCAGCATTTGCCCCATCCGGAACCGTGTGCTGCCAGCTGGACAAGAGGCAGGAAAAGGCCTGGGCACGGTGGCTCACGCCTGTAATGCCAGTACCTTGGGAGGCCGAGGTGAGCGGATCACTTGAGGTCAGGAGTTCGAGACCATCCTGGCCAACATGGTAAAACCCCATCTCTACTAAAAATACAAAAATTAGCCGGGCGTGGTGGCAGACGCCTGTAGTCCCAGCTACTCGAGAGGCTGAGGCAGGAGAATCGCTTGAACCCAGGAGATAGGTTGCAGTGAGCTGAGATCGCACCCCAGGACTCCAGCCTGGGCAACGAGTGAGACCCTGTCTCAAAAAAACAAAAACAAAAACAAATGTGGGCAGGGAAAGCCCTTAAGTGGTCCCTGCCCTTGGGCAGCCCACAGTATTCTGAGAGACATGACTCAAAGGATTACACAAATTCTTATAAAATCATAAGTGCTTAGTGCTACAAAGGAGATGATCTTGGCACTACAAAGTCTGGCTTAGACAGGGTGGCACCTCTAAGGCCATGACCTAAGAAGGAAGGAGGGGGAGGAACAAACTGGATGCAGTTGTTGGAAAGGTCATTCTAGGCAGAAGGAAGAGCTTGTACAAATGTTGTGTGGTGGGAAGAAATAGGCTGATCTCTAAGAAATAAAAAAGGGAGTCGGTGAGCCTCAAGTGGAACAATATTTTTTTGGGGGGGTGTAATGGTTTTATTGAGCTATAATTCATGTATTATACAGTTTACCCATTTAAAGTATATACTTTAGACTGGGCGCAGTGGCTCACGCCTGTAATCCCAGCACTTTGGAAGGCCGAGGTGGGAGGATCTCTTGAGTCCAGGAGTTCAAGACCAGCCTGGGCAACACAGCAAAACCCAGTCTCTACAAAAAACAAACAACATTAACCAGGCGTGGTAGCGCATGCCTGTGGTCCCAGCTACACAGGAAGCTGAGGCAGGCATGAGCCACCGCACCCGGCCATGCCCGCCTAATTTTTGTATTTTTAGTAGAGACAGGGTTTCGCCATGTTGGCCAGGATGGTCTCAAACTCCTGACCTCAGGTGATCCACCTGCCTCAGCCTCCTAAAGTGCCAGAATTACAGGCGTGAGTCACTGCACCTAGTCTTATGTAAGGGTTTCTGTGTAGACATATGTTTTATTTTTTTTTTTTTTAAAGGTGGGGTCTCACTATGTTTCCCAGGCTGGTCTCGAACTCCTGGGCTCAAGTGATCCTCCCACCTTGGCCTCCCAAAGTGCTTGGACATATGTTTTCATTTCTCTTGGGTATATACCTAGGAGTTGAATTGCTGGGTTATAAGCCACCTATTTTTTTTTTTTTTTTTTTTTTTTTTTTGACGGAGTCTCGCTCTGTCGCCCAGGCTGGAGTGCAGTGGCCGGATCTCAGCTCACTGCAAGCTCCGCCTCCCGGGTTCACGCCATTCTCCTGCCTCAGCCTCCCGAGTAGCTGGGACTACAGGCGCCCGCCACCACGCCTGGCTAATTTTTTTTTGTATTTTTAGTAGAGACAGGGTTTCATCGTGTTAGCCAGGATGGTCTCGATCTCCTGACCTCGTGATCCGCCTGCCTCGGTCTCCCAAAGTGCTGGGATTACAGGTGTGAGCCACCGCGCCCGGCCTTTTTTTTTTTTTTAAAGGGAGTCTCACTATGTCACCCAGGCTGGAGTGCAGTGGTGCAATCTTGGCTCACTGCAACCTCTGCCTCCTAGATTCAAGCAATTCTCCTGTCTCCGCCTCCCGAGTAGCTGGGATTATAGGCACATGCCACCATGCCTAGCTAATTTTTGTATTTTTAGTAGAGAAACAGTTTCACCTTATTGATCAGGCTGGTCTCGTACTCCTGACCTCAAGTGATCCGTCTGCCTCAGCTTCCCAAAGTGCTGGGATTACAGATGTGAGGCACCACAGCCAGCCTCTATTTTTAATTTTTTTAAGCACTGTTATTTTGTTTGTTTGTTTCTTTGCTAGACTGTTCTCCAAAGCAGCAGCACCATTTTACATTTCCACTGGCAGCGTATGAATTCCAGTCCCTCTACATTCTCTCTAACACGTTGTAATTCTAACCATTTCTGTGGGTGTGAAGTGTAATTGTGGTTTTGCTTTGCATTTCTCTAATGACTTGATGTTGAACAGCTTTTTATGCACCTAATGGCCATTTGTATGTCTTCTTTGGAGAAGTTGCTATTCAGATCTTTTGCCCATTTTACTCTTCTTTTTTTTTTTTTAGAGACGGGGGTCTCGCTATGTTGCCCAGGCTGGTCTCCAACTCCTGGGCTCAAACTATCAAGCGATCCTTCTGACTTGGCCTCCCAAAGTGCTGGGATTGCAGGCATAAGCCACTGCACCTGGCCTTTAATTTATTTTAGAGACAGGGTCTTGCACTGTAGCCCAGGCTGGTATCATAGCTCACTGCAACCTCAAACATCTGGGCTCAAGCAGTCCTCCTGCCTCAGCCTCCAGAGTAGCCAGGACTATAGACACATGCTACCATGCCTGGCTAATTTAAATTTTTTTTTTTTTTTTTTTTTTTTTTAAGAGACAGGGTCTCACTATGTTGCCCAGGCTGGTCTCAAACTCTTGGGCTCAAGCGATCTTCACACCTAGTCCTCTCAAAGTGCTGGGATTACAGTTGTGGGCCACTGCACCCAGCCCCTTCAGTATACTTTAAATCAGGGGTGTCCAATCTTTTGGCTTCCCTGAGCCACATTGGAAGAATAATTGTCTTGGGCCACACATAAAATACACTAACACTAGCTGGGCGTAGTGGCACACACCTGTAATCCCAGCATTTTGAGAGGCTGAGGCAGGTGGATCACTGAGGTCAGGAGTTCGAGACCAGCCTGGCCAACATGGTGAAACCCCGTCTCTACTAAAAATACAAAAATTAGCCGGGCATGTGGCAGGCACCTTTAATCCCAGCTACTTGGGAGGCTGAGGAAGGAGAATCACTTGACCTCTGGAGGTAGAGGTTGCAGTGAGCCGAGTTTGCACCACTGCACTCCAGCCTGGGCGACAGAGCAAGACACCGTCTCAAAACAAACAAGCAAACAACACTAAAGATAGCTGATGAGCTAAAAGAAAAAAGATCACACACACAAAAAAAATTCCATAATGTTTTAACAAAGTTTATGAATTTGTGTTGGGCCAAATTCGAAGCCAGCCTGGGCCACAAGCAGCCTGTGGGCTGCAGGGTGGACAAGCTCGCTTTAAATCATCTCGAGATTACTTATAATACCTAATACAATGTAAATGCTATGTAAATAGTCATTATGCTGTATTATTTAGGGAATAATGGGGAAAAATAGTCTGTAAATGGTCTGCGCAGGTGCAATTTTTTTTCTTGAATATTTTAGATCCAAGGTTGGTTGAATCCTGGGTATATGGTACATATATATATATATGCACACACATATATATACACATAGATAGAGAAAGATGCTGCTCATCTATAATCTATGTAAAAATATTTTTATATGTTTTTATATGTATTTATATGTATATATAGATGCTGCTCATATCCAAAGTCTTTATTCTGTCCTCCATGTTTTTCTTTTTCTTTTTCTTTTCTTTTTTTTTTTGAGACGGAGTCTCACTCTGTCGCCCAGGCTGGAGTGCTGTGGTGTGATCTCAGCTCACTGCAAGCTCTGCTTCCCGGGTTCACGCCATTCTCCTGCCTCAGACTCCCGAGTTGCTGGAACTACAGGCGCCCGCCACGGTGCCCGGCTAATTTTTTGTATTTTCAGTAGAGACGGGGTTTCACCGCGTTATCCAGGACAGTCTCAATCTCCGGACCTCGTGATCCACCCACCTGGGCCTCCCAAAGTGCTGGGATTACAGGCGTCAGCAACCGCGCCTGGCCTTCTTCTTCTTCTTTTTTTTTAAGACAGTGTCTCACTCTGTTGCCCAGGCTGGAGTGCAGTGGCATGATCTCAGCTCACTGCAGCCTCCGCCTTCCAGGTTCAGGCAATTCTCCTGCCGCAGCTTCCTGAGTAGCTGGAATTACAGACATGTGCTACGACGCCCACCTAATTTTTTTATTTTAGTGGAGACGGGTTTCGCCACGTTGGCCAAGCTGGTCTCGAATTCCTGGCCTCAAATGACTCCCCTGCCTCGGCCTCCCAAAGCACTGGGATTATAGTCGTGAGCCACCACGTCCTGCGCCTTCGTATTTTTCTCTTTTTTTTTCTTTTTTTTTTGAGACGGAGTCTCGCTCTGTTGCCCAGGCTGGAGTGTAGTGGCCGGATCTCAGCTCACTGCAAGCTCCGCTTCCCGGGTTTACGCCATTCTCCTGCCTCAGCCTCCTGAGTAGCTGGGACTACAGGCACCCGCCACCTCGCCCGGCTAGTTTTTTGTGTTTTTAGTAGAGACGGGGTTTCACCGTGTTAGCCAGGATGGTCTCGATCTCCTGACCTCGTGATCCGCCCGTCTCGGCCTCCCAAAGTGCTGGGATTACAGGCTTGAGCCACCGCGTCCTGCGCCTTCATATTTTTCTTAACCCTTCCTTCCTTCTTTAATGTTTTTCTGTGGAGCACGTTGACCTGAGCTGGGGGTCCACGCTGTCCGGGTTCTGTGTTCATCACATCCCCTGCCCGCACAGGACGTGAGCCTGCACTTCGTGCTCTGGGGCTGCCTGCACGTGTACCAGCGCATGATTGACAAGGCGGAGGACGTGTGCCTGTTTGTAGCGCAGCCCGGGGAGCTGGTGGGGCAGCTGGCGGTGCTCACTGGCGAACCTCTCATCTTCACGCTGCGAGCCCAGCGCGACTGCACCTTCCTGCGGATCTCCAAGTCCGACTTCTACGAGTATGACGGCCTGAGGTTGGAGTGGGGGTGGCACTCGGAGGACCCCCAACCCGTGAGAGTGGCCAGGACCCCATCCCTCAACCTCACTCCTGGAAGAGCAGAAGGGACCCTCCAGATCTGGCCCCCCGGCGCCGGTGTAGGGCAATTTTGAGGCCTTGCTCTTTCATCCCAAGTCTATCCCTGCAGGATCATGCGCGCACAGCCCAGTGTGGTGCTGAGCGCGGCGCACACGGTGGCAGCCAGGATGTCGCCCTTCGTACGCCAGATGGACTTCGCCATCGACTGGACGGCAGTGGAGGCGGGACGCGCGCTGTACAGGTGCAGCTTCCACCACGCTGCTCAGGCCCGGCCTAGGGGTGGGGACTTGGGGGTGGTCAGACCTTGCTGATCTCCACGCCCACTCAGGCAGGGGGACCGCTCCGACTGCACTTACATCGTGCTCAATGGACGGCTGCGTAGCGTGATCCAGCGAGGCAGTGGCAAGAAGGAGCTGGTGGGCGAGTACGGCCGCGGCGACCTCATCGGCGTGGTGAGCGCGGCCCCCACCCACTGACCTCTGGCCTTTTCCAGGCCAATCCCCACACAACACACACACATCATCCCGGGTAAAGTGGTGAATGCAGCTCCCGACCTCTGACGTCACCCAGTCCGCTCCCCTCCCAGACCTCATTTCGTCGGAAAAGGGGATTCCGCCTGTCGTGTATCCCTGTCCTCTCCCTCTTCTCGGACCTCTAATGGGTAGCGAGCGAGGCTTGCTTCCCTGCACCCCCATTGCAGGGGAGCCCTAGATGGGGCAGTACAGCCCCCTCTCCACCAATCTTCGGCCTCCCCATTCCCCACCCAAGCAGCCTCAATTATGCACACGGCTCCCCAGGTGGAGGCGCTGACCCGGCAGCCGCGAGCCACGACGGTGCACGCGGTGCGAGACACGGAGCTGGCCAAGCTTCCCGAGGGCACCTTGGGTCACATCAAACGCCGGTACCCGCAGGTACGCCCTGTTGTGGGCGGGGCAGAGGGCCGGAGGCCGGACCCCGGGGGGACCGGGCCTAGCGTGTGGGAGGGGCTTCCGGAGGGACGGGGGCCGAGGGAGGTGCCAAGGCGAGAGAGTAAGGGCGGGGCTCTTGGGGGTGGGACTCAGGTAACGGGGACCCAGGAGCCCCGGCAGAGGAGGGAGAGGTGGGACCTGGACAGCTGCTTCCCGGGTCTCACTGAAATGCCGGCCTCCAACGCCCCCAGGTTGTGACCCGTCTTATCCACCTGCTGAGCCAGAAAATTCTAGGAAATTTGCAGCAGCTGCAAGGACCCTTCCCAGGTGAGAGCCGGCCGGCCCGGAGCGTGCTGGGAGATGTAGTCCCGCGTCCAGAGCATGCTGGGAGGGACGCCTTCTTCCTGAGGGATGCTGGGAAATGGAGTTCCGCGAAGAAATCATGCCCCTGCGGGTTTCAAACCCGAAGTAGGACCGAGGTGCAGTGCATGCTGGGGAATGGAGTTCGTGTTCGTGAGCATGCTGGGAAACAGAGTCCTTGACCCCAGGCGTGCTAGTTAATGGGCTGGAAAGTGAATCAGTGGTGCCAGGGATGGAGTCTTAGGCGGCGGAGTCTGCCCGGGAGTCTGGGCTTGCTGGGGAAGTCCATGGCTTGGATGTAGAGAGAAAGGGAGTCCTAGATCAGAATATGATGGCAAGGCCGGTCGTGATGGCTTACGCCTGTAATCTCAGCATTTTGGGAAGCTGAGGCAGGAGGCTTGCTTTAGCCCAGGAGATTGAGTTTGAAACCACTCTGGGCAACACAGTAGGACCACCCGTCTCTACAGAAATTTCTTTTCTTTTTTTTATTTCTTTTTCTTTTTCTTTTTTTTTTTTTCTTTTTTTTTTTTTTTGAGATGGCGTCTCGCTCTGTCGCCCAGGCTGGAGTGCAGTGGCGTGATCTCGGCTCACTGCAAGCTCCGCCTCCAGGGTTCACGCCATTCTCCTGCCTCAGCCTCCCTAGTAGCTGGGACTACAGGCGCCCGCCGCCACGCCCGGCTAAATTTTTGCGTTTTTAGTAGAGACGGGGTTTTACCGTGTTAGCCAGGATGGTCTGGATCTCCTGACCTTGTGATCCGCCCGCCTCGGCCTCCCATAGTGCTAGGATTACAGGTATGAGCCACCATACCCGGCCGAAAATTTTCAAACGTTAGCTGGGCGTGGTGATACATACCTGTAGTCTCAGCCACTCGGGAGGCTGAGGCGGGAGGATTGATTGCTTGAGCCCGGAGGTTGAGGCTGCAGTGAGCTGTGATCGTGCCACTGTACTCCAGCCTGGACGACAGAGCTAGAGCCTGTTTCAGAAAACATAAAACAGCAAACAAACAAAACTTCCCATACCGTGATGGAAAATAGTCTGTGGATTGTTGTTTAGGACTCTGGGCACCTTGCCTTCTGAAGTTACAGCATGCTGGGAGATGTAGCCCGTGTCTCAGCCTGTGATTTCAATGAGCTAGAACAGAATGGGGCGTGCAATGGGGTTGGAGGCCTGCTGAAATGTGGGCCTGAGTTTCTACATTGTGGCAGCCAGATTCTGGGCCAGCCCAGCAACCTAGATACCCCTTTTCCCTCCAGGGGCTCTACCCAATTGGCCCTGACCCCTAGATCCCCCGAGGCAGGGGCAGGGCAGTAGTGGCAGAAAAGACATCTTTAAGAAATTAGAGGCCTGGCTCACGCCTGTAATCTCAGCACTTTGGGAGGCCGAGGCAGATGAATCACTTGAGGTCAGGGGTTCGAGACCAGCCTGGCCAACATGGTGAAACTCATCTCTACTAAACGTTCAAAAATTAGTTGGGCATGGTGGAAGGCTGAGGCAGGAGAAGCACTTGAACCCGGGATGCGGAGGTTGCAGTGAGCGGAGCCTGTGCCATTGCACTCCAGCCTGGGCAACAAGAGTGAAACTCCATCTCAAAAAAAAAAAAACAAAGAAAAGAAAAAGAAGGAAAGAAATTACAGATAAAGAATACAATATTGGCTGGGCACAGTGGCTAACGCCTGTAATCCCAGCACTTTGGGAGGCCGAGGCGGGCAGATCATGAGGTCAGGAGATCGAGACCATCCTGGCTAACACAGTGAAACCCCGTCTGTACTAAAAATACAAAATAATTAGCTGGGCGTGGTGGCGGGCGCCTGTAGTCCCAGCTACATGGGAGGCAGAGGCAGGAGAATGGTGTGAACCCGGGAGGCGGAGCTTGCAGTGAGCCAAGATCGCGCCACTGCACTCCAGCCTGGGCGACAAATCGAGACTCTGTCTCAAAAACAAAACAAAACAAAACAAAACAATATCTAGAAGACAAAAGAGGGTCATGATGGTGTGTGGCTGACGGAGGGAGGGAGGGAGGGAGGAAGAGGCTTTTCTAAAGACAGTGAGCTGAGACGACAAATGAGATGGGGCCAGACATGAAAGAGAAACCAGGGATGCTGCACAGGGTGGCTGGTGGTTTCGAAGCACTGAGAGGAGGAAAGTGATCAAGGGGAGAGGTGGCAGGAGTTGGGGGGTAAGTCACATAGGGGCTAGGGGCTGTGGACAGGCATTTGAGCTTATTTAGATTGTTACATGGGAAGAAGGATTCCACCAGTAAGGAGAAAACGAGAGGTCTAGGCAAGATATGGGAGTTGACAGCTTGGTCTAGGCTGTTAGTGGAGAAGCTGGGAAGCAACAGATGGGTCGAAAGTAGCTTTACTTCCTTTTCTTTTCTTGTCTTTGTCATTTCTTTTCCTTTTTTTAAGACAGGGTTTCGCTCTGTAGCCCAGGCTGGAGTGCAGTGGCATGATCTTGACTCACTGCAACCTCTGCCTCCTGGGTTCAAGTGATTCTGCTGCCTCAGCCTCCCAAGTAGCTGGGATTACAGGCTTGAGCCACCACGCCTGGCTAATTGTTTTATATTTTTAGTAGAGTAGTGTTTCTCCATGTTGACCAGGCTAAAAGTAGCTTTATTTCTGCCTCGTTTTGTGTTCAGGTCCCCCATTAGACAGAGGAACCAAGACCAGAATGGGGCAGGGACACTGGCCAATTGATCTCCCAAGCATAGTGAATCTGAATGGTTGTAGAGTTGTGTAATGGATCCCACTGAGGTGATCAGGGCCCAAAGTGGAGGGTGGATGGCCAGGTTTTAACAAAAGAGGGGATAGTAGTTAAGGCTGGGGGTCTAGGACCAGACCCATGGTTTTCAGTATGGTAGAGTCAAGACTGGGCAGCTGGAGGCTGCAGTCTGGGAGCAGAGGAGCAGGAACTTCAGATGAGGAGGAAGAGGAAGAAGAGGAGGAGGAGGAGGGTTCAGCTCTCTAGACACAGGTTTGCACCACAAATCTCATCCACTGGGTTCTCAGCAGGCTCTGGGCTGGGTGTGCCCCCACACTCGGAACTCACCAACCCAGCCAGCAACCTGGCAACGGTGGCAGTCCTGCCCGTGTGTGCTGAGGTCCCCATGGTGGCCTTCACGCTGGAGCTGCAGCATGCCCTGCAGGCCATTGGTCAGTGGGGTGAGGGTCATGGGTGGGGGCTGGCCGTGGGTGGGACATTAGTGAGTGAAAGATGTTCGGGTAGCCGGGCGCGGTGGCTCACGCCTGTAATCCCAGCACTTTGGGAGGCCGAGGCGGGCGGATCACAAGGTCAGGAGATCGAGACCATGGTGAAACCCCGTCTCTACTAAAAATACAAAAAATTAGCCGGGCGCGGTTGTGGGCGCCTGTAGTCCCAGCTACTCGGGAGGCTGAGGCAGGAGAATGGCGTGAACCCTGGAGGCGGAGCTTGCAGTGAGCCGAGATTGGGCCACTGCACTCCAGCCTGGGTGACAGAGCGAGACTCCGTCTCAAAAAAAAAAAAAAAAAAAAAAAAGATGTTCGGGTAGGTCATTTGGGGGGTGGAGGGGAACAGGGCCACCGGGTTGGGGTAATGGATATTCTTTTCTGAGTGAGGCCCCAGCCCTGTGGACCATGGTTCCCAGCCTCCCTTCCCCACCTACCCCTAGGTCCGACGCTACTGCTTAACAGTGACATCATCCGGGCACGCCTGGGGGCCTCCGCACTGGATAGGTGTGTGTTGCAGAAGGGAGTGGGTAGGGTAATGGGTGGGCCTGGAGCCTCAAATTCTTTCAGACCTGAGTTCAAGTTCTCGGCTTCAAGCCACGGAGCATGCGTCCTACCCGTAGGTCAATGGGGAGTTTCGCAGTGGTGTGAATCTGCCCACCAGGGCATGGACTTCCATGGTGGGGTTTTGGGTGTCTAAGTTTCTCCCAGCAACGGAGCTCTGTGGTCTCGGGGAGCACACTGAACCCAGGCTAGCCTCAGGATGACGCTGCCCTCATCCTACCCTAGCATCCAAGAGTTCCGGCTGTCAGGGTGGCTGGCCCAGCAGGAGGATGCACACCGTATCGTACTTTACCAGACGGACGCCTCGCTGACGCCCTGGACCGTGCGCTGCCTGCGACAGGCCGACTGCATCCTCATCGTGGGCCTGGGGGACCAGGAGCCCACCCTCGGCCAGGTTGGAAGGCTGTGCCCCCTGATTTCACCCACCTTGGGCCCCGTCCTTTGCCCTTCCGTGCCTGCACCAGGCCACGTGCACCCTCGCCGTGGGGGTAGGCGATCAGGGACCCAGGTGTGGCCAGGTGGTAGTGGGGCGGCTGGTGACCTCTGCCGTCCATCTTCCGCAGCTGGAGCAAATGCTGGAGAACACGGCAGTGCGTGCCCTTAAGCAGCTCGTCCTGCTCCACCGAGAGGAGGGCGCGGGCCCCACGCGCACCGTGGAGTGGCTCAACATGCGCAGCTGGTGCTCGGGGCACCTGCACCTGCGCTGTCCGCGCCGCCTGTTCTCGCGCCGCAGCCCTGCCAAGCTGGTGAGGAGCGGGCCGGCCCCCACCTTCCAGGGGCGTGGCTACCGGGCGTGGCCTGGGAGATTGGGGCGGGACCTGGGAGAGTTGAGGACGGGCTCGAAGGTCAGAGTGCCCCTGGGGGATCCGCCGGACCCCGCCCTCATGCTCCTCGGTCGCGGCTATCTCCCCCATCCCAGCATGAGCTCTACGAGAAGGTTTTCTCCAGGCGTGCGGACCGGCACAGCGACTTCTCCCGCTTGGCGAGGGTGCTCACAGGGAACACCATTGCCCTTGTGCTGGGCGGGGGCGGGGCCAGGTGAGGGGCGGGGCTTGCTCTCTGGGGGCGGGGCCTGGAAATCCGGGGGTGGAGCTTCCTTCCTGGGAAAAACCGTGGGGGCGGGGCTTGCTCCTGGAGGCGGGGCCTGGGTGTCCGAGGGTGGAGCTTCCTCCCAGTGAGAGACCCCATGGGTAGGGGCGGGTCCTTTGTTCCTTAGCAGTGTGGAAGGTGGGAGGAGGTGGGGGCAGGGGAGTTCCTGCTGCTGGGGCCTAGCGGATCACTGGGGCCCACTTTCCCGGCAGGGGCTGCTCGCACATCGGAGTGCTAAAGGCATTAGAGGAGGCGGGGGTCCCCGTGGACCTAGTGGGCGGCACGTCCATTGGCTCTTTCATCGGAGCGTTGTACGCGGAGGAGCGCAGCGCCAGCCGCACGAAGCAGCGCGCCCGGGAGTGGGCCAAGGTGTGGCGTTGGGAGGAGGGGTTGCTGCACCCCAGGAGTGCCATAAAACCCGTGGCTCCACCCTAATCTGATCCCATGGGGGAGACTCCGGGGTCAGGGTTACCCTTCCTGATTCAAACTGTAAACCCCAGCTGTTCGGACTTTTATAGATATGCTTCTAGAACTCTGGGTAACCATTTTGGGACCTCCTGTTTACTGACCCTAACCCATAACCCCCAACTAGAGCACCCAGGGCCCTTGGTGACCGCTTTGTGAACGGCCTTGGGTGACCACATCATCCCTAAATGCTCCTTTTTTTGTTGTTGTTGAGACTGAGTCTCGCTCTGTCGCCCAGGCTGGAGTGCAGTGGCGCGATCTTGGCTCACTGCAACCTCCACCTCCCAGATTGGAGTGATTTATCCGCCTCAGCCTCCTGAGTAGCTGGAATTACAGGCGCGCCCCACCAGCCCGGCAAATTTTTTTGTATTTTAGTAGAGATGAGGTTTCACCATGATGGCTAGGCTGCTTTCGAACTCCTGGCCTCAAGTAATCTGCCCACGTTGGCCTCCAAAGTGCTGGGATTACCAGCGTGAGCCACTGCACCTGGCCCCTAAGTGCTCCTTGCTCACCCCCTATTGGTGAACCTTATCTGTGACCCCACGTGACTCCTATTTGACCCTGTCTGGCGCCCTTGTCCCTAGAGCATGACTTCAGTGCTGGAACCTGTGTTGGACCTCACATACCCAGTTACCTCCATGTTCACTGGGTCTGCCTTTAACCGCAGCATCCACCGGGTCTTCCAGGATAAACAGATTGAGGTAGGCCCACCCCGTCCCCTGCCCTGCCTGCGCCTCCTCGAAGGAGTCCCCTGCTCCTCCCCCACCTTGATCCCTGTCCCCGCAGGACCTGTGGCTGCCTTACTTCAACGTGACCACAGATATCACCGCCTCAGCCATGCGAGTCCACAAAGATGGTGGGTGTCCCCGCCCAGCCTGCAGCAACCGCTGACACCACGTGGGGTTGGGGGGATGCTTCCGGGAGGGCCGCTGAACATCTGGGACGTTGTTAACACGAGTGACCGTCCACCCTGGCCCGATCGCCGACCACTAACCGCCACCCACTAATGCCCCGGAGACCCCAGGTACGTCCGTCCTCGGCGGAGGGGAGCAGGGAGACTCGTCGGGCGCCTTACCCCCGTCACGCCATCCCCACAGGCTGTGTGTGGCGTTACATCCGGGCCAGCGCCTCCTACTGCCCCTACCTGCCCCCACTGTGCGACCCCAAGGACGGGCACCTGCTGGTGGATGGGTGCTACGTTAACAACGTCCCAGGTCAGCAAGCCCGCCGGGCTGGCCGGGCCTCCGGAGTGTCTGAGCGTGTCTGTGCGTGTCTGTGTCTGTGTGTCCCACCGCGCAGGCTCCCTGTGGCGGTATGTGCGCGCCAGCATGACGCTATCGGGCTACCTGCCGCCGCTGTGCGACCCCAAGGACGGGCACCTACTCATGGATGGCGGCTACATCAACAACCTGCCAGGCAAGTGGCTGCCCGCACCACCCACACACGCAAGCACCTCCCGCACCACACACACACACACGCACGGGCACACAGACAGGCTCAACGACGGGACACATGCCAAAGCCACCCGTGCAGGGGTGCAGACACACACACACACACACACACATACAGTCACGTGTATGACACATACAGTCACGTGCACATGGAGGTGCCTGTGGACAGCGACATGTGCAGTTGAAATCTACATCCTGGCCGGTGCGGTGGCTCAGCCTGGAATCCCAGCAGTTTGGGAGGCCTGAGGCAGGCATATTACCTGAGGTCAGGAGTTTGAGATCTGCCTGGCCAACATGGTGAAACCCCGTCTCTACTAAAAATACAAAAAATTAACCGGACATGGTGGCGGGCACCTGTAATCCCAGCTACTCAGGAGGCTGAGGCAGGAGAATCACTTGAACCCAAGATGCAGAGGTTGCAGTGAGCCGAGGTTGTGCCATTGCACTCCAGCCTGGGTGACAAGACTGAAACTCCGACTCAAAGAAAAAAAAAAGAAATCTACATCTACCTCCTGGCGTGCTGTTATGCACAAGTGGATGTACGTACAAGAGGGACAGGTGCCCATGTCCACACGCACATCAGGGGACATGCAGGTGGAATGCAACATTCATATGTGTGCACACTGGCTACACACACACATGCTTTCTCTCGGGCAGGTAGAGCTCACACACGTGTACACACAGGTACATGTGCACAGATGAACACGTGTGTCAGTGAAATAGGGCATTTGCCTATGTATACCAGTCTGTCCCACTTGTCCTTCACGTTCCCTCAAACATGCAGGGATGTGCACACACATAGATAGGATGCGGCACCTCTGACCAAGTTAAGCCATGCCTGCCACCTTTATGGGTGCAGGTGAGAGGTGGGCAGGTACACAACTTAAAATTTCACACCCCAGAAGTGTGCATACACGAATAGACATGTACGCTAGTTGCACACATACTCACAATCTTATAGGACGGGATGGGCAAACTATGGCCCACAGGCTGAATCCTGCCCTCTGTTTGACTGTATAAATAAAGCTTTATTGAGCTGGGCACAGTGGCTCAGGCCTGTAATCCCCGCACTTTGGGAGGCTGAGGCGGGTGGATCACTTGAGGCCAGGGGTTCAAGGCCAGCCTGGCCGACATGGTGAAAACCCGGTTTCTACTAAAAATACAAAAATTAGCCGAGTGTAGTGGCATGTGCCTCTAATCCCAGCTACTCGGGAGGCTGAGGCAAGAGAGTTGCTTGAACCCAGGAGTTGGAGGTTGCACTGAGCCCAGATCATACACTGCACTCCAGCCTGGGCGACAGAGTGAGACTCTCTCAAAAAATAAAACAAAACCTCCCCACACCTGACCCCACTCTTCAACTTCAGTTGCATCATTTCTATTCCCTGTACATGACAGCATGTTGTTTTCATGTGTGGGTTTTTTTTTTTTTTTTTGCGTGATCATTTGTATATGGCGTCTGTGGGACTGGGTTGAACATCTGTGCCCCCTGCCCCTGAGAGGAGCAGCCCGCTGACCCCTCTGACCCCACAGCGGACATCGCCCGCAGCATGGGTGCCAAAACGGTCATCGCCATCGATGTGGGGAGCCAGGACGAGACGGACCTCAGCACCTACGGGGACAGCCTGTCTGGCTGGTGGCTGCTGTGGAAGCGGCTGAATCCCTGGGCGGACAAGGTGAAGGTTCCAGACATGGCTGAAATCCAGTCCCGCCTGGCCTACGTGTCCTGCGTGCGGCAGCTAGAGGTTGTCAAGTCCAGCTCCTACTGCGAGTACCTGCGCCCGCCCATCGACTGCTTCAAGACCATGGACTTCGGGAAGTTCGACCAGATCTATGTGAGTGGGCAGGAGTGGCATGGCGCCTGCATAGGTGGTCCAGCAAAGCTTTGCTACTTAAAGCTCAGAGCAGTGTGAAGGGGAGGAATCCAGGAGGGGGAGGAATCCGGGAGAAATCCAGGAATCCTATCTGGAATCTGGAAAACAGATCAGTGATCAATTAGTGATGTCTGCAGGGGATGTGGTGGGGGTGTGGCTGTGCATGTGCTGTGTATGAACTTTCTCTTTATGGGCCAACTGCCCCCCCAGAAGCACTGTATAGTGATTTCTAATGCCATTTCTGCATTGGCGGGAATGAGATTAGTGATGAAGTAGTAATGCCTGCCACAGGTCCAGGAGAGGGATGTAGCAGTGTGTGTGTTATGTGCCACTGACCCTGAAAAATGTGCCATAGCCCAAGCCAATTGAAACTGATCAGGGGCCAGACATGGTGTCTCATGCCTGTAATCCCAGCACCTTGGGAAGCTGAGGTGGGAGGATTGCTTGAAGCCAGGAGTTCAAGACCAACCTGGGCAACATAGCAAAACTCCATCTCTACAAAGATTAAAAATAAAAAATTAGCTGGATGTGGTTGTGCACGCCTGTCACCCCAGCTACTCGGGGGACTAAAGTGGGAGGATCACTTGAGCCCACGAGTTCGAAGCTGCAGTGAGCTATGATTGTATCACTGCACTCCAGCCTGGGAGACAGAGCAAAACTCCGTCTCTAAGAAAAAGAAAGGGCCAGGCACAGTGGCTCATGCATGTAATCCCAGCATTTTGGGAGGCCGAGGTGGGCAGATCACTTGAAGTCGGGAGTTCAAGACCAGCCTGGTCAACAAGGTGAAACCTCGTCTCTACTAAATATACAAAAAGTAGCCGGGTGTGGTGGCGCATACCTATAGTCCCAGCTGCTTGAGAGGCTGCAGCAGGATAAATCGCTTGAACCTGGGAGGCAGTGGTTGCAGTGAGCCAAGATTGTGCCACTGCACTCCAGCCTGGGTGACAGAGTGAGACTCTGTCTCAAAAAATAATATTAATTAAAAAAATTAAAGATAAAAATAATTTTTAAAAATTTTAAAAAAGAAAAATTGATCAGTAGCTGCAGCCCAGAAGCCCTGAGTCTGAGAAGAAATATGTGATGTCCCTTGGGGGCTCACTGGGATGCCATGCCATGAGAAATTCAAGATGTTTGCTGTGGGCTTGGGAGATGGCAATATCCACAGATGTACTGCCTGTTTGCAGACTTCAAAATAAGCTCACATATCACCAGTTTGTGTTATTTGCTACCCAACACCCTGCATGGGGCTGAGTGGGAAAGAACATGGAGAGATTGATTGGTAATGTCTGTCAAGCACAGGACAGGGGATATGTGGGGGAGTGTGCTATGTGCAGCTGACTCTGAAATAGGTTGAGTCTCAAATGCCAACTCCCCCAGAGCATCAGGCTTTTAAGGGGCCAGAGAAGGGGCAGACAGAGTGGGGACAAGCAAAACGGAGTTGCAGACATGGACCCAGCCCCTCACTTCCCGCAGGATGTGGGCTACCAGTACGGGAAGGCAGTGTTTGGAGGCTGGAGCCGTGGCAACGTCATTGAGAAAATGCTCACAGACCGGCGGTCTGCAGACCTTAATGAGAGCCGCCGTGCAGACGTAAGCCTGTGATGCCCCCGGGGCCACTCTGACTCCAGTGATTCCAGAACCCAAGCCCCCTTAAAGTCTCCCCCAAACCTCAGATGACCCCATATATCCCTGGGTTTTGCTGAGCTCTCAGACCTGCGCTGACTTCAGAGAGTTCCCACCCTAGGATCTCCTCTGAGCCCCCAGTGGACCACTAGGCCCCCCAGGGGCCCCAAGACTCTGTGGGCCCCCCCCAAGAGCCTCACCAATGTCACCCCACAGGTGCTTGCCTTCCCAAGCTCTGGCTTCACCGACTTGGCAGAGATCGTGTCCCGGATTGAGCCCCCCACAAGCTATGTCTCCGATGGCTGTGCTGACGGTGAGGGGCCCAGGGGACCCCCAAGAGGGAGGGGAGTGGCTGGAGATGACAGGCCAGCCCTGATCCCCTCACCCATGCCCTGCTTTCCGACTCCAGGAGAGGAGTCAGATTGTCTGACAGAGTATGAGGAGGACGCCGGACCCGACTGCTCGAGGGATGAAGGGGGGTCCCCGGAGGGCGCAAGCCCCAGCACTGCCTCTGAGATGGTGAGAGTGGGGAGCCCAGGGTCCCCTCACATCCCCCAGAGAGTCATGAGTACAGTTGGAGGGGTGTATTTGAGATGCTGGGTGCTGGCTGACATGTGCGCAGTGACATATCAGTGTCCCGTGCTGGGTGACGTGTATGTGACCTGTCCCTGCAGGAGGAGGAGAAGTCGATTCTCCGGCACCGACACTGTCTGCCCCAGGAGCCGCCCGGCTCAACCACAGATGCCTGAGGACCTCGCCAGGGGTCACCCCCTTCCCCCCGCCCCTGGACTGGGCTGGGGATGGCCCTGTGGGGGTAGCTCACTCCCCCTCCTGCTGCTATGCCTTGACCCCCGGGGCTCACACACTGGACCGACCTGCCCTGAGCGGGGATGCCGTGTTGCACTGATGACTTGACCAGTCCCCTCCCCCAATAAACTCACCTCTTGGAAATGACCTCCTGTCGTCTTTAGGTTGGGGAGCCACCTTCTGTGCTCAGGGTGGCTGGGGCTGGGGTCTGACACCACCTGGTGCTTGCCCCCCACAGGAAGTGCCTTTCTAGAATCCACACGGGGCCCCACTAGGTTCTTGTCCCCACTCTGCCCCTTCTCTGGCTCTCAGAAGCCAGTGCTGACTCCAGACCACAGGGCCAAACATTCCATGCCACCCTCCCCAGCTCACAGGTGTTCTTGGAGGCCCGATGTGGCATCCCTCAATTTCTTTTTTTTTTTTTTCTCCTTTGAGACAGAGTCTCACTCTGTCACCCAGGCTGGAGTACAGTGGCGTGATCTCCTCTCACTGCAACCTCCGCCTCCCGGGTTCAAGCGATTCTCCTGCCTCAGCCTCCTGAGTAGCTGGGATTACAGGCAGCCGCAACCATGCCCAGCTAAATTTTGTGGGGTTTTGGGTTTTTGTTTGTTTGTTTGTTTTGTTTTGTTTGTTTTTTTAATTTTTGAGACAATGTCTCTCTCTGTTGCCTAGGCTGCAGTGCAGTGATGCAATCTCAGCTTATTGCAGCCTCCCGCTCCTGGATTCAAGCGATTCTCATGCCTCAGCCTTCCAGATAGCTGGGGCCACAGGCGAGCACTACCATGCCTGGCTAATTTTTGTATTTTTCTTAGAGATGGGGTTTCACCATGTTGGCCAGGCTGGTCTCAAACTCCTGGCCTCAAGCCATCCACCTGCCTCAGCCTCCCAAAGTGCTGGGAATACAGGCATGTGCCACCACACCTGGCCTTAATTTTTGTATTTTTAGTAGAGACGGGGTTTCACCATGTTGCCCAGGCTGGTCTCAAACTCCTGACCTGAAGTGATACGCCCACCTTGGCCTCCTAAAGTGCTGGGATTACAGACGTGAGCCGCCTTGACCGGCCAGAACTGTTTTTGTTTTTATGACTGAATAATATTCCGTTGTGTGAATGGACCACGTGGTGTTTATCGGTTCATATGTTGGACACTTGAGTTGCTTCCACCTTTTGGCTATGGTGACTCATGCTGCTGTGAACACAGGTGTACAACTATCTGGATCCCTGCTTTCAGTTTCCTTGGCTAGATGCCCAGGAGTGGAATTGTTGGGTTATATGGAGATTCTGTGTTGAATTGAGGAAACGCCAAACTTTTCCATAGCGGCTGCACGGTTCTACATTCCCACCGACTGTCAGTGCCTCGAACTGTCAGCACCATGGACAGGGACGGTGCTGTCCGAGGTGCTACTGACGCCCCCTCTGTGTCTTTCCCTCCAAGCCCCCCGATATCCCTGCGCCCTCCAGATCTCTGGGTTTTGAGGGTGGAGGGGGACATTAAGGGGAAAGTTCAGTCCATAGTTCGGCACCTACTGGTGTCTGCATCTTAACTGGCTCTCCTTCCCCCCTGGCTCACGAGGCTCCAGTTGTACCAGGCTTCATTCTATTCCTCAAATTCTCCATCGATTCCTGGCTCAAAGCCTGGAATTGGGCTTTTTACTCCCTGTGTAGCTGACTAACCCTGTCCTTAACTGTCACCTCTTCAGACTGTGTACAGTAACTTCCCTGTCCCTGTTGGCCCCGTCTCCTCGCCTTTAAAGCACTTCATTAGTCATCGTTGCTTCACTTGTTTTTATTGTTTTAGTTGTTTATTATTACTACTATTATTATTATTTTGAGACAAGATCCCACTGTGTCACCCAGGCTGGAGTGTGGTGGTGCGATCACAGCCCACTGCAGCTTTGACCTCCCGAGCTCAAGTGATCCTTCCGCCTCAACCTCCTGAGTAGCTGGGACTACACGCGTGAGTCACCACACCCAGCTAGTTATTATTATTATTATTTTGTTTGTAGAGATGGGAGTCTCACTATATTGTCCAGGCTGGTCTCAAACTTCTGGCCTCAAGCGATCTGCCTGTCTTGGCCTCCCAAAAGTGATCGGATTACAGGTATAAAACTTTTTTTTTTTTTTTTTTTTTTTTTGAGACAAAGTTTCACTCTGTTGCCCAGGATGGAGTGCAGTGGTGCCATCTCGGCTCACTGCAACCTCTGCCTCCTGGGTTCAAGCTACTCTACCTCAGCCTCCCAAGTTGCTGGGATTACAGGCACCCACCAACACACCTGGCTAATTTTTATATTTTTAGTAGAGACCGGGTTTCACCATGTTGGCCATGCTGGTCTCTGACTCCTGACCTCAGGTGATCTGCCTGCCTCAGCCTCCCAAAGTGCTAGGATTACAGGTATGAGCCACCACACCTGGCCTAAAGTTTTTAATTAACTATTTATTTATTTATTTATTTATTTATTAGAGACAGGATCTTGCTCTTTTGCCCAGGCTGGAGTGCAGTGCTGCAGTCATAGCTCACTGTAGCCTCAACCTCCCAGGCTCAAGCGATGCTCCCACCTCAGCCTGCCGAGTAGCTGGGACTACAGGCGTGTGCCACCAGGCTTGGCTAATTTTTAAACATTTTTTTTTTGTTAGAGACAAGTGTCTCGCTATGTTGTCCAGGCTGTTCTCAAATTCCAGGGTTCAATTAATCCTCCTGCCTCAGCCACCCAAAGTGCTGGGATTACAGTCATAAGCCACCATGCCAGGCCTCACTTACTTACTTGTTTCTCATCTGTCTCTACAAGACACACTTAAATATAAGTTCCATCACTGGAAGAACCTTGCATAGAACAGCACCTGGCTCAGGGTAGGTGCTCAGTAAATGTTGAATGATATCAAGCTCCAGAGACGCAGCAAAGATTCCTGAGATAACTCCCACCCTCTCTCTCTCTCTCTCTCTCTCTCTCTCTCTCTCTCTCTCTCTCTCTCTCTCTTTTTCTGAGGTAGGGTCTGGCTCTGTTGCCCGCCCTGGAGTGCAATGGTGCCATCTCAGCTCACTGCAACTACTCCCAGGCTTAAACCATCCTCCCACCTCAGCCTCACTAGTAGCTGGGACCACAGGCACACGCCACCACACCTGGCTTAATTTTTGTATTTTTGATAGAGACAAGGTTTCACCATATTGCCCAGGCTGGTCTTGAACTCTTGGGCTCAAGCAATCCACCTGCCTTGGCCTCCCAAAGTGCTGAGACTACAGGCATGAGCCACCGCACCCGGTCAACAATACATTTTTCTTGCTGAAGTCACTGTATCTGTGGAACTTTGTTACAGCAAATCCTAGCAAACTAACATAGAAGCCCTTGGCTAGACTCAGCTGCCATGATGTGGATGGTGTAATGGATCAGTCAGGACAAGTCAGGTATGCCACTGTAACAAATCACACCAAAGTCTTGAGGGGACAAAAATAATACAAAAGTAATTCCTGAGCTGGGTGCAGTGGCTCACGCCTATAGTCCCAGCTAGTTGGGAGGCTGAGGCAGGAGGATTGCTTGAGCCCAGGAGTTTGAGACCAGCCTGGGAAACATAGCAAGACCTCATCTCTTTTTTTTTTTTTTTTTTTTTTTGAGACGGAGTCTCGCTGTGTCGCCCAGGCTGGAGTGCAGTGGCGCGATCTCAGCTTACTGCAAGCTCCACCTCCCGGGTTCACACCATTCTCCCGCCTCAGCCTCCGAGTAGCTGGGATTACAGGCGCCCGCCACCACGCCCGGCTAGTTTTTTGTATTTTTAGTAGAGACGGGGTTTCACCATGTTAGCCAGGATGGTCTCGATCTCCTGACCTCATGATCCACCCGCCTCAGCCTCCCAAAGTGCTGGGATTACAGGCTTGAGCCACCACGCCTGGCCTGGAAACATAGCAAGACCTCATCTCTAAAAAAACTTTTTAAAATCAGCTGAGCAGAGTGGCATGCACCTGTAGGCTCGGCTACTTGGGAGGTCGAAGCAGGAGAATCGCTTGAGCCCGAGAATTCAAGGCTGCAGTGAGCTGTGATTTCACCACTGCACTCCAGTCTGGGCGGCAGAGTGAGACTCTGTCTCTAAAACAGAAGTAGTCACTATCTGGAATGTTTTGGGTCACTGTAACTGAGGCAAGACGTCTCTGGAAGGCCTCATCCCCATAATTGAATACTGTGGTTCAGAAATGATGCAATATTTTTATCTCACTGCTCATTGCTCAGAAAAAGTCACATGTTTCTACCCAACCGTATGTAAGTGGCCAGGAAAAAGCCCTCCCAGAAGAGAGAGCATTGGAAATATTTGGTGATCATCACAAATGATCAACAGGCTGGGCGCAGTAGCTCACACCTGTAATCCAAGCACTTTGAGAAGCGGAGGCGGGCAGATCGCTTGAGTTCAGTAGTTCGACATCAGCCCGGACAACATGGCAAAACCCCATCTCTACCAGAAATACAAAAAATTAGCCAGGCATAGTGGTGTGAGCCTGAAATCCCAGATCCTAGGGAGGCTGAGGTAGGAGGATCACTTGAGCCCAGGGGGGTCTAGGCTGCAGTGAGCCACGATCATGCCACTGCACTCTAGCATGGGCAATAGGGCGAGACCCTGTCTCAGAAAATAAAAACAAACAAAAAACGAACTATTGACTAACAGAGTTGGAACTGAGCCTGGACTGGACGTTCCTGAACTCTCTAGGCTACCCTTCTCTGGCTCCAGAGCTTGAGACTCAACTAGTGCCAAGAAATTTTGAGGTTCCAGTGAGGACCTAGGTTCAGGGTCAGGGAACCTGTCCTGCAATGCACAGGATTTGGCCACGAGGTATGGACTCAAGAGACTGATAGAGTCAAATTCACGAGAGTGTTTTCTCTCTCTCTCTCTCTCTCCCCCACTCCCCCTCTCCCTCTCCTTTTCCCTCACCCTCTCCCCTCTCCTCTTTTTCTTTCTTTCTCTGACAGAGTCTCTCTCTGTTGCCCAGGCTGCAGTGCAGTGGTGTGATCTCGCCTTACTGCAACCTCTACCTCGTGGGCTCAAGTGATTCTCCTGCCTCAGCCTCCTGAATAGCTGAGATAACAGGCACATGCCACCATGCCCAGCTAATTTTCTTCTTAATTCTTAGCAGAGATGGGGTTTTGCCATGTTGGCCAGGCTGATCTTGAACTCCTAACCTCAAGAGATCTGCCTGCCTTGGCCTCCCAAAATGCTGGGATTACAGGTGTGAGCCACTGCACCCAGCCTCTTGGTGTGTTTGTTGTCCAGTCTCTGGAAATGGCCATGTAGAGGCTGGACAAGGAAGAACCAGCCTGGTCAGGCTGTAGGACATCTTTCGGCCTCCCAGGCCCAGTGCAGTGGCTCATACCTGTAATCCCAACACTTTGGGAGGCCAAGGCAGGAGGATCGCTTGAGGCCAGGGGTTCAAGACCAGCCCGGACGACATAACAAGACTCTGACTCTATGAAAAATATTAAAATTAGCTGAGTGTGGTCGTGCGCTTCTGTAGTCCCAGCTACTTGGGAGGCTGAAGTTAGAGGATCGCTTGAGCCCAGGAGTTAGAGGCTGCAGTGAGCTATAATTGCACACCACCCTGGGCAACAGAGTAAAACCTTTTATAAAAATAATATTATTAATAATAAGTTTAGGCTAGGCACAGTGGCTCATGCTTGTAATCCCAGCACTTTGGGAGGCCAAGGTGGGTAGGTCACTTGAGGCCAGGAGTTGGAGACCAGCCTGGCCAACATGGTGAAAGCCCTTCTCTACTAAAAATACAAAAATTAGCTGGGCACGGTGGTGTACACCTGTAATCCCAGATTTTTGCGAGGCTGAGGCATGAGAATTGCTTGAACCTGGGAGGCAGAGATTACAATGAGCCGAGATCACTCCACTGCGCTCCAGCCTGGGCGACAGAGTAAGCCTCTATCTCAAAAAATAAATAAACAAATTAAAAACAAATAAGAGGCTGGGCGTGGCTGCTCACACATGTAATCCCAGCACTTTGGGAGGCTAAGGTGGGAGGATCGCTTGAACCCAGGAGTTTGAGGCTGCAGTGAGCTATTATCACACCACTCCACTCCAGCCTGGGTGACAGAGCAAGACCCTATCTCTGAAACAAAAAATAAAAACAAAAAAAGCAAAAATCAGGGAATTTTCCTTTCCTTCTTTATTGCCAGAAAGAAAAAAAAAAAATCAGGGTGCTAGATTTGCACACACTGGCAGGTTCTGCCCATTGCCAGCTAGCTGACCTTGGGCTTCCTTTCCCCCATTCTCCAATTCATCACCTGTGTATTCTACCTAATTTTAGTCCTAATGGGTTGCTTTGTAATTTATTTTTATTTTTTTATTTTTTTGAGATGGAGTTTTGCTCTTATCGCCCAGGCTCGAGTGCAATGGCATGATCTCAGCTTACCGCAACCTCCATCTCAGTTCACCGCAACCTCTGCCTCTGGAGTTCAAGCGATTCTCCTGCCTCAGCCTCCCAAGTAGCTGGGATTACAGGCACGCGCCACCACACTTGGCTAATTTTGCATTTTTAGTAGAGACCGGTTTCTCCATGTTGGTGGGGCTGGTCTCGAACTCCCGACCTCAGGCGATCCTCCCACTTTGGCCCCCCAAAGTGCTGGGATTACAGGTGTGAACCACTACGCCCAGACTGTGATTTAAATAAAAGGAAACAGCCTGGGCACGGTGGCTCACACCTGTAATCCCAGCACTTTGGGAGGCTGAAGTGGGAGGATCGCCTGAGGTTGGGAGTTCGAAACCAGCCTGGGTAACATAGTGAGACCCCCATCTCTAATAAAGAATAATACATGAATAATAAAATAAAATAGGCCAGGCATGGTGGCTCTGGCCTGTAACCCCAGCACTTTGGGAGGCCAAGGCGGGTGGATCACCTGAGGTCAGGAGTTCGAGACCAGCCTGGCCAACATGGTGAAACCCTGTCTCTACCAAAAATACAAAAATTAGCCAGGCGTGGTGGTTCACGCCTGTAATCCCAGCTACTTGGGAGGCTGAGGCAGAAGAATTGCTTGACCCAGGAGGCAGAGGTTGCAGTGAGCCTAAGATCACACCACTGCACTCCAGCCTGGACGACAGAGCAAGATACAGTCTCAAAAAAAAATTAATGATAAAACAAAACAGAGCTCCTTGCAGGAGGAAACTCACTCACACACCTACCTGAATCGGCTTCTTACTTTTCTGCCACCAGGGGGCGATCCTGCTATGGCCTTCAGGCATCTGGCTCCGGGGTGGAGCTTTGCGGACTAGGGGAGGTTTAAGCATCCAGTGGCTGTGGACTGACTTCTTACTTTTTTTTTTTTTTTTTTTTTTTTTTTTTTTTTGGTCCTTTAGAATTAACATTTATTGGAAAGGACGGGAGGGGAGGGAGTACTGTTCTCACTATAAAATCATTACCTGTGTGCTTCGGCCGGGTGCATTGGCTCATGCCTGTAATCCCAGCACTTTGGGAGGCCGAGGCAGGTGGATCACTTGAGGTCAGGAGTTCAAGACCAGCCTGGCCAACAAGATGAAACCCCATCTCTACTAAAAATACAAAAATGTAGCCGGGCATGGTGGTGGGCGCCTGTGATCCTAGCTACTTGGGAGGCTGAGGCAGGAGAATCGCTTGAACCCAGGAGGTGGAGTTTGCAATGATCTGAGATCGCACCACTGCACTCCAGCCTGGGTGACAGAGCAAGACTCCATCTCAAACAAACAAACAAATTATTACTTGTGTGCTTAGAACAAATTTAAAAAACAAATGCAACATAAACATAAAGGTAATGTTTATGTTCATTCATTTGGAAATATATGTTCATTAGAACATTAGGAAAGCAGAGTCTTAAAAAAAGAAAAGATCATAGGAATTCCACCGCCTGGACATGAACACTGCTAATACTAATACTCTCTTCTTTTATCCCAATATCCTTTCTTTTGTTTTATTTTGCTCTGCTTTGTTTTTTGAGACAAAGCCTCACTCTGTCACCCAGGCTGGTATACAGTGGTAAAATCTCGGCTCACTGCAACCTCTGCCTCCAGGGTTCAAGCGATTCTCCTGTCTCAGTCTCCTGAGTAGTTGGGATTACAGGCGCCCACCACCATGCCCAGCTAATTTTTGTATTTTTAGTAGAGACAGGGTGTCACCATGTTGGCCGGGCTGGTCTTGAACTCCTGACGTCAGGTGATCTGCCCACCTCGGCCTCCCAAAGCAATGGGATTACAGGCGTGAGCCACCACGCACGGCCCAGAGTCAGTTTTTTCTTCTGCAATCAATTTAAATGTCCTAGATTTGCTTTTACTGCAAGTCAGTGCCTTGAAAGAAAAGATGAGCGCGTTGATGACATGAAAACGTGCTAAACAAAGACAGAAGACAAAGCCAATAGCCTGGAAGGAAATATTTGTCACATAAATTAGGCAGATGATGGAGCTTCGTTCACGTTTATTGAACACTTACTATTATATATACCAGCCATTGTTTGGGGGGGTTATATTTATCAAATAACTTAATCTTTAGCCCTTTGATACAGGTGCTATTATTATTTCCTTTTTTATCTTTTCGGTTTGTTTGTTTTTGTTTTGGGGTTTTTTTGGGGTTTTTTTTTTTTTTTTTTTTTTTTTTTGAGCCTGGATACCACTCTGTCGCCCAGGCTGGAGTGCTGTTGGGCAGTCATAGCTCACAGCAGCCTCGACCTCCTGGGCTTAAGCAACCCTCCCACCTCAGCCTCCCCAGTAGCTAAGACTACAGGCACCTGTCACCACACCCGCCTAATTTGTTTCATTTTTTCAAAGTGAGATGGTGGGGGGGTCTCACTTTGTTGCCCAGGCTGGCCTTGAACTCCTGGGCTCAAGCGATCCTCCTGCCTCGGCTTCCCAAAGTGCTGGGATTACAGGTGTGAGCCACTGTGCCCAGCCAGTTTTCACTTCTTAATTTGGAAAATGCTAAAAATATTAACACATCCGGTCACACTGAAAGTTAGGTGAATAAGAAACATCTTCACAGTGTTGGGCTGGGAAACCATCAACTATGGAGATTTTAGGGGGAAGGGAATTTGACTGTTGTCAAACAACAAATTTAAAGCACATAACTTTCAACCTAGCCGGGTTTCATCCAACAATCGATCCTTTATGAATGTATGTGTCTAAAGATGTGTGTTCATCACAGCGTTTTTCTGCAATGATGCCATTGCTTGTAAAAGTGAAAATTGGAAAACAGTCTCAGTGACTGACAATAGAAGCATAGTTTAACAAATTAGGGCACAGTACATTATGGCATTATGGGAACGCTCTGAAACCATTAACAAGAATAAAACTGACATATAGCTATGAGACATAAAAAAAATTCCTAGGTACTCTGCTCCGTGGAAAAAAAAAAGCCATGGAACATTGTGTGCAGTATGATCACATTTACGTCCAAGACCATCAGTGACACACAGGTTTGTACATGCCTAGGACGTGCTGGGAGGATAGTTCCTTGGGAAGAAATATCAGGGTGGGAATTTAAGGGGGAGAATTTCAGTATTTTTACTTTTCTACTGTTTGACACTTTAACAATGAAATTGCATTATTATGATAATTATTTATTTATTTTGATAATTTTTAAAGCCCCCAGAAATGATCTTGTTTTGAAATTGTTAAATATTTCTTTTTCTTTTTTTCTTTTCTTTTTTTTTTTTTTTTTTTTGAGACGGAGTCTCGCTCTGTCGCCCAGGCTGGAGTGCAGTGGCCGGATCTCAGCTCACTGCAAGCTCCGCCTCCCGGGTTTACACCATTCTCCTGCCTCAGCCTCCCGAATATTTCTTTTTCTTTTATTTATTTATTTATTTATTTTTGAGACAGGGTCTCATCCCATCACCCACGCTGGGGTGCAGTGGTGCTATCTCAGCTCACTGCAGCCTCTGCCTCCCGGGCTCAAGCGATCCTCCCACCACAGCCTCCCAAGTAGCTGGGACTACAGGGCATGTACCACTATGCCTAGCTAATTTTTTTATTTTTAGTAGAGATGAGGTCTCCTTATGTTGCCCAGGCTGGTCTCAAACTCCTGGGCTCAAGCAATCTGCCCACCTTGGCCTTTCAAAGTGCTAGGATTACAGGCATGAGCCACCTTGCCTGGATCTTTTTAAATTTTATTATTATTTTTTATTTTACAAAAACAGAGATAGGGTCTCACTATTCTGCCCAGGCTGGTGTTGAACTCCTGGGCTCAAGTGGCTCGCCCACCTCTGCCTCCCAAAGTGTTGGGATTACAGGCTTGAGTCACTGCGCCTGGCCTAAATATTTCTTTTCTTTTTTTTTTTTTTTTTTTGAGACAGAGTCTTGCTCTGTCGCCCAGGCTGGAGTGCAGTGGCCGCATCTCAGCTCACTGCAAGCTCCGCCTCCCGGGTCTACGCCATTCTCCTGCCTCAGCCTCCCGAGTAGCTGGGACTACAGGCGCCCGCCACCTCACCCGGCTAGTTTTTTGTATTTTTTTAGTAGAGACGGGGTTTCACCATATTAGCCAGGCTGGTCTCGATCTCCTGACCTTGTGATCCGCCCGTCTCGGCCTCCCAAAGTGCTGGGATTACAGGCTTGAGCCACCGCGCCCGGCCTAAATATTTCTTTAAAACGACAGAAGGCTGGGCATGATGGCTCACTCCTGTAATCCCAGCACCCTGGGAGGCCGAGGCAGGCAGATTACCTGAGGTCAGGAGTGCGAGACCAACCTGGCCAACATGGCAAAACCCCATCTGTACCAAAAACACAAAAATTAGCCGGGCGTGGTCGTGCACGCCTGTAATCCCAGCTACTTGGGAGGCTGAGGCAGCAGAATCGCTTGAACCTGGGAGGTGGCGGTTGCAGCGAGTCAAGTGCTACTGCACTCCAGCCTGGGCAACAGAGCGAGACTCTGTCTCAAAAACAACAAACAAACAAACAAAAACCCAGAAAACAAAACACAACAGAAGACAGACAGAGCAACAGCCTGGGAGGAAATACTTGTCACACCAATTAGGCAGAATATCAAGCATCGTTCATGTTTATTGAACATTTATTGTATACCAGCCACTGTTTTGAGGTGGGGGGATTACAATTATGTTTATCAAGTAACTTAATCCTGTGATCATGGTTGTTTCTGACGTTTCACTGTTATGAATGAAACTGGGATAAATATCTTTTTTTTTTTTTTTTTTTTTTTTTTGAGATGGAGTCTTGCTCTCGTTGCCCAGGCTAGAGTGCAATGGCATGATCTCGGCTCACTGCAACCTCCGCCTCCCAGGTTCAAGTGATTCTCCTGCCTCAGCCTCCCGAGTAACTGGGATTACAGGCATGCACCATCACGCCTGGCTAATTTTGTATTTTTAGTAGAGATGGGGTTTCTCCATGTTGGCCAGGCTGGCTCGAACTCCCAATCTCAGGTGATCCACCCACCTTGGCCTCCCAAAGTGCTGGTATTACAGGCATGAGCCTCTGTAATAGGGGATCAATAACTTTATGTATGAATCTTCACATGCATCTGTGAGGATTTCTTTATATGATCTCTAATTTGTGTGTTTGGTTTATTTCAGCTCACTGCAGGTGTGAGCCACTGTGCCCAGCCAGTTTTCACTTCTTAATTTCAGAGTTGGGATCTCACTTTGTTGCCCAGGCTGGTCTCAAACTGGATGATTCTCCGGTCTCAGTCTCTCAAAGTGCTGGGATTACTGGCAAGCCGCTGCCCCAGGCCTGTTTGGTTTTCTTTACATCACAAAGGAACCTTTTGTGTCAGGGACTAAAATTAGCTAGAATACAAAGATGGTAAAACAGTCTGGGAGAGCTTAAACCCAAGCCCATCTAGCTGGCAAGCGGCAGAACTCGCCACTCTGTGCACGTCCAGGTCCCTATTCTTTTGTTTGTTTTTTGTTTTTTTTTTTAGAGACAGGGTCTCTCTCTGTCGCCCAGCTGGGAGGGAGTGCAGAGGCATGATCACAGCTCAGTGCAGCCTCCACCTCCTGAGCTCAATTCATCCTCCCACCTCTGCCTCCCAAGTAGGTGGGACTAGAGGCATGCGACCATGACTAGCTCATTTTTAATTTTTTTTTTTTTATAAAGACGGAGTCACGGCTGGGCACAGCGGCTCGTGTCTGTAATCCCAGCACTTTGGAAGCCCGAAACTGGCAGATTATGAGGTCAGGAGTTCGAGACCAGCCTGGCCAACATAGTGAAACCCCATCTCTACTAAAAATTTAAAAATTAGCCGGGAGTGGTGGCAGGTGCCTGTAATTCCAGCTACTCGGGAATGCTGAGGCAGGAGAATCACTTGAACTCGGGAGGCAGAGGTTGCAGTGAGCTGAGATCATGCCACTGCACTCCAGTCTGGGGCAACAGAGTGAGAGAGTCCAAAAAACAAACAAACAAACAAACAGGCGTGGTGACTCACACCTATAATCCTAGCACTTTGGGAGGCTGAGGCAGGTGGATCACCTGAGGTTGGGAGTTTGAGACCAGCCTGGCCAACATGGAGAAACCCCGTCTCTACTAAAAATACAAAAATTAGATGGGCGTGGTGGCGCATGCCTGTAATCCCATTTACTCAGGAGGCTGAGGCAGGAGAATCGCTTGAACCCAGGAGGTTGTGATGAGCTGAGATCACGCCATTGAACTCCAGCCTGGTCAACAAGAGTGAAACTCCATCTCAAAAAAATAAAAAAAGGTATTGATTTTTAAATGTTTCAGTTTCTAATTATTCATTGTTATCGTGTAGAAATACAGTTTAGTTTTACATGTTGACCTTGTATTCTACAGCTTTGCTAAATCACTTACTGGATCTAGTAGCTTTTTTGTACATTCATTCTGATTTTTTGTGTAGATGATGTTTTATTTTTCTTTCTTTTCATATATGTTCGATATCATCTTTATCTTCTTTCCAAGTCTGTGTGTTTTTTATTTCATTTCCTGCCTTATTGCACTGTCTAGGACTTACAATACTGAATAGAGGTAGTAATAACAGACATCCTTGGCCAGGCATGGTGGCTCACACCTGTAATCCCAGCACTTTGGGAGGCTGAGGAGGATTACAGCACTTTGGGAGGCTGAGGTCAGGAGTTTGAGACCAGCCTGGCCAACAATGCGAAACCCCGTCTCTACTAAAAATACAAAAATTAGCTGGGTGTGGTGGCACGTGCCTGTAATCCCAGCTACTCAGCAGGCTGAGTTGGGAGAATCGCTTGAACCTGGAAGGCAGAGTTTGCAGTGAGACAAGATGGTGCCACTGCACTCCAGCCTGAGTTACAGAGTAACACCCTGTCTCAAAAAACAAAACAAAAACCAGGCTGGGCGCAGTGGCTCATGCCTGTAATCTCAGCACTTCGGGAGGCCGAGGTGGGCAGATCACGAGCTCAGGAGATCGAAACCATCCTGGCCAACATGGTGAAACCCCATCTCTACTAAAATACAAAAATAAATAAATAAATAAATAAAAACAATTAGCCAGGCAAGGTAGTGCGTGCCTGTAGTCCCAGCTACTCAGGAGGCTGAGGCAGGGGAATTACTTGAATCCGGGAGGCGGAGGTTGCAGTGAGCTGAGATCGCGTCACTGCACTCCAGCGTGGTGACAGAGTGAGACTCTATCTCAAAAACAAAACAGGCCGGGCGCGGTGGCTCAAGCCTGTAATCCCAGCACTTTGGGAGGCCAAGACGGGCGGATCATGAGGTCAGGAGATCGAGACCATCCTGGCTAACACGGTGAAACCCCGTCTCTACTAAAAATACAAGAAAATTAGCCGGGCGAGGTGGCGGGCGCCTGTAGTCCCAGCTACTCGGGAGGCTGAGGCAGGAGAATGGCGTGAACCCGGGGAAGCGGAGCTTGCAGTGAGCCGAGATCGCGCCACTGCACTCCAGCCTGGGGCACAGAGCAAGACTCCGCGTCAAAACAAACAAACAAACAAACAAAAAACTAGACATCTTTACCTTGTTTCCAGTCTTAGGATAGAACATTGAATCTTACTATTAAGTACGATATTAGCCATGTTTCATGTGTTTCTTTGTTTAATCTCTTCATTTGGCAATTCCATTGATTGATTTTTCTTTTTCTTTTTCTTTTTTTTTTTTTTTTTGAGACGGAGTCTCGCTCTGTCGCCCAGGCTGGAGTGCAGTGGCCAGATCTCAGCTCACTGCAAGCTCTGCCTCCCAGGTTCCCGCCATTCTCCTGCCTCAGCCTCCCGAGTAGCTGGGACCACAGGCGCCGCCACCTCGCCCGGCTAATTTTTTGTGTTTTTAGTAGAGACGGGGTTTCGCCGTGTTAGCCAGGATGGTCTCGATCTCCTGACCTTGTGATCCGCCCGTCTCGGCCTCCCAAAGTGCTGGGATTACAGGCTTGAGCCACCGCGCCCGGCCTGATTTTTCTTTTCTTTTCTTTTTTTTGAGACGAAGTCTCACTCTTGTCCCCCAGGCTGGAGTGCGATGGCTTGATCTCGGTTCACTGCAACCTCCGCCTCCCGGGTTCAAGCGATTCTCCTGCCTCCTGAGTAGCTGGGATTACAGGCACCTGCCACCACACCCGAGTATTTTTTATTTTTAGTTGAGATGGGGTTTCACCATGTTGGCCAGGCTGGTCTCAAACTCCTGACCTCAGGTGATCCACCGGCCTCAGCCTCCGAAAGTGCTGGGATTACAGGCGTGAGCCGCTGCGCCTGGCCACTTTTTTTTTTTTTTAATGGAGTCTCACTCTCAGCCACCTTGCCCGGTCCCATTGATCGATTTTCAAATGCCGAACCCACCTTGCATCCCTGGGATAAATTCCACTTGATCGGGACATGTTTTCCTTTTTATATACTGCTGGACTCAATTTGCAAATATTTTGTTAAGTATTATTTGTATCGATGTTCCTGAAGAATATTGGTCCGTACTTTTCTTTCCGGGCATGGTGGTGGGCACCTGCAATCCCAGCTACTCAAAAGGCTGAGGCAGGAGAATCGCTTGAACAGGTTGAACCGAGGAGGTGGCGGTTTGCCGTGAGCCAAGATTGTGCCACTGCACTCCAGCCTGGGTGACAAGAGCAAGACTCCATCTCAAAATAAAATCAAATAAAGGCTTAGCGGTTTTTCGTTTTGAGGAACTTGTCTATGTCAAGTAAATTGTCAAATGTCTTGCCACAAAGTTGTTGATAAAATTTCCTCATTATCGGCCGGGCACGGTGCTCATGCCTGTAATCCCAGCACTTTGGGAGGCTGAGGCAGGTGGATCACCTGAGGTCAGGAGTTCCAGATCAGCCTGACCAACATGGAGAAACGCCGTCTCTACTAAAAATACAAGAAATTAGCCGGGCATGGTGGTGCATGCCTGTAATTCCAGCTACTCGGGAGGCTGAGGCAGGAGAATCGCTTGAACCCGGGAGGTGGAGGTTGCGGTGAGCCAAGATCGTGCCACTGCACTCCAGCCTGAGCAACAGAGTACAAGAGTGAAACTCCATCTCAAAAAAAAAAAAAAAGAAAAAAGAAAAAAAATTCCTCATTATCCTTTTAATGTCCATAGGGACTGTAGTGATATCCCCTCTTTTACCTCATTGTGCAAATGCTTTTCAAACCTCTGCTTCTGTTATATTTTCTATTGTCCCATTGGCCAAAATAAGTCATATGGCCAAACCCTGAGTCAGCATGGGAGGGGACTCCCCAGGGGTGTGGATACGAGCAGAAGTGAACAAACTGGGAATCATTACTTCCGCAATCCACCACACGAAGCCCCTCCCTGTGGTAAGTTTCTGCCCCTAAGGGACAGATTTGTTCACATTAGTTGCTTGGTGATTTTGCGTGACCAATTTTCATCTATACAGGTGTAATAAGAGTATTAAACATACGTCAAGACCTCCTTGTTGAGTCTCCCTGTGTTACCCAGGTTGATCTCAAACTCCTGCCCTCAAGCGATCCTCCCGCTTTGCCCTCCCAAAGTGCTGTCTACACTTCACTCTATATCTCTTCCTCCCAGAACTCTCACCACCATTGTAATTAATAACTGTGTCTGTGTTCCCATGAAAATATAAGCTTGGGCCGGGCGCGGTGGCTCAAGCCTGTAATCCCAGCACTTTGGGAGGCCGAGACGGGCGGATCACGAGGTCACAAGATCGAGACCATCCTGGCTAACACGGTGAAACCCTGTCTCTATTAAAAAATACAAAAAACTAGCCGGGTGAGGTGGCGGGCGCCTGTAGTCCCAGCTACTCGGGAGGCTGAGGCAGGAGAATGGCGTGAACCCGGGAGGCGGAGCTTGCAGTGAGCTGAGATCCGGCCACAGCACTCCAGCCTGGGTGACAGAGCGAGACTCCGTCTCAAAAAAAAAAAAAAAAAAGAAAAAGAAAATATAAGCTTGATGAGAACAGAGACTGTGTATCTTTGCCCAATATGAAACACATTGATGAATATGTT
The DNA here is from genome assembly GCF_049350105.2 of Macaca mulatta. Taxonomy (NCBI): domain Eukaryota; kingdom Metazoa; phylum Chordata; class Mammalia; order Primates; family Cercopithecidae; genus Macaca; species Macaca mulatta. The sequence goes on from NC_133424.1 coordinate 8,474,769, forward strand.
AACATATTAATCTGTATTTAACAAATACATTAATAAATATATGTTAACATATGTATTATAAATAAGTTTATAGAAAACTATATATATATATATCAATATGTATATGGCCAGGCGAGGTGACTCACACCTGTAATCCCAGCTACTTGGGAGGCTGAGACAGGAGAATTGCTTGAACCCGAGAGGCAGAGGTTGCAGTGAGCCAAGATTGCACCACTGCACTCCAGCCTGGATGACAGAGCAAGACTCTGTCTCAAAATGAAATAAAATAAAACAAAATCAGTAATAAAATAAAATAATAAACTCTGTGATGACTGCAAGTCACTCCACACCTTGAAAATTATGTTTACATCTAGAAGATATATATATGTGTGTGTGTGTGTATATATGTGTATATACGTATGTATATATGTGTATATATGTATATATGTATGTATATATGTATATATGTGTGTATATGTATATAAGTATGTACGTGTATATGTGTGTATATATGTGTATATGTGTATGTATAGATGTGTATAGATGTGTATATATGTATGTATATATGTGTGTATATGTATATATGTGTATATATGTATATATGTATATATGTGTATATACGTGTATATGTGTATATGTGTATATATGTGTATATACGTGTATATGTGTATATATGTATTTATATGTGTGTATATGTATATATGTATGTATGTATGTGTATATGTGTATGTGTGTATATATGTATACGCGTGTATATATGTATATATGTATGTATATATGTGTATATATGTATGTATATGTGTGTATATGTGTATATGTGTGTATATGTATGTATGTATATATGTGTATATATGTGTGTATGTATATATATGTATATATGTGTGTATATGTTTATATATGTATGTATGTGTGTATATGTGTATATATGTATGTATAGATGTGTATACGTGTGTATATGTGTGTATATATGTTTATGTGTATATATATGTATATATATGTACACATACATATATATACACACACACAAGTTCTCACTCTGTTTCCCAGGCTGCTGTGTAGTAGAGTGATCATGGCTCACTGGAGCCTCAAACTCCTGGCTCAAGACATCCTCCTGCTTCAGCCTCCTGAGTAGCTGGGGCTTCAGATGTGCTCCACCACACCCTGCGAACTTTTAAAATCTTTTGTAGAGATGTGGATCTCCCTTTGTTGCCCAGGTTGGTCTCCAATTCCTGGGCTCAAGCGATCCTCCCGCTTTGGCCTCTCAAAGTGCTGGGATTACAGGCATAAGACACTGCACCCAGCCTTAGGATACATAACTCAGTAGAGAAGTTGAGAAGTGAGGAGAGCATACTGAAAGGTAAGTCAGGGTGATGGGGGCTCAGAAAGTACCAGAAAGGCCAGGAAACAGATTCCACAAACATCAATTGGGTACTTACTGTATGCATGATTCTGCTAAAGGATTAACTGTGTGGCCATCAGAGCTAGAAAATACAGTTTTTCTCAATAATGAGCTCCCTGTTCACAGAAAGAATCAAGGATAGGCTGAATTTTGTGAGCTCTGGGGAAAGGTTTGGACTAGCAGATGTTTAAGGCTCCGTTCTTCTGGAATAGTCTACAATTCCACAACAGGGATTGAGTTTGGGGGAAAGATAGGAGGTGGACAAGAAACAGAAAATGAGGACACTGGCTGGGCACGGTGGCTCATGCCTGTAATCCCAGCACTTTGGGAGGCTGAGGCGGGTGGATCACCTGAGGTCAGGAGTTCGAGACCAGCCTGGACAACATGGGAGCCCACATGGTGAAACCCCATCTCTACTAAAAATACAAGAATTAGCTGGGCGTGGTGGTGGGTGCCTATAATACCAGCTACTTGGGAGATCACGCCACTGCACTCCAGCCTGGGTGACAGAGTGAGACTCTGTCAGAAAGAAAGAAGGAAGGAAGGAAAAAGAAAGAAAGAGAGAAAGAGAGGAGAAAGAAAGGAAGGAAGGAAGGAAGGAAGGAAGGAAGAAGGAAAGAGAGAAAGAGAAAGAGAAAGAAAGAGAAAGAGAAGAAAAGAAAGAAGGAAGGGGAAGGGAAGGGAAGGAAAGGAAGAAAGGAAGAAAGAAAGGCCAGGTGTGGTGGCTCACGCCTGTAACTCCAACACTTTGGGAGGCCAAGGTGGGTGAATCACTTGAAGCCAGGAGTTGGAGATTCTAGTGAGCCGAGATCGCACCACTGCACTCCAGCCTAGATGACAGAGCAAGACTCTGTCTCAAAAAATAAAACAATCAAAAAAAAAAAAAAAAAAAAGAAAGAAAGAAAGAAAGAAGAGTGGATGGTGGGTGATGATGCAGAGAGGTTTAGGAGGGCAGGTTTTAGGCGAAATCTCCCTCACTGACTCCTCTCACTGACTTCTTCATCAGACACCCTCTTTCCTGCCTTCCCACACACATACCGCTAAGACCATCTTCCCCAAGGTCACGATAGGACGCCGTGTCCCTGGATCTAATGCAGCCACCCACTTCTTATCTCACACAGCCTCCAGGCCAGCCCAGGACACTGGAGACTACTCCCACCTTCCCGAAGCCTTTGTTCCCTTGTTTGTTTGATTTCCTCCCTCTCTGGAAACTCAGAGCCTCCTCTTTCTCCTCCATTCCCTCCCAGGGCCACATCCTCAACCCCATATCTCACTTTCCATGGAGCTTCCATTTTTATCACCGGCACACCTGTATTCCCAGTCTAGGTTTGTCTGTTTGTTTTGAGTCAGAGTCTTGCTCTGTCCCCCAGGCTGGAGTGCAATGGCGCTATCTTGGCTCACTCCAACCTCCACCTCCCGAGTTCAAGTGATTCTCCTGCCTCAGCCTCCCGAGTAGCTGGGACTGCAGGCGCCCACCACCACACCCAGCTCATTTTTTGTATTTTTAGTAGAGACGAGGTTTCACCATGTTAGCCAGGATGGTCTCGAACTCCTGACCTCAAGTGATCCGCCCACCTTGGTCTCCCAAAGTGCTGGGATTACAGGCGTGAGCCACGGCACCCGGCCCACCATTATAGTATCATACAGAGTAGTTTCATTGCCCTAAACATCCTCTGTGTTCCACCTACTCATCCGTCCTCCCTCTTAAGCCTTAGTAACCACTGAACTTTACTATCTTCATAGTTTTGCCTTTTTCAGAATGTTGTAGAGTTGGAGAAGTACACAATAAGTAGTCCTTTCAGATTGACTGTGTTTTCCATTTAGCCATATGCACCTAAGTTTCTTTGATGTCTTTTCACAGCTTCAGAGCTTTTTTTTTCTTCTTGTTCTATCACCCAGGCTGGAGTGTAGTGACATGATCTTGGCTCAAAGCAACCTCTGCCTCCCAGGTTCAAGTGATTCTCCTGCCTCAGCCTCCCGAGTAGCTGGGATTATAGGCCTGCACCACCACGCCCGGTTAATTTTTTTGTTTTTGTTTTTGAGGCGGAGTCTCGCTCTGTGGCCCAGACTGGAGTGCAGTGGAACGATCTCCACTCACTGCAAGCTCTGCCTCCCCGGTTCACGCCATTCTCCTGCCTCAGCCTCCCAAGTAGCTGTGACTACAGGCGCCCGCCACCGTGCCTGGCTAATTTTTTTTTTTTTTTTAGTAGGGATGGGGTTTCACCGTGTTAGCCAGGATGGTCTCGATCTCCTGACCTCCTGGTGATCAGACGGGCGGCCGTCTCGGCGTGTGTGTGTTTTTAATAGAGATGGGGTTTTACCATGTTGGCCAGAGTGGCCTTGAACTCCAGGCCTCAAGTGATCTGCCCGCCTTGGCCTCCCAAAGTCCTGGGATTACACGTGTGAGCCACCGCGCCCGGCTTTTTTTTGTTTTTTGTTTTAAAGAGAGATAGGGTCTCGCTGTGTCACCCAGGCTGGAATGCGGTGGCGCGATCACAGCTCCCTCCTCTCACTGCTCTGGGGATCTTGTGTATTGGTGGAGGCGCCTGGGCCAGCATTCATCACGTGGTAAAGATGACACATTTCTGGCCTCCCTGATGGCCCTCCGGGATGTGAAACTCAACCCGACCAAGACGAAACTCATCTTCCCCACCCAGCCTGGCCCCTCATCTCCTGTCCCCATCTCAGCATGCAGCACCACCATCTACCTGCTTGCGAAAGGCAGCGATCTGGGCATCTTCCAAGGCTCCGCCCTCCCTCTCCTGGCCGCCTGTTCTCATCCACCACAAGCCCTGCCAATTCCATCTCCCAACACATTCTGCACCCGTGTGTGCTCCCTGGCCCGAAAGCCACACCCTGGGGCTGACCTCGTTAGCGAAGCCTCCGTGATCTACCCGGAATTGTCTTGGAAACACCAGGTCCCCCAAGGGCCACCTGAAGCCCACAGATGTGCATGGGTTTTACTGGACCAAGTTCTCAGGTTTGATTTTGTCACCCATATGTACGCGGTTTTCTTTTTCTTTCTTTTTCTTTTTTCTATTTTTTTTTTTTTTTTTTTGAGATACAGTCTTGCTGTGTCGCCCAGGCTGCAAGGCAGTGGCACGGTCTCGGCTCACTGCAACCTCCGCCTCCCGGGTTCAAGCGATTCTCCTGCCTCAGCCTCCCGAGTAGCTGGGATTATAGGTGTACACCACCCTGCCCAGCTTACTTTTTTTTTTAAATATTCTTGGTAGAGATGGAGTTTCACCATGTTGGCCAGGCTGGCCTTGAACTCTTGACCTCAAGTGATCCACCTGCCTCAGCCCCCCAAAGGGTTGGGATTACAGGAGCAAGCCACTGTGCTCAGCCTGTACATGGTTTTCAAGGGGGCAATGATTCAGCCTGCTGGGGGACATTTGGCAATGCCTGGAGACATTTTGGGTGGTCACAGCTGGAGGGGGCTGCTACGGGCATCTGGTAGGTAGAGACGAAGGGTGCTGCTAAACGTTATGCAATGCACAGGACGGCCCCCACAGCAAAGAGTTATCCAAATATTCTACATCTCAATAGTGCCGTGATCAAGAAACCCTATACTGGTACTACTTGAAGTGTGAACCGCAGCCTGCAGCTGGTCCCAAGCTGTTGATTTCCCATTTAGATGAAAGAGTCCAGAAAAAAAAAAAAAGCTTTCAGAGCCTTTATTTTTATTTATGTTTTTTGAGATGGAGTCTCACTCTGCTTCTCAGCCTCGAGTGCTGTGGCACAATCTTGGCTCACTGCAACCTCTGCCTCCCAGGTTCAAGCGATTCTCCTGCCTCAACCTCCAGAATAGCTTGCTCCACCACGCCTGGCTAATTTTTATGTTTTTAGTAGAGACAGGGTTTCACCAGGTTCCCCAGGCTGGTCTCAAACTCCTGACCCCAGGTGATCTGCCTGCCTCAGCCTCCCAAAGTGCTGGGGTTACAGGCATGAGCCACTGTGCCCGGCCAGCTTTTAGAATCTTTAAAGGCTGGGTACGGTGGCTCACGCCTGTGATCCCAGGACTTTGGGAGGCCGAGGCAGTAGGATCACTGGAGCCCAGGAGTTCTAGTGCAGCCTGGGCAACATAGCGAGACCCCACCTCTGCAAAATAAAAAATAAATTAGCCAGATGTGGTGGCACATGCTTGTAGTCCCAGCTACTTGGAAGGCTGAGGTGGGAGGATTGCTTGAGCCTGGGAGGTCCAGGCTGCAGTGAACCATGGTCACACCACTGCACTCCAGCCTGGGTGACAGAGTGAAACCCCATCTCAATCAGTCAATCAATAAATACATAGAATCATTATAGTAATTTGACATAGTAATTTGATGACAGCTGGGTTCATGTTCTGCATGCCTTTTAAATTCCTTCCTGTATTAATAGACTTAAATTTATTTTTTATTTTATTTATTTTTATTTTTTAATTTTCATTTTCTTTTTTCCTTTTTTTTTTTTTTTTGTTTTTTTGTTTTTTTTTTTGAGATGGAGTTTCGCTCTTGTCCAGGCTGGAGTGCAATGGGTGATCTCGGCTCACCGCAACCTCTGCCTCCCAGGTTCAAGCAATTCTCCCACCTCGGCCTCCCGAGTAGCTGGGATTACAGGCATGTAACAACATGCCCAGCTAATTTTGTATTTTAATTAGAGATGGGGTTTCTCCATGTTGGTCAGGCTGGTCTCAAACTCTCAGCCTCAGGTGATCCGCCTGCCTTGGCCTCCCAAAGTGCTGGGATTACAGGCGTGAGCCACCGCACCTGGCCTTTGATTTTCATTTTCTTGGAGACAGGGTCTCACTCTGTTGCCCAGGATGGAGTCCAGTGGTGTGATCACAGCTCACTGCAGCTTCCAACTCTTGGGCTCAAGTGACCCTCTCGCCTCAGTCTCCTGAGTGGCTGGGACTACAGGCTTGTGCCACCTTCCCCAGCTAATAGACTTTTTAAAGAACAGTGTTAAATTTTCAGAAAAATCAAGTAGATGGTACAGAGAGTTCGAGTACATTCTCCCCCAACACATACACGATACAATTTCCCCTTTTATTAACATCTTACACTGATATGGCACATTTGATACAATGAATGAACCAATTTTTTTTGTTTGTTTGTTTAGACAGAGTATCGCTTTGCTGCCCACACTGGAGTGGAGGGATGCGATCTCAGCTCACTGCAACATCTGCCTCCCAGGAATGAGCCAATATTGATACATTTTTAGTAACTAAAGTCCATTCTTCATTCAGTTTCTTCAGCATTCCCTTAATGTCCTTTTTCTGTCCCAGGATCCCATGCAGGATTTCTTATTTTTTTATTTATTTATGACAGAGTCTCACTCTGTCGCCCAGGCTAGGGTGCAATGGCATGATCTTGGCTCCCTGCAACCTCCGCCTCCCAGGTTCAAGCAATTCTCCAGCCTTAGCCTCTCAGTTCCTGAGAAACTGTCCCAGTTGAATGGAAGGAGATGATTAAATGTCATGTGAGGCTGGGCGCAGTGGCTCACGCCTGTAATCCCAGCACTTTGGGAGGCCGAGACAGGCAGATCACTTGAGGTCAGGAGTTCAAGACCAGCCAGGCCAACATGGTGAAACCTCATCTCTACTAAAAAGACAAAAATTAGCCAGGCGTGGTGGTGGGCGCCTGTAATCCCAGCTACTCAGGAGGCTGAGGCAGGAGAATCACTTGAACCCAAGATGCGGAGGTTGCAGTGAGCCCAGATCTCGCCACAGCACTGCAGCCTGGGTTACAGAATGAGACTTTGTCTCAAAAAAAAAAAAAAAGAAATATCCAGGTGTGGTGGCAACTGCCTGTAGTCCCACCTACTCAGGAGGCTGAGGTGGGAGGATTGCTTGAGCCTAGGAGGTGGAGGCTGCAGTGAGCTGTGATTGCACCACTGCAACTCCAGCCATGGTGGGATCAAAAAAAAAAAAAAGTACATACTAACAACATAATTTCTGACTGTCAAGGTTGTCTTTGGCCATCTGCTGGAGTAGTGTGTTAGGTTTCTCCACTGTATCCCTGTTTTTCCTCTTTCCTCCTTCCATACTGTGCTCTTTGGAAGCAAGGCACCCTGTGTGGCTTACATCTAAGGATTGGAGAGTTACATTCCACTCCTTGAGACTGCATCTACATGAATTATTTGAAATTCTTCTGCAGGGGAAGAAGTCCCTCATCTCCTATTATGAAATTATGTGCTCCTTTTTTTTTTTTTTTTTTTTTTTGAGACAGGATCTTGCTCTGTTGCCCAGGCTGCAGCACACTTAGGCAAACAAGGCTCACTGCAGCCCCAACCTCCCTGTCTCAAGCAATCCTCCCACCTCAGCCTCCTGAACAGCTGGGATTACAGGTGTGCACTGCCACACCCAGCTAATTTCTTTAATTTGTTTTATTTGTAGTAGAGATGGGGTTTCGCTGTGTTGTCCAGGCTGGTCTGGAACTCCTGGCCTCAAGCGATCCTCCCGCCTCGGCCTCTCAAACTGCTGGGATTAGAGATGTGAGCCACCAGGCCTGGCCTGCTCATTTCTTGATATCAGTATGGACTCTCAAATATTCATTTTATACTTCGGATTATGTACTTCGGTCATTTTTTTTTTTTTTTTTTTTTTTGGACAGGGTCTCTGTCTGTCATCCAGGCTGGAGTACAATGGTGCAGTCATAGCTCACTGCAGTCTCAAACTCCTGGGCTCAAAAGATCCTCCTGCCTCAGCCTCCCAAGCAGCTGGGACCACAGGCATGCACCACCATACCTGGCTAATTTTTAAATTTTTTATTTTTCAGCCTGGGCAACATGGTGAAACTCCATCTCTACTAAAAATACAAAAACTTAGCCGGGCATAGTGGCGCGCTCCTGCACTTCCAGCTACTCGGGAGGCTGAGGCACGAGAATCATGTGAACACGAGAGGCAGAGGTTACAATGAGTTGAGGTCTTGCCACCGCACCCGCACATCAGGCTGGGTAACAGTCAGACTCCATCTCAAAAAAAAAAAAAAAAAAGAATGGGACTGTGTGCGGTGGCTCATTCCTGTAATCCCAGCACTTTGGGAGACTGAGGTGGGCGGATCACCTAAGGTCAGGAGTTCAAGACCAGCCTGGCCAACATGGTGAAACCCCGTTTCTACTAAAACTACAAAAATTAGACATGCATGGTGGCGTGCGCCTGCACTCCCAGCTACTCGGGAGGCTGAGGCACGAGAATTGCTTGAACGTGGGAGGCGGAGGTTGCAATGAGCTGAGATCGTGCCACTGCACTCCAGCCTGGGTGACAGAGTGAGACTCCATCTCAAAAAAAAAAAAAAAAAAAAAAAAAAGAAGAAGAAGAAGAAGTGGTCCTTCACCAGGGAGAGTTTGGACAGCAACAAAACACCCTCCAGCATCTCCTTGCATTGCTCCTGGCTGCACGCCAGGAATAGTGACCTTCCTTGAGTACCAGCTTGGTCCTTCCCCAGGGCCTCCATCCTTACCATTTGCTCTGCCGGGAATGCTGTTCCCCCATCTGCTTCTTTTCATCGTCCCATTCCCTGCCCTACCTCTCCCTCCTCCTGGAAGAAGCTTGCCCCCAAAAGCAGCTCCCACCCTGACTGTCGCTAGCCATTTTGCTAGACTGTGTGATTGTCCCAATATTTTATCCCTAGGTGAAGTGATCCCTCCCTCCCTCCCTCCCTCCCTCCCCTCCCTTCCCCTCCCCTCCCCTCCCTCCCTCCCTCCCTCCCTCCCTCCCTCCCTCCTTCCTTCCTTCCTTCCTTCCTTCCTTCCTTCCTTCCTTCCTTCCTTCCTTCTTTCCTTGAGACGGAGTCTCACTCTTTCGCCCAGGCTGGAGTCCAGCGGCACGAACTTGGCTCACTGCAACCTCCGCCTCCCGGGTTCAACTGATTCTCTTGCCTCAGCTCCCGAGTAGCTGGGACTATAGGCACGCACCACCCTGCCTGGCTAATTTTTCTATTTTGTGTGTGTGTGTGTGTGTGTGTGTGTGTGTGTAGACAGGATCTCACTGTGTTGCCCAGGTTGTTATCAAACTCCTGGGCTCAAGCGATCCGCCCACCTCAGCCTCCCAAAGTGCCGAGATTGCAGGCGTGTGCCACCATGCCCAGCCAATATTGTTCTTAAAAATTATTTTGAGGCTGGGCATGGTGGCTGGGCACTGTGGCTCACACCTGTAATCCAGGCACTTTGGGAAGCCAAGGTGGAAGGATCGCTTGAGGCCAGTTGTTTGAAACCAGCCTGGGTAACATAGCCAGACCCATCTCTACAAAATAGCTTTTAAATTAGTAGGGTGTGGTGGTGCACACCTGTAGTCCTAGCTACTCAGGAGGCTGAGACAGGAGGATCGCTTGAGCCTATGTGTTCCAGCCTACAGTGAGCTATGATTGCGCCACTGCACTCCTGCCTGGGCAACAGAGCAAGACCCTACTTCTACAAATATATATATATATATAAAACATATATATACCATATAACATATATTTACATATATATAACATAATATTTACATATATATACACACACATATATATAAATAATTCTTTTGAAATATTTTGGACATGTCTCCCTGAGTTACCTGGGGAGTGCTGATAATAAACTCTACTCGGGAGGTGGCACAATCTCAGCTCACTGCAACCTCTGCCTACTGGGCTCAAATGATCCTCCTGCCTTAGCCTCCCGAGTAGCTGGGATTACAGGTGCCCGGCACCACACCCAGTTAATTTTTGTATTTTTAGTAGAAATGGGGTTTCGCCATGTTGCCCAGGCTGGTCTTGAACACCTGACCTCAAGTGATCCACCCACCTCGGCCTCCCAAAATACTGGGATTACAGGCATGAGCCACCGTGCCCATCCTGAAGGTCGTAGACGTTGAGAGAAGGGTGAACCAGCCTCGCAGTGGAAGGGCTGCAAAGTGGCTCAGCTGGTGGACCCTAGATTCGACTCAGGGCCTCCTTCCATTGGCCTTGGTGTATGACTCAGGTTTTCCATCTGTAAAATGGGTACAATCCTCATTATGCTGGTGTTGGCATGAGGATTAATGAGACGATGTCGGGCATATAACACACTCAGAAATTGTCATCTATGCGTCCGATCCCTGAAGTGCACACACAGGCAGAATTTTGCAGATGATTTTATGGGGTTTCATGTACTCCCCCAAACCAAATCCTGAACTCCTGACCTATAAATCCTCTAAGTCATCCCCACCCCCAGCTTAATAATCAGGCTCTGTCTAATGAGTTAGGAGGCGTGAGAGCCCAAAGAGCTCCAGGTGTGGGAGGAGGCGGGAGGCTGGAGGGGGGCTCAGGGAGGGGCCGCCCCATGGGCACAGGGCAGCCAGTGTGTCTGTGGCTGCCTGGGCCACAGGAACAGGCCCCCAGGGGCAGGTGGGATCTCGATTCCAGCCGGCAGTGTGTGGGTGGGGCAGTCTAGAGCAGCCAGGCTTTCCAGTCCGCCCAGTGTGGGGGTTGGGCCAGTGGAGGCCCCTGGAGGCAGGGGCAGGAGCACTAGACCTGCACCGACACCTCTGGACCTGGACGGTCCCCAACCCATCCTTCCTAAGCTGCAGCCCCCTCCCGGGATGGGAAGCTGAACCCGTGCGTCCAACCCACTTCTCCCCGGATTGTGTGTGAGCAAGTCGCATTTGCCGCCTTTGCTGGGTTTGTCCTTGGGGTCCACAGAGGTCCTGGGAACCATCCCAGCGAAAGCAAACTCGGCAGGACACGCCAAGCCCACAGAGGCGCAGGGCGTGGCAGGAGCACCCTTTCCGGTGGGAAATGCTTCCCTGGGTCGGGAGCCCCAGGTCTCCAGATGGGGAAACGGAGGTCCAGTGGGGAAAGGACCGTGTTTAGGTCCTTCGAGGGGACTGGGACAGGAGGGGGGCATGTGTCATCCATACCAGCACCTGTGCTCACACACATAGACACTGGCCCCTTTGCGCACCCACACCCACTCCTGCACGGGCACATCCAGACAGGAGCGCCCACGCCCCAGCTCCCCTCCCTCGGCACACCCACCCCCATGCCTGCTCACAGGCTCCGGACCTTGAGACCCACGCCCCAAACACATGTGTGCAACGCATGTCAGGGGGGCCCTGCAATTTCTGGGGCCACCATCTGGGGTCAGGGGTCTTGGGGACCGGCATGCTACAGCGTCTTTCCATTTCATAGCACTTTTTTTTTTTTTTTTTTTTTGAGACAGAGTTTTGCTCTTGTTGCCCAGGCTGGTGTGCAGTGGTGAGACCTTGGCTCACCTCAACCTCCACCTCCCAGGTTCAAGTGATTCTCCAGCCTCAGCCTCCTGAATAGTTGGGATTACAGGCATGTGCCACCACGCCCGGCTAATTTTGTGTTTTTAATGGAGGTGGGGTTTCTCCATGTTGGTCAGGTTGGTCTCGAACTCCGGACCTCAGGCTATCCACCGGCCTTGGCCTCCCAAAGTGCTGGTTTTTTTTTTTTTTTAGACGGAGTTTCGCTCTTGTTGCCCAGGCTGGAGTGCAGTGGTGCGATCTCAGCTCACTGCAACCTCTGCTTCCTGGTTTCCAGCAATTCTCCTGCCTCAGCCCCCCAAGTAGCTGGGATTACAGGCATGTACCACCACCTCTGGCTAATTTTTTTTTTTTTGTATTTTTAGTAGAGATGGCTTTCTCCATGTTGGTCAGGCTGGTCTTGAACTCCGGACCTCAGGTGATCTGCCCACTTCGGCCTCTCAAAGTGCTGGGATTACAGACATGAGCCACTGGGTCCAGCCGTTTTTTGTTTTTTGTTTTAGATGGAGTCCTGCTCTTCGGCCCAGGCTGGAGTGCAGTGGCTCGATCTCAGCTCACTGCAACCTCTGCCTCCTGGGTTCAAGCAATTCTCTTGCCTCAGCCTCCTGAGTAGCTTGGATCACAGGCGCCCGCTACCACGCCCAGGTATCTTTGTATTTTTAGTAGAGGTGGGGGTTACACAATGTTGGCCAGGCTGGTCTCGAACTCCTGACCTCAGGTGATCCCCCTGCCTCGGCCTCACAAAGTGCTGAGATTACAGGCGTGAGCCACTACGCCTGGCCTGTGTGTTATCTTTTTACGTATCACTTTCTGAGTGCATTTGTGTGCATGAAGCTGATATTTACATCTGTGTGAATTTGTGAATATTGTGTTAGTCTGTGAGCATTTTCTCTCGTTCACAAGGTGACAAGGTGCGTGTGTGTGTGTGTGTGTGTGGTGGGTTTTCTGAAAGTAACACACTTTTCTTTCCAGGCCTGGAAAGAACAAACTCACATAAACACTTGTGTGTTTACAATTACATGCAGCTAAGAGAAATGCGGGGGATATTTTGACAAAAATACAAAGGAGGGCCAAGCACAGTGGTTCATGTCTGTAATCCCAGCACTTTGGGAGGCCGAGGCAGGAGGATCTCTTGAGCCCAGGAGTTTGAGATCAGCCTGGGCGATATAAGGAGATCCCATCTCTACACAAAATAAAAAATTAGCCAGGCATGGTGGCTGCAGTGAGCCATGATTGTGCCACTGCACTCAAGCCTGGGGTTACAGAGTGAGATCCTGTCCAAAACAGCAACAACAACAACAGCAAACAATGGAACACAAAAGCAAATGTTAAAATATTAAAAACATCTGGCCAGGAGCGGCGGCTCACACCTGTAATCCCAGCACTTTCAGAGGCTGAGGTGGGCAGATCACCTGAGGTCAGGTGATCGAGACCATCCTGGCTAACACAATAAAACCCCATCTCTATTAAAAATTCAAAATATTAGCCGGGCATGGTGGTGGGCGCCTGTAGTCCCAGGTACTTGGGAGGCTGAGGCAGGAGAATGGTGTGAACCGGAGAGGCGGAGCTTGCAGTAAGCTGAGATCACACCACTGCACTCCAGCCTGGGTGACAGAGCGAGTCTCCGTCTCAAAAAAAAAAAAAAAAAACTCCACAAATCAGCGCTCAGACTTTACAAATAAACACACAATCGCACTTCTGTACACAAACACTTGTACTCAACACGTTCACACACACCTCCATACTGACAGACACAATCAGATTCATACACAAAAATGCATTCAGTCACACAAATATGCAATTCCTAGATAAATATGAACATTTGAACTCTCACAAAAAGCAGTCAGAAACGGGCATTCTTTATTTTTATTTATTTTTGTTATGTGACTGAGTCTTGCTCTGTCACCCACGTTGGGGTACAGTGACAAAATCCTAGCTCACTGCAACCTCTGCCTCCTGGGTTCAAGCGATTCTCCTGCCTCAGCCTCCTAAGTAGCTGCAATTACAGGCGCGGGCAACTACGCCTGGCTAACTTTTGCATTTTTAGTAGAGACGGGGTTTCACCATGTTGGCTAGGCTGGTCTTGAACTCCTGACCTCAGGTGATCCACCCACCTCGGACTCCCAAAGCACTGGAATTATAGGCGTGAGCCTCCGCACCCGGCAGAAACAGGCATCCTTGCACACTTATACCTGCTTTTATGCTTACACAATGTGCCACAGGCACCCACCATGTGTTCAAATCCACAAAGATACTCACATGTAAACATACATATATGCACAAAAATATAGTCAGGAACTGCTCATCATAGATCACACATCTGTGTGCATACAGCCAGATTCACATACACAAATACAAACCCACTTAGACACACATCCTCATCTCCACACAGAGTCTTCTCCCAGCACACACTGCAGATACGAGAAGAATACACAAAGACACTTGCAAATACACCCAGTACAGCTACGCGAGGACACTCATAGCACAAATAGCCACACTCCTGCAGAAATATACGTACTTTTTTTTTTTTTTTTTGAGACAGAGTCTCACCCTGTTGCCCAAGCTGGAATGCAGTGGCGCGATCTCAGCCTCTGCTCCCTGGTTCAAGCGATTCCCCCGCCTCAGTCTCCCAAGTACTTGGGATTACAGCCATACACCACTATGCCCAGCTAATTTTTTTTTTTTTTTTGAGATGGAGTCTCGTTCTGTCGCCCAGGCTGGAGTGCAGTGGTGCAATCTGGGTTCACAGCAAGCTCCGCCTCCCGGGTTCACATCATTCTCCTGCCTCAGCCTCCCGAGTAGCTGGGACTACAGGCGCCACCCCCAGGCCCAGCTAATTTTTTGTATTTTTAGTAGGGACGGGGTTTCACCACGTTAGCCCGGATGGTCTCGATCTGCTGACCTCGTGATCTGCCTGCCTCGGCCTCCCAAAGTGCTGGGATTACAGGCGTAAGCCACCGCTTGGCCTGAAATACATACACTCTTAATGTCTCTCCATACTCCTGCATTGACAGAGACATCAATAACACCCTCATACAACACAGTACGTTTAGATGCACAGAGATAGACATACTTACATGCACTCCAACAACAGACACACAACTGGGCCCGGTGACTCACGCCTGTAATCCCAGCACTTTGGGAGGCTGAGGTGGGTGGATCACCTGAGGTCAGGAGTTTGAGACTAGCCTGGCCAACATGGTGAAACCCCGTCTCTACTAAAAATACAAAAATTAGCCGGGAGTGGTGGCCCACACCCATAATCCCAGTTAATCGGGAGGCTGAGGCAGGAGAATCGCTGGAGCCCGGGAGGCAGAAGTTGCAGTGAGCCGAGATTGCGCCACTGCACTCCAGCCTGGGTGACAGAGTGAGACCCTGCCTCAAAAGTAATAATAATAATAATAATAACAACAATAAAACAGACACACACACACACACACACTCGTCACTTCCATCCTCAGGATACACACATCTATATAATACAGATCCTTGTACACACAACAAATTAAACACACACACGTGCCCAGGTACATACCCCAGACACACACACCCCTAGACACCCCCCAGTATACTTGGTCACACCCAAATGCATTCAGAGATACACACACAGATACGAAGACACACATATTCTTGTGTCTTCATCAACATAATCAGAAACAGGTGCACCCAATCACACGCTGCCTGCGGGCCCGGCGTTTATTGCAAGCACGTGCAGGAGCTCCTATGCCTAAGGGTAGACACGGGGGCTGGCACACACAGAGGGTCCCTAATCCTTTCCAGTGCGCCAGGCGCGCGCGCACACACACACGCGCGCGCACACACACACACAGTCCGCAAGCTCCCTTCACCATCGCCGCAGTCCAGGCCCCCCCCCACCCGCCCCTGCTGCTCCGTTGACCCTGCAGTGAGGGATCTGGGCGGGGCGCAGGGGCGCGCCAGGGTCCGGGTCCGGGTTCGGGGGCGGGGCGCACCTGGGCTCCTCCCCGGGGCGGGCCCGACGCAGCGTCGCCAGCGCAAGCGGCCGCACCTGGCTCAGCAGCAGCAGCGGCGGCGGCGGCGACGGCGGCAGCGGCAGAGGCAGCAGCAGCGGGCCCGGCCCGGGGCGCGAGCGCGGCGCAGCCCAGCCCAGCCCAGTCCGAGCGCGGACCCGGCGCCCGCAGCCCCGGCGCCGCCATGGTGGAGGCGGCGCCCCCCGGGCCCGGGCCGCTGCGGAGGACCTTCCTGGTGCCCGAGATTAAGTCGCTGGACCAGTACGATTTCTCGCGGGCCAAGGCGGCGGCCAGCCTGGCGTGGGTGCTGCGGGCCGCGTTCGGGGGCGCAGGTACCGGGGCTCGGGCGACCGGGGTGGGGGGCGGCGGGCCGGGCGCGGCAGGTGCGGGGGGGGGCGGGGCGCTGGGCCGGGAAGGCCGGGGGCCGTGGGAACAATAGCGCCGGCCGCCGGGGGTCCCCGAGCTCTGGCCCCTGCCGCGCCGGGGCCTCCGAGCTTCCTGCTCGGCCCGGGCGGTGGACTTTGCCCCGCCGGCTGCGGGAGCGCGGTGGGGGTGGGGCCGGCGGCCCAGCTCCGCGCGGGGGTCCCCGGCGTCCAAGCCTCCAGGTGAGCCGGGCAGGGTCTGCGGGCTGGCCGGGTGGGGTCTCCCCGTGCAGACCTCTCGTTCCCGCCTCCCGCACCCCCGGGGCCTTCCCTTGCACGCCTTCTTCTCTTTTACACACATCACGCCCCTGCGAGGATCTCCGCCTCGGTCTCTTCCCCCCCACCACACACCCTGGAGACCCAGACCCCGGCCTCGCTGGGAGGTCTCAAGTGCTCCGGTCTCCACCACCGCACGACCCCCAGGCCCGGACACACACCCGGCGTCGGCCCTGGCCGCGCTGCGGGCGGCGACCGTGGAGCTCTGGGAACCCCCTCTTTCGCCTCCATAGCCCCCTCCAGCGCCTGGCAGCTGTGACTTATGGCCCCGTTTTACTGGGGAGGTTGGCGAGCCCAGCCGAAGGGAAATGGCTAGTCCAAGATCGCCCGGGGTGGGCCCCTCCACCCCCCCCTCCGGCTGCGGGGCCTTCTGCCATTAGAGCAGATCCTTCACTCCCTCCCCGAGGCCCGCTTGCCTGAGAACCCGAGCCACCCGAATGGGGAGGATGCTGTAATCCCGGGTCCCCGGGATTAGAGGCCCTGGACACACTCAGTCCCGGCTTCGGGCAGCTTCACAACCCCAGGCCAGAGCTGGGAGTCAGGGCCTGGCCTTGGAGAAGACAGGGGTTAATTAAGGTCTGGGCCTTACAGCGGGGAGCCGTGGGGGGGGACACCCTTTTCTCCCAGTGGTTCTGCCCACTGGTGTTGGCACAGCCCATCCCCCCTCTCCCTGGCCTTCCCAGATCAACCTGTTCTGGGTGTGGGTCTCGGTGACAGCTGTCCGTCCGTCTCCTGGTTCCGCCCCAGCCTGTCCCTCTTTCTCCCAGACTCTCTCTCTGTCTGCTCCTTTCCATGCATGCATGGCCCACTCGGGGGTCTACCTGCCTGCAGATGTTTGCTTGAGGAAGAAAGAGATTGGGGACTGGACAGCCAGGACAGCCCCAGCCCCAGCCACAGCCCCAGCCCCAGCCCCAGCCCCTCACTCGCAAGGTTACGAGGCTGTAGAGAACTCAACGTGGAGAGTCAGAATTGAATGTGAATCCCAGCTGCACCAGAATGCGAATTATTCCAATTATCTGAGCTTCTGTTTCCCCTTCTGTAAAAGAAGGCGTTCGTTCCCTGATTTATCCATTTTGCAAGTGTTTGTGAAGCAGAGGCACTTACTATGTATACAGCACTGCTCCGGTGATGGAGACCCCAGTTACCCCTTTACAAGGTTGCTGGGAGGCTAAAAAGCCATAGTGACCACAGAATCCTTCACGTGGCATGGGGCGCGCGATACGTGCGAAACAGATGCTCGCTGCTGGTGTGATTGGCGGTGGTATATTTTGATGAATAATATTAACGTTATCCATTATCCCCTGGCCAGGAATCAGAGTAGAAATTATCCCATTTTGAAGAAAGCAAAGCGAACTTCTGATGAGGGGTGTTGGTGAGCTCCCAGTGCCCTGACTCACCCAGTTCTGTTCTTGTTGACCCAGCTTCCTCTGCTGTGTGACACATGGCAGTGGCTGCCTCTACCCTGAGGGTCAAGTTCAATCTGTTCCCTGTTCAGCTCCCCTAAAAAGAGGAGGGGGGCTGAAGGAAATGGGAGCAGAGTTCTACAAGATTCATGAGCTCTGGGGACTCTTGACGGTATGATGCCTATCAGGTGCCGGGCTGAGCGCTTAGGGTGTAGAGGAGATGGCAGGGGATGGATACGGGGCGGAGGGAGATGGGCAGGAAACCAGATCATAGGGAAGCTGGCCAGCAGGGCCTGGGGGAGGAAATTCTTGAAATCTTCCAAGGAGGGAAGAGATCCCACAGGAGGAAAGATCTGAGTCTGGAAGGATGCATGGAAGTTAGACACGGAGAAGAGACGTGTGGGCAAAGGCTCGGAGTGTGGACTGGCAGGGAGTTCTCAGAGAAGAAGATGCAGGTCCCCGGGGTGGCGGTGGGAGATAAGGGAGGTTGGAGGTTGGTGAGACTGAGGACGGCCCTTCAGGTCCCTGGTTGTGGATCCAAGGGTACTGGGGAGCCACAGACCATGTTGGGAACTGACAAATTCAGGTATGCAGTGGCCCTGTGAGAACAGTGATGGCTCAGAGGAAGGGATAGTTCTGGTAAATCCCAGGCACAGGTGTGAGAAGGCTGTGCAGAAATAAAAGCGGAACACAAGCTCGGAGATTAGATAAGAAAGGGTTCCAAGCCTGGCCAACATGGTGAAACCCCGTGTCTACTAAAAATACAAAAAATTAGCCAGATGTGATGGCGCACGCCTGTAGTCCCAGCTACTTGGGAGGCTGAGGCAGGAGAATCCTTGAACCTGGGAGGCGGAGGTTGCAGTGAGCTGAGATCACACCACTGCACTCCAGCCTGGGTGAAAGAGTGAGACTCTGTCTCAAAAAAAAAAAAGAAAAAAAAAAAGGGTTCCACGTTAAACAAATTTGGGAAACACCCCATACGGTTCCTTATGCCTTCAGAACAGCTGCGTGATGTGTGAGGGAAACTTGAGTTCATGTTGGACGTTTTTATCCTGGACACGTTATCTCAACTCTCCAGGCCTTGGTTTTCTCATCTGTACAAGGGATATAATAATAAGTGTTGTAAGGATTCAATGACTGGATGCAGGGAAGGTCACGGTATAAATAAATGGTCGGGTGTGGTGGCATGCTCTTGTAGTCCCAGCTAGTCAGGAGGCTGAGGCAGGAGGATTGCTTGAGCCCAGGAGTTCCAGGGTACAGTGAGCTATGATCATGCCACTGCACATCAGGCTGGGCAACAGAGTGAGACCCTGTCTCAATCTTCCATCCATCCACCCACCCACCCACCCACTCATCCACCCACCCACCCACTCACCCACCCACTCATCTACCCACCAACCCACTCATCCACCCACCTACTCATCCTCCCACCCTCCCGCCTCCCCACCCACCCACCGACCCATCCATCTATCTACCCACCCATCCACCCACCCACCCATCCATCCACCCACCCACCCACCTATCTACCCACCCACCCATCCATCTATCTACCCACCCATCCACCCACCCACCCATCCATCTACCCACCCACCCACCCATCCATCCACCCACCCACCCATCCATCCATCCACCCACCCACCCACCTATCTACCCACCCACCCATCCATCCATCTACCCACCCATCCACCTACTCACCCATCCATCCACCCACCCACTCATCCACCCACCCACCCACTCATCCACCCACCTACCCATCCTCCCACCCTCCCGCCTCCCCACCCACCCACCGACCCATCCATCTATCCACCCACCCACCCACCCACTCACTCATCCACCCATCCACCCACTCATCCACCCACCCACCCACTCATCCACCCACCTACCCATCCTCCCACCCTCCCGCCTCCCCACCCACCCACCGACCCATCCATCTACCCACCCATCCACCCACCCACCCATCCAACTATCTACCCACCCACCCACCCACCCACCCATCCATCCACCCATCCATCCATCCATCCATCCATCCATCCATCCATCCACCCACCCACCCACCCACCCACCCATCCATCCTAGCTATGTTGTAGACTTGTGCTATTCAGTATGGTGGCCACCAGCCAGAGGTGGCTTCTGAGTCACTTAAATGTAGTCAGTCTGAACCAAGATGCACTGTAAATGTAAAATATACTCAGGGTTCCAAAGACTTGGTACAAAAACAAACAACAAAAACCAGTGTAAAATATATTATTAATAATATTTTTATGTTGATTACATGTTAAAATAAGAATTGGATATGTCTTGGGTCAGTATATTACTAAATTCTTATTGTTTGTACATATGTAATGTGGTTACTAGAAAACTTGACGGCTTATGTGGGCTCACATTATATGCATTATATTTCTCTTTTTTTTCTTTTTGAGACAGCGTCTTGCTCTGTGGCCCAGGCTGGAGGGCAGTGGCACGATCTTGGTTCACCACAGCCTCCACCTCCTGGGTTCAAGTGATTCTCATGCCTCAGCCTCCTGAGTAGCTGGGATTACAGGCATGCACCACCACGCCCGGCTAATTTTTGTATTTTTAGTAGAGATGGGGTTTCACCATGTTGGCCAGGCTGGGCACACTGTATTTCTATCAGACAGCAGTGTTCTGCTGTAAATAATGCTCAGTAAACATTTTAGCCAGCTGTGGTAGCACATGCCTGTAGTCCCAGCTATTCAGGAGGCTAAGGTGGGAGGGTCCTTTGAACTCAGGAGTCCAAGACCAGCCTGAGCAACATAGTGAGACCCCCAGCTCTAAAATAAAATAAATGAATAAATAAAAAGAAAGTGGGGCCAGGTGTAGTGGCTCATGCCTGTAATCCCAGCACTTTGGGAGGCTAAGGTGGGTGGGTCACTTGAGGTCAGGGTTCGAGACCAGCCTGGTCAACATGGTGAAACCCCATTTCTACTAAAAAATATGAAAATTAGTTGGGCGTGGTGGCGCACACCTGTAGTCCCAGCTACTTGGGAGGCTGAAGCAGGAGAATCGCTTGAACTTGGGAAGCAGAGGTCTCAGCGAGCTGAGATGGCTCCACTGCACTCCAGCCTGGGTGACAGAGTGAGACTGTCTCACAAAAAAAAAAAAAAAAGAAAAAGAAAATAAGTTTATAGTATAAGGAAGTGGTTCTCAACTGGTGATGATTTTGACACTTAATTGACATTTGGCAGTGTCTGGCGATATTTTTGGTTGTCATTACTCGGGAGGAATGTACTGCTGACGTCTGGTAAGTAGAGACCAGAGATTTTGCTAAATGTCTTACAGTGTACGGTACAGGACAGCATCCCCTGAATACAAAGAATTTTCCAGCCCCAAGTACCAGTGATACAAAGGTGGAAGAACATCGGTCTATAATAAGTGCCTGATACATGTCAGTGTAGCCCTCGCTCAAGGTTTTGGTGTGTGTTGTTTGTCTTTCATCTTAAACGCCCTGAGAAGTCCTGTAGGAAAGAAACACGTGTGATTTTGCTGGTGGGAGCAAGCTGTGCCCAGAGCTGGGGTGATAGAGAGGAGGGTTTGGATTTGGGAGATGTCAGGAGGTTGAAAGCCAAGGATGCATTAAATGTGGGTTGAGGGCGTAAAGAAAGGGAGGGAAGGTGATTTCTCACTGCCTTGGGGGCAGGGAGGAGGGGAGGTGTGGGTGAGATGTTGAGAGTTGTGGGAGATGCCCAGGGCACAGTGGGGGGCTCATGGTTGGGGCTGCCGCAGTTGCAGTCCTCAGGTGGCCCTGGAAGCTGTCACGGGGTAGGGTGGCCTGGGGTGGGGGTGGGGCACGTCCATTTACAAGGAGACGCCTGTGGGAGGAAGGTTTCTGGAAGAAGGAGGTGCTGGGCACAGAGCCCAGGCGAGATATGGGCCCACAGATATGCTTCGGAGGTCCCTGCTGGCCTTGGGGAGGCTGGAAGCCATGAGGGCAGCACCGAGCTCAGGGAAATTGAGGGAGAGTTAGAGCGGGGCTGGGAGGGCAGGGAGGAAGTGAGCCTGAAATACCTCTTCTTTCAAGGAGCCAAGATAGGAGGGGCAAAAAGAAGGCCCAAGTCTGTATGCAGGTGGCGCGTTAAGTGGGACGGTCCAATGTGGTTTTAGAAGGTGGGAAAGGAGCCAGGACAGGGAGGGACGGAAGGCAGCTAAGAGTGCCTGGGTCCTCACGGGTGGAGGAGTCACGTTCAAGTATGTGCTGGGCCAGGCGTGGTGGCTCAAGCCTGTAATCCCAGCACTTTGGGAGGCCGAGACAGGCAGATCACGAGGTCAGGAGATCGAGACCATCCTGGCTAACACGGTGAAACCCCGTCTCTACTAAAACATACAAAAAACTAGCCGGGCGAGGTGGCGGGCTCCTGTAGTCCCAGCTACTGGGGAGGCTGAGGCAGGAGAATGGCGTAAACCCTGGAGGCGGAGCTTGCAGCAAGCTGAGATCCAGCCACTGCACCCCAGCCTGGGAGACAGAGCAAGACTCCGTCTCAAAAAATAAAAAAAAGTATGTTCTGAAGCACTAGAACCCCCCCTCGCCCTCTTCTTTTCTTTTCCTTTTCCTTTTTTTTTTTTTTTTTGTGAGAGTCTTGTTCTGTCACCCAGGCTGGAGTGCAGTGGCGTGATCTCAGCTGGCTGCAACCTCTGCCTCCCAGGTTTAAGTGATTCTCCTGCCTCAGCTGCTCGAGTAGCTGGGATTATAGGCATGCGCCACCACGCCCAGCTCATTTTTGTATTTTTAGTAGAGATCGGGTTTCACCATGTTGCAAAGGCTGGTCTTGAACTCCTGACCTCAAAAGACCTGCCCACCTTGTTTTCCCAAAGTGATGGGATTACAGGCGTGAACCACTGCACCCGGCCCCCACTCTGTTCTTTCAAACACACACACAAAACCCCAATATACAAAACAAGGCTGGGCACAGTGGCTCACCCCTACAATCCCAGCACTTTGGGAAGCCGAGGCAGGTGGATCACTTGAGGCCAGGAAATTCGAGACCAGCCTGAGCAACATCATGAGACTTCCATCTTTACAAAAAATTTAAAAATTGGCTGGGTGTGGTGGCATGCGCCTGCAGTCCTAGCTACTAAGGAGGCTGAGGCAGGGAGGATCCCTTGAGCCTGGGAGTTGCAGGTTGCAGTGAGCCATGATCGTGCCACTGCACTCCAGCAAAAACTCAAACAGAGAAAGCTGTGCAGGTTGGGCGTGGTGGCTTACGCCTGTAATCCCAGCACTTTGGCAGGCCGAGGTGAGCAGATCGCTTGAGGCCAGAAGTTCAAAAGCAGCCTGGCCGAAATGGTGAAACCCTGTCTCTACAACATACAAAAATTAGCCCCGTATGGCAGCATCGCGCCTGTAATCCCGGCTACTCGGGAGGCTGAGGCAGGAGAATCATTCAAACCCAGGAGGCAGAGGTTGCTGCGAGCCAAGATTGCGCCACTGCACTCCAGCCTGGGCGACAGAGAGACTCTTATCTCCAAAAAAACAACACAAAAGCTGTGCAGATTAGAACAAGAGCTGGACGGGTTCCCTGCTGTTGATTTCAGTCATCTCTTCCCTGACCCCTGCCAGGCCCTCCTGGCTTTCTCCTCTCTACTCTCGGTCCTGTGTGGATTTCTGCCCCCAGGCCACCGTCCACCTGGGACTTCCTCACGCCTCTTCCCACTGTCCTATTTAGGGACCTTAGGCTGTCTCTATGATGTGACTTCACCATCTCCCTAAGCCCCAGCCTTTCACATAATCTGCCTCAAGCATGTCCTCAATTTCACCCCTTCACCTCCCATTCCTCCTGCATCCCACCTCAGTCATTCCTCCTCTGTTCCATCTTCCCCCTCAGACCCAGCAAGGCCCCGGCCATCTCCCTCTCTGTCCCTTGCCTCTTCCCTTCAATCACCAGGTTTACATCACTCAACTCCCTTGATGTGCCTGTGGTGTGCCCACCTCCCCTGCTCACCCATGTGCCCCCCTACTCATCTCACCCTGCCTGCAAGGCTGAGAGACGGCGTCCAGTTTGCTGGGTCTAACCTCAGTCCTGGCGTTGAAGAGCTGTTTGGCCTGGGCCAAGGGACTTTCCTTCTCTGTGCCTCAGTTTCCTCCTTTGTAACATGGGGGTTGCCAGTTGGGCCCTGGCTGCCTCCTAGCGTTGACGTAAGGCTCAGTGAGTCTACACTGGCAAGTGCAGGAAGGCTCTTAGGATTGCCGATGTTATTGTCTTTCCTGGGACCTACAAGAGCCAGTCCAGCTGGCCTGGGATTGGGGGTAGCCTCCCCTCCTTTCCACTCTAAGTGCCCGTCAGCACCCTGAGGCACGGTGTTCTCTCCCACCTCCTGGACTTTGCATCTGCAGGCCCCTCTGTCTACAACGCCGTCACCCCTTCCTCCAGCAAACTCCTGCACATCTGTACTCTCCTCCCAGATTCCCTCTCTCCCTTCCCAATGCCTTCCCCCCTGGTCCAGACCCACTCTTAATCCGGGCCATGTGGTCTCTCTCTGTGTGTGTGTGTGTGTGTGTGTGTGTTGTATCTGGTGACCTTGTGTGTGTGTGTGTGTGTGTGTGTGTGTGTGTGTGTTGTATCTGGTGACTGTGTGTGTGTGTGTGTGTGTGTGTGTGTGTGTGTGTTGTATCTGGTGACCCTGTGTGTGTGTGTGTGTGTGTGTGTGTGTGTTGTATCTGGTGACCCTGTGTGTGTGTGTGTGTGTGTGTGTGTGTGTGTGTGTTGTATCTGGTGACCCTGTGTGTGT
Source organism: Macaca mulatta (assembly GCF_049350105.2). NCBI lineage: Eukaryota > Metazoa > Chordata > Mammalia > Primates > Cercopithecidae > Macaca > Macaca mulatta. The sequence goes on from NC_133424.1 coordinate 8,499,206, forward strand.
GTGTGTGTGTTGTATCTGGTGACCCTGACCGTGTGTGTGTGTGTGTGTGTGTGTGTGTTGTATCTGGTGACCCTGACCCCTGTGTTTCCCCTCTATGCCCCCACAGAGCACGTGCCCCCGGAGCTGTGGGAGCCCTTCTATACCGACCAGTACGCGCAGGAGCATGTGAAGCCCCCGGTGACACGGCTGCTGCTCTCAGCCGAGCTCTACTGCAGAGCCTGGCGCCAGGCGCTGCCACAGCTTGAGACACCCCCCAACCCCTCTGCACTGCTGGCCCTGCTGGCGCGGAGGGGCACAGTGCCTGCTTTGCCCGAGCGCCCGGTGCGCGAGGCCGACCTGAGGCACCAGCCCATTCTCATGGTAGGCCCCGCCACTGCCTGTTAGACCACGCCTACCATGCTCATCTCCTTCCCCCAAGCTCCTCCCACTAGGACTGGCTCCTCCTTTCAAGCTTTGTCCATTAAGCCTAGCTCCTCCCATCAGGCTTGGCTCCTCCCCTCAAGCTTTAGCCATTATGCCTAGTTCCTCCCACCAGGTCTGGCTCCTCCCCTCAAGCGCTACCATTAAGCCTAGCTCCTCCTACCAGTCTTGGCTCCTTCCCTTAAGCTCTGTCAATCAAACCTAGCTCCTCCTATCACTCTTGGCGCCTTCCCTTAAGCTCTGTCCATCAAACCTAGCTCCTCCTACCAGTCCTGGCTCCTCCCCTCGAGCGCTGTTCATTAAGTCTAGCTCTGACCCCCAGCCCTGGCTCCTCGCCTCAAGATCTTCCCATCAAGCCTGGCCCCTCCCATCAAACCCAGCTCCCCAAAAAGGCGCCACTCTGGCCCTTGAGGATTTGCGTACACAGCCCACCCTATCCTAAGGCCTAGCATCTGACCTCAAAGTCCCGCCCATTGTGCGTGGCTCCTCCGGGACCCCATTTCTAGTTCCCTCCCTTAAGGCCCCACCCATGAACCACTGGCCCCACGCTCTCAAGCCCCACCCCCCATCAAGTCCCTTCCATCTCCAGGTTCTTCCTTTTCCCAGGCCTTTGGGGGTCAAGGTGCGCCCCCTGCAGCTCTCGGGTCTCACCCTCTAGCCCTTGCCCCCACAGGGAGCCCACCTAGCTGTCATTGATGCCCTCATGGCTGCCTTTGCCTTCGAGTGGACAAAGACCCTGCCAGGTCCCTTGGCCCTGACCAGCTTGGAGCACAAGCTGCTTTTCTGGGTGGACACGGTAGGTGGGGTTGGGCCCGGGGTGGGTTCAGGGACCAGCATTGTCCAGTGGCCAGACCACTGACCCCCTCCCTGCCCTCTAGACCGTCCGGCGGCTGCAGGAGAAGACAGAGCAGGAAGCGGCCCAGCGAGCCTCTCCAGCAGCCCCTGCAGACGGGGCGGCCCAGGCGCAGCCTTCGGTGAGGCCAGGGCATAGAACCATCGGAAGGATGGGGGACTGGAGATCTGGGAGGGCAGGGCGGGGCTGTGCTTCCCGGCCACTCCTGAAGTGGGGAGGGGGCTAGAGGTGACACACTCTCTCTTTCTTCCCCTTTTTCTCAATCTCTCTGTGCCCCACCCGTCCCCTGTGCCGGTACCCGCTGCCCTCCTCTCTGCCTCTCTGGCCTCAGTGCCCTACGCGCTGGTACTGGAAGCTGGTTCCTGTAAGTGGGGCTGTCTGTCCGCCCCGTCTGCCTGCCCTGCTTGTAGCTCTGTCTGTCTGTATGTCTGTTTCTGCCTGCCTGTCTGCACGCCCTCTCATACCTCCCCAAGCTGTGAGCAAAGGAAGTTGGACCCCAGTCCTGGGAGACAGAGAAATCCTCTGTGCACCGAGAAGGGTAGAATCTGGGCCATTAACTGAGAAGGCGGCCCCTCCCCAGCAAACTGATGGGTGGGGACGAACTTCCCCTCCCGTTATTCAGAAGGGCAAACGCTCCCCGTTCCCATTAATGAAGAGGGTGGGACCCCCTGAACCTGTCCCTCTTAACCGAGGTGGGGAGACCGCATAAATTTCTGGAGGGGGGACCTGCAGCCCATCACAAACGTGGATCCTGACCCTAGCAGGCAGGGCACCCTCTAGCCAGTGCAGAAGATAGAATAACCTTCCTGAGATCCCCAGCTTCCCTAGAGAAAAATCCCAGCTTTGAGAGGGAGGAGGAGGCCCATCCCTGAAGCTAGAGGTTGAAATTTCTCTCTTCCCTGAATGAGCTGTGTGACCTTGCAGAAGTATCTAAACCTCTCTGTGCTTCATATAAATTACTCCCATAGTAGATAAACAAGGAGGAAGTGGGGGAGGTTTTGGGCTGGCTGGCGTCCCCACCTTTGCTCACTCCTTCCCCCGACCCTGGGGCCTGGGTTGGGAGGTTCCCTTCCTGCCTACCCGCTTCCTCTGCATCCTCTCCCCAAGCTGGGGGCCTGGGTCTTTTGTGGGAGGAGGACTTCCCGCATAAGAGGGGGTCCCTACTCTGTGGGGTCCCTTGGGGCTGGGAGGAGCTGGGGTTCGCAAAGCCGGCCAGAGCAGTCAGGGAGCTGGACGGCCGGGGCTCAGGACCAGGGTCAGGGCTACCCCCTCCCCCCAAGGTGGGCTTGGGGGCCCAGCAGGTCAGCATCCCTCCGCCTTGCTGATGGCTGCTCCTCTCCCCCCAGCACGCAATTGCCTTCTGTTTGAAGGAGTCGGGGAGCAAACCCCCCATGGTAATGTATCCCCCGCCCCGGGGTCCCAGGAGTCCCTGTCCCCAGCCCCCGCTGCTGGCCTGGCTGCTTGAAGACATCTCCTCTGCCTCTTGCCGCTGCCCCTCCCCTGCTCCAGGCTGGCCCCCCAACTCTGTCTCTGGGACCCCCAGCTTCCCGCCCCCTCATGGCGGAAACCCCAGGCCTCCCCGCCCAGCCTGCATGACCGCTGACCCGGGGGGCCAGCCCGGCCACTCACCTGACCTGGCTCCCATCTGCAGATCCGATACCGCAAGGACCGTGTGGTGGCACGACGTGCCCCCTGCTTCCCGACGGTGACCAGCCTCCAGGACCTGGCCAGTGGGGCCGCACTGGCCGCCACCATCCACTGCTATTGTCCCCAGCTGCTTCGACTTGAGGGTGAGTAAATGGACGTGGACCAGATCTTGTGCAGGGGACTGGATATCCTAAGTCCCAGCCCCCAGGCCCTCTATCCCCAGGTCCGCGAGACCAGTAACGATGCCATGGTCATGAGGGCAGCTTCCGGAATTGGCAGGCCTGAGTTTGTGTCTCTCTCTTCCCCAATTAGCTGTGTGACCTCACGCAAGTGTATAAACCTCTCTGTGCTTCCACGAATTCATTCCTGCAGCAGATGAAACGTATGGAGTGTGGACTGCGTGCCAGACCTTGTTTTAGGCACTGGGGATCCAGCCACAATAGAGACACACTCCCGACCTCACAGATGGCTCTAGCTGGGGGAGAAAGATACTAAGTTTATCCAGAAGTACTTTTTTTTTTTTTTGAGACGGAGTCTCGCTGTGTCTCCCAGGCTGGAGTGCAGTGGCCGGATCTCGGCTCATTGCAAGCTCTGCCTCCCGGGTCCACGCCATTCTCCTGCCTCAGCCTCCGGAGTAGCTGGGACTACAGGCGCCTGCCGCCACCTCGCCCGGCTAGTTTTTTTTGTATTTTTTGGTAGAGACGGGGTTTCACCGTGTTAGCCAGGATGGTCTCGATCTCCTGACCTCGTGATCCACCCGTCTTGGCCTCCCAAGGTGCTGGGATTACAGGCTTGAGCCACTGCACCCGGCCTTTTTTTTTTTTTTTTTTTGAGACAGAGTCTTGTGTTGCCCAGGCTGGAGTGTAATGGCACGATCTTGGCTCACTGCCACCTCCACCTCCCAGGTTCAAGCCATTCTCCTGCCTCAGCCTCCCGAGTAGCTGGGACTACAGCCACATGTCACCACGCCCGGCTAATTTTTGTATTTTTAGTAGAGACAGGTTTCACCATATTGGCCAGGCTGGTCTCGAATTCTTGACCTCAAGTGATCTGCTCGCCTTGGCTTCCCTAAGTGCTGGGATTACTAGCGTAGACCACTGCACCCGGCCCAGAAGTATTTTTTGCATGCTGGGTACTCCTAAAAGCAATGGGTGGTGAGAAAAAACTTTTTTTTTTTTTTTAAACTTTTTTTCTTTTTATTAAAAAAAAAAAATTATAGGGCTGGGTGTGGTGCCTCATGCCTGTAATCCCAGCAGTTTGGGAGGGTGAGGCAGGTGGATCACGAGGTCACGAGTTCAAAACCAGCCTGGTCAGGATGGTGAAATCCTGTCTCTAGTAAAAATACAAAACTTAGCCAGGCGCGGTGGCAGGTGTCTGTAATCCCAGCTACTCAGGAGGCTGAGGCAGGAGAATCGCTTGAACCTAGGAAGTGGAGGTTGCAGTGAGCCAAGACCACGCCATTGCACTCCAGCCTGGGTGACAGAGTGAGACTCCATCTCAAAAAAAAAAAAAAAAAAAAAAATTATATAATAGAGATGGGGTCTTGCTATGTTGCCCACGCTGGTCTTGAACTCCTGGGCTCAAACATCCTCCCACCTCAGCCTCCCAAAGTGCTACAATTACAGGCATGAGCCACCACACCTGGCCCGGAAAAGCTTTTTGAGTTGAGGTCTTGGGGGAGAGTGTTCTAGAAAGATGCAAAGGCCAAAGGCAGTAGTCGCCAACTTTTTGGCTCCAGGGACCGGTTTTGTGGAAGGCAGTTTTTCCACGGATGGAGGCAGGGAGGTGGTTTTGGGATAATTCAAGCACGTTAATCTGTATTATGCACTTTATATCTAATACATTGTAATACAGAATGAAATAATTCTACAACTCACCATCATGGGGAATCAGTGGGAGCCCTGAGCTTGTTCCTGCAACTAGACGGTCCCAGCTGGGGGTGATGGGAGACAGTGACAGATCATCAGGCATTGGATTCTCATAAGGAGGGTGCAGCCTAGATCCCTCTATTGGAACATGCGGGGTTCCAATAGTGTTCGATCTCCTACGAAAATCGGCCGCTGCTGATCTGATGGAGGCGGGGCTCAGACGGGCCTGCAAATAATGGGGAGTGGCTGTAAATACACTCACTGCGGCTCACCTGCTGTACGGTCCGGTTCCTAACAGGCCACGCCCCGGGGGTTAAGGACCCCTGGCCTAAGGATGGTCTATCATAGAATTCACCTCGGCCGGGCGCGGTGGCTCACACCTGTAATCCCAGCACTTTGGGAGGCCGAGACAGGCAGATCACGAGGGGAGGAGATCGAGACCATCCTGGCTAACACGGTGAAACCCCATTTCTACTAAAACTACAAAAAATTAGCCTGGTGTGGTGGCACACTCCTGTAATCCCAGCTACTCGGGAGGCTGAGGCAGGAGAATCACTTGAACACGAGAGGCAGAGGTTGCAGTGACCCGGGATTGTGCCACTGCACTACAGCCTGGGTGACAGAGCAAGACTCAGTCTCAAAAAAAAAAAAAAAAAATTCACCTCTCGAACGGCACCTGGCGGAAGCTGGGTTCATAGGAGGTCTTCGTGTGTGGGGGCTGCTGGTCCCTGGCTTCCCTGGGGCCCGCGTTTTCCTCCTTATAGAGTCGGGGACCCACTCCTCCTGTCCCCACAGAGGTCTGCTTGAAGGACCCCATGTCTGTGGCGGACAGCCTGTACAACCTCCAGCTGGTGCAGGATTTCTGTGCCTCCCGCCTTCCTCGTGGCTGCCCCCTGTCCCTTGAGGACTTGCTGTACGTCCCACCGCCGCTCAAGGTAAGGCCATCCTGGGACCTCCTGGCCCGAGGCGGGCGTCTGGGGCCAGGGGTATCCCGTCTGCTGACCCAGCCTCCCACCTCCAGGTCAACTTGGTGGTGCTGCTGGCCGAGTTGTTCATGTGTTTTGAGGTGCTCAAGCCCGACTTCGTGCAAGTGAAGGACTTGCCCGATGGTCACGGTGAGGCCCTGGGGGCCTGGGGGCTGGGTGGGGGGTGGGTGGGATAGCCAAACCCCACCTGAACTTCTTCTGTGTCCCGCAGCTGCCTCCCCCCGGGGCACTGAGGCCTCCCCACCTCAGAACAACAGTGGCAGTAGGTACGGTCCCCACACCGGGCGAGTCTCTGGCATGTGGGTGGGCGGCGCCATGTCTGCCCTGCTGGGCACTGGGACGCAGCTGGGCGACGCTGATGTCTACCCCCTGGGGAGAGGCGGAGGAGGAGGTGGGGGTCCTGAGGCTGAAATACGTCTCTGTACAGTTCTCCTGTCTTCAACTTCCGCCACCCGCTCCTGTCACCTGGTGGCCCCCAGTCCCCACTCCGAGGATCCACAGGTGAGGAGAGGGTAGGTGGCTTCTGTCCTGGGGGACCCCCCCATCCACTGACTGCTCCAGTGGGCCTCATGTTGTCTCCTCGTGAGCCTTCCAGTAGCCCCTCCATCAGGTCCCCCTTGGGCATCCCAAGGTGACCCCCAGAATGGCCTCCCCAGTGGCCCCACAGTACCCTGTAGTGACAGCAAATGGCCCCGGGTATCTGTTTCTGGAAACCTCTGGTCTCACTAGACCACATGATGAGCCATCAGTGACTCAACCAGTGACCTTGCAGAGGTTGTCCCCAGATGCTGGCTGACCCCACTCAGGGTCCCCAGGGTCCCCATAGTAACCACTCATCGCCTACCCCAGGCTCCCTGAAGTCTTCCCCATCCATGTCCCATATGGAGGCCCTGGGCAAGGCCTGGAACCGGCAGCTCAGGTGAGTGCACCTCATGGGCCAGGGTAGGGGGTGGAGCAGGCTAGGGCGGGGGGTGGGGCCAAGGCTGGTCCCACGGGCTGACCCCTCCCTCCGGCCGCCCAGCCGTCCCCTCTCCCAGGCTGTGTCATTCAGCACCCCCTTTGGCCTGGACAGCGACGTGGATGTCGTCATGGGTGACCCCGTGCTTCTCCGCTCTGTGAGCTCGGACAGCCTGGGCCCCCCGCGCCCCGCGCCGGCCAGGACCCCCACCCAGCCACCCCCGGAGCCTGGTGACCTGCCCACCATCGAGGAGGCTCTGCAGATCATCCACAGTGCCGAGCCCCGGCTCCTCCCAGATGGGGCGGCCGACGGCAGCTTCTACCTCCACTCCCCTGAGGGGCCCTCCAAGCCATCCCTGGCCTCCCCCTACCTGCCTGAGGGGACCTCCAAACCACTCTCCGACAGGCCCACCAAAGCACCAGTGTACATGCCACACCCCGAGACCCCCTCAAAGCCATCTCCCTGTCTGGTGGGGGAGGCATCGAAACTGCCAGCCCCATCCGAGGGGTCCCCGAAGGCGGTGGCTTCGTCCCCAGCAGCCACCAACTCCGAGGTGAAAATGACCAGCTTTGCCGAACGCAAGAAACAGCTGGTGAAGGCAGAGGCTGAGGCTGGAGCGGGGTCCCCCACATCCACTCCGGCCCCGCCGGAGGCCCTGAGCTCGGAGATGAGTGAGCTCGGCGCCCGGCTGGAGGAGAAACGCAGAGCCATTGAGGCTCAGAAGCGACGGATTGAGGCCATCTTTGCCAAACACCGTCAGCGGCTGGGCAAAAGCGCCTTCTTGCAGGTGCAGCCGCGGGAGGCCTCCGGGGAGGCAGAGGCGGAGGCCGAGCCAGGCTCAGTCCCTGGTGGGGAGCGGCCGGCGGGTGAGGGCCAGGGTGAGCCGACCTCACGGCCCAAGGCAGTGACTTTCTCGCCAGACCTGGGCCCGGTGCCCCCTGAGGGGCTGGGGGAATACAATCGAGCGGTCAGCAAGCTGAGTGCCGCCTTGAGCTCACTGCAGCGGGACATGCAGAGGCTCACGGACCAGCAGCAGCGGCTTCTGGCCCCGCCGGAGGCCCCTGGACCCGCCCCACCACCCGCTGCGTGGATCATCCCTGGCCCCACGACAGGGCCCAAAGCTGCATCCCCTAGCCCCGCCCGGCGGGTCCCAGCCACCCGGCGCAGCCCTGGGCCCGGGCCCAGCCAGTCACCCCGCAGCCCGAAACACACGCGGCCGGCGGAGCTGCGGCTGGCACCCTTGACCAGGGTGCTCACGCCACCCCACGACGTAGACAGCCTCCCCCACCTGCGCAAGTTCTCGCCGAGCCAGGTGCCCGTACAGACGCGCTCTTCCATCCTCCTGGCAGAGGAGACGCCCCCCGAGGAGCCGACTGCCCGGCCAGGCCTCATCGAGATCCCTTTGGGCAGCCTGGCAGATCCCGCTGCCGAGGATGAGGGAGACGGGAGCCCTGCTGGTGCTGAGGATTCCTTGGAGGAGGAGGCGTCTTCAGAGGGGGAGCCCCGGGCGGGGCTGGGGTTCTTCTACAAGGTGAGTCCCCGAGCAGGTGGCTGGAGGGGCCTGGGCCTGGGCCTGGGCCTGGGGCGGGGGTGGGGGGTGCTGGACAGATGCATTGTTGGATGAATAGGGCTTTACTGAAGGGTGGGTGGGTGGGTGGGGGATGGATGGGGAACCAGGTGTGAGTGGACAGAAGAGGTGTGAGTGGCTGGGTAAGGCCTCCATGGGTATAGGGACAGGGACATTTGCATGGTGGGGGGCAGGTATGTGGGGTAACAGGGGCCTCAGATGGGATTTGACGTTGTCTGTTGGGTTAGGACTTCCACAAGGGGCTGTAGGGGTGCAGTGGGGTGAGAGGTCCTCCCTCTGTGGCTTAACGAGTGAGGCCCTCAGGTATGTTTGGGGGTGAGGGGTTTCCAGTGGGGGCTGGCCCAGTCATCTCCCTCCCAAACAAGGTATGGGTGGCCGGACAAGGGGGATAGATAGATGTGGGGAGGAGTGGAGAAACAGGGAGGAGTGATGGATAGACAGATGGATGAGTGGCTGGTTGCATGGGTGGGTGATGGACAGATGGACGGACAAGACCAGGATCTTCAGGGCATCTTCTTTTTCATCCTCTCCTTCACCCCCTCACCCCCAGCACGTTCCTTTCCTGGCCCTTCCCTGTGTCCACTGTCTCTCCATTCCCATGGCTCTCCCAGCTGGGGCCACCACCGTGTCTCATCTGGACACCTAGGATCACCTTCCGACTGGCCTCTGCTGCCCGCCTCCATCCCGAGCCATTTTCCACTGAGCAGTGGACTGCTCCCCTTACCCTTGCTTTTAGAATGAAAGTCCTCCCCAGGGCTTTGGGCTATGCTCATTTTTTTTTATTTTTTATTTTTTGAGACGGAATCTTGCTCTGCGGCCCAGGCTGGAGTGCAATGGCGTGATCTTGACTCACTGCAACCTCCATCTCCTGGGTTCAAGTGATTCTCCTGTCCCAGCCTCCTGAGTAGCTGGGACTACAAGACTACGCCACCATACCCAGCTAACTTTTGTATTTTTAGTAGAGACAGGGTTTTGCCATGGTGGCCAGGCTGGTCTCAAACTCGTGACCTCAGGTGATCCACCAGCCTTGGCCTCCCAAAGTGCTGGGATTACAGGTGTGAGCCTGACTTAGTCCTGCGCCACTGTCCTCAGCTCTGTGTCCCAGCCACACTGGCCCCCCTGTACTTCCGTGCCCCTCAATAGGTTTGTTCCAGCCTCAGGGCCTCAGCACTAGCCGTCGCATCTGCCTGGAACGTGCTGCTCCATACCCCTGTATGCCTACCTAGTTAAGTTCTGATCATTCTACAGGGTAGTTCCTCCGGGAAGCCTTCCTGGGTGTCCAAAGCCCAGGCCAGGGTCCTCCCACAGTGTAGTGTGTCTGCCCAACACGAGCTTTTGCTGGCACTCACTGCTTTCTGCTGCCTTTGTCTTCCCCATTGGGTTAAGCACTGCGTATGTGAGCAGCACCCAGTGTGCCCCATCCCTGTATGTGTCCCAGTACTTAGTGTGGCTGTGCATACAGTAGGCACCAACTAAGTGTATTTAGAACAGTGATGAAAACGAAAGCATAGGTGGGTGGCAGGCAGGCTGGGTGGATGGAAGATGGGCCTCCAGCCATGCTGGGGGAGGGGGTGGCTAGCTAGACTCGGCATCTGTCCCCAGGATGAAGACAAGCCTGAGGATGAGATGGCCCAAAAGCGGGCCAGCCTGCTGGAGCGGCAGCAGCGGCGAGTGGAGGAGGCGCGGCGGCGCAAGCAGTGGCAGGAGGCGGAGAAGGAACAGCGGAGGGAGGAGGCCGCGAGGTGAGACCGGGCCTGCCCAGGTCGGCTGCTCCTTGGCCTGTCTACCACCGCGGACCCCGTGAGTGGTTCTGATGCCGATTCCCTGTGATCTGCAGGTTGGCCCAAGAGGAGGCCCCTGGCCCAGCCCCACCTGTGTCCGCAGTCCCCGTAGCCCCGATGGCGACCCCAGCCCCTGCTGCCCGGGCTCCAGCCGAGGAGGAGGTGGGTCCCCGGAAGGGGGACTTCACACGGCAGGAGTACGAGCGCCGGGCCCAGCTGAAGCTCATGGACGACCTCGATAAGGTGCTGCGGCCCCGGGCTGCGGGGTCCGGGGGCCCAGGTCGGGGCGGGCGGAGGGCCCCCCGGCCTCGCTCTGGCTGCTGTGATGACTCGGCCTTGGCACGAAGCCCAGCCCGCGGCCTGCTGGGTGAGGACCCTTGAGGGACGGGGCCTGCCCAGTGCCCTTTCCGGGGCTCACTGGGTGAGGCCCCCGTGGGTAAGGGGGGAGGGGGAGGGAGATGTAAGCAGGGGTACAGGGAGGGGACGGGTATGTGGGGTGACAGGGGGCCTCTGGGTGTCTCTTGGGTAAAGACTTCCATAGGGGGCTGGGCGCGGTGGCTCATGCCTGTTATCCCAGCACTTTGGGAGGCTGAGGCACGTGGCTCACAAGTCAGGAGTTCAAGACCAGCCTGGCCAACATGGTGAAACCCCATCTCTATTAAAAATACAAAAATTAGCCGGGCATGGTGGCACGCCTGTAGTCCCAGCTACTTGGGAGACGGAGGCAGGAGAATCGCTTGAGCCTGGGAGGTGGAGGTTGCGGTGAGCCAAGATTGCACCATTGCACTCCAGCCTGGGCGACAGAGCGAGACTCCGTCTCAAAAAAAAAAAAAAAAAAAGACTTCCATAGGGATGTGGGGTACAGTGGGGTGAGGGGTCTTTCTTCTGTGGCTTAATGGATAAGAACCTTTGGGAATATGGGGTGAGGTGTTGCCAGTAGGGGCTGACCCAGTGCTGCTCCCTACCACCTGCTGGGCAGAGCATCCTCCCTCATAGGGGGCCCTCCATTGGGGGGCTGCAGAGGGCCGACGGGTCTTGGGCAGGGCTGACTCCTCCTGTGTTCCCCCCAAAGCCTGCTGGACCGGGTGTTGTGGAGGGCAGGGGGCTTCTGGTGGGCACTGACCTGCACTTTCTGTCCCCAGGCTCTCGGCTGAGCAAAATCTATTCCCAGTCCACCCTGTCACTGTCCACTGTGGCCAACGAGGCCCACAATAACCTCGGGGTGAAGAGGCCCACGTCTCGGTGAGTTCAGCCTGCAAGGCCGGGGGAGGGGGGGTCATGTGCTGGGTGGCCTCTCAGAGCCTGGGAGGTGTGCAGGCATCTGGGTGAACCTACAGGGCGGTATGGCTCGAGAGTATGGATATGCCATGAAGAGATGGAGGGACGCCTGTGGGCACATGTGCATGGGGGATAGTCTGTACCTGGCAGACAGGACCCAAGTGTGTGCCTCGGTGCACCTGAGTGCCGGGTGTTCCTGAGGGAGGAGGACAGGATGGGGCGCTGCATGGACTTGTAGTGTATACCGCCTCCTCTGCAGTGTGTGGGGCCCACCTTTTCATTTTTTTTTTTGAGAGGGAGTCTCACTCTGTCGCCCAGGCTGGAGTGCAGTGGTGCAATCTTGGCTTACTGCAACCTCCGCCTTCTGGGTGCAAGCGATTCTCATGCCTCAGCCTCCCGAGTAGCCGGGGTTACCTGTGCCTGTAGAGATGAGGTCTCACCATGTTGGCCAGGCTGGCCTCAAACTCCTGACCTCAACTGATCTGCCCGCCTTGGCCTCCCAAAGTGCTGGGATTACAGGCGTGAGCCATGATGCCCAGCCATGGCCCTTCTTTTCCTTGGCCCCTCTTCACCTCGGGAAGCTTCCCATCTCTGACCTCACCTCCATCCCATCCTTCCCCCACGGCAGGGCTCCCTCCCCGTCGGGTCTCATGTCCCCAAGCCGCCTGCCTGGAAGCCGCGAACGGGACTGGGAAAATGGCAGCAATGCCTCCTCCCCAGCATCGGTGCCCGAGTACACAGGTGAGCGGGGGCTCTGGGTGATGTGGGGAGCAACAGGTGTCCACCTCCATGGCCCCTGCTCATTCCTGCTGTCCTCCGCCGCCCCCCTCCCCGCCCCGCCCCCGCCTCACTCTCTAGGTCCACGGCTGTACAAGGAGCCCAGCGCCAAGTCTAACAAGTTCATCATCCACAACGCCCTGTCACACTGCTGCCTGGCGGGCAAGGTGAACGAACCGCAGAAGAACCGCATTCTGGAGGTGAGCCCGCCCACATGTGGGAGTTGGGGGCTGGCGGGTGGGTAGGTGGCCTGGCTTGGCCGGCTGACCATTTCCGGCACTCCTGCCCAGGAAATCGAGAAAAGCAAGGCCAACCACTTCCTGATCCTCTTTCGCGACTCGAGCTGCCAGTTCCGGGCACTCTACACGCTGTCGGGGGAGACGGAGGAGCTGTCGCGGCTGGCGGGGTACGGGCCCCGGACCGTCACGCCCGCCATGGTGGAAGGCATCTACAAGTACAACTCGGACCGCAAGCGCTTCACCCAGATCCCCGCCAAGACCATGTCCATGAGCGTCGATGCCTTCACCATCCAGGGACACCTCTGGCAGGGCAAGAAACCCACCACTCCCAAGAAGGGCGGCAGCACCCCCAAATAGCCCCACCCGGGCAGTCCATGGGCCGGGCCCTGTGTGCTGTGGCCGCCGCCCCCCCGGAGGACAGTCGGTCGGTATTCCTGGGTCCTGTCTGTCCCCAGCCGTGTCTGGGTGGGGCTGGAGTCTCCACCCTCTGACTTTGAGTCCAGTCCTGCTGTGGGGGCTGAGCTGGGAGGTTCAGGGACTCAGGGCTCAGCTCAGTCCCCTTGTCTGTCCTCCCCCACTTCTTGAATAAAATAATTTAAAGAGAAGTTGAGCCTTGTCCCCTCCGAGGCTGGCCAGGGTCCCACACTCCCTGGCTACGTTTTCAGTCTCCTGTTCTTTCTCGAACCCACTCGTGTCTTCAACCCCCATAATCCCCTAAAGCAGCTTCAGCCAGGGTCTGAGGGCCCCACCTTCCTGCCATCACCCCTAGCCCCCCAACCAGGGCTGTTTCGAAGCTGCCTCTTAACTGATCTCTCGGGCTCCAGGCTTCCGACTGGCCCTGCAGCCTCGGCCACCCCCACTTGCTGGATTCTCCTCTTCTGTGTGGCTGTTACTAGCCCTAACCAGTGTTTGGCCTGGGGCCAACTTCTAACTTAATCTTGTCTACCCTGGCCAGCCTGGTGTTTTCAGGCCTGGCATCTACCTCTGGGCCAGCGATTCCAGGTTTGAGAGCTGACAATCCGGTTGCCCCCCTTGGCATTGCCTGGGTGTCTCAGATGCAAAGCCTGCCCTGCAACCCAGGCTGGCACTGGCTTCCCAGCTGCCGCCCAGTTCTACGAAGCTCGGCCCTCCCCTCCTGTCTCACTCACTTCTCTCCAGCCCTGTCACCTCCCTGCAAAGTCCAAGCCAATGGCCTGGGCCTCCCCATGTCCCCAGCTGCCTCCTGCCCACACAGCAGCCTGTGTAACCCGTTCGAAGCACAAATCTGATTATATCCCTTGATGCTTAAAACCCCTTAATAGCCTAGAGTCCACTAATGGCTTCCCAGGCTTAGGACTAAGGACCACGCCCTGGTCTGGGGCAGTGCACGAGGTCTGGCACCCAGCCCCCCTCCAGGCACAGAAGCGTCTTACTAATCAGTTCCCAGAGCTGGGCCAGAGCCTGCCTGACTCCAAGACTCGAGGGCAAGGGCCAGTCCCTGGTGGGGAGCAGAGAGCGGGTGCCACCCCAGGGAGGGGGTAGCTGCCTGGCGCCACACAAAGCCTCTGAGAGGCAGGGGCTAGCAAGACCTGGGCAGTCGGGCCGGATTGCCCTTCCCAGGCTGCAGAGGCTCAAGGAAGTTTCCGGGCAGGACCCACTCCAAGGCCCCAGGCAGCGGAGGGACTGGCCTCTCGAGTCCAGAACTGGCTCTGCGGGGTGAGGCCGGGCGGCGTCTGGCCTAGGGCCCAGCCGCCCCACCTCCCACAGCAGCCAATCCGGGCCCAGGGCCAGGCACTCCTGAGCTGCCCTTCCTCGGGCACCTGGGCAGCAGGAAGGAGGCTCAAACCTTGATGTACAAACGTGGCTGTATTGGGGAGGGGAGGGGGGACGGGTCAGTCTTCCTTCAGGCTGCCGAACACGGCGGCTGGCACGCTCTGCTGCTCCAGCCGAACCTCTGTGGGGAAGGCGGGAGCCAGTCACCCTCCTGGCGGTGGCCTGACCCCGGAGGCCTGCCCTGGCCCTGCCCCCGTCCCCATCCCCGCCAGGCCCTCACCGTTGGGCTCCAGGTCCATCTCGTCCTCGTCCTCGTCCTCGCCCAACTGGATCTCCTCGGGGTTGACCTGCTGTGCCAGCTCCGCCAGCTCCTCCCGGGAGGCGTCACTCCTGGGGACAGGCCAAGCTGCCTCAGTTCCCCACCCTGGGCCCCCTCGGGACCTGTCCCAGTCCTGTCCCATCCCAGGATCCACCCTCACCTCACGAACAGGATCTTGCTCTGGGCACGCGAGGGCTGGTCGCGCTCTGCCTCAGCTGCCAGCTGCTCTGCCCGCTGTTCCAGCAGCTTCATGTCGTCCATGCCGCTCTGCCCGGGGGCCAGGTCAGACACTAGGGGGCGGGAGCAGAGGGTCAGCACCACGGGGGCCCCTACCACACATCAGATGCCACACTGTCCCAGTCCCCCAGGCAATGGCTCAGCCCTCAAGGAGGTTCCCGTCAGGACCTGAGGCTCCAGACCCAGAAAGCCCAGGTCAGGCCGGGCTGAGATGCCCTGGATCAGGGACCCAGCCAGCTGGGGCGGCTCACCGGTGCCCGTGGCACTGCCGGAGACCTTGAGCATCTGCGAGGCCATGAAGTTGACCTGTGTGTTGTACGTGGCCTGCACGCTGCGCCGGATACGCAGCATCTCCTTGATGGTGTCCTCGTTGCCGTGCCGGACCTCGAAGTCCTTCCATGTCTGCCAGAACGCGCCGGTCGTCTGTGTGGGGGGCAGGGCAGGGCAGGGCAGGGGTGGGTGTGTGTGCCCGTGAGGTGGCTGACTCTGCCACACCCCCAACCCTGATGCCCGTCCCTCCCCAGCCCCCAGCCCTACCCGGGGGTCACAGATCTGGGAGCAGAAGCTGTAGATGGCCCGGGCGCGGTCGATCTCCCCGAGCTTGCACTCCATATCTGCAAACCGCAGGCACATCTCACGCGCGTGCTCGTCCGACAGCACCTGGACACCAGGGTTGGGGAGGCCAGGAATGAGGCCAGGGTAGGTCGGGGCTCCCAACACACTATGGCCATCCCTGTGCTTCCAGAAGGCTCCTCCCCAGCCCCTCCCACCTGCCTGGACCCCTTCCATCTGCTCAGGGACCTCCGGCCCCGGCCTGGACTCCCGCAGTGGGTACCTCAATGGCCTTCTGGTAGATGCCGCGTGTGTGCGTGACCCCATAGATCTCGGCCGCCCGCTTGATGTAGATGTTGAACATGTCATACTGCTGGGCGGGCTCCACAGCCCTGGTGGCACGCTCGTACACGGCCATGGCATGCCGAGCCAGGCCCCACTCCTCCTCCAGCTGTGCGTACAGCAGGTACAAGGCTGGGCGGGGCAGAGGGAAGAGGGAAGCACGGTCAGCCAGGGCCAGTCAGAAACCCAGCCCGCCTGCCCTCCCATGCTGTCTGCCCGCCTCACTCTTGGCATATTTTGGGGGACAGCCATCCAGAGCCTGTTCAAACAGGTCCCGCGCCCGCTCCAGCTTGCGGCCCCCATAGCGGGCAATGAATTTGGTCAGGTAGGTGCTCCAGATGTCGGACACGTTGGGCCACTTGAACAGCGAGATGCCGCGCTCGTACGCCTGTTACCAGAGGGACGGTCATACGTAAGAGTCTGTAGGTAGAGACCACCAGGCACCCGGGATGTCCTTGGGTGACGTCTGTAGGGAGCCCGCTGGGGTCTCCCTCGGGGCCCTTCCCTGTCCCTAATGGCAGTTGTTGGGGTCTGTCCTCTGCACTGTCTCCCTCTGCGAGAACCCCAAGAACAGGGGTGCAATGGGACCTGCTAAGCAGTCTGACCCCATAGGTGGTGACGTGATGGGGGATGGGTGAAGGTGGGTGGCTCCCCAGCTCCGCTGATACTGGCTGCCCATCCCCAGGGAGAAGGCCATAACCCCAGGCAGAGGGGCAGGCAGCAGCACATATGTGCATGTACGACCTCCCCATTTGTGTATCTGTATAATGCCCACACGATCCATAGAAACACACACAAACATGACTGCTCCGGCCGCGGGACAGGGCCTTGCCATGGAGACACGCAACCCACCCCATGGACCCCACAAGCCATCTCCTGAGCAGCGGGGCAGGGACAGCCCGCACACACTGGCACCAACACCCTCCCCACAAGTCACAGGTGCACACGGAAGCAGAACTCCGTGCCTGCTGTGGAATGAACTGTGCCCCACCACAACATTCGTATGCTGCAATCTTAACCCCCAGTACCTCAGAAGGTAGATTCGTTTGAAGATGAGATCATTAAGTTAAACTGAGGTCATTAGGGGCCGCCTAATCCATTATGACTGATGTCCTTTTAAGAAGAGGAAATTTCGAAAGTGACACACACAAAGAGAAGGCCACACAAAGACACAGGGAGAAGGTGGCTGCCTATAAGCTAAGGAGAGAGGCCTCGGGAGGAACCAGCCCTGCCCACGCCTCCATCCTGGACTTCCAGCCTCCAGGACAGGGAGAAGCTGAATCTCTGTTGTTTAAATCACCCAGTCTGTATACTGTGTCACACAAACCCCAGCGGACTTGTAAGGTGCCGAGGCTCCCTGGGGGAGGGGACACCACTATCAGGGGCCTCTGGGTCTGCCCCAGCCCCTCACCTTGAAGCTCTCCTCAAAGTACTTGTGCTCCTCCAGGAACATGGCATAGTTGATGACGATCTGGGGTGTCGCGATGCGCAGGTCCAGGATGCGGTCATACACGGCTTTGGTGGACTATGGGGGCGGGGATGGGGACAGGTCAGAGGTGGTTCTGCAGCTGAATCTGGGGCCCCGTCCCTCCCCAGCCACAGGCAGCTCACCTGGAAGGTGCCGAGGCTCTCCTCCAGGTCGGCGAGCATGGACCAGACCTTCAGCGACTTGTACACGCGGTTCTGCACGGGCTCTGAGCCATCAAAGTACTCGGCCCGGTGGGCAGGCAGCGCCGTGGCCTTCTGCAGGGGCAGACAGCGGCCGGGGAGGCGCTCAGGGGCTGTCCTGGGCCCTGGCCGTACAACCTGCAGCCCCCACCCCACAACCTGGGCCTGTTCTCACTCGCAGCAGCCGCAAGGCCTCATCGTAGTTCTCGTGTCGGAGCTCCAACTCCCCGCACTGACACCACACGCTTGCCAGGTCATCCACCTGCTTGAAGTTCACCTTGGTGGCCTTCTCCAGGATGACACGGGCCTGCAAGGGCAGGCAGAGGCCAGGCTGAGACCCTGCCCGCCTGGACAGCCCCCATCACCAAGGGTCAGAAAGGTGACCGTGCTCACAAACGTACAGGCACAAACATATGTGCATACACACAGGCACACACGTGTGCACACACATGCATGCACCCAAACATGCACACACGCACACACGCACACATCCATGCACACACATGTGCGCACACAGGCACACGTACATACATGCACACACACAAGCACACACGTGCATGTGCACATACATGAACACACGCACACACATATACGAGCACACACATGCGTGCACATACATGAACACAGGCACACGCATGCACACACGCATGCACACATGCATGAACACACAGGCACACGCACATACATACACACACATACGAGCACACATGCATGCACACATACATGAACACAAGGCACAAATACATGCACACATACGAGCACACACATGCATACACACATGAACACACAGGCACACGCACATACATGCACATATACGAGCACACACATGCATGCACACATACATGAACACAGGCACACGCACATACATGCACATATACGAGCACACACATGCATGCACACATACATGAACACAGGCACACGCACATACATGCACACATACGAGCACACACATGCACGCACACATACATGAACACAAGGCACACGCACATACATGCACACACATACGAGCACACACATGCTTGCACACATGCATGAACACAGGCACACGCACATACATGCACACACACGAGCACACACATGCATGCACACATACATGAACACAGGCACACGCACATACATGCACACATACGAGCACACACATGCATGCACACATGCATGAACACACAGGCACACACACATACATGCACACACATACGAGCACACGCATGCACACATGCATGAACACAGGCACACGCACATGCACACACGAGCACACACATGCATGCACACATACATGAACACACAGGCACACGCAGCAGGGTGCTCACATCGTCCAGCTGCCCGTTGTCCTCATAAAACTTGGCAAACGCCACCCACAGAGTGTGGGGCTTGCCTGTGGCCTTGAAGGGGTCCACCGTCTGCACAGCTTCTGTGTAGGTGTTGATGATCTGGAGACAGGAGAGAGGAGGTCATATGGGACTCAGGACCCTGCAGATGAGTGTCGGGGCAGAGCTGTGGCTCTGAGGGGTGGGGCCTGGAGGGTGCTGTGGCACCTGCCAAGGGTCGGGACCAAGAGAGCTGTGGCCCCCCAAGGGGCGGGGTCAGGAGAGCTGTGGCCCTAATGGGCGGGGCTGGGAGAGAGCTGTGGCGCTCCAAGGGGCGGGGCCCAGAGGGAGTTGTGGCCCTCCAAGGGGTGGGGCCAGGAGGGAGCTGTGGCTCTGAGGGGCGGGGCCATAGCAGGACGAGAATCCCAAGAACACGGGTGGAATGGGACCTACTAAGCACAGTCAGGCCCCAGGAGGTGACATTATGGGTGAAGGTGGGTGGGTCCCCAGTTCTGCAGGAAACGGGCCCTCAGGGGCAGGACCGGGGCAGGCTTCACGCACCTCCCGGGGGCGGCCCTGGTGCAGGGCGACGCGCTTGTGCCACTCGTGCACGTGGTGTGGGTTTTGGCGCAGCAAGACGCTGTTGAGCAGCAGGGGACGTCGGCTGATGAGCTGCTCGAAGCGGGCCAGGCGCAGCTCCAGGTCCACATCGTCTGGGAGCCGCAAGGGGAGTTCGTGAGGGGTCGAGACCCAGGATGCAGGGCCCCGAACGCCGCCGCCTCTGCTCCCTGCCCTCACTCCGCTCCAGCCCCCAGCCAAGTGCTCTGGGCCCTAGACACTCAGCTTGGGTGTGCACCTGAGTCCCACCCCCAACCCCAGGTACTGAGGATACCCCTCCTACCCCCACTGTTCCCCTCGCCCTCCTGCCGTGCCAGGCTCTGGTCCAGGCCTGAGATATGTCACCATTCCTGGCTCCTCCGAGACCCCCACAACCCCTGCATTCACCCAGCCTCCTTCCCTGCTGGCCCCCAGCTGAGCCTCCTGGGGCTGCCCCACCTAAGTTGTGCCGCGCCCCTACCCGCTGAGGTCCACTCAGCTCTCTCCCCACCAGCCAGGGCCCCCAGAGGCTCACCCTCCTCCTCGCGCCCCAGCTCTGAGGCGGTCTCCATCTTTGCGGCGATCATGCTCTCCTCAAACTGGGCATAGCTGTCAAACACCTGTGTGAAGTCCCGCACGGTCATCACCGTCCGGATGGCCTCCTCGTACACATCCCGAGCCTGTGGGGACCCAGGGAAGGGGAGGTGAGAGGAAAGCGACGCAGGGGACAGGCAGCAGCACTCTTAGCACCAGCCCCAATCTGGAACCCCTGGGGCCTCCCGGGGGCCCATCCAGCACCTCTGGGCGGTGATCCCAGGACAGAGTGTCAGTAGAGGCTTCTCGCCCCCACCCTGCCCTGCACTGCCAGGGTGATCTTGGGAGCTTCAGGACCCCCTTAGTAAACCGGGCGACTGCTCTTTGTGCACAGTGACCTCAGGCTCAACTGAGACACGTGT
Organism: Macaca mulatta; assembly: GCF_049350105.2. Taxonomy (NCBI): domain Eukaryota; kingdom Metazoa; phylum Chordata; class Mammalia; order Primates; family Cercopithecidae; genus Macaca; species Macaca mulatta. The sequence goes on from NC_133424.1 coordinate 8,519,328, forward strand.
GTGAAGCACTTGGCACCCAATAGGTGGCCAAAACCCCCCCAGCACCTATGGGTCCACCCTGCAGGGACCCTTGCCTCAGCTCATTCTCCGAGGGCTCAGACTTGGCTCCAAAGTACCCCTCTGGCTTGCCTGACCCTCTTCCCCAGCCTGCCTGTCCCCCGCCTGGTTCACCCACCCCAGCTCAGGCCCACTCTCCACCCAGCCCTGACGGGTCTCACCCTGCTGCCTCCAACAGCCTTGGCCTACATGTGCCCCTGGAAGGGGCGCTGGGAAGCACATACCATCCACACCCCACTGGCAGCTCCCCTAGTCAGCAGCACGGCCAGCCCATTTGGCTTTCAAGGCTCCCAACCCATCTTCCCCGGCTTCCTGTGCCTCCCTGCTCTCGGCTCCAGCCCCCTCTGCGCCCACCTGCCCCCAGACCGTCCCCTGAGCTTGCCACTCCACCACCTACCAAGAGCCATAGTCAGCTAACCCCTGAGGGAGTGGCCCTCACACCACGTACCTCCTCAGTGCTGTGCCTGTGTCACCGTGCTGATTGGTGACAGGCATTAACTGTCACCCTGATTGTACAAATGAGGACACCCAGCCTTAGTGGGGCCAAGGCCACACAGCCAGAGGGTGAACCCTGAACGCAAGTGTGGCTGACTCCAAGGCTGGTGGGCTTGCAGGCAGGAGTGTCTCCCTCCCGTCACCAGTACGGCAATCGTGTGCAGGGACACGCATGTCTGTCACAAATGGCACTTTTTTTTTTTTTTTTTTGAGATGGAATCTCGCTCTGCCACCCAGGCTGGAGTGCAGTGGCGTGATCTCGGCTCACTGCAACCTCCACCTCCCAAGTTCAAGCGATTCTCCTGCCTCAGCCTCCCGAGTAGCTGGGATTATAGGTGCCCGCCACCATATCTGACCAATTTTTGTATTTTTAGTAGAGATGGGGTTATGCCATGTTGGCCAGGCTGGTCTTGAAGCACTGACCTCAAGGGATTCTACTGCCTCGGCCTCCCCAAGCGCTGGGATGACAGGCGTGAGCCACCGTGCCCAGCCATAAATGGCATATGTTTTCTGCCTGTGTATGTGTCAACATGTATCCCCAAGTGTCGGAGGGAGACCCCACTCCGAACCCAGAGCCCCGTGTGCCAGTGTGCACCTTCTCGAAGTGGCCGCTGCGGATGTAGTAGTCGGCGAGCGAACACCAGAGCTTGCCCAGCTGGTCGGTGAAGCGGGTGAGGCCCCCACGGATGATGGCGTCCACATTGAGGGACTGTACCTTGTCCGGGTTCTGGGAGATGAGGTCGCACAGCTCGTGCCACAGCTGCAGGGCATGGGGCAGCGGGGGGAGAGTCTCAGGCTCAGTCATGGAGGGGGGTGGCCCTCCCACCCACTCGGCTCCCAGCAGGCCCACCTGGTAGTTGGACTTGCCGGCCTTAGACACGAAACGCTCGTCGTTCACCACAGTGGCCAGGCGCTGTGCGGCCTCATCCAGCCGGTCACTTGACTTGAGGTACTCAATGTACTCCTCTGCACTCTCGGGACTCAGCTGGGGACCGACCCACCCCTCAGGCAGTCAGTGGGGCGGCAGGGCTATGCCCACCTCCCGATTCAGTGGCTTTGGGGTGCCCCCCACCCATTTACAACTGTCTTGGGCAAAAGCAAGCCCTGTCAAACCAGCCTCAGCCCCACTGGTCCAGCCCGGTTCCTACTGGTCTAGCCTTGGCCCCACTGGGTTAGGCTCAACCCTCCATGGGTCCTGCCTGGGCTCCACTGGTCCAGCCTCAGTCCTGACTAGACCAGCTGCGGACCTTTTGGGTTAGCCTTGACCTGCAACGGCACAGCCTTGACTGCAGTGGTCCAGTCTCAGCCCCAAAGGTCCAGCCTTGATCCTTTTGGGTTAGAATTGACCCCTAACCCACAACGGATCCAGCCTTGGCTCCACTGGTCCAGCCTCAGTCCTGACTGGTCTAGCCTTGGCCCTTTTGGGTCAGCCTTGATCCCATGGGTCCAGCTTTGACTATAGTGTCCAGCCTGGGCCCCATGGGTCCAGCCTCAGTCCTGACTGGTCCAGCTTAGAATCCAAATGTCACAGAACAGATACTGTAAGTTTGAGCAAACCATGCCCCACTCCCGCCCAGCTGATGCTTCCACTCTCCACCCTGCCTGCTTCTCCCCACCTCCTATTCCTGGCCCTCATCATGGCTGTGGTTTTACTCTAGTTCATGCCATCAGCTCACATACATCCGTCTTCCTAGTTAGACTAAAAGCTCCATGCAGGTAGGGAGTGTCTTAGCCACACTGTCCTCAGCACCCATCTCTATGCCTAATGTGAAACTGGCGTGAGCAAACTATTTGGAAAATAAAGACATGAATCACGGACAAGACATATGCATCTCCTGGTGCCTCTTCCCACATCCAGTCTGCTGGGTGACATCCTATACGGAGCTAGTGTCACAGTGAGGCAGTTTCTGGAAACTAACCTGGGGAACCAGCGTACCTGCTGGGCTCACCTTGAGGAAGCGCCGATAGCCTCGCACAGCTGTCTCGGGCAGTGGGTGTGAGCGCAGGAAGCGCAGATACAGGGGCCAAATTCGAGAGTGCTGCGTGATGGGCAGTGCCCGGAGGGCACGGTCGAAGGTGCGGCGGGTGTGTGTGACGCGCCCCTGGTCCATGAGGAACTGGCAGTAATCTAGCCACAGACGGGGCATCTGGGGGTGTGGGGAGAGGCAGCTGGGGCTAAGCCACGGACTCCATGGCCTACCCACAGACACTTGATGTCCTGTGGCTGAGTCACACCTGGGGCCTCCACATAAATGCAGCAGGACCCAGAAACCCCCAGCTCCAGGACTGAGTCCAGCCCAACTTCCCATGCACAGAAGCAACAGGAATCCAGGCCCCCATCCCTAACATGCTGAGCCCAGCCCCTGTCCCTGCCCCACCCACCACCATGGACTGAGCGCCCCCTCCCGATTTATCCCCTCGCCTAGCCCCAGACCTTGTGCATGAACACAAAGGCCCTCTCATGGCAGTTGTTGACATCTTCGTAGGCGGGGTCGGTCACACAGCGATGCTTCACCTGTGCCCGACGTGCCTTCAGGTATCGGTACCAGAGTTTGTAGCTGGGGAACAGGAGGGGACAGATGCTGATCGGTCAGCTTTATGGACCCCCCCCCAGAACCATCTGCCCTGCCCCTGTTGGCAAATGTGGGTGTGGGAGGGGTGACATGTCTCAGCAATGACAGGGACAGACTGGGACATCAGAGGAGGTGTGCTGACCCATCAAGGGATGTACAGGTCAGTGATGGGACACAAAGCAATCACCTGGGACCTACTTGGCAGTTTTGTTATAACTGGACCGGGGGGGCAGGGGCTGGTGGGCAGGGCAGCTGGAGCCATTCCCACCTGCAAGGTAGCAGCTTGAGTGCCCGCTCATATAGCTGATTGAGCCTGGGCTTCGGGGCACCCTGTTTGAACTCGATGTAGCGAAGCCAGCATTTGACAGAGAACTGGTTCCGCATGATTTCCTCCTCATAGGGGAGGTCCTCTTCCTCCTGCCAGGGCCAGGGAATGGGGAGAAGAGAGGTCTACCCTCAGAGCCTGCGTGCGGCACCACCCCACTACTGGGGCTCAGGTCCAAACTCTGGACTTTTACCCAGATCCCACCACCCACCAAGGAAGTCAGGTCACCAGATGCCCAGGCACCAAACCAGGCACCAAACCAGATGCCCAGACACCAAGACACTGGCCCAGACCTTTACCCCTCAGAATTCAACTACCCAAAATTGAACCCAAATCATCAGACTTCTCAGTTATTAGGGCTCTGGGCCAGGCATGAGTCCACATCACCACTCGCTTTCTGCCCCAAATGGTCAGACTCCTTAGCTACCAAGGCCCTGGCCCAGATGCCAGGCCTCTGTCCTGGACACCAGACCCCACTTCTTCAAAACATGCCTCTTCCCAGACACCAGGCCTTTGGCCCCTCAGACTCCCACTGTCACCAACTGACCCATCTCCACTCCAGGCCCAGACGACCAGATCTTCACCCCAGCCACCAGGGCTCTCAGGTCCAGATTTCAAGCCACTGGCCCCACCCCCAGGATCCCACTAGCCAGCATCTAGCTCAACTCTGCCCCAGAAGTTAAAAGCTAGGACTTTATCTCATAAGAGCAGTTATACACCAGAAGCCAAGCCTTTAACTCTGCACACCAAGAATCTGGTGAAGATGTCACGCCTCTACTCCAGACAATAAGCATTTCATTGGCCATTGCCTGACAAGCTCCACAACACCAGGGTTCTTCTAGCCTGGCCACCACCCCCAGAAACTGTCATGCCGCAGTCCAGACCTAGAGACCGCTATCTAGAAAACCAAGCCTTCATTCCAGAAACCGGAGCCCTGGCCTCGTAATCACGCCTTTACTTCAGACACCGGTCTTCACTTCTCAACGTTCAATTATGCGGTCTCCTTCCTCTCCCATTCCCTGCAAGCCCCCATTTCCGCCCCTGGCTCGGGAGGCTAGACGCTTTCCTTCGACAGTAGTTTTCTACTCATACCCTAAGACACAACACCGTATTTTTTACTCCTGGCCAGTTAGGTGTGGACATCACAATCCGGTCTCTGGCCCGTTAGGGTCCCCAATCCTTGGCCTGGCAATTTTGGCCTAAATCCCCTTGGCGACCCGGCCCCGATCCCCTGCGGCGTCCAGGTCCCAATGCCCCAATGCAGGCCACCCCTGGCTCCTCTGTGGACTCACGAAGACAAGGTCCGGCCGCTCGGGCCGCGAGAGTCGCGCCATCACCACCATTTTCCTGGATGCCCAGGTACAGGCGAGAGTCGCGCGCTTATGACATCTACCACTGACGGCCCGCCCCTCCGGGCCAGGCCCGTTTTCTATTGGTTAAATCCTTTTTGACGGACAGGCTCACGTTATTGACTTCGTTTCGAAGACGCCAGCGACCGGAAGCAACATAGAGACGCCCGAATATACGTCATCAGGATACACATTGGCCAATCAGCTTCAGCAATGGAGCGTGCAAAACACCAATGAGCTTCTGTCTTGCTGGAGGGTCGGCTTTGGGCGGAAGTTGCTTTGTTGACCGGGAGAAACGAGATGGGGGTGAAGCTGGAGATATTTCGGGTCAGTGGACACAGGAGTGGATTGGGAGGCTGAGCAGGGGATCTTCCTGGATCTGAAGATGAGGCTGGAAATGGGGGTCTTAAAAGAAAGAGGGTGCTCCAAGGAGAAAGCTCTTAAGATTTGAGAGGGACCTTTCTGGTTGGAAATCCAGGAGAGGGGACGCTGGGTTGTGGGGTGGGGGGGTTCTCAGATTTGGGCTTCTGGGTTTGGGGGCTGTGAGAGGGCTGGTCCGAGGAAAGACCTCAGAGAGGGGTTGGCTGAGAAGGGGGCTCTAAAGAAGGAAGACTTAAGATCCTGGGGGAGCTCTCGGGCTTGTGGTGGGTGGGTGTCTATGATAGGGAGACTCCCAGACTTCGAGAAGTGAAGTTGAAGAGTGACGCCTCCTGGGTTTGGGGGTGCTCCCGGGATCTTAAGTGGGGATGAGTAATGAGGTCTCGAGGAGATGCTTTTGATTGTAGCTCGGGCCTCTGTATGTCTGTCTGTCTTTGAGAGGAAGACTCCAGCTCAGGGGGGACTTTCAGGAATGAAGCCTCCTGGATTATAGAAGTTAGGTTTTAGGATGCGAGGTTTCTGTACCCTTGGTGGGAGTTCTGGGGTTCTTGGGTCGGCCCTAACGAGGCGCTTCTGGACTCTGCAGTAGGATGGGTCCCCCAGGCTCTGAGCAGCCTCTGCACATTGCTTGGGGCGAGGGGGGCGGTCACCTCACCCACCCTCTGCCATTCCAGATGATACTCTACCTCACTTTCCCTGTGGCTATGTTCTGGGTTTCCAATCAGGCCGAGTGGTTTGAGGGCTACGTCATACAGCGCAAGGTGGGCATAAGAGGAGTGTTCGAGGGTTCACTCCAGGGGTGGGAGAGGGTGCGGGGCACCAATCTGCTGGGAGCCAATGTCTGCCTCCCATGAGCTGACCCTACCCTGGTGTGGGGCTCTGGAGGCTCTTGGCTTGTGTCCCAGTTGTGACTTTTCCTTACAGAGGGAGCTGTGGACACCTGAGAAGGTAAGTGATCTCATCTTCTTCCTGCCAGAGGGATGGAGGAGGCTGGATGCTTGTATCCGGGATGGGTTTCAGGTGAAAATTTTAGGCCAGGTGCAGTGGCTCATGGCTGTAATCCCAGGGCATGGGAGGCCGAGGTGGGTGGATCACTTGAGGTCAGGAGTTCAAGACCAGCCTGGCCAACATGGCGAAACCCCATGTCTACAAAAATACAAAAATTAGCCGGGTGTGATGGCAGGTGCCTATAATTCCAGTTGCTCGGGAGACTGAGGGAGGAGAATCACCTGAACCCCAGAGGCAGAGGTTGCAGTGAGCCCAAGATCGCGCCACTGCACTCCAGCCTGGGCAATAGAGCAAGACTTCGTCTCAAAAAGGAACATTTTACTCTCAGCCATGAGTAAGGAACCGAGAGCAGAGGAGGAGATGGTTTCCTTATTGCCTTCTCCTGGAAGAGTGAAGCGGATCCCCCTTGGACCCCTTTGTCATTGGCAGGGGGCTTCCAATGAAGACACTGAAACCTGAAGCCGTGGTCTGGGGCAGGGTGGTGGGAGAGTGGTAGAGGGATCCCGGCTCAGCGCTGAGGTGTGTGCCCCTCCCCCCTTCCTGTCCCACCCACTTCTCCATCCACAGCTTCAAGAGATAGAAGAATTCAAAGAGAGGGTACGGAAGCGGCGGGAGGAGAAGCTTCTTCGCGATGCCCAGCAGAAATCCTGAGGCCTCCAAGTGGGAGTCCTCGCCCCTCCCCTGATGAAATATACGCATACTCAGTTCCTTGTTACTCATGGAAGTGTTTTATTCTTTTATCAGTTTTTGGGGACCGAGTAAGGCCCAGGATGCCTCAGGCCCTCAGGGGGCTTGTGTCGGGGGCTGGGGGCTGCTGTTCCGACGGAAGCCAAGAGCGGTCGGGTCCTGAGGGGTGAGCAGGGGTTGGGGACTGAGGGTCCCAGCTCGTTTCTGCACTCCGTCCTGTGGATGAAGAGGGGTCAGCCGGGGGGAGGGCTCAAGGGCAGTGCCAGCCAGAGGTGGCGAACGTTGGAGAGAGGGTGTGGGTGGGCACCGTGTCCCACCTCATCTGAGCACTGGTCTATGTTTACCTTCAATATCTGCCATTTAGGGTGGCATTTGAGCGTGAGGTGGCAGGTCTTGGGACCCTCACTGGGGTCCTGATCAGAACCCAAGCTTTGTGTATGTGTGAAGTCAACACATGTGAGTATGCAGATGTGTGTGTGTGTATATACATATATATATATATATGTATGTGTGTGTATATATATATATATATCCTATGCGTGAGCTCACGTGCCCTCCTCCCTGAGGTATCCTAGGAGGGGGTCCTGTTTTCTCCCTTTGGCCTCCCCAGAACCTTTAGACTTGGGGGCAGGAGCCACAAGTTCCAGCCATGGGTCTGACACTAGCATGGCCCCTATATAACCTTAGGCCCCTCTAGCCGCTGCCTGGGCCTTGGTCCGTCCTCCCATCTGAAGTCAGGGCAGCGGATGGACAGAGGTGGGGCAGGCCCTGTTCTCTCCCGGCTGGGTGGAGGGCAGGATTGGAGAGCACTGCCTGGTGGGTTTCTCCTCGGCATCGCCAGAACATCACCTACCTTGGGCCCCACGGGCTGGAAGCCGGGCAGGCTGCTGACTGTCACACGTTGGTCATCCATGCGGCGGCCCTGGGTGCTGGCCAGCATGTCCATGAGGCTGTCCATCTCAGGGGTGGGGTCGCTCTCTGCGTGGACATTCACAGACTTGGGAGGACACAGCCGGACTGGGGGCCCCCAACCCTACCCCTTAACCCCCATGCAGATGCTTCAGGTGCACCACCGCCTCCCACACCCCGTGCCCCCAGGCCCTCCAGATGACCACACGCCCCGCACTCCCACCCTGTTCACGGCCCATGGACAGCACCCCCGTGCCCGTGCTCACCGCTCTTGGTGGTCTGGCCCGGCCCGGCCTGCAGTGAACAGCGCTGCCCCTCCATCCGGTCACCCTGCACGTGGCTCAGCAGATTGAAGAAGCCCTCCTGGTCTGGGGAGCCCGCCTGCGGACAGACCCGCTCAGTCCGGTTGGCCCTTCAGCTTGGGGGCCCCTCCCCAACCTTCCCAGCCAGCCTGCTCACACCCGACCCCAGGGCCTGCTGTCCCCTCTTCCTCAGCTCTCACCATGGTCCCCGCCGATCCGCTCTGCAGAGCTGTTCTGGATGAGACATGAGTCTCCTTCCCAATCCCGGCCCCCGCCCCCAGGGCCCCGGCCGGCAGTGCCACTTCACGTGGTACCGTCTCAAGGGACAGGCTCCGATGCCAGTGTCCTGCCGTCCTAGATTAGGGCCTGATGAGTGTGGCCTGGGAGCTGGGACATGAGTCAGGGAAACATGGCCCAGGAGCTACCCCCAGGTCCCAGCATCTCCCATCAATAGGGGTCCACACAGAGAGCCCTGCCCTCTGCCCTGGGGCCTGGCACTCAGACCTCCAAGCCCACCAGCCCCTTTCTACAGCCACAACTGGGTCAGGGGGTCCTAGGAGACTCACTCGCTAATTAGGTGCCCTACAAACTAATTAGTCTTGTCAATCATGGGCTCTGAGACCTTGAGCTGGGGGTGGGGTGGGGGCAGGGCCTTCTCACCTCGGCACAGGGGCCTGAGCCCTCCTCCGGCTTCTCCTCCTGATCCATCATGTCCCTGGACTCCGGTCACTTTCCTGCTGGCCCCTGCCCCGGCCCAGTGCCAGAGAGGGCCTTTTAAACGTCCGGGACGTGGGGGTGTGGATTCCCCCCATCCCCAAATCCCCAGCTCATGCCCCATCTGCTCCCACCCAAGCTTAAGCCCCATAAAGATCATCCAGATAATTGTTTGCCCACAACGATGCCTGATCTGGCATGGGGGGTAGGGGGCAGGGCGACCGGAGCTTGAACCTCGCCGGGCCCAGCAGCAGTGACCGGACCCCAAGGACTCCCGGGTGTGATGTCACGAAAGGCCTGAGCAGCGTCCCCACAGTTGGAGAAGGGAAGCCAACAGAGTAGGGTGGTAGCTGGCTTAGGCGAGGACTTGGCAGGTGTCCCTACCCAGCCACCCAGGTCCCCCCACTGGCTCCTGGAAGGGCAGCTGCCACCTGCAGTCAGTAGAGAAAGAAGAGATTGGAGTCAAAGGCCCCTTCCCTCCCTCCCTCCCTCTCTCTCTGCACCTGCCTCAGATGCCACCCTAGCACCAGCTCTGTCTCCTTGGCAGCAAGTCAAGGGGTCTCCCAGCCACCCTTCCCTTGACTCACTGTCCCTGGAGCCTGGCTGCCTGCCCCAGACCCCAAAACAAGAAAGTCTGGGGTCTCCTGTTCCCACACCACCCACATGCCAGGTTGAGCTATCTCCTATCGATCACCCCAGCCCCAGGTGGAAACAGGAGGTGAGACTCCCTGGGGACAGGCAGGCGGGGAGAGGACGTCCCTGCCTTCTTCCCCAAGCCACTGTGGCTTTCCCTCGGTGCCCGAGAAGGGGATGCCACTGGGAAGTCCCCATCCCCTTCCCTGCGCTCCCCAAGATGCCTTTACAGAAAGCAGTGGAAGTTTCACCTCAGAATGAATGGACGGCCCTATCACCACCTCTGTCCGAGTCTCCCCTGTTCCACAAAGGGCCAGGTTCACGCCCTCTCCCTCTATGCCAACCAAGTGTCCCCCTCCTCAGCACAAGTATCCCTTTCCTAGGCCTGCCAGAACAAAGTGTCACAGACCAGATGGCTTAAAGCAACGTATGTTGACTTTTATCACGTATTTTTATATAGAGATGAGGTCTCACTATATTGCCCAGGCTAGTCTCAAACTCCTGCATTCATGTGTTCCTCCGGCCTGGGCCTCCCAAAGTGCTGGGATTACAGGCATGAGCCACCATGCTCAGCCTTTAAAATGTTTTTTAACAGAAATGTATTGAGCCAACGTTCCAGAGGCCAGAGCCTGAAATGAAGGTGTTGGCAGAGCTGTGCTCCCTCTGAAAACCAGGTCTCAGGAGCCCTCTTTGTCCCTCCCTGGCTTTTGGCAGCGCCTGCCGTCCTTGGTGTCCTTGGCTTGTCACTGCAGCTCTTCACTCCCTGCCTCCGTGGTCACATGGCATTCTCCCTCTGTGTCCTGGTCTTCATATACCCATTCCCCCACTTCCCAACCACCTACCCAGAATCAGGCAGCCATATAACTATCTTACAAGGACACCAGTGATATTGCATTAGGAGCCCATCCTACTCCAATGTGGCCTCATGCTCACTGCTAATATCTATAATGACCCCATTACAAATAAGGTCCTATTGTGGGGTATTGGGGATTAGTACTTCATATCTTGTGGGGGTTGGGGTGGAATGATTGGCCGTATCAGCTCTCCCTCCCCTCAAGAGGTCAAGCTGAGAAGCTGGAGGCGGTCCTGTCTTCTGTCCTTCCCCTCAGGATCTGGAGGGTTCCCTGCCTTCCCCCGTTCAAAACTCTTCCCTTGGGTTTTATCTTCTCAAGACCAAACCCAAACCCCTTGGGGTCGTGGATATGTTCTGAAGTGGATTGTGGTAATGGACACACAGCTCCAAAAATACTAAAAGCCATTGACTTACGCACTTTAGGTCAGCAACTTGTATGGTATGTGAATTATATCTCAGTAAAGCTGTTAAAAAAGGAGGAAGGGGCAGGGTGTGGTGGCTCATACTTAAAATCCTAACACTTTGGGAGGCCAAGGCAGGAGGATCCTTTGAGCCCAGGAGTTTGATACCAGCCTGGGCAACATAGGGAGACCCTGTCTCTTAACAACGACAACAACAACAACAAAATCAGCTGGGCGAGGTGGTCCCAGCTACTTGGGAGGCTGAGGTGGAAGAATCCCTTGAGCTCAGGAAGCAACAGAGCGAGACCCTGTCTCTTTACACAACAAAAACAGAAACAAACAAAAACGGGGAGGAGGGAGAAGAAGGAAGAAAGGAAGGGAAAAAGAGAGGAAAGGAAGAAATAGCTCAAACTCCTACCTACGGTCACCAACCGTCCTGGTTTGCCTGTGACTGTCCTATTTTTAGCACTGAAAGTCCTGCATCCTGGCACTGGGATGGGTCAGTCTGACCTTGTCCTACAGAACTCTGGCCCCTACTGCCCCCACCCTCCAGCCTTCTTAAGCTCGGGGCCCCTCCCTTCTCTACCTGGACATGCTGTGTAGATGCTTCTAGAATTCATTCAGGGATAATGTCAAAAGGCTGCTTCTTCAGAGAGGTCCTTGGGGGTCACCCTCAATAAAGTCCCCTCCCACTCCTACCTTTCATGGCACTTGCTGTCACATCAGTTTATTTCCTTTAGGGCAGCATGGATCCTTTCCTTTCTCCGCCAGACCTTCGGGTCTGATTCACTCTCTGTGTCCCGTGTAAGTGGCAGGGGTCTTGGTACCTTCATCAACACGGCAGAGCGAAGGAACCAGCTCAGACCCGTAAGAGTCTGTTTACACACATACCTCGCACCTTAATTTGGAGACCTCATTTTTGTATGGGTGCTGCAGGGGCTGTGCCTTTAAAGTAGCAGGACACACAGCAGAAGCAGCTCCTGAAATTCCAAGTTGAGTGTGTGTGTGTGTGTGTATGTGTTTGCAAGCATTTGAGGGCGTCACTCACCCCATGTGTGTATCAGCATGTTAATTCGATTGTTGGTCCACAAGGGTAAGTGTGGCGCCTCCCGGAAGAGGGTAAGGCTGTGACAAGTGCTCCCCAGGGACAGGCTCCCGGCTGGAATCCCAGCAGGCTCACTCGTCGTGGCCTTGGATTAGGGATCGCGCTAAGCCTCGGTTCCTCATCGGCACCGCAGTCCAGGTCGGGGCATCGGGCAGGGCTGAATGAAAATTATGTCCAGGTGCCGGCACACAAGAGGTCTCCAGGCCTCCTGAATCCATCAAAAGTTATCCAAGACGGCTGCTGCTGCTGCTGCCTCTAAACCCTGAAGTACAGAAGACAAGTGGGTCAAGATCCCAGGCCCAGACGGTGGCGGCCTGGTGGCATCGAGTGGGCGCGTGTATCTTGCAGTCACCGAACCTTCCAGGGAAGATGGAGGGATTATTGCCCTGCGATCCCGCTTCGCACGCAAGCCAGGAAGTGTGTGTCTGAACTCCCGTCTGTGAGCGTGTCATCGAGGTGTGCCCCTCCAGCGACTTCGTGCTCGGCTGCGCAGACGCACCTGCCTGTCCTCTCCGCCAGGGACTCAACTTCCTGGGCCTGGGCGAGAACCGACGGCGGGGAGGGGCCAGGTGCGCAGGGGGCGGGATCAGGGCCCGCGGGGCGGGGTCCACGTGGGTGACGCGCGGGGCCACGCCCCCACCTTGGGACACACCCGGAAGCGGCGACAGCGGCGCCCCTCGGGGAAGATGGCGCCCTCGGGGCTGAAGGCAGTGGTGGGGGAAAGTGAGTGCCTCTCCAGGGCCGGGCTCTGGCGTCCCGTGGGGGATCGGGGTCGGGGGCGCACGGGCTCTGGGACCCTGGGTTCGTGGCGGCTAGGAGTTGGGAGCCGGGCTGGGCGTCCGAGCACCTGACCCTCGAGGGGGCGGGCGGGGACGGGTTCCCAGCTGGACGCCCCTGCTCGCCGGTACTAGAGCACAACAAAATTGGGGGGCCGGACTCCGGGGACCCAAAGGGGACGGGTAGAGGGTGGCGTAGGCTGGGGCGCAGACTCCTGGGCCTCTTAGGGTGCCTGCCGGGGGAGGAGGGCACAGCTGGATGCCCACACTCTAGGATCTCTTAAGCTGGGCAAAGTTCAGGGGCTGGACTCTTGGGACCTCCTGGGGCTCTGATCAGCGACCCCAGATGCTGTGAGCGCTCAGGGGACGTGTCCAGGCCCCACGGGGGTGGTGTAGGGGGTGCCTTCCTCCTTGCCTCATTCCCAGGAGCGCCTTGCAGCTGGAGGACCCAGACTTCCAGGCCTCACCGGCCCCCGTTCTTGGGGGAAGGGTGGAAGGCGCCTCTTCCTCCACCCCGGGGAGTTCCGGCCTCAGCTGCTCCTTCCGCCCTGGCCTCCTTGATAACAGTGGACATGACACAGTGGACGTGGCTGGGCGGGGCCACCCCGTTACTTCTCTCCACTCTCTCCTCTAGGCAGGGCAGTCTGTAGCTCAAAACCCTGTAATTGGGGGAGATTGGAAAAACAGTGATTCCATTTTACAGATGAGGAAACTGAGGCCGAAGGTCGGTGGGCTAGCCTCAGCTAGGCATGCCTCAGAGCTGGGAACCAGGGGTCCTACATTTTAGACCAGGGTTGGGGGACTGGCTGAAACCCATACAGCAGGAATACTTGAGGCAGCAGGTGGGGAATCGGAGAGCCTGGCTCTAGAGGCAGATAGAGCTGTGGATGATCCCGGCTCTCCACTTTTCATTCATCTAAAATATGTTTATCGAGTGGCACCTTTTGACCCGGCACTCTGCCACTTAAACACTCAGAATGCTTAGGTGAGTTGCATGTTGCCTAAGAATCTGTTTCCCTGTCTGTACATTGGGGGTGTCCCCAGAAGCCACCTCGCAGAACTGGGGGGTAAAAATAAATGGTTCCCGTGTAGTGTCTCATGCCTGTAATCCCAGCACTTTGGGAGGCCGAGGCAGGAGGATTGCTTGAGGCCAGAAGTTTGAGACCAGCTTGAGCAACATAGTGAGACCCCATCTATACCGAAATAAAAATAAATTAGCTGTGGGTGGTACACACACCTGTAGTCCCAGCTACTTGGGAGGCGGAGGCGAGAGGATCGCTGGCTCCCAGGAGTTGGAGGCTGCAGTGAGTTACGATCACACCACTGCGCTTTAGCCTAGGTGACAGAGTGAGACCCTCCTCTCTTAGAAAGGATAAATGGGAATTAAGATGGGGGTTCAGCCCCAAGGCTGAGAAGGCTTGGGGCAGTGGTGGGACCAGAGAACCAGCGTTCTGACCCCTCCCCTCCCTTCCCTGCAGAAATTCTGAGCGGAGTTATTCGGAGTGTCAAGAAGGATGGAGAGTGGAAGGTAGGGGCAAGGAAGATGGCTGGGTACCCAGAGGCAGCCCCTCATCAAGCCCATGGGGAAGACTCTGAATGTGGAACCCCCGAGAACTGCCTGTCCACATGGGTGGAGTTGGGTGAATGGGTCCTGGGTCCTCCCGCCCAGCCAGCCCTTGAAACTGCCCCTCCCACTGCCTTGGCTCCTCCTGGGGCCAGCTGTGGCCTCTTCCGCCTGCTCCTCCGTCCATCTGTCCATCCATCTGGACAGGTGCTTATCATGGATCACCCAAGCATGCGCATCTTGTCTTCCTGCTGCAAAATGTCAGACATCCTGGCTGAGGGCATCACCAGTGAGTGAATGCGTCCCAGTGAGATGGGACTTGAGTGTGGGAACCCCTGACTGTGCCCCGCTCCCAGGGTTCAGCCCTTGAGCGTAGGATCCCCTCAAATCGTCCAGAACTCCCAAGTACGCAGCTCCCTGCAGGGACAGCCTTGATCATGTGACCAAGTCAATTTCCTAAATGTTGCAAGCTGACCGCAGGAGCCCATGGATTGCAGACCTCCCCTGCAGGACTCCCTGGCTGCAGCCCCTTCCTAACCGTGCAGCCCCTGTGTGGAGCGCTGTGTGGGACTCCCAGGGTGGACTCTGGATGTGAGGCCCCAAGAATGCAGAGCCTTCTATGGGTGACCCCAGGAGGTGCCCCAGTCACTTTGCCATTGAGGGACAGGTGCTGAGGGAGCCTGTCCTCTCAGAACCTCAGTTTCCCTGTCTGTAAATTGGGGAACCCAGTTTGGAACCCAGTTGGCTGCACAGCCCCCAAGTGTGCAGAACCCTGCCGTGTGACTCTTAGCTGGGTGACCCCGAGGTATGTTTCTTCTGCAGTCCCTCCTAAGCATCCACTCCCCCTCCCCAAGCCTCCAACTCCCCATACCTGAGACTCCCCATGTGGCCCTTCCTGGATGCCACCCACCTGTGTCCCTTCCTCTGTTCCTACTAGTTGTTGAAGACATCAACAAACGGCGAGAACCCATTCCCAGCCTGGAGGCCATTTATTTGCTGAGCCCAACGGAGAAGGTGCCTACATGAATGAGCGTGTGTATGCGTGTGCATGTGTGTACATGTGCCTGTGCGCATGTGCATGTGTATGTGTGCGTGCATGTGTGAGTGCGTGTATGTGTGTGCATCTGTGTATGTGTGTGCACGTGTATGCATGTGTGTATGTGTGTGCATGTGTGTCTGTGTCTGCGTGTCTGCATGTGCATGTGTGTCTGTGTCTATGTGTTTGTGCATGTGCATGTGTGTGCGCGCATGTGTCTGTGTGTGCGTGCGTGTGTGTCTTGTGTTTGTGCACATGTGCCCATGTGCCCATGTGGATGCGACACTAGTGTGCATGTGCACATATGCATGACCCTGTGCATCCATGTGTGCCTATGGTGGCAGATAGGAGGTGGCTGGGAGGCCTGGGCAGACAATGAACCTGGGTGTGCAAGCTCAGGCCCAGAGAGTGACCCTCCTTCCCCAGTCGGTTCAGGCCCTGATCGCAGACTTCCGGGGGACCCCGACCTTCACCTACAAAGCGGCCCATATCTTCTTCACCGACAGTGAGTGAGGAGAGCCCAGGGTGTTGGCGGGTGGGGCGAAGAGGTGTGGGGGCTGCTCTGGCCTGATACCCCACTCCTGCCTCACCCCAGCCTGCCCCGAGCCCCTGTTCAGTGAGCTGGGCCGCTCTCGTCTGGCAAAGGTGGTGAAGACATTGAAGGAGATTCACCTTGCCTTCCTCCCCTACGAGGCCCAGGTACGGCCCGGGCTCATCCTGGGCAGGGGGTGGGGATTTGTGACCAAATGTCCCCTGTTCTCTCAGAAACAGACACTGAGGCTGGGCGCAGTGGCTCACACCTGTAATCCCAGCACTATGGGAGGCCAGGGCAGGAGGATCTCCCAGGAGCTGGAGATCAGCCTGGGTACAGAGCAAGACCTCGTCTCTTAAAAAAAAAAAAAAATAGAAATTAGCCTGGCGTGGTGGCGTGCACCTGTAGTCCTAGCTACTCAGGGGGCTGGGGTGGGAGGGTCGCTTGAGCCTGGGAGGTCGGGGCTGCAGTGAGCTCTGATTGCACCGCTGCCCTCCAGCCTGGGCGACAGAGCGAGATCCTGTCTCAAAAACAGATACATAAAGTAAAATTTAAAAAAGGGGAGGCACCCACAGAGTCCAAGGAGCTCTTGCCTTGATTTCTATCCCCCTGGGCCCCTGCAGGGGGCAGCATAGAGCGCACCGTGGGGTTGTCCAGCCAGCCTAAAGGACAGGGCCTGGGGTATTTATCCACTGACTCCTCCAGGCATGGGTTTAGGGTTGACCTGGGCCTGCCTCCAAGTTGGCAAAGCAGGCTTCAGGGACCAGGGACAGCTCCCAGGAGGTGCAGGTGGTGGCAGTGGGAAGCGGGGCAGGTGTGCACCTGCAGCAACAACCCTGGTGCTTCTGTCCCCCTCCTCGCCCAGGTGTTCTCCCTTGATGCCCCCCATAGCACCTACAACCTCTACTGCCCCTTCCGGGCAGGGGAGCGCGCGCGGCAGCTCGAGGTGCTGGCCCAGCAGATTGCCACGCTGTGCGCCACACTGCAGGAGTACCCGGCCATCCGCTACCGCAAGTGGGAACCCCACCGAGCCCTACCCCGATGCCGCCCCCTCCCGCTTAACCACGAGCAGCACCTGACCTTTAACCTCTCTTGTGACCCCAGCCCCGGCCCTCACCCTGGTCCCTGTCTCCCACCTTCAAAACCCATCCTTGACCCCATCCCCTGATGATGTCCCCCATGTCTGGCCTCCCCGCCAGGGGCCCAGAGGACACAGCCCAGTTGGCCCATGCCGTCCTGGCCAAGCTGAACGCCTTCAAGGCAGACACTCCCAGTCTGGGCGAGGTAAGGGGGCGTGCTTGGGAGGTGAGGGGCAGCCCCAGCCAGCTCAGGGTCAGTGCCTCATTCCTGCCCTAAACCTCACCCCAGGGCCCAGAGAAAACCCGCTCCCAGCTGCTGATCATGGACCGGGCGGCTGACCCCGTGTCCCCACTACTGCATGAGCTCACGTTCCAGGCCATGGCCTATGATCTGCTGGACATAGAGCAGGACACATACAGGTCTGCAGACTTGGAAGCCGCCCCCATCCTTGCCCCCGACCTGGTTCCCCAGTCCTCAGCTCCCCTGACCCCCAGGCTCCCTCCATCCTCCCCAGATATGAGACCACTGGGCTGAGCGAGGCGCGGGAGAAGGCCGTCCTGCTGGACGAAGACGATGACTTGTGGGTGGAGCTTCGCCACATGCACATCGCAGACGTGTCCAAGTGCGTGCACATGGCAGCTGGATCCCCCCTTCCCCTCCCCTACTGTGGGCCTGGTAGCGGCCCTGGGATCCCTGGCTGCTGCCAGGTCTTTGGCCCTCATGAGCACCCCTCAGTGTGACTCCAGACTGGCCTCCAGTTTCACCCCACCTCCCCTTGTGCCCCCTGAGTGGGCTTACCCATGGCCGGGTGCAGGGACACATGACCTCTGGCTCCTCTCCCCTCATTCTCATCCCTGCCCACCCTCATGGCCAGGAAGGTCACGGAGCTCCTGAGGACCTTCTGTGAGAGCAAGAGGCTGACCACGGACAAGGTACGGGCAGACCCAGGTCACCAAAGGCACCAGTGCAAGGAAGCCCCTCCCCATGGGGGCAGGGTCACAGCCTGGATTTCGAGCCTGGAGTGAGGCCCAGGTGGGCACAGCCTGGCCCCGCCCCCCCACTTCCTACCCTCTTCCCCCTACCTTCCCCAGGCCAACATCAAAGACCTGTCCCAGATCCTGAAAAAGATGCCGCAGTACCAGAAGGAGCTGAATAAGGTACGCTTGGGTGGGCAGGGAGTGGGGGCACCTTGGCCCCTCAACCCCATGCTCTGTCTGCATTCTGCCTTGACTCAGCCTTTGTTACCCCCCAACTCCCACCCTGCCCCCCGCAGTATTCTACGCACCTGCATCTAGCAGATGATTGCATGAAGCACTTCAAGGGCTCGGTGGAGAAGCTGTGTAGTGTGGAGCAGGTGGGGCGGGGCCTGCGGGGGGCGGGGGCGATGGTCCTGCCAGGGCAGTGTATTGGGGAGGGGCTGAACTGTAAAGATGGGGGGTCTGGGGGAGGGGCAGGGTTTGTGGAGAGGTGGAGGGGCCTTGGAGAGAGGTGGGACCTGGTGGGAAAGGAAGGGGGTCTTGTGGAGAAACGGTCCTAGGATGAGGGTGTGGCCTGTGCCTGGGTGGATGGGGCCCTGGAGAGGAGGGACCTGGGTGAGGGGCAGAGCCTTGGACAGGTGGTCCCAGGACAGGGGTGTGGCCTGTACATAGGTGGGTGGGACCTTGGAGAGGTAGGCAGAGTCTTGGAGAGGTGGGACCTGGGAGAGGGGCAGAGCCTTGAAGAGGTGGGACCTGGGAGAGGGGCGGAGCCTTGAAGAGGTGGGACCTGGGTGAAGGGCGGAGCCTTGGAGAGGTGGGACCTGGGTGAGGGGCGGAGCCTTGGAGAGGTGGGACCTGGGTGAGGGGCGGAGCCTTGGAGAGGTGGGACCTGGGAGGGGGTGAAGCGTTAAGAGAGGTGGGACCTGGGAGAGGGGTGGAGCCTTGGAGAGGTGGGACCTGGGAGAGGGGCGGAGCTTTGGAGAGGTGGGACCTGAGTCAGTGGTGGGGCCTTGGAGAGGTAGGACCTGGGAGAGGGGCGGAGCCTTGGAGAGGTGGGACCTGGGTGAGGGGCGGAACCTTGGAGAGCTGGGACCTGGATGAGGGGTGGAAACTTGGAGAGATAGGACCTGGGTGAGGGGTAGAGCTTTGGAGAGGTGGGACCTGGGTGAGGGATGGAGCCTTGGAGAGGTGGTCTCAGGATAGGGGTGTGGCCTGTGCATAGGTGGGCGGGGCCTTGGAAAGGTGGGACCTGGGTGAGGAGCAGGGCCTGTGGAGAGACTGTCCCTGGACAGGGGTGGGACCTTGAGACCTGGTGCTGAGATGAGGTAGGACCCAAATGTCTTCTTGCCAAGGATCCTGGGAATATCCCTGGCCTGCCTACCCCTGGGGACGTCCCTGGCCTGCCTCTCCCATCCCCTTCCCTGACACATAGCGGCCGCTGGACAGCTGACCCCATGCCCACAGGACCTGGCCATGGGCTCCGACGCGGAGGGGGAAAAGATCAAGGACTCCATGAAGCTGATCGTGCCGGTGCTGCTGGACGCGGCGGTGCCTGCCTACGACAAGATCCGGGTCCTGCTGCTCTACATCCTCCTTCGAAATGGTGGGTGGGGGCTGTGGGGAGTTGGAACGCCCCCATTTGCCAGGGTCTCCCACAATCCTGGGAACTGCTGAACCCCACAGCTCTCCTTGGGTCATTTCCACTCACCGGGCTCACCAACCCCCACAGCTACCCCTCTGGACCCGGGAACCCTCCTCCATTGGCTTGGGGATTCCTCCGTTGAGGTGAGGGCTCCCTGCTGACATGGAAACCCTCACATCTGTGATTCCTATAGATGTGGGGCTCCCTCAGCTCATCTGGAGGAGCCCCTGATCTACCCCCTCCAGGTTCCCCACTCTTGCTCACACTAGCCCAGGGCCCTGAGGCCCTCCCCACTGCAAGATTCTCCCATCAGAGTCCTGGGAGCTCCTCAGCCCACCCCAAATTCCCCTAAACCTGGGAGCCCACCTGGCCGCTGCCTCCACCCTGCCCATCCCCTAGGTGTGAGTGAGGAGAACCTGGCCAAGCTGATCCAGCATGCCAATGTACAGGCGCACAGCAGCCTCATCCGCAACCTGGAGCAGCTGGGAGGCACTGTCACCAACCCTGGGGTACGCCAGGAGCGGGCGTGGGGGGACTCTGGGAGAGGGCGTGGATCACGGCCGGGGCACTGCAAGGCAGAGGGCCAGTGGTGCACAGGCATGGTGTGGTTCCTGGCATGGTGTGGTTGCTGGGAGGCCAAAAGCAGTGTTTCGGGTCTGGTCTGGGGCCCAGAGGATGCTGGGGCCTCCCCCAGTCCGAGCTCACACAATAGGCAGGGGGAGAGAATGGGCGCTGCCACGCCGGTCCTGGCAGTGGTGCGGTTGGGGGCGGGTGGTCTGAGTGCTAGAGGCAGGTGGGGGCTACAGCACACTGTCTATCTGGGCTCCCAGGGGTCTCTGAGGGCCCCCCGCACCCATCTAGCACCCGCACACAGCCATGTGTGTGCTTTAGTCTTGGGTGAACCTCTCCTGTTTCTCTGGCCCTGCGCGTCCCCCTCCACAGTGCCCTCACCCTGTCCCCATCCCTCCGCCATCCCTCATCCATCTCGCTGTGCACCGTTTCTCTGTGTCTCTCTCTCCATCTCTTACCCTTCTCTCCGCCTTCCCCTTTCTCCCTGTTCTCTGTCTCGTTCCCCTCCCCTCTCTGTGCCCCTTCTGTCCCCGTCGTCTTCTCTCTGTTTCCTGCTTCATCTCTTGTCTCTCTCCTTGCCTTCATACTTTGTCTCACTGCCTCTCATCTCTTTGCCTATCTCTGCCTCTGTCTCTCTGGCTCGCTCGCTCTCCCTTTGGCTCTGTCTCTCTCTGGCTCACTGTTTCTCTCTCTCGCTGTCTCTCTGTCTCTCACTCTCTCTCACTCTCTTGCTCTCCGTTCCACTTCCCCATCTTTGCCTGCCGTCCCCCACCCCACCAGCCACACCAGGGCCAGCCCCTCTGTGACCAGCCTCCTTCCCCTCAATCCTCCTGCGGCCCTCCCTGCCCCACCTGTAGGGCTCGGGGACCTCCAGCCGGCTGGAGCCGAGAGAGCGCATGGAGCCCACCTATCAGCTGTCCCGCTGGACCCCGGTCATCAAGGACGTAATGGAGGTACCGGGTGGGCAGGTCAGGGTGGGGACCAGCCCTCCGCATCAGCTGGCAGCTCAGCCTCCCTCCTGCCAAGGCGCTAAGCCTCAGGGCTTAGGGGAAAATGCTCATCGCTGGCACTCCCTTGGCACCGATCTGCTCTGCCGAGGGGGGCACGCCAAGCCTGCAGCTGAGGAATTGGGGCGACATCGGGGCCTGTGCTGGGGAGCCTCACTTCCTCCCTACCTGCTGGCTGCCTCCTCTATATCTCTGTAGTCTGTTCGCCTGCCCCCCAGGACCCCCCTGAGCCCCAGCCCTGGCCTTTCCCAGGATCCTGGGGCAGCACCATCCAATAGTAATGGGCCTGGCGGCTTCCTGCTTCCTTCTTGTTCCTCTAAGAGCCCCGGCTCCTCCTCTTGCCTGGGGGCCAGAGACCTGGGCCTCCTCATCCCCACGGACCTTGAATACCCGGACTTCTGGGGCTCCGAGGGGTTGAGAGTTCAGACTCTGGGTTCCCCAAAGGGCTGCGGGTATTGACTGATGGTCCCCAAGGGCCTGGAGGCCCAGACTACTGGGTCCCCAAGGAATTATGGGTTTAGACTTCTGGGTCCCCAAGGAGTTACGGAATTAGATTCGTGGGTTCCCAGTGAGTATGGGTCTAGCTTTCTAGGTCCCCAATGGCCTAGAGGCCTAGACTCCTGGGTCCCCCAGAGGCAGCTGGTGGAAATGTTGGTTCCTGTCTGCCAGGATCTTGGCCCCTGAATACCCTGTGGGGGGCACTCCTGACCCCGGGCCCATGCCTGGGGTTCCTTCCCTCACCCCCGTCTCGGCCACCAGGATGCCGTGGAGGACCGGCTGGACAGGAACGTGTGGCCCTTCGTATCCGACCCCGCCCCCACGGCCAGCTCCCAGGCTGCCGTCAGGTGAGGCCCCGAGGCCGCCCCCACCCACGCCTGGGTCTGTGTTAGCGGGCGGCCTGGTGGCGGTGAGGACCTCCTGCCTGGACTTTCTGCCCCTGCCCTGCAGTGCCCGCTTCGGTCACTGGCACAAGAACAAGGCCGGCGTAGAGGCCCGGGCGGGCCCCCGGCTCATCGTGTACGTCATGGGTGGTGTGGCCATGTCAGAGATGAGGGCTGCCTACGAGGTGACCAGGGCCACCGAGGGCAAGTGGGAGGTGCTCATTGGTAAGTCATCAGGACTGGGACCCTGGGGCTCCAGGGCTTGGCTTCCCAGGGGCTGGACTTGGACCTTCTAGGTTCCTAGACTCCAGAGTCCTTCGAGTCAGGGACCTGGTTTGCCGAGGGACAGGGACAGCTCCACACCAGCTGGGACCCTGGCGGGAGCCTGTCAAAGACAAAGGCAGCGTCCCCCAACATCGTCTCCAAACCTCTGCTCCTGCACAGGCTCTTCACACATCCTCACCCCGACCCGCTTCCTGGATGACCTGAAGACGCTGGACCAGAAGCTGGAGGACATTGCCCTGCCCTGACCCCTGGACCTGCCCCCTACCCCTCCCTTTCCAGAGAAATAAACTATTCCCATCTCTCTGCCAGCCAGTGCCCGCCTCATTTTCTTTCCAAGGGATCCCTTGGGAGTTGTGCTGAGCCAGGCCTGTGCCCCAGGCCCCACCAACCCCTATTATCCTCTCAGAAGGAGAATTAGCCTCTCCCTGCCCCCCAGGGCATCTCAAGCCCTTGTGGAGGTTAAGAACTTGGACTTTTGGCAGGGCACGGTGGCTCACGCCTGTAATCCCAGCACTTTGGGAGGCCAAGGTGGGAGGATCACTTGAGGTCAGGACTTCAAGACTAGCCTCGCTAACATGGTGAAAACCCATCTCTACTAAAAATACAAAACAATTAGCCGGACGTGGTGGTGTGCACCTGTAGTCCCAGCTGCTTGGGAGGCTGAGGTAGGAGAATCGCTTGAACCCACAAGGTGGAGGCTGCAGTGAGCTGAGGTCACGCCTCCGCACTTCAGTCTCAAAAAAAAAAAAAAAAAAAAAGAATTGAACTCTCGTTTGAATATCGGCTCTAAGATTTTCCAGCAGTGAGGCCCTGGCCAACTTACGGGGTTCCCAATCTAAAAACAGGGAGCCCAAAATAGCAGCTGCTTTGCAGAGGAGAGAACAGAGAGAGCGCAGGAAGGCTGGTGGCGTGCAAGCGTGACAGCTGCTGCTACCCCATTTTCACTGGAACCATTTTGGCTGCTCCATTCATATTGTTATTAACAAGCAGAATGGACCCTGGAACTGCAACCCCCCTAGGACTGTTCCAAGGGGTCCTGTAGGCACACGATGCAAGAAGTTGTGTTCAGCTTCCCGTGTATTCATGTGAGGCACACAACAAACTGCTTTCTCCTCCCAGCCCCATGGGGTTCACAGAGGCTCCTGACTGCAGGACTTATCAGGACCTTCAGTGGGTGTATCTATTTGCTAGGGCGTCGTAACAAGGTACCACAGACTAGGTGACTTAACAGAAATTGCCAGGTGCCATGGCTCATGCCCGTAGTCACACTTTGGGAGGCCACGGCAGGTGGATCCCTTGAGGCCAGGAGTTCAAGACTAGCCTGGGCAACATAGTGAGATCCTGTCTACAAAAAAAATAGAATTAGCTGAGTGTGGTGGTGTGCACCGTGGTCCCAGCTACTCAGGAGGCTAAGATGGGAGGATCATTTGAGCCTGGGAGGCAGAGGTTGCAGTGAGCCAAGATCATGCCAGTGCACTCCAGCCTTGGGTGACAGAGCGAGACCTCCATTTCAACAACAAAACTATAATCCCAGCACTTTGGGAGGCCGAGGTGGCTGGATCACCTGAGGTCAGGAGTTCGAGACCAACCTGGCCAACATGGTGAAACCTTGTCTCTACTAGAAATACAAAAAATTAGCCAGGTGTAGTGGCACACGCCTGTGGTCCCAGCTACTTGGGAGGCTGAGGCAGGAGAATCGCTTGAATTCAGGAGGTGGAGGTTGTAGTGAGCCGAGATCGTGCCTCCGCACTCCAGCCTGTGCAAGAGAGCAAGACTCTGTCTCAAAACAAACAAACAAATTTATAGTCTTATGTTTCTAGAGACTGGAAGTCCAAGATGAAGATGTCCACAGGGGTGACTCCTTATGAGGTTTCTCTCCTTTCCTTGTAGACAGCTGTCTTTTCCCGGTGTGCTCACACAGTCTCCTCCCCCCGCCCCCGTGCATGTCTGTGTCCTAATCTGCTCTTCTTACAAGGAAATTGGTCATGTTGGATTAGGGCCCACGCATATGACCTCGTTTTTACTTAATTATTTCTTTAAAGATCCTATCTCCAAGTATAGTCACTTTCTGAGGCAGTTGCGGGGCAGGACTTTAGCATAGACATTTGTGGAGAGGACACAGTTCAGCTCATAGCACTCAAGTGAGGTGTGAATCTCACAGCGCCAATAGAGCAGGAGAGGCCAGGCGAGGTAGCTTAAACACCTATCATCCCAGTGCTTTGGGAGGCCCAGGTGGGAGGATCACTCGGGCCCAGGAGTTCGAGACTAGCCTGGGCAGCATAACAA
This sequence comes from Macaca mulatta, assembly GCF_049350105.2. Lineage (NCBI taxonomy): Eukaryota > Metazoa > Chordata > Mammalia > Primates > Cercopithecidae > Macaca > Macaca mulatta. The sequence continues at coordinate 8,543,753 of NC_133424.1, forward strand.
GATCCTGTCTCTACAAAAACATTTTTTTAAATTAGCTGGGCATGGTGTCTCGCACCTGGGGTCCAATTTACTCAGGAGGCTGAGGTGGGAGATCACTTGAGGCTAGGAGTTTAAGACCAGCCTGGGCAACACAGCAAGACCCCATCTCTACAAAAAAATAAGAAAAAGTAGTCAGGTACCTGGTGACATGCGCCTGCCTGTAGTCCCAGCTGCTCAGGACACTCAGGTTGAAGGATTGCTTGAGCCCAGGAGGTTGAGACTGCAATGAGCTATGATCATGCCACTGCACTCCAGCCTGGGTGGCAAAGTGAGACCCTATCATAAAAAAAAAAAGAAAGAAAGAAAAGAAAGGAAAAGAAACCTTTCTGGGGCACAGATATACAGCCAGCCATGTGAGTAATCCGAGGCAAAAGGGGCTGTGGGAGCCCATATCACATCTAATCCACCCAGTCTGGGGGCAATCTTGGAAGGCTTCCTAGAGGAGGCAGCATTTGCATAGAGAATGAAAATGAAGAGGGCGAAGGGAAGGGAGGGGAGGGCAGAGCAGAAGCCAAGGCCAGGGAATACCAGAGGCCCCTGAGGAGCTGAAGGGGAGGGTACTGACCTGCAACCCAATCTGAGAACCACGTGGAGCCACACAGGTCATGGTGAGGATTTTGGTCCCTGCTGAGGCCATAGGACATCATAGACAGGGTCTGAGTTGGGACAGGTAGGGACCCACGTCGCATGCTGGCGGTGAAATTCTCGCTGCTAGAGTGGGTGCCTGGGGAGGGGGCATTGGGTGAGGAAGCAGCCACTTCAGAGGTAGAGCCTCTCTCACTGCCTGGGCTCAAGCAATCCTCCCACCTCAGCTTCCTGAGTAGCTGGGGCCATGAGTGCGTGTCAACAAGCCCAGTTCATCTTTTAATTTTTTTGTAGAGACCGGGTCTGGCTATGTTGCCCAGGCTGGTCTCCTGGGCCCACGCAATCTGCCCACCTTGGCCTCTCAAAGTACTGGGATGACAGGCGTGAGCCACCGCGCCCGGCGTCTCTCCTGATTTTGAGGTCATAGATCCTTTGGAGAATTCAGGGAAATCTAAGGACGCTCGTCCCAGAAAAACTGCACACACAATTTGCGGGTGGGGACTGAGGAGAATGCAGCCCCCTCTGATTCAGCAGTTCCACGATTAGGATTTATCCGAATCTCCCACCAGGGCAGGGAGATGGATGAGCAGAGCTGTGAAGGGGATGAGGTGTGGGGAAGAAAGTGGGTCGGCTGTGGACCCCTGGGGTCCGCCCGCCCTGGATATGCCTTTGCAAGGCCTCAGCAGGGACGCGTTTTAACTTACGGGAGGTGCAAGGAGTGGGAGGGAGGTGGTTTTAATGTTTAAAACTTAAGCTCAAGGTCGGGCACGGTGGCTCACGCCTGCAATCCCAGCACTTTGGGAGGGTGAGGTGGGAGGATCGCTTGAGGCCAGGAGTTTGAGGCCAGTGTGGGCAACAAAAGCGAAATCCTAAATATATGTATTTTTGAGACAGTTTCACTCTGTCGCCCAGGCTGGAGCGCAGTGGTGCGATCTCTACTCACTGTAACCTCTGCCTCTTGGGTTCAAGTGATTCTCCTGCCTCAGCCTCCCCAAAAGCTGGGATCACAGGCGTGCGACACCATGCCCAGCTAATTTTTATACTTTTAGTAGAGATGGGGTTTTGCCATGTTGACCAGGCTGGTCTCAAACTCCTGGGCTTCAAGTGATCCTCTGCCTCGGCCTCCCAAAGTGCTGGAATTACAGGCGTGAGCCACTGCGCCCAGCCAATGTCCACAATACTCACTTTATTTTATTTTATTTTATATTTTATTTTTGAGATGGAGTCTCCCTCTGTCGCCAGGCTGGAGTGCAGTGGTACGATCTTGGCTCACTGCAACCTGCGCCTCCTGGGTTCAAGTGATTCTCCTGCCTCAGCCTCCCGAGTAGCTGGGACTACAGGCGCGCGCCACTACGCCCAGCTAATTTCTGTGTTTTTAGTAGAGATGGGGTTTCACCATGTTGGCCAGAATGGTCTCGATTTCCTGACCTCGTGATCCACCCGCTTTGGCCTCCCAAAATGTTGGGATTACAGGCGTGAGCCACCGCGCCCGGCCAGTACTTATTTCAATAAAAAATAAAAATTTATCCATGCCTAACTGGGTAGTTACTTGACACAATAAATAATCTTTTCTAGGTTAAGAAAAAATAAAAAGGAAAACATTTAAACTCAACTTCCTGGGAAACCGCAGCTTCGCTCCGGGACGGGCTTGTGTAAGCACGCCCTGCGAGCGCCAGGGGGCGCTGCGGCGCAATTTCCCGGTTTCTTTGATCTTCCGCCTCTGTAACTGGAGATGAGGTGACCCTAATTAGAGACGACGGGGAAGTAGGTCAGGGGTTATTTCGTGGTTCTCAGCGGAGACAAAAGTCTGTTGCTTAAACCGCCTCTGCCTCTGACCCTTACTTATACTCAGATGATGCAATATCTTCACACTAAAGGCAAATATTGGGTCTACAAATATTTATATACCCCCGTGGGCGGTAGCAGCTGACAATATCAGGTCTTAACGAGCACGAAATCAAGTTCCCTCTGCATGCGTTATGCAGATCCTCAAAACCCTCCTGTGAGGATCGCTGGAGCCCAGGAGTTCGAGGCTGCAGTGAGCTATGATCGTGCCTCTGCACTCCAGCCTAGGTGGCAAAGTGTTGTGTTTAAAAAACAAACAAACAAACAAAACGGTTGGGGGCCGGGCGCGGTGGCTCACATCTGTAATCCCAGCACTTTGGGAGGCCAAGGTGGGCGGATCATGAGGTCAGGAGTTCAAGACCAGTCTAGCCAACGTGGTGAAACCCCCTCTCTACTAAAAATACAAAAATTAGCCGGGTGTGGTGGCAGGTGACTGTAATCCCAGCTACTCGGGAGGCTGAGGCAGGAGAATCGCTTGAAACCGGAAGGTGGAGGTTGCAGTGAGCCATCATGCCACTGCACTGCAGCCTGAGCAACAAGAGTGAAACCCTGTCTCAATTAAAAAAAAAAAAAAATCCTATGAGATCCTTCCCCCAAGTCCATTTCCCACCTCATGGTGAACCTGGCTGCTGTTCCTCAAATACACCACACTGTCCCTGCCCCAGAACGTTTGCACCTGCTGTTCCCATCACCTGCAATGCTGTGCCTTGCAAGCTATTATACTTCCTCCTTCCTTTCCCCAGCTCAGAGAGGCCCCTGCTTTACTTCCTTGTGGTATCCCTACTTAGGGTGCTTTCTTTCTGGTTCTTTTCTGGTACTGAGGAATGATTCTCATTCTGGATTTGGCAGGTTGCTTCCTCTCTCCCCATCCCTGCCCCGATGTTTACCCTATAAATGGGTTAGAGCCACATGCTCTATTGGAATAAGGGTCAGTTGTAGCCAGAATAATATCGTGCTGGTGGGGCCAGGTACTTCCTGGTACGTCCCATCAGGTGGTCCATAATGTCATGTCACTACAGCTGATAGGTGGGTTTGGGGAATGTCCCGGGTCTCCAGTAACTGCCCACATAAAGATGTTAGCAGGAGCCGGGCCCAGTGGCTCACGCCTGTAGTTCCCAGCACTTTGGGAGGCCAAGGCAGGAGGATCGCTTAGGCCCAGGAGTTTGAGAGCAGCCTGGGCAAGATAGCAAAACCCTGTCTCTACTAAAAATAAAATAAAGGCCAGTCACGGTGGCTCATACCTGCAATCCCAGCACTTTGGGAGGCTGAGATGGGCAGATCACTTGAGGTCAGTAGTTCAAGACCAGCCTGGTCAACATGGTGAAACTCCGTCTCTACTAAAAATACAAAAATTAACCAGGTGTGGTGGCACACACCTGTAATCCCAGCTACTCAGGAAGCTGAGGCAGGAGAATCACTTGAACCCAGGAGGCAGAGGTTGCAGTGAGCTGAGATCATGCCATTGCATTCCAGCCTGGGCAACAGAGTAAGACTCTGTCTCAATAAATAGAATAAAATAAAATAAAACAAAATAAAAGAATTAACCAGATGTGGCAGCAATTGCTTGTAGTCCCAGCTACTTGGGAGGCTGAGGTGGGAGGATCGCTTGAATCCAGGAGGTTGAGGCTGCACTGAGTTATGATCTCGGCACTGCACTCCAGCCTGGGCAATAGAGTGAGACCCTGTCTCATAAATAAAAAAGAAAAGAAAAGAAAAGAAAGTTGTTAGCAGCCATCAATTTTTGTTGTTGTTGTTTTTTGTTTGTTTTTGAGATGGAGTTTCACTCTTGTTGCCCAGGCTAGAGTGCAGTGATGCAATCTTGGCTCACTGCAACCTCCACCTCCAGGGTTCAAGCAAATTCTCCTGCCTCAGCCTCCCCAGAAGCTGGGACTACAAGCATATGTCACCACGCTGGGCTATTTTTGCATTTTTAGTAGAGAGGGGGTCTCACCATGTTGACCAAGCTGGTCTTGAACTCCTGACCTCAAAAGATCCACCTGCCTCATCCTCCTAAAGTTCTGGGATTACAGGCGTGAGCCACCACGCCTGGCCCCAGCCATCCGTTTTTGATTCATTACTCTCTTGAGGATTATGTCCAACTTTATCATTCCTTCTACTGGAATTAGCTGTGGTTCTTCTGAAAAAACTTTCTGCTTCCCTCAGGAACTAGTTGGTTTGTACAGAAAGTGATTACGTGATACATTGACTTATGTATTATTTGTGGAATGCCTTGAGGCAAGTGGTCACATGAGCTCAGAGGAAGAGCCTGGAATGGGCACAGCCCTGAGGGTCATGTGTGGCTCCATTGGAAGCATCTAGGAAACACCCATGGGGGCAGCAAGCTACCCAGGTGCGGAGGCAAGAGCTGGAGGGCACGAGCTGTTCCAGTATAATAAAATATATAAAATAAGAATAGTTATACTAGATATAGATCATACATATGATTATATATTAATATCATTAATCATTAGTTTGTAGCAATTACTTTTTATTCTAATATTATAATAATCCTAGCTCTAAAATTATAACTTAGGAAAAACCAGGCCATACGGAGATGGGAGTTGAGGGGACATAGTGAGAAGTGACCAGAAGACAAGAGTGTGAGGCTTGGCCAGGCGCGGTGGCTCAAGCCTGTAATCCCAGCACTTTGGGAGGCCGAGACGGGCAGATCACAAGGTCAGGAGATCAAGACCATCCTGGCTAACACGGTGAAACCCCATCTCTACTAAAAAAAATACAAAAAGCTAGCCAGGCGAGGTGGCGGGTGCCTGTAGTCCCAGCTACTCGGGAGGCTGAGGCAGGAGAATGGCGTGAACCCGGGAGGTGGAGCTTGCAGTGAGCCGAGATCCGGCCACTGCACTCCAACCTGGGTGGCAGAGCGAGACTCCGTCTCAAAAAAAAAAAAAAAAAGAGTGTGAGCCTTCTGTCACACCCAGGCAGAGTCACCAGAGGGCTCCTTGGTCTAGTGGTAATGCCAGCATCTGGGAAGACACCTGTTGCCAAGCAGACCATGGTCTAGCGGTAGCATCAGTGTCAAGGAAAAACACCCGCTACTTAGCAGACCAGGAAAGGGAGTCTCCCTCTCCCCAGGGGAGTTTAGAGAAGACTCTACTCCTCTTGTGGAAGGCCTGACATCAGTAAGGCCAGCCTGCAGTTATGCAGAGGCCTAACCATCTCCCTGTGATGTTGTGCTTCAGTGGTCACACTCCTAGTCTGCCTTCATGTTCCATCCTGTACACCTGGCTCTGCCTTTTAAATAGCAGTAGCAAATTAGTGAAAGTACTAAAAGTCTCTGATATGCGGAAATAATTACATAAGCCATCTCTCTCTCTCTCCTCTTTCTCTCTGCCTCGGCTGCCAGGCAGGGAAGGGCCCCCTATCCAGTGGACATGTGACCCATGTGACCTTACCTATCATTGGAGATGGCTCACACTCCTTACCCTGTCCCTTTGTCTTGTATGCAATAAATATCAGCGCAGCCAGGCATTCGGGGCCGCTACCGGTCTCCATGTCTTGGTGGTAGAGGTCCCCCGGGCTCAGCTGTCTTTTCTTTTATCTTTTTGTCTTGTGTCTTTATTTCTACAATCTCTTGTCTCCGCCCACAGGGAGAAAAACCCACTCACCTCATGGGGCTGGACCCTACATATGGCGCCCAACGTGGGGCACTCCCTCGCAGTGTGAAGTTGCACCCTGAGTGCGGGATTCAGCGGAGGATTTCGACGAGAGATTCCTGAAGATTGTGGTCAATAAACTTGGTGGTAAGCTTGAGCTCAGAGTATTCTGGGGACACCATGGGACAGGCCATACTAAGTACTCGGCTTATTTAAATTTTATAACACCTCTTCTAAAGAAGGAGGGGTTAAAGTTTCTACTGAAAAGTTAATTGAATTATTTGAGGTTGTAGATCTTCTTTGTCCTTGGTTTCCGACTGAGAGAACTTTGGAACTTAAAGATTGGGACAAGATTGGCCAACAATTCAAAATTGCCCATGAAGGGGGACATTTTATTCCACCCACCATTTGGTCAGTCTGGACTTCAGTTCACTCTGTCTTAGACTCCTTACAGACTCAAGAGGACAAAACGGAGACTGATCCCTCTTTCCTCTCCTCTGACGAGGTTGAGGAAGTGCTCAGTTCTCTTTCCCCTGAGGATACTACACAAATTGAAACCATAATTTCACAGGCGGACTTCCAGTCTGACATGCCACCGCCACCGCCACCTACGCCAGAGGCTACCGCAACCCCGTTGTTGCTTTATGATGATCTTTTAACTGACCTGAATGAGCTTATTTCCCCCAACCAGCAAAACTCAGCTGAAACATATCAACAGCCATTGTGGCCAGATCCTCCTGCTTCTCCTCACCCTCTCAATGCTGCTGCTATGGAGACAGCGGATGAGATCAGGCAGCCTGAAAATGAGGCTATAAATTATGTTTCCATGCAGCCCAGTACAGAGGCTCTGATATCTGAACAGTCCATAGAGGAGGCTTTCAATTCTTGGCCTGGTAACGAGACTTTCAACCCTATCCCTCCACAGCCTGGTTCCTTTCCTACTACTCAGACTCGGCTAGAGTCACAGGCTCCCTTGAAACCTGGTTATTTTCCTCCTAATCAGACTCAGCTAGAGTCACAGGTTCCCTTGAGGCCTGGCTCTTATCCTTCTACTCAGACTCAGTTACAGTCACAGGCTCCCTTGAAGCCTGGTCCACAGTTGTCGTGGCAGCCTGGCTTTCAGGCCCATAAAAGACCTGTTCAGCAGGTAATCTGGTCTCATCCTGGCTTTCAGCTTCTCAACTCTCCCTCTATTCAAAATTCTCACCTTTTTTCTGCTCCTGGTCTGGTCACTACTACTGTTACCAACACTACGATTGCCACTCATAGGCAACAAGTTACATACATCCCTGAGAATGACACTCCACTTATGAGGGCTATAGCTCAGGCAAGGGAATACAGGGATCCCAAAGCCTGGCAATTTCCTGTAATTTTACGACCTCCAGTACCTGCCACCTCAGCAGCACAAAATCACCCACAGCCCATTGTTGATCCTGCTCAACAGGCAGCTGACCCTGCAACTCTTCAAGATCAAAAGGCTGATAATCAAGCCCCTCAGCCCGACAATCAGGCTGCTCAGGGAAATAATCAGGCTTCACAATTGCCTGCCGCTGGGACACACCCAGTACCTGGCATTCCAGCTGTTCGGGCGGTAGTTCAACCCGACCCCATACATCCAGGTCAGGTTCAGATACACCCTGCTACTTGGGAAAGTTTTTTTTTTAAATTCCTCAAAGATTTCAAGGACTCAGTAAAACAAGATGGCACCAACTATCCTTTTGTCCGTTGCACATAAAAAGCCCTGACAAAGGATAAACGTTTGGTGCCTTGCCCTATGACTGGGAAATTTTAGCAAAGTCAGTCTTGTCTAAATCTCAATATTTACAATTCAGGACTTGGTGGGCTGATGCTGTCCAGGAACGCATTCATCTTAATCAGGGCTCCAATCCTCCTGTTAATGTTGCGGCTGACCAATTACTGGGAATGGGTCAGTGGGCTGCAATTCAATACCAAACTATACCAAATGATGAGGTTATCAAACAACTGCGAAAATGTTGCTTAGATACTTGGGACAAGATTCAAGATGATGGTAAAGCATGCCCATCTTTCACGGCTGTCAGACAGGGACAACACGAACCCTACCCAGACTTTATTGCTCGTCTCCAAGACACGGCAGAAAGGCTATCCCTGATAGCCACGGCCAGCGACTCATTGTAGAACTCACGGCTTATGAACAAGTAAATCCAGATTGTCAGGCGGCCATTTCCCCTGTCAAAGGCAAAATTCCACCGGGTGGTGATATGCTCACCTCCTACATTAAAGCCTGTGAAGGGGTGGGAGGAACTCTGCATACAGCAATGATTATGGCACAAGCTATGGCCTCTGTTCGAATGCCTGGGCAATTCTCTGGCCAATGCTTTATATGCGGCCAGAAACGACATATAAAAAGAGATTGCCCCCAGTGTACAGGTCGCCATTCTATACTACAACAACAACAACAACTGAAAGGAATGAGACACATCCCCATATATCTCCCAACTTCCTGAGCCCAGCACAAACACATTCCTCCATATTTCTTTCAAACTTCAGAAAAACACCACCTGGGAAATCTACGATAAGGACGCAGCGGGAACCAATAAAAAATGCTAAATGTATAATATTAACCAATTGTAATGCTGTAACTGACAGAATTACCTTGTTCCCCTGTAACTTTACATATCCTGTTTACATCGTGCTATAAAAAGCAAGCACTCGCATTGTTCGGGGCCCTCTTGTATGCTGTGGAATGGAGGGACCAAGTTTGAACTTCTAGTAAAGATCCTTGCCGCTTGGCTTTGACTCTGGACTCTGGTGGTCTTCTTTGGGGAACAAACGGTCTGGGCATAACACAACAACAACAAAATTTTCAGCAACCAAAAGCCCCACCTTCTACTTTATGTCCACGATGCCGAAAGGAATTTCACTGGGCTGCTCACTGCCATTCAAGATTTGATATTGATGGTAATCCTTCATGGCCTTTTAAGAATCAGGGAAAGGGGAGGAGGGGCCGACCCTAGGCCCCTCTAAACAATGTGGCATTCCCCAACTCCCAGCCCCCGACGTCTGGCGAGACGGGAGCTTTGGCAGTCCAATCCATTCAACCTCCACCCCAATTCCCACTTCAGCAATTTGTGCCACAGGATCTAACGGCTCAGCCATCCTGTACACCTGGCTCTGCCTTTTAAATAGCAGTAGCAAATTAGTGAAAGTACTAAAAGTCTCTGATATGCAGAAATAATGGCGTAAACCGTTTCTCTCTCCCTCCTCTCTTTCTCTCTGCCTCGGCTGCCAGGCGGGGAAGGACCCGCTTTCCAGTGGACACGTGATCTTACCTATCATTGGAGATGGCTCACACTCCTTACCCTGCCCCTTTGTCTTGTATCCAATAAATATCAGCGCAGCCTGGCATTCGGGGCCACTACCGGTCTCCGCATCTTGGTGGTAGAGGTCCCCCGGGCCCAGCTGTCTTTTCCTTTATCTTTTTGTCTTGTGTCTTTATTCCTACAATCTCTCATCTCCACACACGGGGAGAAAAACTCACCGAACGGCCGGGCGTGGTGGCTCAAGCCTGTAATCCCAGCACTTTGGGAGGCTGAGACGGGCGGGTCACGAGGTCAGGAGATAGAGACCATCCTGGCTAACACGGTGAAACCCCGTCTCTACTAAAAATACAAAAAACTAGCCGGGCGAGGTGGCGGGCGCCTGTAGTCCCAGCTACTCGGGAGGCTGAGGCAGGAGAATGGCGTAAACCCGGGAGGCGGAGCTTGCAGTGAGCTGAGATCTGGCCACTGCACTCCAGCCCCAGCGGCAGAGCGAGATTCTGTCTCAAAAAAAAAAAAAAGAAAAAAGAAAAACCCACCGAACTTGTGGGGCTGGACCCTACACACCCAGGAATGATTGCCATAATAATTATTATCTAATCCATTAGATATAGTAAAAATAAACTTATTACTAATTATTATCATTAATGATTCTGATTACTGGGCGAGAACAGTGGTGATCTCGTGTATTTATGTGCATTACAGGGTAAGAGTTCTCCTTCCTGTGGTGTGCAGGAGATTCTAGAATAGAAACTCATTGAAATAGTGAGAGGAAAATATTTGTGGTCTTGAACCTGTTCCACTTAAAAATACATGAGGGAGGCTAGGTGCGGTGGCTCACGCCTGTAATCCCAGCACTTTGGGAGGCCGAGACAGGCGGATCACGAGGTCGGGAGATCGAGACCATCCTGGCTAACACGGTGAAACCCCGTCTCTACTAAAAAAAATACAAAAAACTAGCCGGGCGAGGTGGTGGGTGCCTGTAGTCCCAGCTACTCGGGAGGCTGAGGCAGGAGAATGGCGTGAACCCGGGAGGCGGAGCTTGCAGTGAGCTGAGATCCGGCCACTGCACTCCAGCCTGGGCGACAGAGCGAGACTCCGTCTCAAAAAAAAAAAAAAAAAAAAAATTAGCCGGGCATGGTAGCGCACGCCTGTAATCCCACCTACTCGGGAGGCTGAGGCAGGAGAATCACTTGAACCCCGCGGGGGTGAAGGTTGTAGTGGGCCGAGATCACACCACTGCACTCCAGCCTGGGCGATACAGCAAGACTGCATCTCAAAATAAGTAAATTAATTAATTAATTAATTAAAATACATGAGAGGACCGGTGCAGTGGCTCATGCTGGTAATACCAGCATTCAGGGAGGCTGAGGTGAAAGGATCATTTAAAGCTGGGAGTTTGAGGCCAGCCTGGGCAATATAGCAAGACCCCTGCCTCTACAAAAAATGTAGCTGCACCTGGTGGTGCACACCCAGTTGCTCGTGAGGCTGAGGCAGGAGGATCACTTGAGTCTGGGAGGTGGAGGCTGCAATGAGGTGTGATTGCACCACTGCACTCCAGCCTGGGTGACAGAGCAAGACCTCATCTCCAAAAAAACCACAAAGAACAAAAACATGAGGTCCAGGGAAATTAAAGCTGCAGGCTGGGCCAGCAGCAGTGGTGGTGGGATGGTGAAGCCAGTGGTCCTGACAGAGAAATCAGGGACAAAGGAAGCAGTGCTGGAGATCTTCAGAGGAGGGTCCTGGCCCCAGACAGGAAAAGGAGGTGATGTAAGTCAATGAGGCAAGGAAATCTCGTGGAAATGAGTAAGGTACCAAAGAGAGGCCACCCAGAGGGAGACCCAGACATTGAGGGGAGCTTCCCTTTTTCTTTTCTGTAAAGTTGCTCAAAAACCTTAAAACACAGTTGACCAACAGCTGCTGCCAAGAACACTGTGAAAAGGTTTCTGGGTAAGGAAATGGCCCTGAGAATGGGAAGGTTCCGCTCTGGTGTGATCAGAGATGAGGTCTCCAGGGCTGGATAACAAAGTCCTGGCATATGGAGGCTCCATTTTGGGTGTCCTTCATTTCCTTCTTTTTTTTCTTCTTCTTCTTTTTTTTTTTTCTTTTGAGACGGAGTCTTGCTCTGTTGCCTAGGTTGGAGTGCAGTGGCGCGACCTCAGCTCACTGCAAGCTCCGCCTCCCGGGTTCATGCCATTCTCCTGCCTCAGCCTCCCGAGTAGCTGGGATTACAGGCGTGCACCACCACGCCCAGCTAATTTACAGGTGCCCGCCACCACGCCTGGCAAATGTTTTGTATCTTTAGTAGAGACGGGGTTTCACCATGTTAGTCAGGATGGTCTCGATCTCCTGACCTCATGATCCGCCTGCCTTGGCCTCCCAAAGTGCTGGGATTACAGGCACGAGTCACCGCACCAGGCCTTTCCTTTTTTTTCTTTGAGGCAGAGTCTCGCCCTGTTGCCCAGGTTGGAGTGCAGTGGCACGATCTCAGCTCACTGCAACCTCTGCCTTCCGAGTTCAAGTGATTCTCCTGCCTCAGCCTCCCAAGCAGCTGGCATTACCGGCGTGTACCACCACGCCCAGCTCATTTTTGTATTTGTAGCAGAGACAGGCTTTTGCCATGTTGCCTAGGCGAATCTCGAGCTCCTAATCAAGTAGTCCACCCACCGTCAGCCTCCTTCATCCCCTTCTGAGATTACTCAGTTTCTGTCTCTGTTGGCAGCTGGGAAAGTTCTGAAAAGAGAATGAAGAGCAGGCCAGGTGCGGTGGCTCACAACTCAAATCCCAGCACTTTGGGAGGCCGAGGTGGGCGGATCACCTGAGCTCAGGAGTTGGAGACCAGCCTGACCAAAGACGTGAAACCTCACCTCTACTAAAGATACAAAAATTAGCTGGGAATGGTGGCAGATGTCTGTAATCCCAGCTACTCAGGAGGCTGAGGCAGGAGAATCACTTGAGCCTGCGAGGCAGAGGTTGCGGTGAGCTGAGATTGTCCCACTGCCCTGCAGCCTGAGTGACAGAGTGAGACTCTGTTTCAAAAAAAAAAAAAAAAGACAAAAAGTAAAGACAATGGCATTAGACAAATTCTGGCTCTGAAATCTAGACTAGCTAGGTGACTTCTTTTTTTTTCATAGAGATGGGGTCTTGCTATATTGCCCAGGCTGTTTTTGAATTTCTGGCCTCAAGCGATCCTCCTGCCTCAGCTTCCTAAAGTGCTGGGATTATAGGTGTGAGCCACCAATGCGCCCCACTTTTTTTTTTTTTTGAGACAGAGTCTTACTCTGTCACTCAGGCTGGTGCTCAGTGGCGTAATCTCAGCTCACTGCAACCTCCACCTCCCAGATTCAAGCAATTCTCCCACCTTAGCCTCTTGAGTAGCTGGGATTACAGGTGCCCACCATCACGCCCAGCTAAGTTTTGTATTTTTAGTAGAGACGGGAGTTCACCATGTTGGCCAAGTTGGTCTCGAACTCCTGACGTCAGGTGATCCACCCGCGTTGGCCTCCCAAAGTGCTGGGATTACAGACATGAGCCACCGTGCCCTGCCTTTTTTTTTTTTTTTTTTTTTTTTTTTTGAGAGTCTCTGTCTGTCACTTAGGCTGGAGTGCAGTGGTGCAATCATAGCTCACTACGGCCACAAACTCCCAGGCTGAAGCAATAGATCCTCCCCCTTCAGCCTCCTAAGTAGTGGCTGGGATTACATGGGCATGCCACCACACCCAGCTAATTTTTTTAAAAGTTTTTGTAAAGACGGGGATTTTTCTGTGTTGCCCAGGCTGAACTCGAACTCTTGAGCTCAGTGGATCCTCCCACCTTGACCTCCCAAGGAGCTGGAATTATAAGCATGAGCCACTGTGCCGGGCCCTGGTGACCTTTTGTCCATGGCCCCGCCTTCCCTAGCGTGGGTTTTCCCCTCTAATGTTGCGTAGGGCTGTTGCGATCACAGGGGGAGGTGGAGCGTGAGTACTCCTGGGGTACATGCTGGAGGTTGGGGGTTTGTGGAGGTGGGTGGCTCAATTTTATTCCAGGAAACCGTGGCCAGATGGCCCGACAGCACCTTCCCTTTCATCTAGAGTTCCTCAATTAGTGGGGGTGTGAGTTATTTCATAAGCCACTCCCCCTTATGTCTTGCAGGAAAGTAGTAATGCAAAGAAGCTTTTATTTTTTCCACATCTATATTCTTTGTAACCTTTTAAACTAAGATACTTGGCCTGGCGTCTGTAATCCCAGCATTTTGGGAGGCTGAGGCAGGCAGATCACTTGAGCTCAGGAGTTCGAGACTGGCCTGGCCAACAGGGTGAAACCCCGTCCCTACTAAAAATACAAAAATTAGCTGGGCACGGTGGCACACACCTGTAATCCCAGCTACTCGGGAGGCTGATGCATGAGAATCGCTTGAACGCGGGAGGTGGAGGTTGCAGTGAGCCAGAGGAAGAAAAAACTGAGGGTGTTTAGCCCTGGAAATCTCTTTTGATGTTCACTGCCTCAAGGTTCTTGCTATCTCTTGCTCCAAGTCACAGCCTGGCCCCAGGAGGTCAGGCCAGAGCCCCCAGCCTGTCCTCTGCCAAGCGGTGGTCCTGGCAGCCGCCTAGACTCCCACTCCAAAGCTGGATCATTTGTAGATGGGAAGTGTTTGCATACACGGGGCCAGGGAGTGCTTTCCAGCTCTTTGGTAAAGAGGCCTGACAGCTGCCGAGGCTTTTACTTTTATTTGCCATCCTTCACCCAGGAGGGGAAGCAAGTGTGGTTGTTCTCTGATTTGGCAGAGCCACCTGTCATTGCAAATTGTCACCAGGGCAACAAGTTACCATCTTTTTAAGGCAACCAATGAGAAGCATGGATTTCCTCTGGTGGTCGTTTTCACAGAACGGCAACAGTTTCTAGGCGTCCGAGTGATACAAGAATTCTTTGTTCAAATAAGGCTTCCAGGACAGATGTATAGTGAAAGAGAGGAGAACAAGCTGGTAGCAGTTACGGATTTTCACAAGGAAAACTGGTTGTGGGGCGGGGCAGAAAAATCCTCTCTGTGACTTCAGGGAACAAAGAGGTCATTTCCTTTGGGTCTTTAGGAAACCCCTTTTTTCCAACTATGATTTATTTTATTATTATTTTTTGAGATGGAGTTTCGCTCTTGTTGCCCAGGCTGGAGTGCAATGGTGTGATCTTGGCTCACTGCAACCTCTGCCTCCTGGGTTCAAGCAATTCTACTGTCTCAGCTCCTGATTAGCTGGGATTACAGGCATCCGCCACAATGTCCGGCTAATTTTTGTATATTTAATTGAGACGGGGTTTCACCATGTTGGCCAGGCTGGTCTGGAACTCCTGACCTCAGATGAACCTCCCCCCTTGGCCTCCCAAAGTGCCGGGTTACAGGCGTAAGCCACCACGCCCAGCCTAGCTATAATTTAAATTACAAGTATTTGGCCCGGCATTAGTGGTAATTAGCCTGTAATCTCTGCACTTTGGGAGGTCAAAAAGCAAGGATCCTGGCAACCTATGAGACCCTGTCTCTACAAAGAAGAATCAATTTTTTGAATTAACTGGGAGTGGCGGTGGGTGCCTGTAGTCCCAGCTACTCAGGAGGCTGAGGCAGGAGGATCGCTTGAACCCAGGAGCTGGAGGATGCAGCGAGCTCTGATGGCACCACTGCACTCCAGCGTGGGAGATGGAGACAGAGTAAGACGGCATCTCTAAAAAATAATAAGAAATAAATAAGTACGTATTTGGTGGTGGTGGTTACAAGACTGTGTGCAGAATTTTAGTGCATATAAATGCCACCTCAATCAAGCCTGATTTTTAGAAAACAATTCTTGGGAAAAACAAAACATACAGCAGGCACGTAGACACATTTGTCAAAATGCATCGAACTCAGTAACAGCAGACCAAAGACTGCTGGTTCTCACTTATAAGTGGGATCTAAACTTCAGGTACTCATGGACATAAAGGCAGCAATAATGGACACTGGGGATTACCAGGGAGGGGTGAGAAAAAGGGGCATGAGGGTTGAAAAACTAACTGTTGAGTACTGTGCTCACCATCTCGGTGACAGCATCGTTCATACCGCAAACCTCAGCATCATGCAATATACTCAGGTAGGAAACTGGCACAGGTATCCCTGAATCTAAAATAAAAGTTGATAAAGAGGGTCCCGGGCGCAGCGGCTCTCACCTGTAATCCCAGCACTTTGGGAGGCCAAGGCGGGCAGATTGCTTTGAGGCCAGGAGTTTGAGATCAGCCTGGGCAACACGGTGAAACCCTGCCTCTACTAAAAATACAAAAATTAGCTGGGTGTGGTGGCGGGCGCCTGTAATCCCAGCTACTTGGGAGGCTGAGGCATGAGAATCGCTTGAACTCGGGAGTTGGAGGTTGCAGTGAGCCGAGATCACACCTCTGCACTCCAGCTTGGGCAACAGAGAGAGATTCTGTCTTGAAAAATAAAAATAATAATAATAAAAAATAAAAATTGATAAAGAGGGCTGGGCGTGGTGGCTCATGCCTGTAATTCCAGCACTTTGGGAGGCCGAGGCAGGCGGATCACTTGAGGCCAGGAACTTGAGATCAACCTGGGCAACATGATGAAACCCCATCTCTACGAAAAATACAAAAATTAGTCAGGTGTGGTGGTGTGTGCCTGTGGTTCCAGCACTTTGGGAGGCCGAAGTGGGTGGATTACTTGAGATGGAGAGTTCAAGACCAGCCTGGCCAACATGGCGAAAACCTGTCTCTACTAAAAATACAAAAATTAGCTGGGTGTAGTGGCGCATGCCTGTGGTCCCAGAGACTCAGGAGGATGAGGCAGGAGAATCGCTTGAACCCGGGAGGCGAAGGTTGCAGTGAACCGAGATTGTGTCACTTCACGCCAGCCTGGGCAACAGAGTGAGACCCGGTCTCAAAAAAAAATTTTTAAAGTTGAAAAAGAAAAACAATGCATCAAACCAAACACACAAGATAGGCACATTCTACTGTATGTAAATTACACATCAACAAAATGGATTTATCAAAAATCAGTGTTCCTGGGATTTTATTAGATAGCATTAGGTACAAAATTGAGGTCAGTAGAGCTCAGTTTTACTGGTAGAAATCAGAGGAAGTTAAAGGATTTTATGTTTTAGAGGAGAATTAAGGGACATATTGCCTTTTCCTGCTACAGAACCAAGAATTTTCAAACTGGGTTCCTAGGGAACCCCAGGGGTTCCATGTCTAGCCTGCTTTCTGCTTTCTCCTCAATCTGTAATCACAGCTGCCCACTTCTTTTGTGTCCCTCAAAAGGTTTTACCCAAAGAGTTCTGAGACCAAAGGATTTGAAAATCAGAGCTCTCAAAAATGATTTTTCTTTTTCTTTTTTTTTGAGACGGGATCTTGCTTTGTTGTCCAGGCTGGAGTGCAGTGATGCTTACTGCAGTCTCAGCCGTTCTGGGCTCAAGTGATCCTCACACCCCAGCCTCCTCAGTAGCTGGGACTACCAGCATGGACCACCACACCCAGCTAATTTTTTTCCTCAATATTTATTTATTTATTTATTTAGACCGAGGCTCACTCTGTCACCCAGGCTGGAGTGCAGTGTTACAATCTCAGCTCACTGAAACCTCCACCTCCTGGGTTCAAGCAATTTTCCTGCCTCAGTCTCCCGAGTAGCTGGGATTACAGGTGCCCGCCACCACACCCATCTAATTTTTGTATTTTTAGTAGAGACGAGGTTTCACTGTGTTGGCCAGGCCGGTCTTGAACTTCTGACCTCAGGTGATCTGCCCACCTTGGCCTCCCAAACTGCTAGGATTACAGGCGTGAACCACTGAGCCTGGCTTTTCCCCTTTTATCTTTGTAGAGACGGGGTCTTGTTATGTTGTCCAGGCTGGTCTCGAGCTCCTGGCCTCAAGCGATCCTCCTGTCTCAGCCTCCCAAAGCACAAGGATGACAGGCGTGAGCCACTGCACCTGGCAATAACATGGTTTCTGTCTCTTTCCAAGCTACCCTTTGTCCAGGGTGTGTCAAAGAGTAGCTCAAGAAGAGATAGAGGTCATGTCTTCAAGGAGGCAGGATGAGCTGGGACTTGAGCATGCAGAAATATCGGGACAAAAATGGACTTGAAAGTTCCTGCTAGGACCAGAAGAGACAGGCAGCCTGTGGAATTCACTTTTCCCCCCCAGATTCCCCGTCCCACAAATTTGCTTTCAGTTCCTCTAAATGCACACACTCCATTCTGCCTCGGGGCCTTGGAACACACAGTCCTCTCCCTCCACCCAGAAGGCCCTCCCTAACTGCCTCTCCTGTTTAACCCTTATGCATCCTCCACCCTCCCCTCAGACATCTTTTCCTCCCCCCAGAATACTTTCTGGATTCCCCTATGTGGGGCTGATTGTTAGGTCAGAGGTTCTCATGGAAATGGGTTCCTCTCCTTGGGAGATGGAGTGGTCCTTGAGGCTGATGGCTGATTGAGCATTCTATTGGTGTTTGTTCTTGTTTTTTTGTTTTTTGTTTTTTTTTAGAGATGGGATCTTGCTCTGTTGTCCAGGCTGGAATGCAGTGGTGCAATCATAGCTCACTGCAGCCTCCAATTCCTGGACTCAAGCGGTCCTTCTGCCTCAGCCTCCTGAGTAGCTGGTACTACAGAAAGGCACCACCATGCCTGCCTAATGTTTTCTTATGTTTTGTACAGAAGGGGGTCTCACTGTGTTGGCCAGGCTGGTCTTGAATTCCTGGGCTCAACCAATCCACCCACCTCGGTCTTCTAAAGCACTGGGATTACAGGTGTGAGCCACAGCGCCTGGACTTTTTTTTTTTTTTTTTTTGAGACGGAGTCTCGCTCTGTCACCCAGGCTGGAGTGCAGTGGCCGGATCTTAGCTCACTGCAAGCTCCGCCTCCCGGGTTCACGCCATTCTCCGGCCTCAGCCTCCCGAGTAGCTGGGACTACAGGCGCCCGCCACCTTGCCCGGCTAGTTTTTTGTATTTCTTAATAGAGACGGGGTTTCACTGTGTTAGCCAGGATGGTTTCGATCTCCTGACCTCGTAATCCACCCGTCTCGGCCTCCCAAAGTGCTGGGATTACAGGCTTGAGCCACCGCGCCCGGCCTTTTTTTTTTTTTTTGAGATGGAGTTTTGCTTTTGTTGCCCAGGCTGGAAAGCAATGGCGTGACCTTGGCTCACCACAATCTCTGCCTCCTGGGTTCAAGCAATTCTCCTGCCTCAGCGTCCCGAGTAACTGGGATTACAGCTAACCACCTGGTGCGCCACCACGCCTGGCTGATTTTGTATTTTTAGTAGAGAAGGGGCCTCTCCATGTTGGTCAGGCTGGTCTTGAACTCCCGACCTCAGGTGATCCGCCCGCCTCAGCCTCCCAAAGGGCTGGGATTACAAGCATGAGCCACCGTGCCCGGCCTAGCACCCGGCCTTTTTATTGCTGTTCTGTTGGTATCTGCCTTCCCCTGACTGTCAAGACCCAACTCATCCCGGGGAAGGGCAGCATCCCTCTGCTTCCTACTGTATGCACGGTGTTTAACACAGTATGTGGAACATAGTAGTTGCTCAATAAATATTGCCTGCACTTTGAACCTGTGTGCACCCTTGTATTTATACAGGGATTTAATATACGTGCATCATGTTGACTGATACATAAATACATAGAGAAAATTGTGCAAATGAGAGTTACAGCTCAAAATTTTTACAGAACTCCCCCCTCACCAGGGGCCTTCCTGGTACTCTTTTATCACCACTGTCTCTGATTCTCCAGACACTTCCACCCTCATTTCCAACAGCATAAGTTAGTTTTGTTTGTATTTCATTTATTATTATTGTTATTGTTATTATTATTATTTTGAGACGGAGTCTCGCTCTGTCGCCCAGGCTGGAGTGCAGTGGCGCGATCTCGGCTCACGGCAAGCTCTGCCTCCCGGGTTCACACCTTTCTCCTGAAGGAGCTGGGACTACAGGCGCCCACCACCACGCCCAGCTAATTTTTTTTGTATTTTTTTCTTTAGTAGAGACAGGGTTTCACGGTGTTAGCCAGGATGGTCCCGATCTCCTTACCTCGTGATCTGCCCGTCTAGGCCTCCCAAAGTGCTGGGATTACAGGCATGAGCCACCGCGCCTGGCCCAGATTTTGTCTTTAAAAAAAAAAAAAAAACAACTTTTTTTCCCTATGGTTTAAAAATGTGAAAATTGGCAGTGCCTCAAAAAGTTAAACATAGAATTGCCATATGATCAGGCAGTACTACTCCTGGGCATATGCCCAGAAGAATTGAAAGCAGGAACTGCAAACAGATATTTGCACATCTATGTTCATAGCAGCATTATTCACAATAGCCAAAAGGCAGAAGCAGGCCAGGCACACTGGCTCATGCCTGTAATCCCAGGACTTTGGGAGGCCGAGGCGGGCAGATCACCTGAGGTCAAGAGTTTGAGACCAGCCTGGCCAACATGGCGAAACCCCATCTCTACTGGAAAAAAAAAAAAAAAAATTACCCAGGTGTGGTGGTGGGTGCCTGTAATCCCGGCTACTCGGGAGGCTGAGGCAGGAGAATTGCTTGAACCTGGGAGTCGGAGGTTGCAGGGAGCCAAAATCGTGCCACTTGTACTTCAGCCTGGGTGATGAGAGCACAACTCCGTCTCCAAAAAACAAAAAACAAAACAAAACCCCAAAACCTTTTTGATCCGCTGTCTGCAGTGGAGCCGCCACCAAAATGCAGATTTTTCCTGAGAACCCTTACAGGGAAGACCATCACCCTCGAGGCTGAACCCTCGGATACGGTAGAAGATGGAAGGGCCAAGATCCGGGGTAAGGAAGGAATTCCTCCTAATCAGCAAAGACTGATCTTTACTGGTAAACAACTGGAAGATGGATGTACTTTGTCTGACTACAACATTCAAAAGGAGTCTCCTCTTGTGTTGAGAATTCGTGGTGGTGCTGAGGAAAGGAAGAAGTCTTTTTTTTTTTTTTTTTTTTTTTTTTTTACTGAGTCTCGCTCTGTAGCTCAGGCTGGAGTGTAGTGGTGCCATCTTGGCTCACTGCAACCTCTGCCTCCCAGGTCCCGGTTCAAGCAATTCTCCTGCCTCAGCCTCCCGAGTAGCTGGGATTACAGGCACGCGCCACCATGCCCAGCTAATTTTTGTATTTTTAGTAGAGATGGGGTTTCACTATGTTGGCCAGGCTGGTCTCAAACTCCTGACTTCGTGATCCACCTGCTTCGGCCTCCCAAAGAGCTGGGATTACAGGCATGAGCCACTGCGCCCGGCCAGAAGAAGAAGTCTTACATGCAAGAAGAATAAGCACAAGAGAAAGAAGGTGAAGCTGGCTGTCCTGAAATATTATAAGGTGGATGAGAATGACAAAATTAGTGGCCTTTTCCAGGGTGCCCTTTGTCCAGGGTGCCCTTCTAATGAATGTGGTGCTGGAGTGTTTATGGCAAGCCACTTTGACAGACATGATTGTGGCAAATGTTGTCTGACTTACTGCTTCAACAAACCAGAAGACAAGTAACTGTATGAATTAACAAAAGATATGAACAAAAGCAAACAAATGAAAAACGAAACAAAAGCCAGAAAGCAACCCGTGTCCATCGATGGGTGAATGGATAAACACAACGTGGTTCATCCACACAAGGGAATATGATGCAGCCATGAAAAAGAAAACAGTTCTGACTCAGGCTACAGCATGGATGAACCTTGGGGATATTATGCTCAGTGAAATAAGCAGATACAAAAGGACAAACACTATGTGATTCCAGTCCTAGGAGGTCCCTAGAGTCGTCAGATCCATAGAGACAGAAAGTAGGACGGAGGGAGCCAGGGGCTGGGGAAGGGGATAGGGAGTGAGTGTTTCATGGGGATGGAGTTTCAATTTGGAAAGAGGAGAAAGTTCTGGAGATGGATGGCGGTGGTGGCTACCCAACAACATGAATGTGCTTATTGCCACAGAATTGTGCACTGAAAAATGGTTAAAATAGGCCGGGCATGGTGGCTCACACTTGTAATCCTGGCACTTTGGGAGGCTGAGGTGGGCAGATCACTTGAGGTCGGGAGTTTGAGACCAGCCTGGCCAACATGGTGAAATCCCATCTCTACTAAAAATACAAAAAATTAGCTGGGTGTGGTGGTGCACGCCTGTAATTCCAGCTACTTGGGAGGCTGAGGCAGGAGAATTGTTTGAACCTGGGAGGTGGAGGTTGCAGTGAGCCAAGATCAAGCCACTGTACTCCAGCCTGGACAACAGAGTGAGACTCTGAAACAAAGAAACAAACAAAAGCAATGGTTAAAATGGAACAAGATGGTGCATACCTGTAGCCTTAGCTACTGGGGAGTCCAAGGTGGGAGGATTACTTGAAGCCAGGAGTCTGAGACTAGCTTGGGCAACAAAGCAAGACCCTGTTTCAAAAATAAAAAAAGGCCGGGCATGGCGGCTCAAGCCTGTAATCCTAGCACTTTGGGAGGCTGAGGCAGACGGATCACAAGATCAGGAGATCGAGACCATCCTGGCTAACACGGTGAAACCCCATCTCTACTAAAAAAAAAAAAAAATACAAAAAATTAGCTGGGCGTGGTGGTGGGCGCCTGTAGTCTCAGCTACTCGGGAGGCTGAGGCAGGAGAATAGCATGAACCCGGGAGGCAGAGCTTGCAGTGAGCCGAGATCGCACCATTGCACTCCAGCCTGGGCGACAGAGCAAGACTCTGACTCAAAAAAAAAAAAAGTTATAACGATAAATTGTATGTTATGTGTATTTTACCACAAAAAAATCCCATTGTATTGGAGACAGAGAACAAACAAAAATGTAATAACCGTTCCTAGCTCATGGGTGGTTCAAGAAGAAACATAAGCTGGACCTGGGCCCATGGGCAATGGCTTTCCAACTTCTGTTGTAGGTGATGCCATTGATGGAATAAACCATGATTTTTTTTTTTTTTTTTGAGATGGAGTCTCGCTCTGTCGCCCAGGCTGGAGTGCAGTGGCACAATCTTGGCTCACTGCAAGCTCTGCCTCCCGGGTTCACGCCATTCTCCTGCCTCAGCCTCCTGAGTAGCTGGGACTACAGGCGCCCGCCACCACCCCTGCCTAATTTTTTGTATTTTTAGTAGAGACAGGGCTTCACCCTGTTAGCCAGGATAGTCTTGATCTCCTGACCTTGTGATCCGCCCGCCTCGGCCTCCCAAAGTGCTGAGATTACAGGCGTGAGCCACCTCGCCCGGCCAAACCATGATTTTTCTTTCTTTGTTTTTGAGATGGAGTCTTGCTATGTTGCCCAAGCTAGTCATCCAGGATGGAGCACAGGGTGTGATCTCAGCTCGCTGCAACCTCTGCCTCCCGGTTCAAGTGATTCTCCTCCCTCAGCCTCCCAAGTAGCTGGGATTACAGGCACACACCACCACGCCCAGTTAATTTTTGTATGTCTAATGGAGACAGGATTCCATCATGTTGGCCAGGTTGGTCTCAAATTCCTGACCTCAAATGATCCGCCTGCCTCGGCCTCCCAAAGTGCTGGGATTACAGACATGAGCCACCAGCCATAAACCATGATTTTATTTACCAGTTCTACTGCTAATAGGCATTTGGGTATGAATGTGGTATGTCATTCTCACCCAGGGACATAATTATTATTCCTATTTTAGAGAAGTGATCTTGTTCTGTTGCCCAGGCTGGAGTGCAGTGGTGTGATCATAGCTCACTGTAGCTTCGAACTCCCGGGCTCAAGCGATTCTCTCACCTCAGCCTCCTGAGTAGCTGGGAATACAAGTGCTTGTCCCCACCATGCCCAGCAAGAGACATTATTTTTGTCATGCTTGCATCAGCCACCTTGCATGCCAAGCTCTGCTTCTCTAGCTGTTCCTCAGACCACAGCCCCTGGCATTATCCCTGGGGCACCACCTCCTGACCAGTCTCTGGACATGAAGCAGGAGGCCCTATTGGAAGCAGGGAGGCTCCCTCCCTCCTCCAGCCCTTATGGTCTGCTCAGGGGCTTCCTCTTGGTCCCGGATGTGGGACCAGAGGGTTGGGGGCCCCGGGACTTATTAGCCAAGACAGGAAGCCCCACCCCCAGAGGCCTCAAAGAAAGAGCTGCGGTGCAAGAATTCGTGTGCCAGATTTGGTTAGCTGAGTCCACCCAGAGGGTAAGTGACAGCTGCTCCTGCCCTTGCCATGGCACCAGTGGGGAGGCTGGGGTCAAAGCTGAGCCTCCATCCCTGACCCCACGGTAGGGGACAGGGGTCCGGGGACAGGGGTCCAGATCCCACACCCTCCAGGGGCCGGATCCTCCCCACGTGGGCAGGGCTGACCCAGCTGTGGGTCTCTTGGTTCCCTCTTTCAGCGCCTGCAGGATGAAAGCCCTCTGTCTCCTCCTCCTGCCTGTCCTGGGGCTGCTGGTGTCTAGCCAGACCCTGTGCTCCATGGAAGAAGCCGTCAATGAGAAGATTCAGGAGGGCGCCAGCTCCTTAGGTGAGGACCCCCCAGAGGCAAGCTCCCCAAGGGTCTCAGAGACCTCACCGATCCCTGGCACAGACCTGACTCCAACCCAGCCCCAGCGCTCACCAAATCTCATCCTCACATCCAACCAGATCACAAATTCAACCCCAACTCCACTCCTAACCCCTCCGACTGTTCTCACCCTATCCACAGCTCCAAACCCAATCTCCGCTCTCACCCCAAACCTTCCCTTACTCCAAAACACCCAGCTCAAGACAGGGTCCTGGAAGCCAGTGAGCTCCTATGCCGGTATCTAGCTCCAGACCAACAGGAGGAATGTAGCGGGAGGATGGGGCAGGGGCCGTTTGGCCTCACAGCCCCTCCTCTCTCCTTCCCTGCTGCCCCCCAGTATTTAGGGCAATAAGGAGCATTGGCCTGGAATGCCAGAGCGTCACCTCCAGGGGTGACCTGGCTACTTGCCCCCGAGGTGAGTGCAGAAGCCTGTTGTCCAGGCGCCCATCTCTTTTCCAAGTCCCCTGGGAATGCCACCTCCCCACCACGTTCCCCATGTCTAGCCTCTACCCCGCTAGGATCCTCGTCCTGACTCCCAGCCTTCTCTGCCCACCATCTGGACACTGGTGTCCACCCCCACTCCCTGCCTCCAGTGCCCATTCCGTGGTTGGAGCCTCCAGCCGTCCCCGTCCCCACCCGCCCCGCCCCCATCCCACCCTCAGCCTCCCAGCTCAGAGTCCAAGCTCCTCTGTTCCGGGCTGCAGGCTTCGCCGTCACCAGTTGCACTTGTGGCTCCGCCTGTGGCTCGTGGGATGTGCGCGCCGAGACCACATGTCACTGCCAGTGCGCGGGCATGGACTGGACCGGAGCGCGCTGCTGTCGTCTGCAGCCCTGAGGTCGCGCGCAGCGCGTGCACAGCGCTGGCGGAGGCGGCTCCAGGTGCGGACGGGTTGTGGGGGAGCTGGAAATAAACCTGGAGATGATCATGATGATGGAGCGGATCTGAGCCCTGCGTGGTTTCTTTAGTAGTCTGGAGGGACTGATCTAGTGTCTCCGTCTCCAAGAAGAGTGGGGCGCGCAGCTGCTGGAGGGGACGGGGAGACCGCGACTTTCTACTGCCCCATTCCCCTTCCTCGTATGGGGTCTCCAACTGCTTCCTCCGAAAATAGGGCCTGAGCTTCTTCTAGTGACGTCCCCACCCACCCAAGGCTCATGGCCGCCTTCAAGAGGGGACTTCTCACCTTTGAGGCTACCTTGACGCTCACTCTGGGGTCTCCGACCTCACCAGGAAGTGGCTGGGTCATTTTCCCCCTGTCCTCATAATGAGGCTTCATCTAGGACCTGGGTCCGTCTGGGCAGTGGACGGGACCCTCCAGGGCCCCAAGACTCCAGGAGCCCCAGGTCAGGGTAGGCCCCTGAATCGTGTCTCAGCCCAGAGCTGGAACATATACCCCTCACTTCCTACCTGCAAGGAGGAACCCCCAAGGCACAGGCAAAGTTGAGTTACCTGATGTCACGTGTCATCACAAGTTCACGTTTTCACACAGGCAAGTGCGGTTGTGAGTAGTTAGTTACAACCAGAGACACACAGGGTGCTTACCCCCTCCTGCACACTAGATTATGAAAACACGGAGCAGGGGACTTGTCTGCTCCTAGATCTCCCCAGGGTTTCCTTTCTTCCCTTCCCTTCCCCTCCCCTCCTCTTCCCCTCCCCTCCCCTCCCCTCCTCCTCCTCCTCATCCTCCTCCTCCTCCTCTCCCTCCCCTCCCCTCCCCTCCCTTCCCCTCCCCTTCTCTTCCCTTTCCTTTCCTTCTTTTTGAGACAGGGTCTCGCTCTGTCACCCAGGCTGGATTGCAGTGGTGCGATCTCGGCTCACCACAACCTCTGCCTCCTGAGTTCAAGCAATTCTCCTGCCTCAGCCTCCCAAATAGCTGGGACTACAGGTGCTCGCCACCATGCCTGGCTAATTTTTGTATTTTTTGTAGAGAAGGAGTTTTACCATGCTGGCTAGGTTGGTCTTGAACTCCTGGCCTCAAGTAATTCACCTGCCTCAGCCTCCCAAAGTGCTGGGATTACAGGCATGAGCCACTGCGCCCGGCCTATTTTTTAATTTTTATTTTTGAGACAGGGTCTTCTCACTCTGGCACCCAGGCTGGAGTGCAGTGGCACAATCTCAGCTCACTGCAACCTCTGCCTCCTGGGTTCAAGCGATTTTCCTGCCTCAGCCTCCCAAGTAGCTGGGACCACACCCGGCTAATTTTTGTATTTTTAGTAGAGAGTGGGTTTCACCATGTTGGCCAGGCTGGTCTCGAACTCCTGACCTCAGGTGATCCGCCTACCTCGGCCTCCCAAAGTGCTGGGATTTTAGGCGTGAGCCACAGCATCCATCCCCCCAGGGTTTAGAATAGAGCATGGTACACAGTAGAGGTTCAGTAAATGCCTGTTGATCAGTAGCCACGTGTGCACTTAGATACAGCACCAACATGCACATACTGCACACGCACACACAGCTATACACAGCCACGTGCACACACAGAGTACACAACCCACTTACCACGACCACGTGGAGACCCCACATCCACAGACACAACCATGTGCCCACAGACACTCTTGGACACAGAAAGGCACCCCGGCCAATGCACGGAGAATTGCAGATTTGACCAAGCTGGTCAGAGGTGATGCAGGAACACAGACACACACATGCTCCAGGCAAACGCTTGCGTTTCTGACTCAAGTCCCCACCGCACCCTGGGTAAGTATCTGATGTCCTAGAGCCGCGATCCCCGACCTTTTTGGCACCAGGGACTATTTTCATGGAAGACAATTGGTACGGGGGCATGGATGGTTTCTGGATGATTCAAGCACATGACATTTATTTTTCACTTTATTTTTATTATTATGACATTGTAATACATAATGAAATAATTCTACGACTCACCATAAAGTAGAATCAGTGGGAGCCCTGAGCTTGTTCTCCTGCAGCTAGACAGTCCCGGCTGGGGGTGATGGGAGACAGTGACAGATCATCAAGCATTAGATTCTCATAAGGAGTGAGAAAGATCCCTCAAATGTGCAGTTCGCAATGGGATTCTTGCTCCTACGAGAATCTAATGCTGCTGCTGGTCTGACAGGAGGTGGAGCTCAGGCGGTAATCTGAGCGATGGGGAGTGGCTGTAAATACAGATGAAGCTACTCTCGCTCGCCCACCACTCACCTCCTGCTGTTTGGCACAGTTCCCAATGCCTGGTGGTTGAGGACCCCTGTTCTAGAGGACAAAACCTCCAGCATCCCCTGCCCCAGCTCCCTGAGGGCACAAATTCGGGTGATTCAGGGTCCAGTTCTACAGGAAGCCTGACCCAGGAGTCTTGCCATCCAGTCCCTGATTTGCCACCACAGACTTCAGAATTCCTAGCACCTAGTCTTGAAAGCGACCCCAGACTCAAAAGTCACAGCTGGACAATAGATGGTAGAGGGAGGTTCTGGTTTTCAGGATGTTTTGGAGTCTCCTCCTACTGCCACCCACCCCCTGTGATGGTCCAGCCTCCTGTCTGATGCTGATGGCCATGAGCAGAGATTACAGCCACTTCTGGTGCCAGGGAGCCCACCCAGACTCCAGCCCAGGGATTCCCTTCCCAGACCTTCTCTCCTGACTCCACTGTGGTCATGGGGGTAGGGCGGGACCACTGAGTCAGAAGTGTGGTCAGGGCCAGAGAGGGTGAGTCTAGTGCCTTGTGTGTGTCCCTGCCCCTCACTGCTTTGTGTGTGTGTTGGGGGTGGGGATACTCCGTTGTCCCCAGAACTATTTGTCTCCAATCCCCATCCAATAGTCCTGTATCTCGATCCTAAGAGGAATCTCTTCAGGTTCCTCAATTCCAACATAGACATCATAGACATTCTCCTGCCCCAGACTGCAGACTTGGAGGTCATACCTGCCCGGGTGATGTGGACAGGCAAGCCCCCTATTAAAGCCTCCATTTCCTCAATAGCTAATGCCTAGACCCCCTGCGGTTGGCAAGGTGATTCTCTTCCTCCCTCCTCCTCCTCCTTCCTGTTCCTCCTCTTCTTCTCCTTCTCCTTCTCCTTCTTCCTTTTGGAGATGGAGTCTCATTCTGTTGTCCAGGCTGGAGTGCTGTGGCATGATCTCAGCTCACTGCAACCTCCACCTCCAGGTTCAAGTGATTCTCCTGCCTCAGCCTCCTGAGTAGTTGGGATTGCAGGCGCCCGCCACCACTCCTGGCTAATTTTTGTATTTTTAGTAGACACGGGCATTTTGCCATTTTGGCCAGGCTGGTCTCAAATTCCTGACCTCAAGTGATCCACCTGCCTCGGCCTTCCAAAGTGCTGGTATTACAGGCATGAGCCACAGAGCCCAGCCAAGGCGAGATTCTTCTGCTTGCAAGTACGACAGACTCTACTTCAAACGAGTTTGGGCAAAACTAAAAGGAAGTTTCTTGTTTGTGTAACTGACAAACCCAGGGTTAGAACAACAGGTATGGCTTGGAACCAGGTCTCAAATGATGTCTCCAGGACCCAGACTTCCTCTAGGGTCTGATTTTCTCAGCACTGCCTTCACTCTCAAGTAGATTCTTTCCTGTCACAGCTCCCATTACATCCTCCCATTGTGGTAGCCCTAGTGAGCGTTGGAAAAAAAAGAGAAAGCTTTCTTCCCGCTGGTTAAACCAATAAAAGTCCCAGACCAGAGTTTCATTGGCTGGGTCTTGCTCAAATGCCCACCTCTCTGCCCAATCTTAGAGTCTGATTGGCTGGGTCTAGATCATTTGTCCACTGTAAACCAATCCCTAGTTTATGGGTGGTTGGACCTAGGACACATTTTCTTTCTTAAAAGAAAATTAAGAATATTCCCTATGAAAGGGACAGGTGCTGGTCAGGCAGCTTCGCAGATGTTTCTCACAAGACATGATTGCTTGTGGGCCTCTGGTTTAGCGTGGCCTTTTTCTTAAAGGAAGTCCAGAGCCTGGAATCAGGTCTTAGCCCCACTCAAGCCCAGGAAATGTGCAACGCTGTGGCTGCACCCCCTGCACCTGTTCATCAAGGCAGAGCCCACATTCAATTGGTCCGTCTGCTCCATTAGAAGGTGGTCCTATAGCTCAGTAACTGTCTTCTTTCTAAGATCAAATAGAGGAGCTGGCATGAAGTCATTATTAAATTGATCTTTCTTGGAGACACAGGATTTGGCAATACTATAGGAAACAGAAAATTTTCCTCACCAGATCTCAACATTCAAGTTGTCTCAAATTTCACCACATATTTTAAACCAAAGCATCATCACTTTCTGCACATAAGACAGAGAGTCTTATACTTGTTTTTTCTTTTCTTTCTTTCTTTCTTTTTTTTTTTTTGAGACGGAGTTTTGCTCTTGTTGCCCAGGCTGGAGTGCAGTGCGCGATCTCAGTTCACTGCAACCTCCACCTCCCGGGTTCAAGTGATTCTCCTGTCTCAGCCTCCCGAGCGACTAGGATTACAGGCATCTGCCACCACGCCCAGTTAATTTTTGCATTTTTAGTAGAGATGCGGTTTCATCATATTGGTCAGGCTGATCTCGAGCTCCTGACCTTAGGTGATCCACCCGCCTCAGACTCCCAAAGTGTTGGGATTACAGGCGTGAGTCACGGCCCCCAGCCATTTTTTTTTTAACCTAAAAGGGAGAAAACTAAAATTCTCAAGACCAGCATCGTCCATCAGCAACCTTGAGCACTCGAAAGGTAGCTAGTCTAAATTGAGGTGCTCACTCTATACACATTTGATTTCGAAGGCTTCATGCCAAAAAAGGAATGCAAATTAGCTCATTAATCATTTAAAAATATTACCTACATGCTGAAATGATCATAGTTTGGGTATATTATGTTAATAAAAATAGTATTAGCATTTTTTTCAAATATTGACATTATTTTAGTTGAACTCTTTTTAGCCTTTTAATGTGGCTGCTAGAAATTTTTATTTTTATTTATTTATTTTAGACAGAGTCTTCCTTTGTTGCCCAGGCTGGAGTGCAATGGCGTGATCTCAGCTCACTGCAACCTCTGCCTCCCGGGTGCAAGAGACTCTCGTGCCTCAGCCTCGCGAGCAGCTGGGATTACAGGTGCCCATCACTACACCCAGCTAATTTTTTTTGGTTTTTGTATTTTTAGTAGAGACAGGGTTTCACCATATTGGCCAGGCTGGTCTCGAACTCCTGACCTCAAGTGATCCACCCATCTCGACCTCCCAAACTGCTGAGATTACAGGCATGAGCCACCGCACCTGGCCAGAAAAAAATAAAAACAAAAATGTATGCCTGTAATCCCTGCACTTTGGGAGACCAAGGCTGGAGGATCAGTTGAACCCAGGAGATCAAGACCAGCCTGGACAACATAGTGAGACCCTCATCTCTTCAAAAAATAAGAAAAATTAGACCGGGCATGGTGGCTTATACCTGTAATCCCAGCACTTTGGGAGGCCGAGGCGGGTGGATCACGTGAGGTCAGGAGTTCGAGACCAGCCTGACCAACATGGTGAAACCCCGTCTCTACTGAAAATACAAAATTAGCCGGGCGTGGTGGTGCATGCCTGTAATCCCAGCTACTTGGGAGGCTGAGGCAGGAGAATGACTTGAACCTGGGAGGCGGAGGTTGCAGTGAGCTGAGATGGGCATGTGAACGCATGCCTGTGTCTATTTTTCTGAGTATCACAATGCAAATAATACGCAAATGATTTTGTGATGTGTGTCCGTGTGCAGACCTGTGTATGTGTGTGTGTGAGACAGAGAGAGAGAGAGAGAGAGAGAGAGAGAGAGAGAGAGAGAGAGAGTGAGTATCTGGGTAGATGAGCAGATGGATAGGTGAGAATGAGAAACCTGGAGTTTCCAGGTGCAAAGGAAACTGTTCTTCCAGGTTTTTTATTTTTTTATTTTTTTTTGAGACAGAGTTTCGTTCTTGTCACCGAGGCTGGAGTGCAATGGTGTGATCTCGGCTCACTGCAGCCTCCGCCTCCTGGGTTCAAGCGATTCTTCTGCCTCAGCCTCCTGAGTAGCTGGGATTACAGGTGTCCACCATCACACCCAGCTAATTTTTGTATTTTTAGTAGAGACGGGATTTCACCATGTTGGCCAGGCTGGATTCGAACTCCTGACCTCAGGTGATCCACCCACCTCAGCCTCCCAAAGTGCTGGGATTACAGGCGTGAGCCACCGTGCCCGGCCTCCTCCAGGGTTGTATAAAAGCAGGAGATTTTGGGAGGGAGGGAAGGATGTGGGTCTGTCCTCAGTCCCAGATGTGGGTGTGGTGTTCCAGTGGTTAGGTCCCGTTGCCTCACATCTGTGCTTTTCCTCCACGGGGACTTGTAGAAGTAGAACTTCTTGGGGGTGGAGCTGAGGGGTGGAGCTGAGGCTGGGGGAGGAAGGTGTGGGGGGACCCAGGGGTCCTGTCTCCAAGCCTGGTTGCTCTTACCCGAAAAGTGGGGACACTGAGGTGTCACAGCTTCTCTTTTGAGACAGAGAGGAAGTAGGAGGGTGAAGCCCATCCAGGTAGACACAGACACACACAGAGACACACAGCTTCCTGTAACATTTCCGAGTGTCAAATTCCATCTCCCGGTCTAGAGGTTTTTCTTCCTGAGACTTCTAGGCTCCAAAGACCCTCTTGATCAGGGCAAGGATGAGGGTGCCCCAGGGTGGGAGAGTCGTGGATCCCTGAAAAGAGGAGGCTGCTCCCTCTCTTCCCTCCCCCCACCTCCAGATTTCCTCATCTGCCTTGACACCTTCCGGTGGGTGGGGACGTGTATGGACAAATTTGTGGGCTGGGGACCATGGAAGTGGAGGAAATCTACAAGCACCAGGAAGTCAAGATGCAAGCACCAGCCTTCAAGGACAAGAAACGGGGGATCTCAGCCAAGAATCAAGGTTAGGGACCTTGAGGTGGAAGGGAGGGGTTAAGAAGGAGAGGTGCGGGGGCCGGGGGCCGTTGCTCACGTCTGTAATCCCAGCACTTTGGGAGGCTGAGGCGGGAGGATTGCGTGAGCCCAGTTGGTGGAGACTGGCCTGGGCAACATAGGGAAACGCTGTGTGTAAAAAAATAAAAATAAAAAAAGAAGGAGAGGTTCAGATGGGAGAGGTAAGGGGTTAAAGGTGGGGGCCGGGGGCTCCTTCCCTTCCAAGGTGTGTGTGTGTGTGTGTGTGTGTGTGTGTGTGTGTGTTTATGGGTGCTGTAATCACTCAAACCCTCACACACCCGCTCTGCTTAACCAAAAAGCAGATTTTAGCTTCTCACTCCTTATCTTTCACCCCCTACAATTTATCGAGTGCAAAGGGTTGGGTAAAACAAGATCCCGAGTCCCCTCGCTACACCACAGAGCTCTGAGCAGGTCTCCAAACCCTCCCACTGCCCTCCACACAGGTGCCCATGACCCAGACTATGAGAATATCACCTTGGCCTTCAGAAACCAGGACCATGTGAAGGGTGGTCATTCACGACCCACGAGTCAAGGTGAGCAGACACGACCCACGAGTCAAGGTGAGCAGACACTCACCTGCTCACATCCCATCACTTTGGGAAGGGGCAGGTGGGCAGGCAACTGCAGGGCCCCCGAGGCTGCGTGGACGGGAGGAGGCAATGGGGAAGGAAGAGGTGACAGCTGTTGATGTGATAATGAGGTCTGTTGATGATGGCAATGTTGGGGAATGCTGGTGAGGGGGTCTGTGATGGTGACGGTGTTAGATCGCTGAGGGTGGCTGCTGGCGGCAGTGTTGTTGACAGTGACGGTAAGCTGCATGACCACAGCTGCTGATGGTTTTGGGAGGAGCGAGGTATCCATGGTGTTAGAGACAGTGAGGATGGTTTGAGTGGTGGTGCTGGCCCCTCAAGGTCACTTTGCCGCCTCTCTGCTCCAGTCCCAGCCCAGGGCAGGCCACCCTCAGACTCCACCCAGGTCCCCCGCTGGTTGTACAGAGCCATCCTGAGCCTGTACATCCTCCTGGCCCTGGCCTTTGTCCTCTGCATCATCCTGTCGGCCTTCATCATGATGAAGAGTGAGTACTTCTTGGGAGCAGGGTGCTGGGGGGCCCTAGACTTTCTCCCTTGTCCCTCTCTCTCTCTCTCCCTGGGTGCTTCAAGGATTTTCCTGCCCCTCCT
Source organism: Macaca mulatta (assembly GCF_049350105.2). Lineage (NCBI taxonomy): Eukaryota > Metazoa > Chordata > Mammalia > Primates > Cercopithecidae > Macaca > Macaca mulatta. The sequence goes on from NC_133424.1 coordinate 8,576,657, forward strand.
AAACAGATGCTGAGATGTCCAAGCAGCTGCTGGGCTTTAAAACGGAGCTTTGGAACGGTGAGCAGAGGGTCTGAGGGAGACCCATGGGGTCATGGTAGGGATCTGGAGAGGGATGGATGCACAGACACCCCTGTTTCATGCCCTCAGTCTCAAACTCCATGCAAGCATGCGAAGAGAGACAGAAAGGAGTCTGCAAATCTGTTCAGGGGAACATCACCACGGTCAGGAGCAAGGTGGAGAAATTAGAGATGCAATTAGCAGGTGCCTGTGTAGTCTTGCCTTCTGTGGGGGAAATTTGTCACCAATGCCTGGCACTGAGCTGGGGGCAGGGAATTCAGGGAAGGAGATAGCCGGCGTCCTACCCTCCCAAAGCTCAAGTTGTGGAGGGGCAATGGGTGTTACCCTCTGGGTCGCTCTGTAGGTATTTAAAGGCTCCTGGGAACCCCAAATCCACGGGCTCTGCTGTACCCCAGGGTGGGTGTGGGGCAGGGAGGGGCTTCCAAGGAAGGTGGGGGCTTTGTCTGAGGCTCCACGGCAGCTTGACGTATCTGTTCCCGCCCAACCCTCCCCGCCCCCAGACATAAGAAACATTAACGTAAAGGTACAGAAAATCTTGGAGTTGCTGCAGACAAAGCCACGTAAGTTGGCGCCCCGAGGGGAGGTGGAGGAGGGTGGGTGGGGCTTTGGATTTAGCCCCAGTTCCTCTCCCAGGGGCGGGATCTGCCTCACTGTGGGTCTCTCCCCATCCCCAGAGTCCCCACCTCAATAAATGGGAGAACATTGTGGCAGCCAAAGCTAAAGCTTGGAAGACGGGGCTGCATCTGCTAATGAAGACGGGAAATGACCCCCCTCCAGCCTAGTGTGAACCTGCCCCTCGTCCCACATATAGAAAACCTCGAGTCATGGTGAATGAGTGTGTCGGAGCTGCTCGTGTGTGTGTACACCTGCGTGTGTGTGTGTGCGTGGTGTGTGTGCGCGTGTGTGTGCGCGGTGTGTGTGTGCATGTGTGTGCATTTTGCAAAGGGTGGACATTTCAGTGTATCCCCCAGAAAGGTGATGAATGAATAGAACTGAGAGTCACAGTGAGTGTGGCGTGCACATCTGTGTCACATGACATACGTGAGTCTCAGCATGTCACGGTGGGTGGCTGTGTCTGAGGACCTCCAGGTGTCACTCTGAGTGTGGGTGTTGGTGACATGCATTGCACGGGCCTGTCTCCCTGTTTGTGTAAACGTACCCGAGTGTACTGTGGCGTGTTTTGTGTCTACACATGTCATGATGGGGGAGATGTATCTCTGCACATGTGGGTGTCACCGTGTGTGCCCTGTCACTGTGCCTGGGTGAACGGCTGTGTCATTATAAGTGTGCCAAGTTATGTCACCCTGTGTGCTCAGGGCACATGCACACAGACAGTCATTTATCTCTGCACTCACATTTTGTGACTCATGAAGATAAATAAAGTCAAGGGAAAACAGCGTCGCTATGGGACCTGTTATTGGGGCAACTAGAGGGGCTTTGGGACCTGGGGAGAGGGAGAGTCTGCACGTGACAATGACCCCGGGGCACAAGGGTGGGTGAGACTGAGTGCCCTGCGTGAGTACCTGTGTGTCTGTGAATGAGTAACTCATTCCCTGTGTCCCAAAGTGGGTGCCCCTGAGCGTACAACATCTCCCTGAGTGTACCTGGGCCCACGGATATATACAAACCCCAAGCGTGTACCCATGTGTGTAATCGTGCCCGTGAGTGTATCTATGCCACTGAGCATGCATCCATGAGTGTACATGACTCTAATGTACTATGTCCACCGCTCATGCATGCACTTATTTTTTTTGTTGTTTTTTGAGACAGGGTCTTCCTCTGTCACCCATGCTGGAGGGCAGTGGTACGATCATGACTCATTGCAGCCTCGACCTCCTGGGCTGAGGCGATCCTCCTGCCTCAGCCTCCCGAGTAGCTGGGATTACAGGTTCACACCACCACACCTGGCTAATTTTTTTTTTAAAGAGGTGGGGGTCTCGCAATGTTGGCCAGATTGGTCTCAAACTCCTGGCCCTAAGTGATTCTCCCACCTCCGTCTCCAAAAATGCTGGGGTTACAGGCAGGAGCCACCGAGCCCGGCCACATGGATACACTTAAGACGATTGAACCCATCCCCAAGGGCATAGGAGTGTCTGGAAACGTGAACAGGTGTGTCCACGTGCAAGGGTATACATGGGCCCATTGTTATACGCGTGCCCTGAGCAGGTGACTAGGCCTGCAAGCGTCCCCTCCAGCGTGGGCCACCAAGAGTTAGCGAGACCCTGACCACGCGCAGAGCAGCGATCACAGCCGCGGGCCAAGTCCCGGGGTCCGGCTCCACGGACTCGCGCGCCCCCGTGCGGCCGCTCTCGGGCACCGCCGCACGCGCCCCGCCCACACGCCTGGCCCGTCGCGCGCCTGCGCACGCAGCGCCTTTTACGGCGCCGTAAAGCAGCGCTGCCCAGCCGAAGGCTGCGGTTCCTGGTGAGACCCTGCCTTCCCTCCTTGCCCGTGCCGGGCCTGGTGCGCTCCCGACCCCTTCCCCGCGGGCCTGTGGGTCCCGGGCTGGGGTCTCGACGTCCGCGATCCCGGGTCCGCTCGCTTCCGCCCCCTTCAGGAGGCTGCGAGGAGGGTGGGTTTCTCCCCATTGTAGAGGTACGGAGCGAGAGTCGCGGGGCCCTGTCCCTGCGGCGGTTCAGCTCACTTCAGCCCGCATCGCAGCCCGGTGGTGGGGTCTTAGCGATCCCCTTCTCATCTCGCGCGCCCACGGCCCTCGCCACGGACGGATCTGTATGCTGGGGCTGGGGCGACCCGGAGCCCCTGGGACCTCCCTCCCCTCCCAGCTAGTTCTCCCACCTCCCACGCAGACCTCGTTGGGGTCGGCTCAGCATCCACAGACCACCCCATGCATGGTGGCAGCATGTTCTCAGCTGCCTCTCCGAACCCGTCTCGGCGCCCGCCCCCCACCCCATTTCTCTCCGGGAGCCGCCTACCCCATCTCCCTCTCCCTGTACCGACAGCTGATGGGAGGACCACTGTTGCTCAGCATCCAGCTTCCTCTCTGGAGAGCACGGGGTGGGGGTGGGGGGGTGGGAGGCTCCCAACACCTCTGGGCCCCTCCTCCCAGCCTTCAGAATCCAGGCCCATCCGCGTCTCAAAGGACGAAGGGTTCCTGCGTGACACATCGGAGCTGCCTGAGGGCTTGGGGTTGGGGGTTCCCCGCTCCTCCTGCCTGGCCCCACGGATCTCACCTGTTCAAGCCCCCAACCCTCATGGCCTTTGGTCTTGACACGCTCCTATCCCACTGCCACCCTCCACCCCCTTTACTCTGGCTTTCCGCAGGGGGCGGGCAGGAAAGTTCCCGAGGGTCCTCAGTGCTGGAGCGCATGACGGGGCAGGGGCGACTGCCCATATCCCCTCTTGGTAACTCATCTCTGTCATCTCCCTGCCCTAGATCTGACGCCCCTCCCCCCATACACTAGTTTTCTAGTTACTCCCATAGGTGGCGGAGCGGGCAGGAAGGCGCTTTTCGCAATTGAACAGTCTGCGTGCCCTAGAGTTGGGTGGTTTCCGGCGCCCTCTTCTGTTCCCCTTCGTGTCTCTCCTTCCACCTTGTCCCTACTCCTGCTGGCTTGCTGCCTGCCGAGGGTGTAAGCCTCCCCACTTCCCTGATTTATCTTGGTTACATGTAATCGAGGCGTGTTTTACGCGCATCTCTTTGCACGTGGGAAGTCGGCACTGGAGCACACAACGGTGGCATGGGGCGAGGGTGTCCCAGGGCCCCTCGTGGTTCTCCTTCCTTCCCTCCCTGCCTAGTCCCCTTCTCAGTTGCCCCTGACACCCGCGCTTCTTGGTCTCCCAGCAGGGCGGCGGCGGCGGCATGGAGGCGCGCTTTACGCGCGGGAAGTCGGCGCTGCTGGAGCGCGCGCTGGCGCGGCCGCGCACGGAGGTGAGCCTGAGCGCCTTCGCACTGCTGTTCTCTGAGCTGGTGCAGCACTGCCAGAGCCGCGTCTTCTCCGTGGCGGAGCTGCAGGCGCGCCTGGCCGCGCTGGGCCGCCAGGTGGGCGCGCGCGTGCTGGATGCGCTGGTGGCGCGCGAAAAGGGTGCCCGGCGTGAGACCAAGGTGCTGGGCGCGTTGCTCTTCGTCAAAGGTGCAGTGTGGAAGGCGCTCTTCGGCAAGGAGGCGGACAAGCTGGAGCAGGCCAACGATGACGCGCGTACCTTCTATATCATCGAGCGCGAGCCGCTCATCAACACCTACATCTCCGTGCCCAAGGAGAACAGCACGCTCAACTGCGCCAGCTTCACAGCGGGCATCGTGGAGGCGGTGCTCACACACAGCGGCTTCCCTGCCAAGGTCACAGCGCACTGGCACAAGGGCACCACGCTCATGATCAAGTTCGAGGAGGCGGTCATCGCTCGAGACCGGGCCCTGGAGGGCCGCTGACCCTGCCAGAGATAAAGGATACAGGGAGCCCCCTCCCCAAGTGTGTCTTGTGTCTTATGTGGGGGCCTCAGATCCACTCAGTATCTTGAGCCACAGCCCTGCCCCAGGCTGGGGAGGGAGACCAGGTCCAAATGTGTTTACAATAGAGTGGGGGTGATGGGGGCGGCTCTGGCCATAGGGTTGGGGGGTTGAGTGCCACATGCCATACCCAGAGACCAGACCCAGCCAGGCCTCCAAGAAGGAGACAAATGTGGGGGCCATCATTGCCCCATTTTATTGATGCAGGCTGGACAGGAGGACTCCCCACCTGAGCTGGGGTACTGAGGTCCTGGGGTGCTGAGGACATGGGGCTGCATCTGGAGAGGGTGGTGTTTGGGGGCACTCCCATGTGGAGAGGATGCTGTTGGGGGACATTCCTGGGAAGGCAGGGGCCGCAGAGGAGCCGGAGATGTATCAGCTGCCTCCGTTTGGGTGGCAGAAAATGTCACGGGGATCTTTCAGCCACAAAGAGGCATTTAGGCCGGGGTTGGGGGTCTTCAGGGTCTCGCTCTAGGCCTGGCTGTGTCCATGCTCAAGAGTGGAGAGGGGCAGAGGGGGCGGACAGGCGGCCGTCAGGGCCCGGTCTTGATTCAGGTCCCAGGGACTCTGCGGAACCTTCATTGGCTGGCGGCGCACACGTGGCCAGCCGGTCGCACACCCAGGAGCCCAGCTTACGGTCGCAGAAGGCGTTGTTCCAGTGGCTGGAGCCCCGCATCATCACGCAGTCCTTGCCGTGACTCTGGCTGGCGGGCTCCCCTGGAGCCCAGTTGCTGGAGCAAAAGGCTTTGGGGTCAGGGAATGGGGCAGGGAGAAGGGGCCCAGTTCCCAGCAGCCTGGACACAGCCCTCTGAGTCTGCACCCTCCCTTCTCACCCCAAGTTCCCCCATCCTGAGTCTGTGCCTGGGGACCTGTACTTCATTTTGGTGCCCCATACCCTGCAGCCCAAGACTCACCCTTATTTTACTTATTTATTTTTGTTGTTGTTGTTTAGACAGAATCACTCTATCGCCCAGGCTGGAGTGCAGTGCGTGATCTTGGCTCACTGCAACCTCCACCTCCTGGGTTCAAGTGATTCTCCTGCCTCAGCCTCCCAAATAGCTGGGATTACAGGCGCCCGCCACCATGTCTGGCTAATTTTTGTATTTTTAGTAGAGAGGGGTTTCGCCATGTTGACCAGGCTGGTCTTGAACTCCTGGCAGGTGATCCACCCACCTCGGCCTCCCATACAGGCAAGAGCCACCCTGCCTGGCCAAGACTCACCCTTCTAATCCGTGCCCCTTCCTCTATATCTCCTCCTCCAGGTCAGAGAAGCCTTGGCCAGGTCCCCCCACCCCCACTGGCATCCTCCTGCCCTGCACCCTAGAGACCCTTCTCTCTGAGTCCTCACCCGTTTCCCGGTGCAGTTTATTCAGGGAGCTCCTCCCTCCACAGTATTTCTGCCTCCTCCCCTGGATCCCAGAGGCCCCCTCCTCACCTGTAGTCCACGGGGCTCCCGTCCACCCAGATAAACTCCCCCTTCAGGTTCAAGTTCCGAAGGCCAATCCAGGAGATGGTGTGGCTGGCATGCTTGGTCAGGAAGTCCTGGGGGGCAGGACAGGGCTGGAGGACTGGAGACATGTGCCCGGGGCCTTCCAGCCCACTTCGAGAGGTTGGGTAGAGTAGGGCAGGGGTCCCCCCACCTTCGCCGTGCTGCCCACCACCTCTGCAGAGCCTGGGCCCACCTGCTCCTCCGGGCTGTGGATGCTGACCAGCTGCCCTTCCATGTCCTCACAGGCGTACCGGGCGTGGAGCCACTGCTTGGTACCCTTGCCGAAGTAGTAGCACTTCCGTTGGAAATTGATCCACTTTTCAGGGCACGTGTTGCACACAAAGCCTGGGGTGGAGAAAAGGCTCAGGGGTGGTGCCAAGGGAGGTGCCATGGGCACCCTGGGCAGAGTAGGTGGCGGTGCCTCTCCTAGGGCCACTCCTGGGGTCCCGGCTAAAAGCAGACACACCCCAGGGCCTAACAGACAGCCTCCTGGGTTGTGTTCTTTGCTGGAGCTGTGATGCCGACCAGTTCCATAGCAGAAGCACCTCAGCCACTGTGGCCACAAACACCTTCACGGTTAGCAGAGCACGGCGTCGACCATCAACACCTCAACCACCATCAGCATCTCCACAAACACCTCATGGCCAGAAGCAACACAAGCACCAATGCCGTCACCACAAATTCAGGTCCAACATGGTCAACGCCACACCATGCCACAAACACACTCTCATCCAACAACACTTCAACCACCGTCATCACCACAGACACCTCCCAGCTAGAGGTTCCTCAACCACCAGCACCATCACCACAAACGCATTCACGTCCAGCAACACTTCAACCACCGTTATCACCACAGACACCTCACAACTAGAGGCCCCTCACCATCAACACCGAGGCCACAAACACACTCATGTCCAATAATATTTATTTTTCTTTCTTTTCTTTTCTTTTTTTTTTTTTTTTTTTTTGAGACAGAGTCTCGCTCTGTCGCCCAGGCTGGAGTGCAGAGGCATGATCTTGGCTCACTGCAAGCTCTGCCTCCCGGGTTCAAGCGGTTCTCCTGCCTCAGTATCCTGAGTACCTGGGATTACAGGTGCCCACCACCATGCCCTGCTAATTTTTGTAATTTTGGTAGAGGCGGGGTTTCACTATGTTGGTCAGGCTGGTCTCGAACTCCTGACCTCAGGTGATCTGCCTGCCTCAGCCTCCCAAAGTGCTGGGATTACAGGCTTGAGCCATCGCGCCTGGTCCAATAATATTTCAACCACCATCATCACCACAGACACCTCACAGCTAGAAACCCTTGAACCATCAACATGATGACCATAAACACATTCATATCCAACAATAGTTCAACCACCGTCATCACCACAGACACCTCACAGCTAGAAGCCCTTGAACCATCAACACCATGACCAGAAACACATTCATATCCAACAATAGTTCAACCACCGTCATCACCACAGACACCTCACAGCTAGAAACCCTTGAACCATCAACACCATGACCAGAAACGCATTCATGTCCAACAACACTTCAACCACCATCGCCACAAGCACCACCATGGCCAGAAGCCCTTCAATTGTCATTCTCATCACCTTAAATCCAGCATGGCTTGGGAACTCTTCAATCACCAACGCCATGACCACATCACCAGCTCCACAGTCAGCAGCACCTCAGCCACAAATCCCATCACCACAAATACTTCACAGTGAGCAGAGCAGCAATCACTAACACCATCGCCATCAACACCTCATAGTTAGAAGTGCCTCAACTGCCACCAACATCACCATAAATCCATCCATGGCTAGCAATACTTCGATCCCCAACATTACCACCACATCACCAGTTCCACAACCAGCAGCACCTCAGCCACAAGCACCATTGCCAACAGCACTTTGACCACCCTCATCACCTCAAACGCCTCATGCCAGCAGCACTTCAACCACCACCACCAGCACCACAAATAGCACATGGTCAAAAATGCCACCAACACCATCATCACAAATGCCTCACAGCCAGCTGAGCATCAGTCACCAACATCATCTCCACAAACACCTCCTCAACAACTATTATCATCACCATAAATACACCCATAGCCAGCAAGACCCCAGTCACCAACACCATGACCACATCACCAGTTCCACAGCCAGCAACACTGCAACCGCAAACACTGTCACCACAAATACCTCACAACTAGAAGCACCTCAACCACCAGCACTATCACCACAAATGCATTCACGTCCATCAACACATCAACTACCAACACCATCACCACAAACACATTCACGTCCATTAACACATCAGCTACCAACACCATCGCCATGAACACATTCACGTCCGTCAGCACATCAACTACCAACACCAGCGCCACGAACACCTTCACGTCCATCAACACATCAGATACCAACACCAACACCATGAACACATTCACGTCCATCAACACATCAGCTACCAACACCATCGCCGCGAACACATTCACGTCCATCAGCACATCAACTATCAACACCAGTGCCACGAACACATTCATGTCCATCAAGACATCAACTACCAACACCAGCACCACGAACATATTCACATCCATCAACACATCAACTGCCAACATCATCACAAACACATTCATGTCCAACAACACATCAACTACCAACATTATTGCCATGAATGCATTCATATCCAACAACACGTAAACCACTAACACTGTCACCACAAACACCTTACAGCCAGCAGAACGCCAATCACTAACATTATCACCATTAACACCTCATGGTTAGCAACACCTCAGCTGATGCCAAAGTCACCACAAACACCTCATGGCCAGAAGCAGTTCAACCACCAACACCATCATTATAAATACACTCTTGACCAGCAGTGCTTCAACTGCTGACACCATTACCGTCAATACATCCATGGCCAGCAGTACTTCAATCACCAGCACCATGGTCAGCAGCAAGTCAGCCACCATCACTGTCACCACAAACACATTCATATCCAACAACACTTCAACCACCATCATCAGCACAAACACCTCATGGCCAACAAACAGTGCCTCAGCCACCAACCACATCATGACAGACACCTCATGGCCAGCAGCACTTCAACCACTAACAGATGCTTCCAAGGTCAGCAACACCTTAATCACTGATATCATTACCAGAGGCACCCACCACCAGCAGTGACTTATCTCCACCACCCACACCACAGCCAACACCATCTTTACCAACCACACCAACCATGTCTTCATCACCAGCACTAACAGCAAAACCAGTGCTGTGGCCAAGTCCACGAGCGATTACTTTCCCCAAGCACCATCCCCACCAACTGCCCTGGTCATCATCCCTGGCAGGACCCCCCAAACCAGCACTCCTAGTCAATGTCTGGGAAATTGAAATGATTTTCTTCCAGTGGGAGGCTTTGGTCAGAAGAGCCAATGGGATTGTAAGACTAGATCCCACAATCCCAAAATATGGTCTCTTTCTCCCCTTCCCTCCACCCCAAGGAGACTCCCAGACATTGTTGCTATCACCTCCCAGGTAGGAGGTTAAACCCACTCTTACTGGATCAAATCTTTCTTGCTTCAAAATAGATTTTCAGCAGTGGTGTGCACCTGTAATCCCAGCTACTTGGGAGGCTGAGGCAGGAGGATCGCTTGAGCCCAGGAGTTTGAGACTAGCCTGGGCAACACAGCAAAAATCCACTTTAAGAAAGTCGGTTTTCCTATAGTGATGTGCAGGGAGGGTTCCACTACACGTGGTCAGATGTATTTTGTTTTGTTTCGAGACAGAGTCTTGCTCTGTCTCCCAGGCTGGAGTGCAGTGGTGCTATCTCAGCTCACTGCAACCTCCGCCTCCTGGGTTCAAGCGATTCTCCTGCCTCAGCCTCCCGAGTAGTTGGGACTACAGGCGTCCACCACCACGCTCGGCTAAGTTTTGTATTTTTAGTAGAGACAGGGTTTTACCATGTTGGTCAGGCTGGTCTCGAACTCCTGACCTCAGGTGATCCACCTGCCTCGGCCTCACAAAGTGCTGGAATTACAGGCGTGAGCCACCGCGCCTGACTACAGATTTTTTTTTTTCTTTAAGGGGCAGGGTCTTATCACGTTACCCAGGCCAGTCTCAAACTCCTGGGCTCAAGTGATCCTCCTGCCTCGGCCTCCCAAAATGCTGGGATTACAGGCGTGAGCCACTGCGCCCACCCTCTCGTCCTCAGATTCTTCTAAGGGGCTTAGGGTCTGCAGTAGCTTGAGTCGGATTGTTTCTCACCCATGCAGTGGTAACCAGTGCTCAGTCCTCTGGGTGCGGCGTTAAAACAGGAAGAGGTGGCCAGGTGCAGTGGCTCGTACTTGTAATCCCAGTGATTTGGGAGGCCAAGATGAGAGGATCACTTGACCCCAGGAGTTTGAGGCCGTAGTGAGCCATGATTGTCCCACTGCACTCCAGCCTTGGTGAGAGAACCAGGCCCTGTCTCAAAACTACAACAACAACAACAACAACAACAACAACAACAAGAAAAACCCAAACCCCCCAAACCAGGAAGAGGACATTTCTGAGCCCTTAAAGGAAACTTCAGGGGAAGGTGTCTTGGTTGGTTGTCACACAGTCACCCAGAGACAACCTCAGAGCCGGGCTCAGATCCCAGGCTGTGGGGCTGGATTTAGGGGAGACTTCAGGGACTGCAGAAGAATTAGGAGATGACCTGTCAGAAGTAGTCGTGGTCCAGAGTACTCTTCCCCTATGCCTCTCCCTGAGGGACCACACTGAGGTTTCTGGCTGGGATTCCCAAAGCGACCTCACATCCCAGGGGACGGGACTCCGTCACACCAAGCACAGAAACTTCCCCTTCTCTGCCCCAGTTAGGACAGCTGGGGCTTCCCAGAGGTCAAAGACCAAAAATCAAGGGTGGGGGCATTGGTTGGGTGAATGGCAGGGCTGTAAAACCCCGGTTCCTACCCCGCACTAACATTTTTTTTTCTTCAGAGGCAAGGTCCTACTCTGTTGCCCAGGCTGGAGCGCAGGGGCTCAATCCTAGCTCACCACAGCCTCAAACTCCTGGGCTCAAGTGATCCTCCCACCTCAGCCTCCCGAGTAGATGAGACTACAGGTACACATCACCACATCTGGCTAATTTTTTCATTTTTTTGTTCAGGCAGGATCTGGCTGTGTTGCCTAGGCTGGTCTCAAACTCCTGGACTCAGGTGATCCTCCTGCCTCGGCCTCCCAAAGTGCTGGGATGACAGGCGTGAACCAGTGCACCTGGTCCCTACCTCGCCTTAAGGGTACAGTGACTGAATGTCTGCTCTCTCTGCAGCCTGCTGGCCTCCTGGGGTCAACACTGCCTCCATTACTGCCACCCCTGGGAAAGAGGTCACCATCTCCATTGTCCCATCACGGCAGACAGTACCCCTGTCCGGCTCCCTGACCTGGTCAGACAGTCTACCAGGAGGGCCGTGTGCGTGGGAATCCTACTAATGACTCCTCACTGGGGCACATCAGGCAGAGGACAACAGCAGGGAGATCCCAGCTAGGGTCAACACTGGACTGCTTTAACCCAGAAGAGAAAAAAAATTGTAGGAGCCTCCAAATCTGTGAAAGGACTCAGTTGGAATCAGAAAGGGCGTTCTTGCCAGGTAAGATGGCTCATGCCTGTAATCTCAGCATTTTGGGAGGCGGAGGCAAGAGGATTGCTGGAGCCCAGGAGTTCGGGAACAGCCTGGGCAACATAGCAAGATCCTGTTGCTACAAAAAATAAAAAAACTTAGCTAGGGCCAGGTGCAATGACTCATGCCTATAAGCCTAGCACTTTGGGAGACTGAGGCAGACGGATCGCTGGAGTCCAGGAGTTCAAGACCAACCTGGGTAACATAGGGAGACCCCGTGGCTACAGGAAAATAAAAAAATTAGCCTGGCTTGGTGGCACACGCTTGTAGTCTCAGCTACTCTGGAAGCTGAGGTGGGAGGATCGCTTGAGCCCAGGAGTTGGAGGCTGCAGTAAGCGAAGATTGCACCACTGCATTTCAGCCTGGGCAAAAGAGCAAGACTCCACCTCTTTTTTTTTTTTTTTTTTTTGAGACAGAGTCTCATTTTGTTGCTCAGGCTGGAGTGCAGTGGTGCAAAGAGAGCATGATCTCGGCTCACTGCAACCTCCGCCTCCCGGGTTCAAGTGATTCTTGTGCCTCAGCCTCCCAAGTAGCTGTGATTACGAATGTCTGCCACCACACCCGGCTAATTTTAAAAAAATTTTTATTGAGATGGAGTCTCGCTCTGTTGCCATCCTGGAGTGCAGTGGCGCGATCTCGGCTCACTGCAGTCTCCACCTCCCGGGTTCAAGCAATTCTCCTGTCTCAGCCTCCTGAGTAGTGAGACTACAGGCGTGTACCACTACACCCAGCTAATTTTTGTAGTTTTATTAGAGATGGGGGTTTCATCACGTTGGTCAGACTGGTCTCGAACTCCTGACCTCAAATAATCCACCTGCCTTGACCTCCCAAGTGCTGGGATTATAGGCATTAGCCACTGCGCCCAGCTTATGTTTGTATTTTTGTTGTTGTTGTTGTTGTTGTTTGGTTTTTTTTGAGACGGAGTCTCGCTCTGTCTCCCAGGTTGGAGTGCAGTGGCGCAATCTCAGCTCACTGCAAGCTCGGCCTCCCGGGTTCACGCCATTCTCCTGCCTCAGCCTCCCAGGCAGCTGGGACTACAGGCGCCCACCACTACGTCCGGCTATTTTTTTTTTTTTTTTTTTTTTTGTATTTTTAGTAGAGATGGGGTTTCACCATGTTAGCCTGACCTCCTGACCTCGTGATCCACCCGCCTCAGCCTCCCAAAGTACTGGGATTACAGGCGTGAGCCACCGTGCCCGGCTTAATTTTTGTATTTTTAGTAGAGACGGGGTTTCACCATGTTGTTCAGGCTGGTCTCGAGCTCCTGACCTCACGTGATCCATCCACCTCGGCCTCCCAAAGTGCTGGGATTACAGGCGTGAGCCACCGCGCCCAGCCAAGAACCCTCCTCTTAAAAAATAAAATAAGGGGTGTTTTATGTATGCCCCATGTGTCCTGCCCCATCGGAAACTTAGTCCTATTTCTGTCGTCACGCACACTTCTGCCTCGCATGCAAGCACACTCCCTACCCCGTGCTTTGTGTCCCCCTGATGACACTTGGGTCACACAAATGTATAGACATGCTGCCTCACGTCACACACGCGTGCCGTCATTCACGTTTGCCAACACACCCGAGCCCCTGGTGCGGTCACGCGCCATCCTGAGCCGAGACTCACACACTCACCATTGGACACCTGCAGCTCCATCCGTAGCTTCGTCACCTCCTCTCGGAGTCTTTCCAGCAAATCTGAAGCCGTGTTCCTCTCGTTCAATTCTTGGGGATTCGACAGGGGGCGGTGCTCAGAGACCGACTGGCAGGCCCCCTCCTTGTCCGTTCCCTCCCCCACTGCCCCATCCCCTCCCAAGCCTCACCCTGGGACTTGAAGCTGCTCAGATCTGCTTGAAGCCCGTTCAGGTTCCAGGACAGCTCCGAGTCTGTTGTGCGTAGGAGCGCAGGGCTGGTCTCAGGGAGGATGTGTACAGGCCGACGGCACCCGCCAAGCCTGGCCCCCCAGCCTCACGGTTCCCCAGGGCTCTGAGACACTCCCTCCTTCCCACTCAATCTGGTTCCATACCCCCGAGCCCAGTCTCTCACCCTGAGATTTCAATCTCTGTTGTTCAGCTCGAAGTTCCTCCAGGTCCTGCCAAATCTGAGTGGCTATTTGCAGGGGAGGGACCTTCGTGGTCAGCAGGTCCTCACTGTCTCCCCCATCTACCCCCACCCATCCCCTGGCCTCTGCCTGGGTTCTTAGAGCCGCCTGCTCAGTTTGCAGTTCCCGGGCGTTGGGGGTGGGGTACAGTGAGTCTTAACGCTCTGGGTCCAGGAAGTCATCCAAGACCCCCTCGCTTTTCCCCCTGCAACCCCCACTCCAGGGGTCACTCACACTGGGATTTCTGCGCCATCTGGTCACCGTGCTGTCTTTCCAAGTTCTTGGAAACTTGAGAGACTGGAGCGGCGGGAGAGAAGAAATATCCCAGGAACCTCAAAGGCAGGTCCTTGGACCCCGCCCGTGCCCCAGGCTCAGGGACCCTCTCACATAGTCACAACAGCTGCTGTTGCTGTTTGTTCATTTACTGGGACAGGAGGAGTGTACTCAGGAAGGTATGTGCAAGAATATAATGAACCTGTGTACCTTTCCCTCACCCAGGATTAACTATAAAAGCAGTAGGCAACTATCAGAACACTTCACAAATCTTAGAGCCTGTTTCTGTCTCATGGCACTAAAATTATGCCCATTTTACAGATGAGGAAATGGAGGCACAAAGCAGTTACAAACTCCTTATGCTACAGATGCTTAAGGCTGCCCGACTTACAATGGCTCAACTTACAATAGCTCGAGTTACAATGGCTCGACTTTACAATGGTCTGAAACCAATATGCATTTAGAGGAAACCTTACTTCTCTTGCAATGCTGGGCAGTGGTGGGGAGCCAAAGCCTTCAGCCAGCCACGCAGTTTTAACTTACACTATTTTTAACGTACTATGGGCTTATGGGGACATAACCCCATTGCAAGCAGAAGAGCATCTGTATTAAGATGCTATCAGGCACTTTTCCAAGCTTCCCTGGTTCCCCGCCTTCCTTAGGACAGGGAGCAACTTAGGCTGACCCTCAGTTCCTTAGTGAGGGGACACTGAGGCTCAGAGAGGAGCGGGAGGAGAGCTGGGCGTCCTAACCCTCACCCCCACCCACCTCCACCTTGACCCCTTCATACCGTTCTGGGCAGCCCTCTCTTCCAGCTGTTTTAGATGCTGTGTGGTGTCCCAGTCTGGGGAGGGGGAGAGAAGAGGAGTGGAGAGTGGGGATTGTCAGTACCCCCACCTGCCTGCACCCCATCTCCCAGCTGGGGAAGGAGGTCTTGGGTATAAGCCATGGAGGTGATGAAAGGATGGAGGACAGGGATGCTGGGTGGGGGGTGACGGGCTTTGGAGGGGGGGCATGGGAAAGGGCTGGCAGTGTCCAGGTGGGAGGAAGGATGGGAAAATTGGGCTTTCAGAGGTGTGTTGGGCTCCCCAGGCTCTGAGATGGGGGTGTGGGAGGGAACACAGACGAGCCCCATGAGTTGGGGGGACCACATGGGGCTGGGGATGTCCTCACGCCACAGGAGAAGGAGAGTCAGCAGCCCGGCCCACAGAGCAGCGGTCAGCAGCCCCAGCAGCACGATCTGAGTCCCGCGCCTGCAACACCGCTTCCTGGGAAGCTCCTCGATCTCTGCCGGGGGTGGAGGGACTGACTATGGGTGCAGGGCGAAGCTGGACACTGGCCCTGTCCGTCTCCCCATTACCCAGAGCCCCCGACAACCTGGGAGCCTGTCCAGAGCCCACACTGAACAGAGGGTCTCAGTGGACCCCAGCTCCATTTGTGCAGCTTCCTTACCTGACTTCGATCTGGGTCACTGTCCACAGAGACAGATCTGGGACCAAGAGCTAAGACTCCCTCAGCCCCCACAACCAATGCCAGGCCCCCAGCCTCACTTCCAGAAGACCAGGTCCTGCTTTTTCCTTCCCCTCTGACCCCCAGAACCCACCCTTATACCTCTGCACCTGTCCCCAACCCAGAGTCCCTTCCCTAAACCCAGGACACTGAGTCCCAGTTCTTCCCCAACATCGGAGCCACTCCCCAGCCGCTTTCCCAGGTGTCATCCAACATCCAGACCTCCAAAGCTCTCCCAGGCCCCACCCAAAGGTCTCTCTGGATGTCCCACCCTAAGCCCCTGGCCCTCTGCACTCACCCTGGCTTGGAGGATTCATTATGCTAAATTCTACTTGTTTCAAGTTCCTGTTCTATTTGGCCTCTGACTCTATTGGGCTCCCAGCTCGCTAGCTGGAGCCGTTTGTTCTTTTTCTCTTTGTTTTTCTGTTTTTGTTAGGAGGGTGTTGAGTCAGAAAAAGGAGGGGCCCTCAATTTTCCACTCCTTCCTGGCTCTGTGCCAGGAAAGTCGGTCCAGCCTCACCTCCTTACTCATACCAGTCCCTTTCTTCGAAATTCACCTCTTTCCCAGAGAGGGACTGGGGAGCCCCCCTTCTCTCCCGGGTGAAAGGCAGTAGGTAAGGGTCATTGCTTCTGCCAGTGTTAGAACCAGAGAGTCCTCCTACCTGAATATTGACCTTCCTCCATGGCGGTCCTGCTTGGATTCTCCCGAAGATGGGGCGCTCACTCCCTGACAACGCAGTCCACTCAGCGGGCACAATCACAGCTCTGGCTGGGGTCTGGGTTTTAATGATGGTTAGGGTGAGGCGTCAAACCCTAGTTACCAGCGCAGGGTAGCATCTGGGACTTGGGGGTACTCAGTGACTAGCTGCTGATTTTGGTTAGTCTACAATCTGGACTCACTAGCGTGGTTAGTGGGGAGACACAGCTGATGTGGAGAGACAGCAGCCTGAGATCAGAAGTGGGGCACCCCCAGAGCTCATCACACTTGAGCTACACAGCAGGTGCACCCATGAGATCTTGACAAATGGCTTAATTAACCTGGAAACTTCTTTCCTCATTCGTAAAATGATGATACTGAGAACACCTATACTGTGGGTTGGTGATCTGTGCTAAAAATATCACCAGCTTTTGTTGTAATTGCCTTGCCTGTGCGCCCTCAGCCGAGGATTCAGCCTCAGTTTTCCCTTCTGGAAAATGAGCTGATGACAGCACCCAAATCATGAGGCCAGGATAGGATCCAATGAGATCACAGCATACCTGAGGCTTTTGGTGCGGGACTGTGCGCAGTGGGTCTTCAGATTCTAAATGTTTATGAAGCATCTGCTCTGTGCCATATCCCACTGGGAAATGCTAAGAGCCCATAACCCAGGCCTCAGCCTTCTCCTCTGCCGGTGTCCCCAGGGCATCTGTAAAGTACTCTGACTTTATTTATTTATTTATTTATTTATTTATTTATTTATTTGAAATGGAGTCTCACTCTGTTGCCCAGGCTGGAGTGCAGGGGCACGATCTCGGCTCACTGCAACCTCTGCCTCCTGAGTTTGAGCGATTCTCCCGCCTCAACTTCCCGAGTAGCTGGGATTACAGGCGCGTGCCACCATGCCAGGCTAATTTTTGTATTTTTAGTAGAGACGGGGTTTCACTATGTTGGCCAGGCTGGTTTCAAACTCCTGACCTCGTGATCCACCCACCTCAGCCTCCCAAAGTGCTGGGATTACAGGTGTAAGCCACTGTGCATGGCCTATTTTTTTAATTTTTTGAGATGGAGTCTCACTCTGTTGCCCAGGCTGGAGTGCAGTGGCACCATCTTGGCTTACTGCAACCTCCACCTCCCGGGTTCAAGCAATTATCCTGTCTTAGCCTCCAAAGCAGCTAGGATTACAGATGCCCACCACCACACCTGGCTAATTTTTGTATTTTAGTAGAGACAGGGTTTCGCCATATTGATCAGGCTGGTCTCGAACTCCTGACCTCAGGTGATCCACCCGCTTCAGCCTCCCAAAGTGCTGGGATTACAGGCTTAAGTCACTGCACCTGACCAAGTCCTCGGACTTTAAAGCATCTATTATGTGCTGAGGAGCATGGAACTTGGGGTCTTTCAGGCCTGGAGGTCACCGGCTACCTTCTTTCGCTGCCTGACTGTAGGCAAGTCCCTTCTCTCGGAGCCTCAGGGAGGTGGCGTGTGGGGCGGCCAGGCTCTGATTAGCCGCAGCTCAAGCTGGCCCTTTTGACATTGTGAGAGGAGCCCAGAGGTGTCACCATTCTGGGACTGGAAGTGTCCACGGAGGCAGCCGGACAGACCTGAGCCCGAGTCCTGGCTTCTCCCTGGACGAGCAGCTCAGTTTGCTTATCTGTAAATTGGGACTATTCAAAGCACCAGCACACAGTAGGTGCTCAGTAAATCTACTGGCAGGATGCTGGGGGAGTGTCCTCATTCTGTGGGGCCTCTGTCAATGGAACAGAGGTACCAAGATGGTAAGCCGTTTATCCCCATCACGCAGTGGTGGGACTGAGACTCAAACCCGGGACACTTGACCTGGGAGCCTATTTGCTCAATCATCTGCAGACACAATCTCATGGTGGGGTATCTACTGGTAAGTGCCGGTTGGCAGGATCCCAACTCCAGACTGTCCTTCTAACCCAAGAGCTCCTGCCTCTGCCTAGAGCCTTCCATGGCTCCCCAGGGCCCTCTATGATCGGCCCAGCACACTCACCAAGCTCATCTCAGACCAGATGGCCTGTTTTCACTTCCCCAAATCAGGGACCTGAATGCCTCGAGATTCTGTCCACAATGCGGCCCCCACCCCCACTCTCACCGCCCACCACCTCCCTTCTCTGGCTGTGACCTCCTCCTGCTCATCCCTTGAGGCTCAGCCGAAGGTCATTTTTTCCAAGGGCGCTTCGATCTCCACTTCCCATGGCCAACCCCCGACACACACAGATACGTACTCACTTAGTGGAGTCTGGAGCCTGTGTCTGTCCTCCTAGTGTGTTGGGGTCGACCAGAGAGACTGGCAGGGACCGTCAGGGACAGAGGTTTAAGCAGGAAGAAAGACACTTTCTTCTGAAAGTAGAGCCACTGACAGCTTCTATTTTCATAGACCTAAATATAAGCTTGCCGCCCGGATAACATTACACGCATGGCCTCTCCTAGCGCTCCCCACACCCCGGTGAAGTCCGTGTTATTATTATCTCCATTTCTCAGGTAAGAGAATCGGGTGAAAACCAGAGCTGTTAAGCAGCAAGTTCCCACAGGGCTGAAGGAGGTGAGCGCTAGCGTCAAGATTTGAACCAGGGTTATTGCACACGGAATCATTATACCACTATGGCCGATCACAGAGGACCCTGGGGAGCCATGGAAGGCTCTAGGCAGAGGCAGGACCTCTTGGGTTAGAAGGACGGCCTGGAGTTGGGATCCTGGCAGCCAACACTTACCAGTAGACACCCCACCATGAGATTGTGTCTGCAGATGATTGAGCAAATAGGCTCCCGGGTCAAATGTCCCAAGTTTGAGTAAGAAAGTCCCAAGTCCCAAGTCCCAGTAAGAAAAAAGGGAAGAGGAGAGAGAGGCAGAGGAAGGGAAGAAAAAGACAGAAGGAAGGAGAGGGAGAAGGAGGAGCAGGAGGGAAGGAGAGAAGGGGGAAAAAGAAAGATACATGAGATAATATTCAGGTCAAATATGGACAATTTTGGCTGGGCATGGTGGCTCACATCTGTAATCCCAGCACTTTGGGAGGCAGAGGTGGGAGGATCACTTGAGCCTGGGAGTTGAAGACCAGCCTGGACAACATAGCAAGCCGTGGGCTCTACAAAAACTATAAAAATTAGCAGGGCATGGTGGTGCGTGCCTGTGGTCCCAGCTACTGGGGAGGCTGAGGTGAGTGGATCACTTGAGTCCAGGAGTTCAAGATCCGCCCGGGCAACATAGTGAGATGAAAGAAAGAAAGAGAGAAAGAGAGAAAGAGAGAGAAGGAAAGGAAGGGAAAAGGAAAGAAAGGAAGGAAAGAAAAGAAAGGAAAAAAGAAAGAAAAAAAGAAAAGGAAAGGAAAAAAGGAAAAGAAAGGAAAAAAGAAATAAAAAAAGAAAGAAAGAAAGAAAGGAAGGAAAGGGAAGGAAGGGGCTGGGCGCGGTGGCTCACGCCTGTAATCCCAGCACTTTGGGAGGCCGAGGCAGGTGGATCACCTGAGGTCAGAAGTTCAAGACCAGCCTGGCCAACACGGTGAAACTCTGTCTCTACTGAAAATACAAAAAAAAAGAAAAAAAAAATTAGCCAGGCATGGTGGTGGGCACCTGAAATCCTAGCTATTTGGGAGGTTGAGGCAGGAGAATCACTTGAACCCAGGAGGCAGAGGTTGCAGTGAACCAAGATCGCGCCATTGCACTCCAGCCTGGGCAACAAGAGCTAAACTCTGTCTCAAAAAAAAAAAAAAAAAAAAAAGAAAGAAAGAAAGAAAGAAAGAAAGAAAGAAAGAAAGAAAGAAAGAAAGAAAGAAAAACAGAAAAGAAACACCAAACTCCATTCCAGCCCCATCCTGGAAATAGACTTTATCCCGTGTCCTCACAACATGGCCCAGCTGGACTTGTTCCCAAGCTTCCTCCTCCTGTGTCCCCATTGCTGGGACAGTCCGTCCATCCACCCAGACACCCCGGCCCAGGCCCAGGCCTTGTCCAAGCACTTCCCAATCCTCCACCCCACCACTCACCCAGCACCAGGGCCTGGCTCTTCTCAAAAAAAATAACCTGCTTCTCCCCATCTCCATAGCTGCTGCCTCTGGCCACTCCCTTTTCCCCCTGGGCCAGGTGACATCCCCCTCTTAGGGTTCCCCCTGCCTGGTTTGCCTTGTCCCTGGAACAGCCTCCGCCATGGCCTCCCCACTCCTATCCTGCCCCCATGACAGCCCTCCTTCGGGCTCCATCTCCTGTCTTGCCCCCCAAAACAGACCCTCCAGGGCCCTCACTCCTACCTGGCCACCATGGCAGACCCCCTTAGGGTCCTCAACCCTACCTGCTCCCATGACAAATCCCCCACCCTGGCTTGGCCTCAAATGCTGTCCCTAATGTCCACCCAGCAGCCCCCAGCGACCTCTCCAATGCTCACCGGCCAACTCTTTCCCTTCCTTTTTTTGAGACAGAGTCTTGCGGTGTCATCCAGGCTGGAATGCAGTGGTGTGATCTCAGGTCACTGTAACCTTTGCCTCCCAGATTCAAGCGATTCTCCTGCCTCAGCCTCCCAAGTACCTGGGATTACAGGTGCGCACCACCACACCCGGCTAATTTTTTGTATTTGTAGCAGAGATGGGGTTTCACCAAGTTGACCAGGCTGGTCTTGAACTCCTGGTCTCAAGTGATCTGCCCACCTCGGCCTCCCAAAGTGTTGGGATTACAGGCGTGAGCCACCGCACCCAGTCCCTCCCTCCCTTCTTTACCATCTCCGTCCTTGGCCATTACCCCAGATCAAGGTGGAGGGGACATTTTGGTACCCAAAGTGAACAGCCTCAGACCACCAGAGCCAGTCATTCACTCAACAAGCATGCACCAAGGGCCACTTGGTCCAGGGTGACCGACAAGGCAGCATGGTCCCAGCTGTTCTGGAGTGCAGGGTCCAGGGGACATTCCAGCCAGGCCCCTCCCTGACACGGTGGGGACATCCAGCCCTAGTGGATGGCCCGGCCCAGCCCAGCCCCCTCCTGGTTGGGAGGTGGGTTGTAGGGGCACAGGTAGGCATCTTCTGGAGTGAGAGACATGGGAGGCGGGCCACTCAGAAGTGGAGATTTGGAGTTTCCCAGTTGAGTGTGGGGAAGGGGTTAAGGATCTGGGGACACATTTTGGGAAGGATGAGGAGGGTAGGCAACGTGTCAAGGGGTCTTAGTACATAGAAGGTTAGGTGGCATAGTGACTAGGGCTGCAGATGCTTCAACCACGCTACCTGGGTTCAAATTTCTGGCTCTGCCGTTGAAGTGCTGTGTGACCTTTGGCAAGTCACTTAACCTCTCTGTGCTTCACATAAGGCAGCCATGATCACCAAAGCATCAAATTCCTAGGATGGTGGTGAAAATTAGATGTGTCAATACGCACACAAGACACTAAGAACTGTGTCCGGCCGGGCGTGTCACGCCTGTCATCCCAGCACTTTGAGAGGCTGAGGTGAGTGGATCACCTGAGGTCAGGAATTTGAGACCAGCCTGGCCAACACGGTGAAACCCCGTCTCTACCAAAAAGTACAAACATTAGCCAGAAGTGGTGGGGGGTGCCTGTAATCCCAGTTACTCAGGAGGCTGAGGCAGGAGAATCGCTTGAACCTGGAAGGCGAAGGTTGCAGTGAGCTGAGATGGTGCCATTGCACTCCAGCCTGGGCAATCCCAGAAAACAAACAAAAAAATTCCTGTGCCCAGCACCCGTTGCTACTAAATAAAGCTATACCACAAAAGTGTCCATATTTTTTTAGAGACGGAGTCTCACTCTGTCTCCCAGGCTGGAGTGCAGTGATGCAATCACGACGCACTGCAGCCTCAACTTCCTGAGGTTCAAGAGATTCTCCTACTTTCTCTTCCTGAGTAGCTGGGACCACAGGCACGCACCACCACGCCTGGCTAGCTTTTTACATTTTTGGTAGCAATGGGGTCTCACTATATTGCCCAGGCTGGTCGCAAACTCCTGGGCTCAAGTGATTCTCCTACCTCAGCCTCCCAAAGCGCTGGGATTACAGGCATGAGCCACTGTGCCCAGTTGGAATTTGCTGTTTCTGAGTTCTACAAGCCCAGGTGCCCCAGCTCAACCCCACTGGCTGGCTCCACCGTGTCCTTCCCGGGGGCGAAAGCACCCTGCCTGCTAGGTCCCTGCCAAGACTCAGCTCAAACACTAGGATGCTTTGGGGCCCCAGGGACCCAGTCACGGGACTGCCCCACCCGCTTCCCCTCTGCGGTGTTAACATGCCTCTTGCTCACTTCGGGAGAAAAACAGAAAGCTGTACGGATGTGGGCCCCAGATCTGTGGGTGTTGGTTCTTCTTTCAGATTTGGGATCCTCTGTGTGTTGGGAGAGGCTGTGTCTCACTTTTCATTTGACCTACATCAGAATTCAACAGGAAGGAGTTTAGCGTGTCCAGCAACAGCGACCCTAAACCATCTCCAGCTGAGCTCTCATCCCAGCCCCGGTCCTGACCGTAACTCCAGCTCAACTACAACTCGATCCCCTCACCCCACGACACTCTGATCCCAGCCCTAACCTCTGCTCTGCACAGGACGGAGGCACGTCGAGGCTCTAATCGCAGAACCCCCACACCTGGGACAGGGCCTGGCACTGTGTCCCAACGGGATGGAGCCTGGTGACCCTGACCCTAACCCCATCCCGACACAGCCCTGTGCTCCCCTACCTGTTTAACCTCTCCTGGGGTTACGAAGGGGAGAAGGAAAGGGTGCAGGGGTGGGGAGGAAGGGCGGTAGGTGTGTCAAATCCAGGGGGGCTTCCAGGAGGAGGTGTGTTCAAAGCTGGGTTTCTCCCGCACTGCACTGTTGAATTTGGGGCTGATGATTCCTCGTTGGGATGCCGTCCTGTGCATTGTTGGATGTCTAGAAGCATCTCTGGCCACCAGTCGCCGATAGAGTCACCGTGGTTGAGAAGCGCTGCTTTGAAAACATGATTCCTAGATCACGCTTTGTTTTGTTTTCATTGTGGCAAAATATACATAACATAAAAATTACCTTCGTAGCCGTTTTTAAGTGCACCGTTCAGCAGCATGAAACACATGAACACTGTTGTGCAACCATTACCACCATCCATCTCTGGAACTTTCTCATCTTCCCAAACTGAAACTGTGTCCCCATGAAACACTCGCTCCCTATTTACCCAACTCCAGCCCCCACGACAGCTCCCCTTAGGGTCCTCACACCCACCAGACCCTCATGACAGCCTCCTTTGGGGTCTCCCTGAAACCCCTCCTCTGTGTCTTCCCTGAATGGCAACCACCTGCCCATGTCTTCTCTCTGCCTACAACCATCCATGGCTCCCTTCTGCCCTGGGTCCAAAGCTCCAGCTCCCCCACGCCCTGCAGTTCAAGGGTCCTGCCTGCTCAGGCCTGGCAGCTGGTCTCTCCAGCCACACCCATGCCTCTTCCTCCGAGACTCCAGAGTGCCTGAACGTCACACAATTCTGAAACACCAGGCTGTCTCCAAGCCTTCGCACGGGCAGCTCCCTGCCTAAAGCGCTGAGCCAAGCGGCAGCACCAGTTTGCATGGAAGCCTCCCTGACACCCATCCCTGACCCGCCCGTAGTCCTATGGCCCCCTCTTTTCCCAGCCTTGAGCTCCTGCACTGGATGGGCCCCTCCTGAGACTGGGGGCTCCCCAGAGGCAGGACCTATGCCCCACTCCTAGAAGTGCCAGGAGGGCGGCCCTGAGTCACGGTCACATGCACCTCGTTCCCTCTGCTTCCTGACCCCCACTCAGGCAGAGAGCCAGTCAACAGGAAGAGGAAAGGGGCGTGTGGAATGAGAAGAGCCTGGATTGCACTTTCATCTTCCGGGAACCTCAGGATCTGGAGCCCAAACCCAGGCTGTTTTTTTGGTGTGGATTGCGGCAGTGGGGCGGGGAGAGCTTGGGGGGACTGGTATGTGTGGCTGGGAGTCCTCAGGCTAAGAGGGGACACAGAGATGGGCTTGTCCACACCCTTCCCTCCAGAGGGCCCCCCAGAACTCCAGGAGGGGGGTCCTGGACCACTCATTGCCTCCCTGTCCCCTCCCCTCAAGGCCCTAGGATGCTTCCAGGAACCAGAGAGCTGAGCCAGCAGGTCCTGAGACTTCCGAGAGCAGCCCAGGCCCAGCCTGGGAGATTTGGGGATTTCTCTCCAAGAACGCCCTCAGAGACCCTGAAATCCTGGACTCCAGGCTCCACCCTCACAGACCCAGGCCTTCACCTTCCTGGAGACCCAGGAAGCCAGGCCCCCAGACCCCACCCTCAGGGACCCAGGGTCCCTAGGCCCTTACAGACCCAGAAGCCAGGTCCCTAGACCACACCCTCAGGGAACCAGGCACCCTAGACCCTTAGGGATCCAGGAAGCCAAGGCCCCAGACTCCACTCTGAGGGACCCAGGCCCAGTCACTTAAGGACCCAGGAAGTCAGGTCCCCAGACCCCACCCTCAGGGACCCAGGCTCAGCCCCCTGAGGATCCAGGAAACCAGGCCCCCAAAGCCCATCTTCAGGAACGCAAGTCCCCAGCCCTTTAGGGAACCAGGATGCCAGGCTCCCAGACCCTATCCTCAGGAACCCAGGCACCCTCAGCCCCTTAGGGACCCAGGAAGCCGGGTCCCCAGACTCCCCCATTAGGGACCCAGGCCCAGTCACTTAAGGACCCAGGAAGTCAGGCCCCCAGACCCCACCCTCAGGGAGCCAGGCTTAGTCCCTTAAAGACCCAGGAAGCCAGGTCCCCAGACCCCATTCTCAGGGACTCAGGCCCCCCCGCCCCTTAGGGATTCCCTCAGGAAGTCAGGCCCTCACTCTCAGGGACTGAGACCCAGCTACTTAGGGACCCAGGAAACCAGATCCCCAAGCCCCACCCTCAGAGACCCAGGCCCCCTAGCCCCTTAGAGATTCAGGAAACCAAGCCCCCAGACCCCGCCCTCAGGGACTCAGGCTAAGCTCCCTAAGGATCAGGAAGACAGGCCCCCAAACCCCATCTTCAGGAACTCAAATCCCCAGCCCTTCAGGGACCCAGGAGGTTAGGACTCCAGCCTCTCAATCCTTGAGAGACCCAGGCCTCCAGCCCCGTAGGGACCCAGGAAGCCAGGCCCCCAGACCCCACCCTCAGAGACCCAGGCTTAGTCTCTTTTTTTTGAGACGGAGTCTCGCTCTGTCACCCGGGCTGGAGTGCAATGGCACGATCTCAGCTCACTGCAAACTCCACCTCCCGGGTTCAAGCGATTCTCCTGCCTTAGCCTCCCGAGTAGCTGGGATTACAGGCACCCACCACCACACCCAGCTAATTTTTGTATTTTTAGTAGAAATGGGGTTTCACCAAGTTGGCCAGGCTGGTCTTGAACTCCTGACCTCAGTTGAGCCACCCACCTCGACCTCCCAAAGTGCTGGGATTATAGGTGTGAGTGAGGCTTAGCCTCTTAAGGACCCAGGACGCCAGGCCCCCAGACCTCATCCTCAGGGACCCAGACCCCTAGGGACTTCGGTGTGGGATCGTGTATTTTTCTCCTCCATCCCTGCGGTTCTCATGCCGGTTCTGGGTCTGTCAGGACAGTGGCGGGTGCTGCCTCTTTGCTGGACACACCTGGTCACTGCCCCCACTGTGTAACCCCTGATGTGGGTGATTAAAGGCCATGGGTTCCCAGCCCAGCTGCACCCCTTTACCTGTTGTGTGACTTAATCCTCTCTGGGCCCCAGTTTTCTCACCTGTAAAGTGGGGATAACCACAGTTCTCTCACATAGGTTGCTCTGTGCATAAAGCCTTCAGCCCAATGCCAGATATCTGGAGGCTCTAAAAATGGGAGCATTTTTAGTGCAATTTCCTGAAACCATCTCTCCTATAATTAAGCAGCTCCCAACCCGGCAGCCAGCAAGGTCCTCTGTGGCTAACGCCTTCTCCTCTCCATTGCCCGCTCTGTACACCCCTCCAGTGACAATGACCCGCCTTTCTGTTTTATTTTTGGAGAGATGGTCTCGCTCTGTTGCCCAGGCTGGAGTGCAGTGGTATGATCACGGCTCACTGCATCCTTGACCTCCTGGACTCAGGCGATCCTCCCACTTCAGCCTCCCGAGTAGCTTGGACCACAGGCACATGCCACCTGCCCAGCTAATTTTAAAATTATTTTGTAGGCCAGGCACAGTGGCTCATATCTGTAATCCCAGCACTTTGGGAGGCCGAGGTGGGCGGATCATGAGGTCAGGAGATCGAGACCATCCTGGCCAACATGGTGAAACCCCATCTTTACTAAAAATATAAAAATTAGCTGGACGTGGTGGTGACATGTGCCTGTAATCCCAGCTACTCAGGAGGCTGAGGCAGGAGAATCACTTGAACCCAGGAGGCGGAGCTTGCACTGAACCGAGATCATGCCATTGCACTCCAGCCTGGCAACAGAGCAAGATGTCTGTCTCAAAAAAAAAAAAAAATTTTTTTTTTTTTTGTAGAGATGAGGGTCTCACTATGTTGCCCAGGCTGGTCCCCAGCTACTGGCCTTAAAGCAATCCTCCTGCCTTGGCTTCCCAAAGCATTGGGATTACAGGCATGAGCCACTGTGTCCCGCTCTTCCATCCTCTTCACTGCCAGAAGCACAGCCTCTTCCAATCTCTCTCTGACTCTCATCCTCCTGCCTCCTCTTGTAAGGACTCTGTGATGACATTGGGCCACCTGGATAATCCGGGGTGATCTCCCATCTCAAGACCCTTGAGGTAATTCCATTAGCAGAGCCCCGTTGGCCATATAAGGTGACCTACTCACCGGTTCCAGGGATTAGAATGTGACCATCTTTGGGGAGCTGTTATTCAGCTGACCACTATACCCTAGGAGACAGATGTTGTTGTTATTATTATTATTATTTATTTTTGAGGGGAGTCTCGCTCTGTTGCCCAGGCTGGAGTGCAGTGACGTGATCTCGGCTCACTGCAGCCTCCGTGTCCCAGGTTCAAGCGATTCTCGTGCCTCAGCCTTCACGGTAGCTGGACAGGTGTGCACCACCATGCCCGGCTAATTTTTGCATTTTTTTTTCGTAGAGACGGGGTTTCCCTATGTTGGCCGGGCTGGTCTCGAACTCCTGGTGTCAAATAATCCATCCACCTCGGCCTCCCAAAATGCCGGGGTTACAGGAGTGAGCCACTGCGCCCGGCCCAAACTCTGGGCTTTCTGTTGGTGTCTGCTACATTCATCCTTTTGAGCTGTGTCTGGCTCTGGGGACACAGGAAAGGTAAGAATCCTCACGGGAGTTTGGGGGACAGGCCTGACAGGGAGACTCTGTCTGCCCCCGCTTCTTTGGAGAGCCCCCTGGGGACTTCCCCACACTCCCCAGCCTTCCTAGGAAGAAGCCCTCGGGATCTGAGGGGGTTTCCTGGGATCGGGGGAGAGGGGTTAATAAGAACAGACTACTGTGTCTCAAAGTCATGTCTTTAGAAAGTGGGATCACCATAGGGCTGCTCTGTCCAGGAAACCCTAACTGGGCTCCAAGCTCACCAGCAATTTGCTGACTGAGAGAGCTGCCCTGTGGTCACTCAGGGGGCTACTGGGGGGGACACCCCCTAAAAAGAATCAGGGAGTTGCTGGAAGGTGCACTTTTCTACCTCCATGCCCTGCTTTCCAGCACAAACCCCCCTTTGGTCTCTCCAGGGCAGACCCTACTTTCTCTCCCTGTACCCCACTCCCCAAGCTGGAAATGCAACGGAGGGGGCATTGCTTTTCCAAAATTGTTCACGTCAAACCTCACCACGAGGGCACACCCTCTCTGTCTGTCCTCACCACCTCTTCCTCTCTCTGCCAGACTGTGGGCCCCAGGAGGGCAGCAACCATGACCCAAACCCCAACATTTCACTATGACAATTTTCTTTTCCTTCCCTTCCTTCCTTTCTTTTCTTTCTTTCTCTCTCTCTTTCTCTCTCTCTCTTTCCCTCCCTCCTTTCTTTCCCCCCTCCCTCCCTCCCTCCCTCCTTCCTTCCTTCCTTCCTCCCTCCCTCCCTGTCTCTTTCTTTCTTTCTCTCTCTTTCTTTCTCTCTCTTTCTTTCTTTCTCTCTCTTTCTTTCTTTCTCTCCTTTCTTTCCCTCCCTCCCTCCCTCCCTCCCTCCCTTCCTTCCTTCCTCCCTCCCTCCCTCCCTCCCTTCCTCCCTCCCTCCCTCCCTCCCTCCGTCCCTCCCTCCCTCCGTCCCTCCCTTCCTCCCTCCCTCCCTCCTTCCTTCCTTCCTTCCTCCCTCCCTCCCTGTCTCTTTCTTTCTTTCTCTCTCTTTCTTTCTCTCTCTTTCTTTCTTTCTCTCTCTTTCTTTCTTTCTCTCCTTTCTTTCCCTCCCTCCCTCCCTCCCTCCCTCCCTTCCTTCCTTCCTCCCTCCCTCCCTCCCTCCCTTCCTCCCTCCCTCCCTCCCTCCCTCCGTCCCTCCCTCCCTCCGTCCCTCCCTTCCTCCCTCCCTTCCATCTTTCTTTTTCTTTTCTTTCATCGGAGTCTTGCTGTGTTGCCCAGGCTGAAGTAAGTGCAATGGCACAGTCTTGGCTCACTGCAGCTTCCACCTCTTGGGTTTAAGTAATTCTCCTGCGTCAACCTCCCAAGTAGCTAGGATTACAGGCATGCAACACCACGCCCAGCTAATTTTTGTATTTTTTCGTAGAGATGTGGTTTTGCCATGTTGGCCAGGCTGGTCTCAAACTCCTGATCTCAGGTGGTCCACCCGTCTTGGCCTCCCAAAGTGCTAGGATTGCAGGTGTGAGCCACCACACCTGGCCAAATTTTTCTTTTTTTTTTCCTAATCAAATTTATTTTTATTTTTTTGGCCAGGAATGGTGGCTCACACCTGTAATCTCAGTGCTTTGGGAGTCCGAGGCAGGAGGATGACTTGAGGCCGGGTGTTCAAGACCCGCCTGGGCAACATAGCAAGACCCCCATCTCTACAAAAAAATAAAATAGCTAAGCATGGTGGTGTGTGCCTGTAGTTCCAGCTACTAGGAAGGCTAAGGTAGGAGGATCACTTGAGCCCAGGAGGTCAAGGCTGCAGTGAGTTACGATTGCACCACTGCATTCCAGCCTGGATGACAGAGTGAAACTCTATCTCAGAAAAAAATTTTAAAAAAATATTTTTATTTTTAGGACTAAGTTTCTGTCTAGTGGGACAGGACAGATGGGGTACACATAAGAAGGCCCTTTCTTTTTTCTTTTTTTTTTTTTTAGAGACAGGGTTTTACTCTGTCACCCAGGCTGGAGTGCAGTGGCACCATCATAGCTCACTGCAACCTCCCAACTCCTGGGCTCAAGGGGTCCTCCCACTTCAGCATCCTCAGTACCTGGGACTATAGGCATGTGCCACCACATCCAGCTAATTAGAAATACTTTTTTTTTTTTTTTTGAGATGGCGTCTTACTCTGTTACCAGACAGGAGTGCAGTGGCACGATCTCGGCTCACTGCAACCTCTGCCTCCTGGGTTCAAGCAATTCTCCGGCCTCAGCCTCCCAAGTAGCTGGGACTACAGGCGCAGGCCACCAGGCCCAGCTAATTTTTTGTATTTTTAGTAGAGACGGGGTTTCACCATGTTGGCCAGGATGGTCTCGATCTCTTGACCTCGTGATCTGCCTGCTTCACCCTCCCAAAGTGCTGGTATTACAGGTATGAGCCACTGCACCTGGCCTTGTTGTTGTATAGACGGAATCTTGCTATGTTGTCTAGGTTGGTCTCCAACTCTTAGCTTCAAGGGGTCCTCACACCTCAGGCCTCCTAAAGTCGTGGGATTACAGGTGTGAGCAACCACAGGCTAATTTTTGTGTTTTTAATAGAGACTGGGTTTGTTTTTTGGTTTTTTTTTGAGACGGAGTCTCTCTCTGTCGCCCAGGCTGGAGTGCAGTGGCCGGATCTCAGCTCACTGCAAGCTCCACCTCCTGGGTTTATGCCATTCTCCTGCCTCAGCCTCCTGAGTAGCTGGGACTACAGGCGTCCACCACCTCGCCCGGCTAGTTTTTTGTATTTTTTTAGTAGAGACGGGGTTTCACCGTGTTAGCCAGGATGGTCTCGATCTCCTGACCTCGTGATCCACCCGTCTCGGCCTCCCAAAGTGCTGGGATTACAGGCTTGAGCCACCGTGCCTGGCCAGCTATTTTTAAGCACACAGCTCAGTAGTGTTAAGTATATTCATGTTGTTGCACAACCAATCTCTGGAATTGTTTCATCTTATAAAACTGAAAAAAAAAAAACTCAACAAAAACTGAAACTTTACCGATTGAACAACAACTACCCATTGCCCCATGCGCCAGCCCCTGGCACCCCCATTTGACTTCTTGTGTCTGTGAGTGTGGTGACTCTAGGGACCTCCTACGAGTAGGATAATGTGTAATCATGCCATATTTGTCTTTTTGTGGCTGACTTATTTCACTTAGCATAATCGCCTGTGCCCAAATTTCCTTCCTTTTTTTTTTTTTTTTTTTGAGAAGGAGTCTCGCTTTGTCACCCAGGCTGGGGTGTGGTGGCACAGTCTCTGCTCACTGCAACCTCCACCTCCCGGGTTCAAGCAGTTCTCCTGCCTCAGCCTCCCAAGTAGCTGGGATTACAGGTGTGTACCACCACACCCAGCTAATTTTATTTTTAGTAGAGACAGGGTTTCACTATCTTGCCCAGGCTTATCTTGAACTCCTGACCTCAGATGATCCCCCAGCCTCAGCCTCCCAAAGTTCTGGGATTACAGGCGTGAGCCACCACAGCTGGCCCAGAATTTCCTTCCTTTTCAGGGCTGAATTGTATTCTATTGTATGGATGGAGCACATTCCACTTATCCATTCATCTGTTTATGGACACCTAGGTTGTTTTAATCTTTTTTTTTTTTTTTTTTTTTTTTTTGACAGAGTCGTGCTCTGTCACCCAGGCTGGAGTGCAGTGCCGTCATCTTGGCTCACTGCAACCTCCACCTCCTGGGTTCAAGTGATTCTCCTGCCTCAGCCTCCCGAGTAGCTGAGATTACAGGCACCCACCACCATGCCCGGCTAAGTTTTGTATTTTTATTAGAGATGGGGTTTCACCATGTTGGCCAGGCTGGTCTCGAACTCCTGACCTCTGGTGATCTGCCCACCTCGGCCTCCCAAAGTGCTGGGATTACAGGCATGAGTCACTGTGCCCAGCCTATTTTTAAAGTAGAGATGAGGTTGTGGTATGTTGCCCTAGGCTGATCTCAAACTACCGGATTCAAGTGATCTTCCCACCTCCGCCTCCCAAAGTGCTGGGGTTGTTTACGGAAATACCAGGGGTTTGGTCTAGGTCCTGCTGTTCTCCACACAGATAGCCAATCACCGAGGCAAGGATTATTGCAAGCAAGAAGGCTTTAGGCTTTCATTGGATGCTGCAACCAAGGAGATGGGAGCTCAGTCTCAAATCCATCTCTCTGGCCGATTAAAATTAGGGGTTTACATAGCAGGGGAGAAATAGAACAATATGTGGTAAAACAGGAAGGCAGGAGTGTTCAGGAAGCAATCGTGATGAATGAGCGGCCTGGTGTCTCCGTCATCTGCATGTGACGGTCTGCTGAGTTTCAACTCTGATGATTTTTGAGAGCCTGGGGGTCCTTTCCTGAGAAGGCACTCAGATAAAACAAAATGTTTTTGTTTGTTTATTTGAGACAGAGTTTCACTCTTGTTGCCCAGGATGGAGCACAGTGGCACGACCTTGGCTCACTGCAACCTCCCTGTCCCCGGTTCAAGCGATTCTCCTGCCTCAGCCTCCTGAGTACCTGGGATTACAGGCACCCACCACCATGCCTGGCTAATTTTTCACCTTTAGTAGAGACGGGGTTTTGCCAAGTTGACCAGATTGGTCTCGCACTCCTGAGCTCAGGCGATTCATCCACCTCAGCCTTCTAAAGTGCTGGGATTGCAGGCATGAGCCACTGTGCTCGGCCAGATAAAACAAATGTTAAATTTCAAGCTTTAAGACCACAGGGTCAATTTCTATGTTTATCGAAAAGAACCGTCTATGGCAGCAGTCTGCAACATTTTGGGCGCCAGGGACCGGTTTTGTAGAAGGCAGTTTTTCTTTTTCTGTTTTTTTAGAGTCTTGCTCTCTTGCCCAGGCTGGAATGCAGTGGCGCGATCTCGGCTCAATGCAACCTCCGCCTCCCCGGTTCAAGCCATTCTCCCACCTGAGCCTCCCGAATAGCTGGGACTACAGGCACGCACCACCACGCCCGGTTAATGTTTACATTTTTAGTAGAGACAGGGTTTCGCCATGTTGGCCGGGCTGGGGTCAAACTCCTGACCTCAGGTGATCCGCCCACCTCAGCCTCCCAAAGTGCCGGGATTATAGGCATGAGCCACCGTACCTGGCCTTGAAGTCTGTCTGTCATTCTGTCTCTGTTGTTCTTCAATTGGTCCCAAGTCTCCACCTCACTGTCAGTAAGTTTGATTAGAATCTGTCTGCATCTTCAAGACCATCAGTTAACCCGGCTCATCAAGGAGTGAGACCTCTAGGTAAGTATCTCACTGCTGTCCCACCTGGGAGTCTATCTCAGCTGACTCTGCCCTGTGCTGTGATGCTGTGATGATTAACACCTGGTATCAACTTGACCGGATGGGGGATGCCTGGATGGCTGGTGAAGAAGCATTGCTTCTGGGTGTGTCTGTGAGGGTGTTACCAGAGGAGGCTGATATTTGAGTCCGTGGACTGGGAGAGGAAGACCCACCCTCAATGTGAGTGGGCACCATCCTGTTGGCCACCAGCATGGCTAGAACAAAGCAGGTGGAAGAAGGTGGGAGAAGCTGGCTTGCTCTGAGTCCGCTCCCTCTCTCTTCCCCTGCTGTGCCAATCACTTGGCTTCCTCTCCTCCTACCCTTGGACATCAGGCTCTAGGTTCTTTGGCCTTTGAACTCTGGGACTGGCACCAGTGGCCTCCCAGGGGTTCTCGGGCCTTTGGCTGCAGACTGAAGGTTGCACTGTTTCCTTCCATGGTTTTTGAGGCTTTTGGATTTGGACTGAGCCACGCTATCGCCTCCTCTCTTTCCCGGGCTTGCAGACGGCCTACTATGGGACTTCGCCTTGTAATTGTGTGAGTTCATTCTCCCGAATAAACTCCCTTTACTATTGTGTTAGGCTGTTCTTTTTTTTTCACCCCCCAAGGCACTGTCT